>NW_020194558.1:1268013-2468013 GCF_002865645.1 Hyaloscypha bicolor E
TGATAGTAATACCCGACATGGAGGCATTACACAGGTCCGCTCAATCCGCTGAGATCCCGAATGGTGCACGTATTTCGGATCTCGTTAACAGGATAATATCCACCAATCCACCCGTGGCAAGGACACCGACCCCCCCCCCCCAGGACCACACGACCCACTCATCGGGATCCGGTAAACAGGGTCCTGTTTACCGGTAGGCCCTGTCTGGTAGGTCCAGTTTATCGGTGGGTCCGGCCGAGGACAGCGTCCTCCGCACAGGATGTACGGGACAATAGCGCTAGCAGGGGTCCGAACTTTTCAACCTGGTATCACAACAACAACGTATCGTAAAAACTTAAAAAAACGTAGCACTACTATACGGCACTATTATGGATATTTACAGCGTTTAAACAAACTTTTTGTGTTTTGTATAGCAAAAGTTATCGAGTGTTGAAATCACGAGTTTTCTATTGACCCCTGCTAGCGCTATTACTATTATTATGGGCTGTACCTCCGTAATACTTGGGATATTACGGGATGACGCATTGGACACGTGTTTATATATCATATAATCTCGCTTAACTTCTCTAAAGCCGCGAGGAATCCTCAATCTTCTTAATTCCTCGTACTATATCTTATCTAGGACCAATATATATCCGAGAGAAGCGAATCTCTTTTATTACATATTGCAAAAGGCGTCTTTTATAAAGATTGCGATATATAACAAAATTATGGATTCCAAGACTTATTACCTGATTTGTTCTACTTTGCTCTTATAGGGAAATAATCCAATTACTTTTACAAATTTAAGGCTAGTAGATTTCTACTAGTTATATAGAATATAAAAGCCGGAAAGGCGGATTAGTATAACTAGTAGATTTCTACTAACCTTGGATATATTTTAGAAAAAGAGAAAGTGAGTCTATATAACTAATAGATTTCTATTAGCCTTAAATATATTTAGAAAAAAGAAAAGGATTTATATAACTAGTACGAAGCCCGCGGTCAAAAGTCTGGGTAATACAGGGCACTAGGCCCTGTAAGGTGCCAGGGGCCCCTGAAATGGGGGCTTAGAGCCCCTGTAGCGAGCAGGTGCATACGCTAAAGCCCCTGAAGAGGCCCCTATAAGCTCTGATTGGTCAAATCAAGGAGAATAAAGCATGAATTTTTATCTAACTAACTCTCTGCTTTGATTAACCCTTCTTATGCTCTTCTTTATATAAATTATCGCCATTACAGTCAATTACCTCTTATATATAATAATAAATTCGCTCAATCCATACTTGAATCCTCTCTTGAAATAGCTCTTTCTAATACTTGATCCACGCCTCTCTCAATACCTTTTTAGATATAATTGGCCCCCGCTTTGTCGTTTCTCTCTTTATCCAAAACCACGTGGGCTCAATTATATTGAGATCTGGTGAGTTTAAAGGCCAGAATATCTTCTGGATCTCCCATAAATTATAAACCTCTTATTAATATCGACTAGTATAAGCAGGAGCATTATTCTCCTGAATAATTATTCCGGGTCTCTCCTTCAGGCACTCCTTTGCAAAGGGTAAAAGCTTCGTAATTAGGATCTTCTTTTGGTAATTATACTAATTAATGCCTCCTTATCCTTCCTTAATAATATATATACTAGTTTCTTCGATATACTTAAACTAAGCCTATAGACCGCTCTAATTACATATAATATAGATACGAGTTATTATATATTCTAGCTCCCACTTCGACTTATCTAGCTCGAATCGTATATTGTTGGGCGTTCAAGATCTGCTTGTATAGCCTTCCTTTCAGTAACTATCTCTTTCTCCCAAATATGGTAAGGTCCCTTGTAATCCTACAAGAAATAGCTCTACTATATAAACTCTTTCCTACCCTTCCACCTTCTTATTACCATATACGGGTAATAAGTCTCCTCTTTCTTTCTCTATACTCTCCTTTTGCCTCTCACTTCCCCCAAAATAATACTAGTCTTATCTGAAAAAATTACATTTTTCTAGTCCTTAATTATCCAATCCTTTCTCTCTAAATACCACATAAGACGAGCTCTCTTTACTGCCTCTATTAACCCTGGCTTTATAGTCCTCTTAAAAACACCATAGCCATTCTCAGTAAGTACCTTATAAATAGTACTAGCTAATACTGCTTGACGACCAGGTATACTTATAACTTTAGCTATAATGCAAGTATATAACTAACTACGAGTCATAGAGTTCTTGGTCATTATTTAAATAATAAATAAAGCAGTAGTAGTAGAGGTCTTTATACGGCCAGAGCGAGGAGTATTATTAATATACTCTACCTCTATAACTATACCTAGTATCTAATCCCGTAAGACGGCCTTTGATCTGAGCTTATAGTATCCTGACTTGGAAATACCAGTTTTTGCAAGGATTATATCGAAATCGGGAGGCTTTCCTTTATTAAACTTTATAAGGGCAGTAATGCATACTCCTACTGAGTTTCCTCTGCCTTTGGGACGCTCAGCTGGCTGAGAAGGTTCTGCCGGGAGAAGTAAAGGTAATTGAGAGGGGAGGTTAGTCTCGTAATCAGAAGAATAAACTAAGTCTGGACCATTACTATTATCTGGATCGTCCTTCCAAATATCAAATTCAGGATCAGAGAGATTAGTAGTATTATCTAAATTATTAAAGAGGCTCATTTTAATATAGAGAATAATAAAGATTAAAGAAATCAAAGTATAAAGGTAAAGAAATAAAGAATAGATATAAAATATATATTCCGGTACCGCTTTCTTCCTTATATACTTTACTAGTTCTAACTCTACTTGACTCAGAACTTGACTTAGTATTAAGTTCTAATCTCTTTGGAGAGTATTATATAAGTGGAAGTTCTTAATAAGGTAAAGAGAAAAGAGAACGTAAGGATATAACTAGCAGTATGCCCCGCAGCTTGCTTACTTATTGCCGTTATCGGTATGGCTTACGCCTCAAGCCCCCTAATTTCAGGGGCCCCACCCCCCTATTATTGGATAATAAGACCCTAGCTTATAGGCGCTTTTTATGGCTTAGTACTTACAGGGCCTTTAGGGACCTTTCAGGGGGTTTCGGCGATCAGACGCTGTATTACCCAGACTTCTGACCGCGGGCTTCGTAGATTTCTACTAGTCTTAGAAATACTTAGAAAATAGGAAAGCAGTTCGGTATAACTAGTAGATTTCTACTAGTTATATAGAAGCCCTATAAAATAGTACTTATCTAGAGAAAAGGAAAATACTATCTGGTTTCTTAAATACTAAAATAGGGCAAGTAATTTTAGAGTTTATTTTGCTTATATAATTAGCTATCTAGAATACTATTTTTAATTAATAAGTATTATTTACTCGGAAATATATCTACTAATTATTTCTTATTATTACTAAAATATATATCTATAATACTAGTTAAAGAAGAAACTTTATTTAGGAACTAGAAAGCGAAATAACTTTCTTTTTACTTATTTATTTTTCGTTCTCTAAAAATAATAAGTAAACTATTTTATTACTCTTTAAAAATATATAAGTTATAAACCTATATCTAGAACAAACTTTTTAAACTAGCTACTAAAACCTAACTTTTAGTATTTGAAATAGATAAAGTTTAAAAGAGTTCTTAATAGAACTAATTAGAATTAGAATAGTTAAAAAACGAAATAAGTTTAATAATAAATTAAATATCTTGAAATATATATATTATTTATTTTTAAATAATATTATATAAATATAAAATATTATAAAGAATTAATAGACTTCCAAATACTATAATTAAAATATAATAAAAAAACCGGTTTAAATAATAAAATATATTAAAGTAGTTTTAAGCGGCTTTAAAATTAATAATAGACTATAATAGAAAATAAAAAGTATTTCTTTTAATTTATTTTAGCTATTATAATAAAAAGAATTCTATAATAGCTATTTATATACTAATAAATTATTAATTTACTATAACTATTAACTCAAAATTCTTTATAAGAAGAATAATTAATTATTAATTGAAATTAAGAACTATTTTTCTAGTTCTCGAAAATATTTCTAGCTAAAAAAGTTACTATTAGGTTATTTATTATTTACTAAAATAATTAACTAGTAAACCTTATATTATATTTCTTATATATCTTAATTTAAAGAACTTCTCGAATTAGTATTATAATAAAGCTATAATATATTCTATTTAAGAATATTTATATAAATTTACTAATTATATTTTATTCTATTTAGATTTGAATTAATATTATTATATTTCTTATATTAAATAAATCTTTAATAATTTTTAATATTAGTTAAAACTAGTAATTTAAAAATAGAAAAAAGGTTCTATTAAATAATCGAGAACTAGTTTAACTATTATAATTATATATTTAATATTAAATATTATAAATATTATATTAAGAAATATAAAATATAAAGAAATATATTTAATATTAGAGAAATTAAATATTAGCTTAGCTATTTTAAAAATAAAGGCAAATATAAATACTATAAATTATAACTTATATTTAAAGAACCGAAAAAATATAATTTCTTTTCTAAAAGCCAAATATTTATTTATTAAGCAAAATACTTATATATATAATTAGAATATTCTATATTAATAAATTACTTATTAAAAGAAAAAGAGAAAAAGAATTATATTAATTAAAATAGAAATAAATGTTTTATTATTATTTATTAGCTTTATAATAATACTATATATACTAATTAATAAATTAAAGTAGTTATTTTATTAAATCTAATACTAATCCTATATTATAATTATATAAATATAGTTAATATAAATAAAAAGAAATCTATTTATATAAAATAAAATAGTTTATTTTATTAAATATATAAACCTTAATTCCCGAAATATAATACTATATATAGTCTATATATGGCTTTTAAAATACTATATATATTTAAAAACAAGTTTCTAAAACTTATATATTAGATAATATTCTATTTTAGCTACCGGATCTTTTCTTATAAAATAATTTTATTTAATATAATTTATTATTTTTAAAGAATAATAAAAAGAGCCTATTTATTTTTTATAGCTCTTTAATTTATTTTTAATATAAAACAGGTACTAAGTCTTATTATAAATAAAATAAAAATAAAAATAAGGAATTTAATTTTAGGAAACCCTTTTTTAAAAATAATTAATAAAGGAAAAATAATATAAAAATAATATTATAGGACTATTTTATAATAGCTATAAAAAGCCTATATAAGATTAGTAATTTAAATCCGGTAGTTAGTAATATTTTATAGAATAATATTTATAATATAAATATAAATAAAATTAGCTAGTTATATTTATTAGAGAATCTAATATTAAACTATTAGCTTAATATATTTTTTCTTCTTCTATTTACTATTCTGCTTCTTAATATCTTCTATTAAATAATAATAGAAATAGTTTATCTAATATTTTTTAGAGATAATATTATAATAAAACATTATTATTATATTGTAATAATAATATATAGATAGATTAAAGGAAAGAGAGGTGTGGCACGAGTGGCCAAAGCTTAAATACAGGAATGTAGTCACGTGAGCCTGCACGTGACTACTAGCACGCAGTTGCCATGCAACAGATAATATTTTAATATTTGCTTCTAGTATTACTAATTATAATAATAAATTACCGGATTTTTATTTCTATATTTATTCTTTAAACTTTATATATTCCGATCTTTAATTTCTTTTATTTTAGCTTAAATATAATAATATCTAGATTAGAAGAAAATATAACTAAAATATTATTTGAAATATAAATCGGAATATAGAAATTATATATAAAACTTATATATATTAATATATAAAAGATATTATTTATTAAGAAATATTCGAAAATAATAAACTAAATATTAAATTATATTTATTTATTAATATAGAACTTATTATATATAGCCGAATTCAGGTTATATTATATAATTTAGTCCCGAATAATATTAGTAATAATATCTAGAAACTAAGAATATTTATATTAATAAGGCTATTTCTTTATTAAATACTTATAAAATAACTTATAATAATATTTACTATTTTATATTAAAAATAATAGCTAGTTAGTATTTCTTTAAAATTTATTATAAGCCTAAAGTAATTAAGGCTATACTTAAACTAAAAGTATAAGAGAATTCTTTTTAATAATAGATTAATACTATTCTTTTAATAGAAAATAGGTATTTTAAGCCTTTTTAGTTTTTAGTATAATAATATATATAAAACTAGGCTTTAGATCTTATATTTAAAAACCTGTCTGAAAATTATTAGGCTAGATATCTGAAATATATTATTTATAAAAATAAGAGAAATAAGATATATAATAGAATAGAAAATCGAATTATTTATTTTAGTAAAAAATAATATTATATTATAAATATCTATTAATTTAATATAGAAATATATATATAAAATAATTAATTAATTTATAATTTGGGATATTTCTTATATTTTTTATAATAAGCTATTATAATTTCTATTATAAGTATATTTCGCTTTTTATTATTAGAGCTATATATAATTAATAAATATATATTTTTATAATAAATTATATTATAATATTTTATATTTCTTTTAAATTCACTTATAATAATAATATTTTCTAAAATATTACTATTATAGTTATAGAGATTTATATTTTCGGTACTAAAATTATTATTATTCTTATTTATAATAAAAACTCTATTATTATTAAAATTATTATTCTTAAAATGAGTTTTATTTTATTTCTTCTTTTTAGTATTAATTAGCTTAATAGGCTAATAGCTAATATTAAAAAAAAGAAATAGAATTAGTATAAACTAGATTCGGTATTACTTAATAGGAAATATTATAATATTATAGGCCTAGTAATAATTAAATACAAATAGCAAGTTATTTATATTTAAAACGACTTTTAATTTAATAATATTATTAAGCCCGAATATATTAATATATTATAGATTTTAGTAATTATAAATTAAATAAATAGTAATAATCCGGAAGTAATTTATTTTTAAGGCCTCTTTTCTAATATTAGTATTTATATAATATCTATTCTTTTAGTTAAAGAATATCTTAAATTATATAATATATTATTATATTATATTTTTTATTTATTTTATTTATTTTATTTATTTTATTTATTTTATTTATTTTATTTATTTTATTTATTTTATTTATTTTATTTATTTTATTTATTTTATTATTTATTTATTTTATTTATTTATTTATTTTATTTATTTTATTTATTTTATTTATTTTATTTATTTTATTTATTTTATTTATTTTATTTATTTTATTTATTTTATTTATTTTATTTATTTTATTTATTTTATTTTTATTATAGATATATTTAAGAAATATAAGTATAGTTTCCAGAAAATAGTTCCGAATTACCGAGTATTAATTCTTTTTAAGCTAATTATTATAAAACCTGCTTATAGATTAAAATAGTTACTTATATTACTAGTATTTTAATTTGAAAATATTTTATCTAATAAACTTGCTTTTTATATTCGAAAGATTATTCTTTATTATATTAGTATACTAATATTTAATTATAGTTTTTAGATTATTATATTACTTAATAAGGTTCTAATAATATTCGAATAAATATCTAATTTTTAATTTGAGATAATAACCTTTAATATAATAATAAAGGAATTAAAAACTTTATATTAAGATATTTAATAATTATAAATTAATAAATATATATTATTTCGAAGTTATAAGAATACCGGATTTATTTTATTTTAGAAAAAAGTCTTAATAATATTATTATTATAAAGAATAATAAGAATAGAGAAATAGGAAAAGAATATTATAGTTAATAAAAAGTAATAGTTATAAGAGAAATAGAAAAAGAATAAAGATATATAAGTATAGTTAGAAAATAGAAAACTCGAAGTACTAGAAGAATAACTACTATAGTAACCGATTTCTTATTTCTGGAAAGTGGGAATTATTAAATTCAAAAGAGGTATTTTAAGGTTATAGGAGAATTCTAAAAGCTAATATTTTGAAATAACTTTACTCTAATAATTAGCCGCTTAATAAAAGCCAGGCTTAATATATAATAGATTTTCTTGGAGTTCGATTCTATATAAAATAGTAATTAAACCTGCCAAAAATAATAGATCTAATATTATAATATTATCTAACTTTATAATATAAAAAAAAAGATTTCCTTAAATTCCTCTTTTATAATAATTTATTTTACTTTAAAGTTTTATTATAATATAAAAGAAAGATTTTATTAAATTATTCTTTTATTATTATTTATTTATTTATTTAAGTTTTATAATAGGTTTTTTTAATTAAAATAAAATTATTAATTTAAATTTAGCTTTTTATTTAAATCTTTTATTTTTAGAATTCTTAAATAAAATATTAAAATTAAATTTAATAATCTTTATATTAGATTTAATCTTAGCTTAATAAAATAAAATAGCTAATTAAATTATATTTGCTTTTTATTAATTTAATTAAATAAAGTATATTACTAGAAATCTTTGAAATTTTCAAAAAAAAATATATTATATTATAAGAAATTCTCGAAATTTTTAAAAGAAATAAAATATATTATAATTAAATTACTTATAAGCTTTTAGCTAATTTCTTTTTTATATAACTTATTTTTTTTCTTAAACTTCTTAGGCTTTAGAAAGTTTTCTCGAAGATTTATAGAATTATTATTAATTCCTATTAAATAATAAATAATTATTAAGTTATTAAAATTAATTAATTATTTTTTCTAATTATAAAGCTTTTTTATTATTTATTCTAAAATAGAAAAGAAGTACTAATAACCTCTATAATAAAAGAAGTATATATTATAGAATCTAGAATTTAAATATATTTTAATTAAATAATAATAAAAGAGTTTAAGAAAAACCTTAGTTATTTAATACTAATTAATTAAAATCCTCGAAAATTCTAAGAAAATCTATTATACTTTTTCTAGTTAGGTCCAAATTAATTACTTAATTAAACTTATTAATTTTTTAAAAAAGAAATCCTTTTTTAATTCTTACTATATATTATTAATAAAAAAAAGTATAAACTAGATCTAGTTATATTTTCTCTTAATTATAATATAAATAAAAGAACTCAATTTCTAAATATTATATTAGCTATAATAATTCCTTAAAAATTCCAAAATATTTAGAGCTAGTAATTTATTACTAATTTAATAAGTTTTATAAAAGAGTAAACTAAGTTTGATTTTATTTATTTCTCTAGTTATATTAATAACTTTAATATAATATACTTTAATTCTAAAACCCTTATTAAAATAAAATATATAAAGAAATATAAGAATATATATTATATAAAATATTATTTATTATTAGTAACTTTTCTAGTTTATTAAATTATTATTATTAAGGCTAATAGTAAAGCCTTAATTCTTTTTTAGTATAAGAAATCTTATATTTAATTATAAAGGCATTTAATAATATCTTTAGAAATTACTTTAATATTTAAGGAAATCTCTTTTATATAAATCTATTTCTAATTAATTAAATTAGCTCGAAAATTTCAAAAGAATTTTATTTTTATTTTTATAAGGTTTTTATATATTTATTTACTTTATATATTAATAAAGAATTCTTTTTCTAATTCTTATATTTCTAATACTTATATTAAAAATTATAAATAAAGCCCTAATTAAAAGCTACTTTTATTTTTAAAATATAAAAATAAAAAGTATTCTTAATATTTTCTTTAATTTCTTTATTATATTTTTCTTTAATAACTCGATTTTTATATATATTTATAATTTAATAAATAATATAATATAATATAATATATAAGCCCTAATTTTAAAGTATTAATTATAGTACTAGTTATTTAGTACTTTAATATAGGCCTTAAAGTATTTCTAGAATCTAAGAAAAATTCTTATTAATTTCGAAAATTTCAAAGAATTATATTTATTAATTTACTTTTTATAGTTCTAAATTATTAATTTTATAAGTATATCTTTAGTAAATATTATAATTACTTCTTTACTTTATTTAAATAGTTTATTATTTTTATTTTTTTATTTTTTCTTTTCTAATATTAAAAATATATTAAGTTTTAGCTATTTCTGAACTTTATTAAATTTATTTTATATATTTCTTTTTAAATTAAAGTTATTTAGCTCTTATCTTTTTACTATTTCTTATTTTTGGTTTCAGGTTTTAAAGATATTAATTTTATAATTAATTATTAGAACTTTAAAACTAGTAAACTACTTTTATTTTATATTATTTCAGAATTATTTATTATAGGCAAATTATAGTAATTTATAGAAAAAAGAAATATCTAATTAAGCTATATAAAAAGAAAGCAAAACTGCTTTATATTTATTATATTATAATTATTTTGAAAATTTTAAAGAAAAAAGAGCTATTTATAAAATATAATTTAGTTTAAAATTTTTTTAAAAAATAATAAAATATAAATATTTATAAGAAAAATAATAAAAAGTAAAGAGTTATTATTTATTTATATATTAATTTAGTATAAAATAATAAACTAATTTCCTATTATATTATTATATTAATAATATTACTTTTTATATTTTATATTTCTTTATTTCTATTTACTATTATTATTACTTATTATATTCTTAGTATTTTTTAATATATTTTTGCCTGTATTTTTCTTTATCTCTATTATTTCAAGTAAATTACTTTTAAAATAAAAGAAGTTTATTTATATAAAGAAAAGTATTATATTATTTAAAAAATAAAAGCTTAAAAATAAAATTCTTAAATAAGAAACTATATTTATAGAAACTAGTAAAGATAAGTGCTAGTATATTTCTAAAAGAAATAAAATTACTTATTAAGCTAATAAGTATATAGCCCTAAATAAATAAATATTTTTTAGAATATATTACTTTTTAGAAAAATAAAAATAAATTTTTTTAAAAGAATTTCAAAGATTTCCTATTCTTATATATTTTATAAATAGTATTAGTTTCTTATATTTTTAATAAAAGCTAGTTTATTAGTAAAATAATTACTATTAAATATAAGAACTATATTATTATTTTTAAATCTAAACTTTAAAGAAATATTTTAGGAAATTATTTAATAAATAGTATTTATAATTAGAAATAAAATAATAGAATTATTTATTTTTATTATAAAGAAATATATAATAAAAGTACTTTTTAATAACTTATTTAATATAGAAAAAAAACTATATAAAGTATATTAGAATATAAAATAATAAAATTAAAAATATAAATAATAAAGTATAAATAGTATATAATATATAAAAGTTTAATTAATTAAATATAAAAAAGGAATTAATTATTTAGAATTATAGAAAAGCTAGCTTTTTTATATAATTTTTATAAATTATATATAAAAGACTTTAGCTTTTATTATATAACTAAAATATTAAAACTATTAAAATAAAGTAATTTTAATAAAATATAACTTATTATATTATATTTAATTTCTTATTTATTTATTTTTATTTTTTAAATACTAAAAACTAATAGGAAATTTCTATTTAAAATTCGAAATAATAAAATAATTAGAATTCTTTTCTATTAGTATTTCTATTTTTTTTAATATATTAAAAATATAATTTATTATTCTTAAATAGTTTTATTTTATACTTTCGAATTTATTTAAAAATTATTTAAAATTATTTAATAATATTCTTATATTAAATATAATATATATTATAGTTATATATCACGTGCGCGGCTAGTCACGTGATGCGTACTATACTCTCATATAATAGAATAGCTAATAAGGCTTCTAATCTTATTATTATATCTTTTAGTCTAATTACTTATATAATAAAGCTATTTCCTTATATATATATCTATTAGTCTAAGTAACTTGTAATAATATAGTTCTTTTTATTATTTAATATTTGCCTTTAATTATTAGTTAATTTTAGCCTTTATAGCTAGATACTAAAATAGCTTATTATAATAAATTATACTTATATATTTCAAATAAATAGCTCTTTTGAATTTTATATTAATTTTTAATAAAAGAAAAAAGCTTTTTAGAAAAAGCTTTAATAATTTTATAAAAAACTTTATTTTTATATATTTTGTTTTAAATAATAATTAGACTTATTAGAATTATAATAAAAGGCTTTTTAAATAATAAATTATTATTAAGCTATTTTTTAATTACTATTTTATTCGAGAATTATTATTTAATTATAAGTTCAAACTTATAAATTATTTAGCTAAAGATATTTATTTAATTAAATATTTTATTTTTAAATACTTTTTTTCTATTTCTTTTACTAGATATTTATTTAATTTCTTTATATTTTTTAAATTAAAACTATTATAAATAGAAAAGTAAATAATACTTTTAAGAACTTTTTTATTAAAAAAAGCCATTTTTTATAATTTATAAAAAAAATATAACTAATATTCCGATTTTCCTTATTAAAGAAAAACTCGCTATTTAGAGCTTTAATAATAGCTAGATTATTAATATTATCTTTATACTAATAATAATTAATATCTTTAGAAATATAATATTAGACTAACTAAAAATAAATAATTAGATAAATAAAATACTTAGCTAATACTTTATAAAATTCAAGCTATATTAAGAAATTTACTATTAAAAATTAAAAGATTAAAATAAAATAGCTATTATCTAGATTTCTATATTTTAATACTTTGTTTTTTCAGAAGTAAAATTATAATATTTCTATTTCTTTTATTAAAAGTTCTTAAATATTAAGCTTTTTAGTTTATTTTAGGTAATTATTTTTATAAATATAATAATATATATTTAAATTAGAGATATTAGATTCAGAAATAGAAGTTATAGTATTAAATTAGAATTATAGATTTAAATAAAATTAATTAAAAACCTAATATTTATATTTATAGTTTATAATTCTTTTATTTTCTAAAAAGAAATCTTATATTCCTTATTTATTTAAATAATAGAAATGTATTTCTTATTTTTAGTAATTTTATAGATCTTAATTACTATTTTTAAAATATTTATAAGCTTAATATTAATTATATAAATAAAAAGAATATTAGTAAATTACTAAAAATATATTTTATAAAAAGCTTTAAAAAATCTATTAATAATTCTATAATATTTTTATTTAAAAATAAGGTTTAAAATACTATTATATAATTTCTTAAAAGTATAATTATTCTAATAACTAAATATTAGCTTCTATTTAGCTAATATCTTATAAATATAGTATTTAAATATATTATTAATATTATTAATTTTCTTTTTTTAATATTATAATAAGGTAATATTATAGTAGTAATAAAGAGCTTAAATTGAGCTAAAGGCTATATACCGGGCTAAAAGCACTGGCTATACGCTAAGTCACGTGTAGTGGCACCACGTGACTAGTACTATATAATATTTTAGTTCTAGATATATTTCTCGAAGTTTTTCTAATTAATATATATATATATTTTTTTATTTTCTAATATATTACTAGCCTTATATTTAGGCTAATATCTAAATTTATACTATTTATTAGAAGTTTTAGGCTTAGCTTATTTTCCTTTTTTACTAGATTCTTAATTAATTATATTAGCTTTATTAACTTTACTAATAATATTAGTAATAAATTTTATTATATTAATTCTAGTTTTATTAGCTAAATTTAATTAAGTTATTACTAAAATTATAATAGAAGCCTATTTTTTAGGCTTATTATAAAAGCCAGAAAAAGATTTATTATTATAATATTCTTTAATAAAAATCCCGAAAATATTAAAAATATATTATTTAATTTTAAGATTATTAGTTAATAATAGTTTAAAAACTAATTTTCTAGGTTCCGAAATAGTTTTAATATATTTAAATACTTTAGTAATATCTAATTTAGTAAATATACTAGTATTTTAATACTTTTTATTTTTAATATATTCTAAAATAGCTTTATTAATTAATTAAATAGCCTTATATATTAAAGCTTTTATTTTAAAAAAAGAATATAATTTCTTATAAATATTTTTACTAATATTATTATAGATATTATTAATATATTAGCTAAAGGCTTTATTATATAATATAATTCTATTCTAATTTTTAGTTTTTAAACTATTTATTATAGTTTTAATTTTATTAAGCTTCTTTTATTTATCTTTAATAATACTTTTAATAATATTCTCAAAATTCCTATTATTAGCTTAATAGTTCTTTAGCTTCTCTTTAGTTAATTCTAGTCTAGTTTCGTTTTTAATAAAGGTTTTCTATTTTAAGAGCTTATTATATATATTATTTAGCTTATAAAAGATATTTATATTAAATTTAGTAATTATAGCTATTTTTTCTAATATTAATAGGCCTTTTATAACTATTTAAGTTTTTTAATATTTTGAATTTTAATATTATTAATTTATAAACTTTTAATAATATTATAGCTTATAAAAACTAGCTATTATATTTTACTAAATTAAAAAATCTATTCTTTAATTATTTTATTATTTTAAAAAAAAATTATATAAATATTATTAATATAATAATTATAAGTTATAGAATTAAAAGTTCTCGAAATTATAAGAATTTCTTTTAAATACTTTCTAAAATAAAAAATAAATTAGAATAAACTTAAATTATATAAAAGTATATATATATTCGAGTTTTCTTTTTCCTAATAAGGAAATAAAGCTAAAATAGTAATATATATAATAGAGAAAATAAATATAATAATTAAATATATTTAAGATAATATAATTATAGAAAATAAAATATAGAATTAAGTTTCTATTATAAAGAAAAATACTAATATATATATTTAAAGAAATATAATCTGGGAAATAATTAAAGCAAGTTAAACTAAATAGTAATAATAGAAAAATAAGAAAAGAATATAATAAAAATATAATAATAATAATAATATTTAAAATATTAGAATATAAAAGAAAATAATAAAAGATTTATAATATAAATATATTCTAATTTTCTATTTATTTAAAAATAGTTTTATTAATTCAAAAAATAATATAAAGAAAAAGAAATAATAAAGGAAATATATTAAAGATAAAATATATAAATATATTAAAAATATTAGAAAAATATAAAATAAATATTAATAGAAAAGAATTTAAAATAATAGAATTAAAAAATAATTTAAAATAAGATATTATTTCTTTTAAAACTAATTCGTATTTCTTTTAAAAACTAATTATAATTATTTAATATTTATTAAAATCGATTTTATATAATAGAAAGCTATTTAGTTAATTAGAACTTTAAAATAATATCTATATTTAAAAAAGTAATATTATAGAATTTAGAAGCTATAAAAAATAACTATAAGATAATATAAATAAGATTTATAGTATTATTATTAATTTGAAATAATTAATATTAAAATTAATATAGAATATAAAAAAATCAGGTATTTCGAATTAGTATTAAGAATATATAAATCGAAAATATCTTTTTAATTATTTAAATAATATTTAATAATAAGAATTAATAAATTATACTAACTTTTTAAAGAAGTAATATATTTTTAATAAAGAAATAGTATTATAATTAGGGAATAAGTTTTATATAAAAGAAGTTTCCTTTATATAGAAATAGAAATATATAATATATTAATTAATTTTTAATATATACTTTTAAAATAGTAATAATTATATTAAAAAGAAAATAAATTTCCTAGTATAAAATAGGCTTTAAATAGACAAATCTAGTTTATTTAATATCTAAGAGATTTCTATAATAATATATTATTAAATACTTTTAAAAATAACTATTAGATTTAATAAAAAAAAAATTCTTTTATAAGGCTTCTAATTAGCTATTTCGTTTATATATAACTTCTAATTAGGAAATTTATTTAAATATTATAAATAAACTTATAATAATAGTTTAAATTAAGATTAAAATTTATAAGTATTATAATTAAGTTTTAAATTAGTATAAACTATAAAAATAGCTAATAGAAAAGTAAATAAAGCTTTTAAAAAGCTTCTAGTTTAGTTTTCTTTTCTTTTCTAAAAGTATATTAAAGGCTTTTTTTTATTTTTTATATATTCTAATTATTTAAATTACTAAAATATATTAGAAAGAATAATAGTTCGGAATTAAAAGTTTATAAGATAATTTCTTAATTTCTTAATTTCTTAATTATTTTTATATTAAAATAAAAGCTTTATATTTAATTCTTAAGGCTTTAATAATAGAATCTCTTATTAAAAATACTATTTAGTAAAATATATAATAATAATAATAACTAGATAATAATAAAAAATAAAAAACAGTAAAAAATAAATAATAGTAAAAAATAAATAATAGTAAAAAATAAATAATAGTAAAAAATAATAATAGTAAAAAATAAATAATAGTAAAAAATAAATAATAGTAAAAAATAAATAATAATAAAACTCGTTTAATTTCTAGAATAGTAATCTAATAATAATATTTTTTAAAAACTATAAATAATAATTAAAATAAAAAGTATATAAAGAATTAAAAATAATAAGCTTCTTTTTAGATTAAGAAAAGCTCTTATTATTAGATACTTTTTTTTAGTTTTTTATAAAGGAAATATATTTTACTTTTTTGAATTCTAGTAACTTTAAAATATATATAATAATATTAGTAGTTTTTTTGATTTTCTAAATACTATTTCGCTTATAATATTCTATAATTACTTTCTTTTCTAATTCTATATTTGTTTTAAAATATTTATTTATAAATATATACTTATTATTAATTTTGTTTTTAGGGAAATACCAAAATCTATTTCTTTTAATAAATTATTTAAGTTAATTCCTAATATATATTTTCTGAAATATAATATTATTAACCTTTTCTAATATATAATATTCTTTTAATTAATCTATATACTTTACTTTATATAAGCTAAGCTAGTAATATAATAGCTTTATATTTCTTAACTTATTTTAATTTATTAATTTAATATTATATATAAAAACTAGATTATTTTCGGAAATAGACTTTAAATAAATCTAGTAAATAATATTAAATTATTTCTTTCTCTTTCGATATTTTTAGTTCTTTTTTATTTTAGCTTCTTTAATATCTTTATCTCTTATTTATATTTGCTTTATATATAGTTTTAGAAATATTTCTCTATTATAAACTTTATTTTATTTAAGTATTTTTTAGATTAAAAAGTATATTTCTATAAATAATATAGCTTTTTTATTATAAATTATATAAATAAATAAAAATCTAGTTAGTTTATATATAGTAATTTAGTTAATAAATAAAATATATAATAATAAATCTATTTAGGGCTTTTTTTATCTATTATAAGTATAATAAGTATTTAAATAATTAATTAATATTCTCTTTTAATTATATTATTATTCTTAGAATTATAAACTAAAATAATAATTCTATTAATTTCTAGCTTATTAAATTCCTAAATTACTGTTTTTTTAAATTCCGGTTTACTATTTACTTTAAGCTATTTAAATAAACTATATTTATAAATAATTTCTTTTTAAATAAATTTAGTAATCTTTTTACTAGTTAGGTTTTTTAAAGGTTTAACTTTAACTTATTCTAAGAAATCGTCTCTAGTAATAATTAATAAATTATATCTCTTATAATCTAGTAATTTAATTATATTAATTCCAAAATAATAAAAAACAAATATAGCTTTTATTAGATATAGACCTTTTTCTTATTTTCTTTTACTTTTATACTAATAGACTTTATAAATACTAATATGTTTTTATATATAGTTATAATAACCTTTTTAGTAATAATAATTAGTTATTAAATAAAAAATATTTTCTTTTCTAATATATCTAATTTTATTATATAGCTTTTTAATAATAATTTCTCTTTATTTTTAATTATTAATAATGAGCCAAAATAGATATATTTTAAATATAACTCTTTATAATAATTAATCCCTTATATTATAATTTAAAGCTTCTTTATTTAATTTTCGAAACTCGGTTCTAAATATTTTTTCTAATCTAGAAAATATTATAAGATATTATATAATATTCTAATATTATTTGAAATAGCTATTATCTAAGAAATCTAATAAAATAATTAGATTATTAAATAAAATATAAGAATTAATATTATTATTTATTATTTTACTAGGAATTATATATAAAAGGCTATAGCCTTTATTATATAACTTCCGGATATTATTATTTTTTAATATTACTAATTTATTTCCAGATATAATAGGGCTTTAATTATTAATTTCTAGTAATTAGATATTATTATTCAAATATCTAATAAAAGTTTTAGAAATCTAATTCCTTAAAATAATATTATATAATTAAATAGGAACTATTTCTTTTAATTAAATTTTTTATTTAATAAATATTATTCTAATAGTATTAAGTTCTATTACTAATTATTTATTAATATTCTTATTATCTTTAATATTATTTTCTTATTATAGGTATTTTAATAATCTATTAATAATAATATATTTGATTTTAAAGTTAAATAATTAAATTTATATTAGCTAATAAATAATTAGAGTTTTAGAAAGGTTTATAGCTATTTTATTTAATTATATATCGCGTATATTAGTATCTAGCTTAAGAATAAAATAAACTTTATATAATTAGAATTATATTTTCTATAGATATTTTATTAGTCCTTAATATTTTCTTTTAGTAATATTATATTTTTATTTAGTATTATTTTAAATTCCAGATTTAAATTAAATAATTTTCTTTTTTTTTTGTTATTATATTAACTAAAAGTTCTATTTTATTTATTTAGGCTAATATTTATTACTAATATAATTATTCTCTAATTTTCTAATAAATTATAATATAATTTATAGAATATTAAAATAATAATAAGCTTTTTTTTTTAAATAATTTATATAATTTATATTTATTTATTAAATAATAAATAGTTTTAGAAATAATTATAAAGCCTTTAATTTAAATAATAATTTTAATAAATATTTTACTTTTAATTATATTATTATAATATTTCTATTTTAAAATCTTAGTAATTTCTAAACTTAAAAGGCTTCTTTTAAGTATTCTATAAATAAAGCTAATAATAACTATATTATTATAATAGAATTATAATTTTTCTCTAATATTAGTTCTAGCTTATTTAATTCTATCTAAGGTTATATCTAGATTTTAAAAATATTTAAATATAAAATATTAAATATTAAATAAAATAAGCTATTTATTATAGTTTATATAAGGTTCTTTTACTTTAATATTATTAATAAATAATATAGCGATTTTGGGAAATAGATTTTCTAAAATAATTTATATAAATTATATAATAGAATTAGTAGCTTTCTAAGATAATATAATTATTTTTAATAGCTCTAAAAGTATTATAAATATAGTCAAATTTCTATTATAAATATCTAGTATAATTTAATTATATTTAAAGAAAAAATTAATTAGAGAAATATAAATATATCTAGTAAACTTCTTTAAGATCTTATTAGTAAATAGAAATAGATTAATATCTTATAGAATTATTAAATTCATTTTTATAGTAGTATTAATTAGTTTATAAGTTCTAGTAATTTTTTTTATAACTAAAAACTATAAATTCCGGTAAAGTTTATTATATTTCTTAAGAACTTTATAATTTAAATATTTTAATAATATTTTTACTATTATTAATACTAGAACTTTAAAATATAGAAAATTCTTCTTTTATTAGGCTTTATATTTAATAATCTTAATTAAAATAAGTAAACTAATATTTTTATAAACTTTTTCTATTTCTTTTTAATTAAATATAATTATTAATTCTCGAAATATAACTAGTTTTTTTTAGAGCTAATTACTAATATATAATTATTTAAAACACTTCGAAATAAGTTATAAATCTTTTAGAATAGCTAATATTTTTAATAAAAAATAATTCTTATATTTCCTAATATATTTCTATAAATATTTTCTAGTTTTAGATCTTTTAAACTAGTCCGGACATTTATTAGAGCCTTTTCTAGTTCTATTATTAATATTTACTAATTAAATCTTTTTATTCTTTATCTTATATATTTCTATAACTAGAAATAAACTATAGTTATTATTTTTATTCTTAAGAGCTATAGCTATTTTCTCTAGTATTATTTTTATCTAATCTCCGGAATTTATAACCTTTCTATTTAGCTCTTTCTTATTTAGGTATAAAAAGTGCCTTTTTATCCGGTATTCTAAAGTACTTTTTTTAAGCTTTTATATATTTCAGAATTCTTTCTAGTTTTAGGTTCTAGGTTTTATAGCTTTAAAAATATATTTCTTTATTATTAGAAAATACTATTTTATTTAATGCTCTTTTTGTTTTCTTTTCTATTAAATCCAGAACTACTTTTAATAATATTTTAATTAGAGTCTTTTCTATTTTAGTTTCTTTAAAAATATTATTAAATTTCTAAATTTCTAAATCCAAAATAAAAGAATTTATAAAAAATCCTAGTATTTTGCTATTTCTCTTAATATTACTACTAGTTATAATACTAGACTTTATTTTTTCTTTTTCTTTTTTATTTCCGGTTTCGTATTATTTAATTTCTTAATTTTAGGAATTTAGTATTTTTAAACTATTATTTTCTTTATTTACCGGTATTCTTTAAAAATAAAATAATTATAATAATATAAGTATTTTAATTATTTTTAGAATTAGTAAATCTTTTATTTTATAAACTATTATTTCTATATATAACATTTATTTTTATTTTTACTAAAAATAATTAACTAAATAAGATTTTTAGAGTTTTTTTTAATTAGAAAAAACATATTTTTATATTTTATTTTATTAGTAATCTTAGCTTTAAATTATATTATTTCTTTATATTTAATATTTTCTTATAATTCTTAAAGTACGAATTAGAAATATAAAAATTATATAATATATTTATAAACTAATAATATCCGAATATTAATACTATTATTTTTAAATTAAATAATTCTATTAATATTAGATATCTAAACTAGTATTTCTAATTCTTTAAATATTCTATTTATTATATAAACTATAACTATTAGTTTTCTAAATTTTCTAATATATATAATTATATTTAATATAATAGTATTTCTTATTTATAAAATAATAAAATAATAAATATTATTCTTAATTTATTAGTTTTAAAATATAATAGCTAGATTTAGTATTTCTAAAATATTAATAAATATTTTTATTTTCTTTTAAATTTTTAGAAATAAAATAATTACTTTTTTTAGTAATTTTATTAAAATATTATTAATTTTAGAAGTCTTATATTTATTATAATTAAGAATATACTAGATTTCTAATTCATTTTATTTATTTCCAGAAATATTAATATTTATATTTTTAGCTAAACTATTTCCTTATTTATTATTTTTTAAAATAGTATTTTTCTAGTCTCTTATATAAAATAGCTTTTTTCTTAGCTCTAGTTCGTTTTCGGAAAACCTTTTTAACTATTTCTTTTTCTTTTTTCTTTTTCTTTAATAAGAAACCCGTTATAGTATTAATAGAAATACTATTTATAGCTAAATTTTAATATTATTTATTAATTCCAGAACTTAAAATGTTAGTAATTTCAATATACTTTTTTCTAAAATAAAATAGTTATTTAGATTCCCTAAATATAATTTATTTACTTTTATATATAAATTCCGGTTAGCTAGTTTCCTTATTTCTTTCTTATCTAATAAATTAGATATTCTTTATTACTTTTTAGATATTTTTAAATTATACTTTTAAATTATAATTAAATTCTCTTTTTCGGATTTAGAAAATAATTTAATTAAATTACTAGTATTTACTAATAAAGAAAAAGAAAATACTTTTTTATTTAGACTTATATAAGCCTCTATATTATATTTTATTAAATTAGTAAATATATTTATAATTTATAAGTTCTTTTATTAGTAAATAATAGAATTAAAAAATATAAATATATTCTGAATTAATATTATTATTATTATTTTTACTATAATATTTATAATAAATTTATTCTTTTAATTCTAGATTTATATTATAGACTATATTAATTTAAGTAATATTCTCTAATTATATTTGAGATTAATTTCTTCTAAAATATAATTATTTAAATTCTTTATTTATTTTAGCTTATTTACTAT
This sequence comes from Hyaloscypha bicolor E, assembly GCF_002865645.1. Classification (NCBI taxonomy): domain Eukaryota; kingdom Fungi; phylum Ascomycota; class Leotiomycetes; order Helotiales; family Hyaloscyphaceae; genus Hyaloscypha; species Hyaloscypha bicolor. The sequence continues at coordinate 1,290,006 of NW_020194558.1, forward strand.
AGCTATTATAGTATTTTTTATAATGTTTATTATATTTTCTAATATATATTTTCTAAAAACTCGAATTATATTTTTTAGACTATTAATACTATTATTCTTATTATAATTAGCTAAATTATATAAATAGATTACAAATATTCTTTAAATTATAATAGTAATAAATAATTTTTCTAGGCTTTTTATTAGCTAGTTAATATTATAATTCCCAGATATCTTTTAGATATATATAATACGGCTACTTTATTAAAGAAATATACTTGAAATATATTAGAAATATTTAAAAGGCTAAGTTTCTTTAAAACTAGTATATTATAAGATATATATATTTCTTTATAATCTTCTATATTCTAGTTTTTTCTTTCTTAGCTTTAAATCGTTTTTATAAGAGATCTTCTATCTTGCTTTTTAAGTCCTAAATACTATATCTATAATAGTATTTAAAGTTTATTTCCTTTAATTCTATAAAGAATTTCAAATAAACTAATTTAGAACTATTAGAAATATAAGTACTACTAAGATAATAGAACCTTAGAAATACAAGTAATAGATTTTAGAATAATAAAAGCAAAAAGCTTTAGAATTCTTAAAGAAATCAGATATTTATATCTTTATAAATATATACTAATAATATATTAGAAATCTTTCCGAAAACCCGAAAATTAAAGAATCTCGAATAAAGGCTACTTTTTAATTAAGTCCTAGAATAATAGATATTTATAGGCTAGTAATTTAACTATTACCCTTAAGCTTTATTTTATAACCTTATAAGTTCTATATATATACTAGTAATAAGATTACTAGAAAGAATATAATAGAGAAAAAATATAATAGATTAATTTCCCAGAATATTATATAATCCGGAATAATAATAATTTTTTCTAAGGCTTTTATTAGTTCAGATTATTCTATTAGTAGCCCTTTCTAAACTAAATATCCTATTAATATTTCTGGAAGTTTTTTAGATAAATTTATAAAGAAAGAGGCTTTCTTTTTTATTAAAAAGCTCCTATATACTAATTAGCTTATTATTATTAAAGAACTATATAAATAGACTAAGAAAGCTAATTACTTGCTTTCAGATATTAATTTAATTATTACTAGCTATTAGGAAAATCTCAAAAAGGCTATTTTATATAAAATAAGTTATAAAGATATTAAGAGCCTTTTCGAGAATACTAAGCTCTATAATATTAAACTCGAGAATAATATTAAATACTATATAGCTATAGTAAATTGGCTTATAATAGCTCTAGCTATTTCTACTTTATTTGTTTTTACTATTCCCGTAATTCCGGCTATTTTAAACTCTTTTTAAAAGAATTTCGAACTATTTTCTATTTATTTCCGTTTAGAATTCTCTATATCTTATACTTTTTTTTTAGAAATACTAGAATTACTAAACTTCTAGATCTAACTCTTTTTACTAGAAATTATACTATCTTTAATAACTAGCTAGTTTAAATTAAAAATAAGCTATAAAGAAATACTAATTTATATTTCTTAAAGAATCTCAAGATTATTTATATTTCTAGTAAACTTATAGATAATACTCTTGCCTTAATAAACTCTTATATAAATAAAAATAGCCCGAATTAGTATTATTAGTTCTTAAAGTTATATTTCTATCTAAAAAAGCTATATTCTAATTCTAATAAGATATAGAATATTTATTATAACTTTAGTAAGCTTTAAATATATTCTAGTTAAGTATTTTAGAAATTCTATATTCTTTTCTTATAACTATTTATAGAAGGCAATATTAGTTTTTAAAATATTAAATATAAATTAAATAAGAAACTTTTACTAAAGCTCTAGAAATTAATATATATTATAATAATTCTTTTATTAATACTATTTGCTTTACTTAATACTATATTACTAATAATTAGTAAATTGAGGCTATATATAAGAAAACTAAAGAATATAAAAAAACAAGAGCTATTTTAGCTAAATATACTTCTAGTACTATATTCTTTTATATTTCTAAAAAGTATATTTCTAAAAAGAAACTCAAGAAACCTATATTAACTGCTTTTATTAAGTATATATTCCCTTATAAATATAAGTAATATCTTGTAAAAACTAAAGATCTTTTAATTATTAAATATTTTAACTATAACGAGTTTGGCTACTATATTAAATACTATCTAATTAGATATAATAAGGAAACTAAGATAGCTTTTTCTAGAATTAAATTAGGCTTAGTTCCTATTTTATTAAAGTATCTAATTCCTATTTTAGTAAAATATTTAAAGGATTTAAGCTCTAATTCTAGTATAAAACCGAAAAACAAATATCTCTAAAAAAAAGTCTTTACTTTAGAGGCTTATAATATAAATTTAATAGAAATTAATTTGATTTATCTAATAAGAAGAAATACTTTTATAATATTTTATATTATTAGTATAAATAAATTAGAAATCAAGTCTTTTTCCCTTATTAATACTAGAGCTAATAGTTATACTTTTATTAATATAAAGCTTATTTAATTTATAGAGTAATTTCTAGAAATAGAACTATAATTCCTTTTCTTATTCTATATTATATACGGGTTTAATAGAAAGCTAGCTAAGTTTACTAAAAAAAAAATATATATAGAAGTTTTATTTCTAATTAATAAATAAAGTATTAATATATCTATAATTATTCTAAATCTTAGAAATTATAATATTATTCTTAATAGAAAATGGGCTATATATATTAATATTCTAATTAATTATAGAAAATATAGGCTTATATAACTAAAGAATAAGCCTAAATTTATATAATTTAATTATATTATTAGTATTTCTTAGTAATAGCTAAAGAAATAGAAAAAAATTCTTAATAAAAAGCAAATATTAAATCTAGCTATTTTTATTTTTATAATATTTAATTATATAACTAAGAGAAAAAATAATATTATTAGTTAAATCTCTATTTATAAGATTAATAAAAAACTTAAAGCTCGGGGAAAAAAAGCTATTTCTAGCCTAGGGAATTAATAACTAGAAGAAATAAAGCTTTAATAGCTCTAGAGAATATTATTTCCGGAATTTAAGAAATATACTTCTATTTTCTTTAAGAAAGAATCTAATATTCTTTCTTTTTATAAATTATATAATTATAAGATTTAGATTAAAGGCCTAAAGGAAACTAAAATATTAAATACTAATCTCTCTAGTAATAATCTATTTAAGAGCTTCTAGAAATCAAGTATTTCTTAGAAAATAATCTAGCTAAAGGCTTTATTAAAGCTAGTTAAGCTTCTTTTACTTTACTAGTTCTTTTTATAAAAAAAGCAAATAGAGGTTTATACTTTTATATTAATTTCTACTATATAAATAATATACTTTTTAAATATTTAGATTACTTTTATATAATATATTTTAATAATATTCTTATTTATTTAAAGAATCTAATAAAGTATAAATAGTATATATAAAAAGTACTAAACCGCTTATATTTTACTAGCCTTTAAATAAATATTAAGAAATCGGAATTTAAGATTATATATATAAAATACTTGGGCTTTATTATTTCTATATCTATTATTAAAGTAAATTCTAATAAAATCGAAATAATATATAATTAGTAATTCCTAAAAATAGTTAAGAATATATAGTTCTTTTCGGCTTTTATAATTTCTATAAATACTTTATTAAAAAATATAAACGAATTACTAGATATCTTATTTTATTTATAAAAAAGAGTATTTCTTTTAAATAGTCTAAATAATATTAAGAGACTTTTAATTATTTAAAGAAAGCTATAATTTCTATTCTAATACTATAATACTATAATCTAGATTTACTTATAATAATAGAAATAAATATATCTAAAAAAAGTAATTACTGGCCTACTTTTTTAATAGAATCTAGAAATAGGTCTTTAGTATCCTATAGCTTATTTTTCTAAAACTATATTTCTAATAAAGCTTAATTATAATATATATAATAAAGAAATACTTATTATAATACAAGTATTAGAAAAATAGAAAACTAAGCTAAAGAACTTTTAAAATACTTCCTTTAAAGTTTATTCTAATTATTATATTTTAGAATACTTTATAATTATTAAAAAGCTCTTTTTTTTAATAAGCTAGATAGGCTAAGCTTTTATTTTACTATTACTTTAAGTTTATATATTATTCTAGAAAATCAAATAAATAAATAAATACTTTATTATAAAAATAAAATAAAGTAAATACTTAGGGCCAGATTAAAAAGAAATTATAAACTCAAGTATTTCTTTTTAGAAATAATATTAATTCGAAGATTATTTATAACTTATAGCTTATAGTAATACTTTATAAAATATACTTATTTAATGAGGAATTCGGCCCTAAAAACTAAATATATACTAAAGACTTTCCGAAAGAATATATTTCTATTAGAGATATAATTCTCCTAGAAAAAGATATTCTTTTAGAAGCTTTACTAGTAGACTTTACTATAATTGCTTTTATAGAAGTACTATTAGAAGCTTCTATTAAATATAATAGCTTATAACTTATAAATAAAATTCTATAAAATAATTATATATTACCGGATTTAAAAAGCTATATATAATAGCTTAAGCTAAAAGTAATATCTGAATATTATAAGATAGTTTCCTTTTATATTATAAAAGACTTTATATTATAAAGAATAAAATAACTCCCGAACTACTTTTATAAATTACTCTAATTCGGAAAATATATAATAAATTTCTTTTTAGATATCCTAAATATATAAAGCTCTATTAGCTATTAAAGAAGTAATATTACTAGATATTTATAAGCAAGAATATTAATTAATACTATAGTAATTACTATATTTATAAAAGATTATATATATCTAGAAATAAAAGGCTTAATTTGCTTTATTTTTTTCTAGTTTCTAATTACTTCTAATAATATATTATTATAAATTTTAAAAGCTATTTAGAAGATAAATTAGGCTATAATAAAATTATTATATTCGTAAATTACCTGTCTAAATACCTAATTATAATTCCTATATAAAATATAATTATAACTAAGTAACTAGTACTTCTATTTTTATTTTATATAATATACTAAATAGATATTTTAGAAATAATTATATTATATTAAAGACTTTAATTTATATCCGATTTTTGAAGCGAATTCTATATAAGAATTAATATAAAGCTCAAATCCTTAATAGCTAATTACTTTTAAATAAATAAATAAATAAATAGAGATTATTAATTAGTATTTTAATTAGAAATTATATTTATATATTAATTATTACTAGAATAACTAAAATAAATAGATTACTATAATTAATTATTAATAAGTCTTTCTTTAATACGAAACTATTAGCCAGTTTCTATTTATAATAAAAAAGATTTATAAGCCTTATATCTTTCTAGACTAGAACTTTTCTATTAAGGCTAGCTTATTTAAAGAAAAGCTAAATAGAGATAAAGCTAAAGTATTAGTAAATTAATTATATAAATTATAATAACTTACTTAAAGTTATATAAAGTAAATATAGAAATAATATATAGTATAAGCTAATAAATATTACTATTTAATTAATTTCAAAGTCAGAAATAAAGTATAAGTTATTATAAAGTACTAGAAATCTAATTATTTAAGCCAGAAGCTAAAGAACTAAATAGAAGACCTATTTGAGATTTTGGAATAATATAGCTATTTATTTCTCTTAAAGCTACCGGAAGCCATAAAAATATATCTAGTTTTTTATATAAAGAAGTTATAAAAGAACTTCCAGAATTCTTTACTAGATTAAATAAATCCGGAACTACTTCTATTAATACTAGAGAATAGTAAATAAGAATATAGTATTAAATAGGTTATTATAATTAAGCTAGTAAGAAATAAACTAAAGTATAGAATTTAGTAAATTAGTTAGAATAAGAATCTAGTATAGTATTTAGCTTTAGTACTAAATAATAGCCTTCTGGTTTTATAAAGCTTCTATAATAATAATATTAATATATTAGAACTTTTATAAAACCTGTAATATTAGCTAGACTATATAAAGAATAATATTTATCTAGAACTATATAGAAATAATAATAAATTCTTTTAAGTTATATATTAAAGGCACTTGCCTTTTATATATAATATTTATATTCGAGATATTAGTTTATTTTAGAAAGGAAAATAGTATGAAATTAAATGAATTAATAGCTTTTATAAAGCTTAGAAATAAGCTTATTTTAAAGAAAGAAATAATATTATAATTTTCAGATGCCTTCTAGATATATATAATATAACTACTTTATTAGAAAAGTATATTTGAAATATATTAGAGATATTTAGAAAGCTAAGCTCTTTTGGAACTAGTATACTATAAGATATATATATTTCCTTATAGCCTCTTATATTCTAGTTTTCTTTTTTTTAGCTTTAAATTATTTTTATAAGAGATTTTCTATCTTGCTTTTTAAGCCCTAATACTATATCTATAATAATTAATATTATTTCTCTTGGATTTACTACTTTTAATAAGCTTTATATAATTAGCTATAGGCTAGGTTTTTTTATTACTAATATTTATAATAGCTTTAGGAAATATAATAAAAGAAATTAGTAAAAAATAATTATTTTTTAATTTAGGAATTATATTATAAATTATTATATTTAAGTATTTTTATTTAAATCTAGATATATTTAAATTATTAGTAATATTAAAATAGTATTTCTTTTTTTATATTAATAGAATATTACTATTTTCTAATATATTTTATTATATTTATAAATAGAAATATTTATAGGCTTAAAGTTTATATTCTTAAAAATATAATCTTTTATTAAAATAAATAATTTTATTTATTTCTTTTCTTTTTAGTAATTTTTTTAATACTTTATTAAATATATTAATATAAGACTTAAAAGAAATTCATTTATTCTAGGCTTATATAATAATTTAATTAAAAAAGTTATAGCTAATTTTAAGTATTTTCTAGTTATACTTTCGGAATTTCTTTAATAAAGCCTTAAAGAATTTAGTTTCCTAATAATTTCCTGAATTATTAGTATAGTATTCCGATATAGCCTTAATTTAATTCTTATAAATAAGAGAAATATAATAAATAATTCTCTTTTTTTAATATTATTAGAAATATAATAGTTTTTATATATATTTATATATTATTTCAAGAATATAAAAATATTATTTCTTTAAAACTATAGTATTTCAGGAACTTTTATAAATAATAGATTTAAATCCGGTACTAATATATATTTATTTTTAGTTATATTAATTTTAATAATTTCTTTTATAACTAATTATAAAGTTTCTATATCTGAGACTTCTATTAATAAAATTCCTAAAAATCTAATTTCCTATTTAAATATATCTTTTAATTTAGGAACTAGGATTTAGATAAAACTAGTTAATAATAATAAATATAATTTAAATTTAAGTTTTAATATTAATAATAATAAAGTAATAGCTTTTCTAATTTTATTTCTATTACTTATATTTTCTTTTCTATTCTATTAGCTTAATACCTATAATATCTTTTCTTAACTTTACTAAACTAAATGTATTTAATAATAATAATAAATATTATTTTACTAATTTCTCTAATTTTTCCGAATTCTTTTTTTATTTCTATTTAATATCTTTTTCTTTTTTTAAAAGCTTTTCTAGATTATTTATATAATTTCTTATTTCTAATTTCTTTTTAATTTTTAATTTTATTTCCGGTTTCTATTTACTATTTTACTTAATATTAAAAGTATTTTCTTTTTTAAATATTTTTTCCGAATTTAAAAATAAGCTTTATTATTAAAACTAAAGCTATTTCTATTTCGGTTTTTATTATAACTAATAATAATATATAAGTTAATAATATAATTTCATTTCTATATACTAAAATCTATTTTTAATTAAAGTTTAATTTATATTATTTTAATATAATATTTTCTATTTTATTTTCTTTATTTCTTTTTTTTTTATAATTAGCCTCTATTTTTATTATTTCTATATATTATATTAGTAATTATATTTTATAGCTAATTTATATCTAAATTACTAAATATATTAGAAATCAATATAAGATATTAAAATTAATATTTATATATTTTTAATATTTTAGCCTTAGATTTAAAGTATTATAATAGCCTTTTTCTTTTTAAATTTATTAAGCTAATAATTCGCCTTATAGAAATCCTTTAAAACTTTATAAAAATATTACCTTAATTATAAAATTTTAATCTCCTTATATTATTTATTATAAAATATATAAAAAGAAAACTATAATAAAATAAAAATTTATATAAAATATACTAAAATATAATATATAATTTAATAATAAAATAATAAAATTAAAGATATAAATAGTAAAATATAAATAATATATAATATATAAAAGCTTAATTAATTAAATATAAAAGAGAAATTAATTATTTAGAATTATAAAAAAGCTAATTTTCTTATATAATTTCTATAAGTTATATATAAAAGGCCCTAGCTTTTATTATATAATTAAAATATTAAAATTAATAAAATATAGCTTATTATATTATATTAGCCTATTATAAAAGTTTAAAATTAATAACTTAAACCCGAAATATATTATAAATAATATTTCTGAAATTCTTATTATTATTTATATTATATAAAACTATTATTTAATTCCCTAAAACTAGAAAGCTTTAATATATCTAGTATAATAGCTAATATAAAAATATAATTTACTAAGAATAGAATATTAGAAACAGATATAAAATAAAGTTAAGCCGGAATTATTTAGGTAAAATAATATTAAAGATTAAGATATTCTTTGAATTTTAAGCCTTTAATTATTATATTAATTCCGCTATTATATAATACTAAACTTACTTAATTTAATCTATAAAGGCAATATAATATTACTAATAAAGAACCCGTATTTGTTTTTAGAAAGCGAAAATAGAATACTATTTTTAATATTTAATAACTTTTTTAAATTATAAAGAATTAGAAAGCTTAGCTAGAAATATAATATCTTTTATAACTTAGGAGTCTGGCCCTTAATTAAAGCAGATAATACTTTCCTTTTAATAATTAGTTTTTTACTAATATAGAAGAAAAAAATACTATTTTCTATAATTTAATTAATCTTAGAGTTTGGCCTTTAACTAAAGTAAATAATATTTCCTTAATACTAATAAAAGTAAAAGAATTAGCTTTTTTTTTTAATATAAGAAGAATTAATTATAGTTTATTAATTTAAAATAAGAAAAAATAATAGTTAGTTTTAGTTTACTAATTTAAAACTAAATAAGATAATAATTAATTATAGTTTATTAATATTAAATAAAAAGAACTTATTTAATATTTATTTCTATAGCTAATATCTTTTCTGAAACTATTATAAATAGCCCGGAACCAAGTACTACTACTATAAATATATTAGATAAGAGGCCCTAATATAATAAAATAAAGAAATCGGGCTTTAATATTATAAATCTATACTATTAGAAAAGTTATTATAATACTATTTTAGAAGAAGATATTAAGGAATAACTAGCCGATTTAGAACTTAAAATTAGTATAAATATTCCAAAAATAGATAAGGCCTAGTAGAAATTACTAGTATAAGATAATTTTATTAATAAATACTACCTTATAGCTAATAAATAAATAAAGTACTATTAGAAATTCCATTTATATATTAATTAATTTATTAAGAAAATTAATAAGCTAGAAGTAATTACTAGTTAATTTTATATAAGGAAAAGACTAGTATAAGAAGAAGCTATAAAATAAAAATCTAAATAGGCAGATATCTAGAAATACTATAGGTTTCTATTAGAAAAACTATATAGGAACTAATACTAAGACTTTTTTCTGCTTTTAGTTTATAGTAATTAACTATAGCTTATTAGAATTAAGAATTCTACTCTATTTATAAGTAAAGATAATTATTAGATTAATAATTAGATATTTAATATAAGAAATAAATTAATATAGAATTCTTTTGAATTTAATAGCAAATTACTAAAAATTACTTATATAGTATAATTAATTACCAGAAATACCCATAATTTTATTTATAATTAAATAGAATCTAAATTAGTTAAATAAATCTCGATTATTAAATAAATCTTTAAAATCTTCTAGTAAGCTTATAGTAAAAATAAAGAAATATACCGGTATTTTAGATAAAGAAATAAGCTATTTCTAGTATTCTAAATAGAGTTTATTTATTTAATAATAAAACTAGAGAAATTACTAGATAATTAATATAATAATTTAAAAAATAAAATAAATCTCGAGCTATTTAAGAGCTTAAATAATAAGAAGTTTAATTTACTTAAAAGTTTTACTAAATAATATATAAAATAAGAAAATAGGCTTCTTTTAATTAAAAACTAATAGTTTTAGAAGAAATAACTAATAGAAATTATTTATTATTAAATATTATCCCGGGCTAGAAAGTCTATTAGAAACTAAAAAGCTATTATAATTCTATATTTAGTAAATTAATTATAATAGCCAGTATTTTTATAATTAAAAAAAGCTATTTACTAAAAATTTAAGAAAGAATTAAACTAGCTCGAGAGTTTCTATTATTATATCTATAAAAAGCCTGGATATATAAATAGAGCCTATTTTAATACTAATAAAATTATATTTATTAAAGAGAATTATTTAGAAAAAACCAATAATTTAAAAGCAAATAATAAGAATACCGACTTTTATTTATTATCTAATAAGAAATATAATATTAGTAAATCGGGAAAAGCCTAGTTTTAAGTATAAAAATAGCTTTTTTAGAATAAGAATTTTATTAAGAACCTATAGATCTTATTTAATTAATTAGTAGAAACTAGTTTTTTATTAAATATAAAATATATTAGAAAAATAAAACTATAACCTTTTAATATTTAATAAATATTAAAGCAAATATATATATTTTAATTAATTAAAAGTATATTTGCCTTCTAATAAAAGTATTATAAATATTTTTATATAAACTTAAAATCTCTATTTTTATAAGATTTTAATAAATAATCTAGTAAAGCCATTTAATATATAGTTATAGTAAATCTAAATATTAATTAGTATTTTTAAACTCGATAATATTTATTTATTACTAATCTCGGCTCTTATAATATAATTTTAGAAAGAAAATAGCTTATAAAATATAATATTTTATTAAACTATTAATAGAACTAGCTTTACTAGCTAAAAGATTATAGAATAAATTAGCTAAATCTTATTTAGAAGATTTAATATTTTAATAAAAAGTATTAAAAAAAATAGGTATCTAGAAAGTATTCTAACTAGAATTCTAAAAGAAACTAGTAAAATAAAACCAGAAAAAAAGGTTTTATTTTTTATTTTTTTATAAAATCTTTTTATTAAGAAAATTAAATATTAGATAAGAAAAAAAGAACTAGATTTTAATATTCTCGAAATAGATAAATTACCGAACTATTTCTCTTATTTTTTTAGAATAGCTGCTTTCTAATTAAGTACTAGAGATCTTAATAATTTAGTTAAATTAGTTATTATTAATGAAATTAATTATATATTTAAGAAATAAAATTATAAACTAAAAAGATATTTATTATTACCTATAGTAATTAAATAACTAATATTATAATTTACCGAATATTATATTTAAATTAGTAATTTTATATACTTTCTAAATATAAATAAATTAGATACTTTTAGTAATATTTCATCTTTTAATCTTAAAGAATTTCAAGAACTCCGGATATTTTTTCCTATATAGTTATATAATATAGCTAGGACATTTTCTAAGAAAATAATAAATATAGTTTTATAGTTTTAATTCTTTAACTATAAGCTCTATTTTAATAAATTAGATTCCTTAATAAAAATAGCCTATTTCTATAAAATAAGCTCTTATAAACTCGAAAAAATAAAAGAATATTTTATTAAAAACCTATAAAAGAGCTTTATGAAATTATTTAATTCTTTCTTTTTATTATTCTTTTTATTTATTAAAAAGAAAAATAGTAGTTTATAATTTTATATTAATTATTATTAAGATATTTAACTAATTAGCTAAATTATTAGTATTTATTAAATTAAATATTTAATATATTTTTAATTAAATCTATATTAAACCAGCTTTTAGAATAAGATATAAATTCTTTAAATTAGTAATTCTATTATTTGAATTCTATAATAGTTCTATAACTTTTTAATAATATATTAATACTATTTTAATAAATTATTTAAATAACTTTTATTTAGCCTATATTAATAATATATTTATTTTCTTTAAGAATAAAAAGAAATATAAATAATATATTAGAATAGTCTTATAAAAGCTTTAGGATACCGGATTATAAATTAATATTCGTAAATATAAATTTAAAGTTTTTAAAATAATATTCTTGAAATTTATTATTTCGAATTAAAATATAAATAAATTCTACTAAAACCTTTATTATTCGAAACTAGTATTAATTTATAAAAAAAAATATAATTATTTTTAGGCTTTTATAATTTCTATTATAGGTTTATTTAAGCCTACAAATATATTTCTCGTTTCTTAAACCATTTAACTAAAAAGAATACTTTATTAAAGTTTATATTTAATAAATTCAGCTAAATCCTTTTAATTAGCTTAAGAAGTTATTTTTCTCTATTTTAATACTTTTTTATTTCAAATATAACCGGGAAACCTATCTAGAAACTAATTATTTAAATTTAATTATTATAGATATATTTTATTAAAAAAGCCCAGAAAACGAATAATAATATCTAGTTATATTTTATTTTAAAGCTTTTTAAGGAACTAAAAGCTATTATAAAATTTATAATAAGGAACTTTTTATTATTATTTAAGGATTCTAGAAATAATAAATAGAACTAATTAGCTTATTTAATTTTCTAATTATTATAACTATAAAGCTCTTAAATATTTTAATATTAAAAGACTTTTAAATAATAATAAATCTAATAAATAAGGTTTCTATTATAATTTTATTACTAAATTATTTATTAGCTAAGTAAAGATTATACTATTACTAATATCTTATTCCGAAAAAAACAAACTTATACTAATTTAGAAATAGGCTAAAGAAGCTAAAAAGAACTAGATTAATTATTTTACTAGATCTAATTCTTACTTTTATTAAGGCAAAAGATACTATTTTTATTTCTATTAAAATAGAAAAAATAAATAAGCTATTAGTTATAATTAAAGTTCTATAAACTAATTAAACGAATCCGGCTCTTAAGAATAAATAAAGAAAAGCCCGGGAAAATACGAATTTATAGGAAATATTAAATAGCTATTTATTTTATAATAAAAGACTTATTATATTAAATAGATATAATAATCTATAAACTAGGCTCTTATAATAAATCTATAATATAATAATTATTATTTATTCCAGTTAAAATAAAACAAAAATTCTAGTTTAAAATTTTTATTAATAGCCTATTTTTTTTAGTAAATATTAATTGTTTTATAATAAACTACTATAAATATTAAAAGTTTTATAAGCCGAGAAATAAAATACCAGGCCTATTATATCTCTTATTAGTTCCGCTAAGAATATAGAATAATTTATTTATAAACTTCTATATTTCTAATTCTATAAATAAAAAATATAATAATATATTTATTATAGCTAATTAATTATTTAAATAATATATTAGTTTACTAATAATTAAAAAATACTATAGCTAGAACTATTACTAGCCTATTTTACTATTATATTTAGTAATTTCGAAGTTCTTTTTTATTATTACTAGTAACTAAAAACTCTAGTTTATTTCGAACTTTATAAATAAATTATTAAGATTAACTAGAACTAAGCTAAAGCTCTCGATTATAGAATATATTTAAACTAATAGATAAATAGAAATTATTAACTAGATTATTAATACTCGATTTTGCCTTTTTATTAATTACTTTTAAAATAACTAAATAAATTTATTTCCGGTATTTAATATTATAGATATTGTCTGCCTATATAAATTAATTAGTTTATTTCCCTTAATAATTAATTACGGATATAAATTCAGGCTAAATTTTAATTAGATACTACTAATAATAGCATTTAAAATATTAAGAAAGAAATTTAATTAGAAAGAAATATAATAGTAAACTAAAAGAATTAATTATATCCGAGAATATATAGCAGTAGCTTAGAAATATTAAGCTAAATAAACTAGTAAAAACTAGTAAAAACCGAATTTCGATTTAGGAAATATAATTTATATAATTAAAAAAAAATATAAAAAACAAATTATTTATTTAATAAATTAGATTACTTCTTTATTAGATCTTTTAAAATTAATAAAATAGTAAGCTATTTATATTAATTAAATCTTTTTTTATTTTATAGGATTTGGCTAATTTTCTATATAAATAGATTTTATAAGAATTCTATTAATTTATTATTTAGCCAAATTAATAAAAAGCCTAGTTTTATTAAAATTAATAATAAACTCGAATAGGAAATCGAGAAGATTTTCTTTTCCAAGATATTTTATAATAAGCTTTATTATAAAATTAAATAGAAGAAATAAAATATAAATAATAAATAATATTCTATATTAAATTTTAAGAATTTAATATTTGAATTATATAAATTCTATAAATAAAACCCTAGTAAAATAGAATCTTCTATTTGGCTAAATAAATAAATTTAATATATTAAAAAAAAATAAGTTTAATAAAAACTATTTAAATAATAATAAACCTCAATAATAAGGCTTCTATAATTAGAGAAAGAGCAAAAAAACCTAGATATTTCCCGGATTTTTTTTAAATTCTAATATATTTTCTTTTCTAGAAATCTGAGTAATATATCTTTCTTTACTATATTATATTATATTTTACTATTTAGGCAAATTACCTAAAAAAGTAAATTCTTAAAGCTAAGTTAAAAATAAATACTTTTTTATATTAGTTTAAAATATTATTAAAAATCGAGGGAAATCTTTCCAATTACTTTAACTTTTATAATCTTAATTATTTATACTACTATTATTATTTTAATAGAACTATTAATAAAAATAGAACAGATAAGAACTTTAGTAATATATTATTTATAGCCAGATTAAATAAGGCTATTTACTAAATTTAAGATAACTTAAATAATAGTAGTAATATTTTAAGTTTAATAGCTATAATTATTTATAATATAACTACTAGCCAAACTACTTTTATAAATAAAAATAGTAATTCCCTTATTTAAAAATAAGTTAATATATAAAATATAGCTTATATTACTTTTGAAAATATACCTGAAATTATTATAAAAGCTATTTTAATAATAATAATAATAATAATAATAATAATAATAATAATAATAGCTAAATTAATATTAAAATATCTATTATAACTAAGAAATATATAATACCAAATAGTAATTATTATATAAAGTATTAGTCTGAGACTAAAAGCTAATAAAAGATTCTAAAAGCCGAAATAAAGAACTAATATTTTATAAATATTAATGAATTAATATATAATACTATTAAATAAATCGGAAAACTCTTTAGAAGTTCTTATAAAATAAAAATCTTAAAGCTTAAGGCCCGTGAGTTTAATAATAAAATAGCTAAAGTAGCTGGCTTTAATATATAAGTTACTAAAATAATTAATTAATTTAAAAATATATATATTAAACTCGAGAAGGCCCAAAAATTAATTAAATAGCTTAGAAATAGCTTAACTAAGCCAGATATTACTATCCCAAATAAGAAAAAGAATAAATAAGCTATTATATTAAAGTTTACCTTAATAAATAGACTTGATTTACTATTTCTATTTAAAGACTACCTAATAATAATAGTTCTAATATTAGCTATAACTTATATAATATTTCTAGACTATATTATTAATATAAATATAAATATAATACAAGTAATAAATAAAAAGAACTAGCTGGAATATACTAGAAACTAGATTATTTTAGTGAAATTAAGACTATATTTTAATTATAAATAAGCTGCCGGAATTAAATAAAATGAAATTAATAGTTATTATTTTCTTTTTTCTAATATAGCTAAATAATTTTTTAAATAAGAGTATTTAGATTTTTCTTTAGGAAAGAGTAATATAATAGCTAGTATAAGGGCATAATTTATCAAGAATAGAATATTAGAAACAGGTATAAAATAAAGGTAAGCCGGAATTACTTAGGTGAAATAATACTAAAAATCGAGATATTTTTTAAATTTTATTTTATAGCTTAATATTTTCTAATATATAAGATTTTTCAAACTTTAAGCTTTTAACTATTATATTAATTCCGCTATTATATTTAGTAATTAGGAAAATATTTATTTTTCTAAAATATTAAATAGAGATTTATTAAAAGAAACCTATAATAAAATAGAAATATTAATAGAATAAATAAAGGCTCTAGAAAATAGACTTTTTTAAACTTATAAAATTTCGGAATTTTTAAAGAATTTACTAACGTTTTTTTAGAATATTTTTATTATCTTTTATTTAATAAATTTTAATTAGAATATCTTCTATAAATAATATATAATTATTAGATTATTTAATAGAAACTCTTATTCCGAAAATAAATTTAATAAGATTTATACTAATATTATAGCTATATAAAAAATATAAAATATAAAATATATTAGATTTATAAAATAAGAATATATTTAATAGAAGTTTAAGAAATATTTTAGTTTTTATAAGAATAAAAAGATAATTATAATAAAGAAAATATAAGAAATTATTTATTAGTATAAAAAATATAAGAGAATTATTTTTATATAAGATAAGTATTTTAATTAGTATATATATATATATATTTTCTGAAAATTTTAAAGATTCTAATATAATATATTATAATTTTATAAATTATAAAGTAATTGAGAATTATATAAAAATAATAAACTAATAGAAATTAAAAAAGCTAAAAATACTTTTAATAAAAATAAAATCTTCGAAAATAAAGCCAGAATATAATATAAAAAATATAAAAAAATATAGTTTTATTTAAAATTATATTTTAAAACTATATTTTTTTAATTTCCTATTTATTTATATTTTTTCTACTATAATTTTATATAGGCCCTATTATTATAAAAAGAAAATTTATAATAAGAAAACTATAGTTCTAAAATATATTAAAAGAATAAAAATAAAGTAATTATTTATTTAACTAAAGAAAGAAATTAATAGATATATTTTACTTAAAGTATTATATATATAAATCCGTTTTTTTTTCTCGGCCGCCTATAATAGCTAATTTTTAATAATATTAAATAGAAGCTATAAATTAAAATTATTATTAGCTTCTGCTTTTTTAGAATCTAAAGTTCTTTTATTTTTATAATTACTTCTACTAAAGTTATAGCTATATAATAAGGGGGTAAATTAGAGAAATATAGTATTTGCTTTAGGGCTTACTTAATATCCTAAAGCCCCTGCCCTTAAACTACTATTTACTAATATAATATATATACGAAAAAATAGCACTTTTTGGCTGCCCCTATAGACCGTTTTGACTAATTTTTGATTCTAGAATCGTAAAACCGTATATACACTTTTAGAATCTCAAATTTTTAGGCCCGTATAATAATTTTTGGGGTAGGTACGGGGTGCGGGGCGGGAGGGGTGATTGCGCGGGCGGCCGGTTTGGTGAGGGCGCAGGGGGTGGGGGGCTAGGGCGGGAAGGGGCTTAGCACGAATGGGATGGGACCGTATTTTCTTGGGGGTTCAGGCTTAATTCGCAATGCCACTTCGACTCCTCCCATTTATAATTCACGATGCCACTCCAGAAGGCTACTCCTCAACAACATGCAGTCCACATTTCGCAAGGTTGTGCGAGAGAGAAGAAATAAACTGGTCGAAGTCTCGACATTATGCGCGGAGAAAGTCTACCTTGAACTTCGAGTTCCCAAAGAAGCTTACTCGATTCACGAAGTCGTCTTCAGGACCCTATCTCACGATCAGGGTATGTGACTCCATGTCGAACATAAGCCAACCCACTGAGTCCTTTAGGTTATAGCGGTGAACCTCAGTACTATGGAACATACAAAAACTCTTTCACCTGGTTTGTCGCCTCTGTCGCTACTCCCGGTGGTCAAGAACGATTACCCAGGAAAGTCCTACATCACAACGTCCACGCCGATGCAACTTTCAGATCGCATGAATTGTGTTGGAGAGCAGACGATCAAGATCAAGTGATTGCAGAATGGATCAACGCTATTCAAGGAGGAGACGCAATTCAGATTATCCCAGTCGCACAATATCCAGCTTGGATCAACTTTGTTCAAGAGGCGGAGATTGAGATTCATTACATCTTGGCCCCCCAAAATGCTTCAACTTTCGGTCCTCCAGCTGTGGTTTCAGATGCTACAGGGCACCAGCTCTACCGAAGTCTCGACACAGAAATTGACGAAGTACGGCTCATACGCTTGAATCCCGGCCCGTTCGAAGATCCGATATCATGTTCAATAACATATACGTCCCTAAAAAGATGCACAGACTCGGCCTACGAGGCTCTATCTTATTGCTGGGGAGACCATAGGCAAAGAAAAGACATCAAAGTTACTGTCACTGATCTGAAAGGCCACTCAGAGTTCATCATGTCCATCACCCTATCTCTGTACTCGGCACTGCAGAAACTTCGACCACAGAATGGGGTCGCCAGGGTACTTTGGGCTGATTCAATTTGCATCAACCAAAATGACCTCGATGAGAGATCGTCTCAAGTCTCTCTGATGTGTGATGTCTATCGCAAGGCACAAGGGGTCGTCGTTTGGCTGGGACAAGGTACAGAGCTCATGCATAAATCCATTATGACTTTGACTACTATCAAGAATCGGTACAAGCCAGACGAGTCCATGGATCTGCCAGCAACCCAATTGTCTCGTCTCCATGACCCATTGATGGAAACTGTTAATGGCGAAAAGCATCCTGGCATGTACGACTTTGTTGATGACTGGACATTGTTCGAATCGCCATGGTTCAGTCGCACCTGGGTCGTTCAAGAAGCTTTCAATGCACGAGAAACAACCTTTTATTGTGGGGACAATACACTCAATCTGGCAACGATGCTGCGAGTCAATAAATGCATCTCATCACTTAAGGGTCTAAAGGTAAACTCTTCTCACAAGGCTATGATGCCTCCAATCTATGACGATCTCTTCCATGCTAAATTTGCGACTGGTAACTCACAGTCCATGCAGAACGGGATTCTCGAAGTCCTCATCAAAGGACTTGATCTGGATGCTACAGACCCTCGCGACAAGATCTTCGCAATGCTGCAATTTGGAAAAGAGACCCAGAATCCGGAATTGCTGCCGCTTGAGCTTGTGCCTGATTACCGCAGGTCGGTTTCGGAAGTGTTTTCAAGTTTCACAAAATGGTGGATTGTGAAGCATGAGTCTCTGAGAATTCTCTCTGCAATTCATGCATTGGACGGGAGAGCATGGCAGGCAAACAAGTGGGAGACAACTCCCAAATACGATGCAGATCAGCCGACGTGGTCTTGGTGGTTCCGTGGACGGAGCAATTGGACTATTGGAATCCTCGGCCTCAAAACAGATAACTCGTACCGCGCTTCTGCAGACACCAAACCGAATATTTCCTTGATTTCTGAAGGTGAACAGATGTCAATTCTCGCTTTGGCTGGGATCAAGATCGATTTCATCGAAAGTTTAATCCCTTATCCATATTTCAGCCCACCGCAAAATCTTGAGAGCCTTCACCGGGCATACGTTGGTATCTTTGATCCCCTGAATCTTACCGGAAAGTGGCAACACCAACTGGCGCCAGAAAACATGGACGCCTACGTCTTCTTGGACGACACTGCGAAGATGAGGGCTCACTACGCTGCACATCAAGACTTTTCAATCAAGACTAATGCGGTAGAGTGTAACGACTCCTCTTTCTTCAGCACACGAGGAGGTTTGGTTGGACTTTGCCCACCTTCGGCTCGGGTTGGTGATATACTTGTCGTTCTCTATGGAGGTCCAGTTCCTTACGTTCTTCGAGAATTACCAGGTCCACATCGTGCTACTCACCAACCCGCCAAAAGGTACGAGTTTATTGGGGAATGCTACCTGGAATCGTATATGGATGGTCGTGGTATCAAGGATAATGAACGAGGAGTCGAGACTGAAATATTTTCTTTGATCTGATTGTCTTATGAAATGACAGGGCTTGGGATGCAGATATCACCAATCCTTCTCCTTTTCCACTCTACTCTCCATACGACGAAACAGCAGAGATATTAGTGGTATTCAGAGGTTGTCCGTACAATTGCTCCGGAAACGAACTGATTTCCCTCTCTACCGCTCCTTCATTCCTGGGTTCATACATCAAGCCATCTTCACCTATCTTCCCGGATTCAAACGAAGATTCCGTCTGGCGCGATAGAAGAGGATATTGGCACATGCTTCTTCACTCCTTGGAAGCAGATGGTGGAATTGGAAATGGTCCAAAAGTTGGGAGACATGCATTTGCAGTGGAGCTAGAAGGACCATGGTATTTTGATAACGAGACTTTGGCGTTTAGTACTGAAGTTAGCTTTGAGGATGGGAATGTAGTGGGTTATTATCGGAGGGAAAGATCGCAGTTGTTTTTTAGTGAGGATGGAGAGATGAGGCCGTTGTATTTGACGACTGGTGCGCAGGAGGGGGGTAGTGGGATGTCGTATAGTTTGATAGAACTGATTGAAGGAGCGGGGGCGTACGAGAGGAGTTTGGGGTTTTGAGTGGAGGCTTTTAGTCAAAGGCCGCTTGCTTTAATTTGAGTGTAGAGTTTAAATGACCGAGGACCAGCAAGATCCGATCTGTGAGCCGGAGACTTAATAAACAATCAAAAATTCAGTTGTTCAAATTTCAGCTCAGTCTTGCATTTACTTGCCCATAATTCTTCAGTGGTTGTTCCGTTCAGCCAAAGGTGAAGCCAGGGCCACTGACATCAAGGAATATGAAAGAAAGATTACAGAGGAATCCACAACTTCGAGGTACTGTTTTTGCAGTCAGATTCATATGTGAATGACATGTGAAGAAGGCTGCAAACATTATGCGGCTGTCAGCATGACAGCACTTCCACAGTGAAGCTATAAAGCCAAGGCTGTCGGTTATCGCCAAGTCGAAATTCCGACCCCAGAACAAATTTCCTTGCTGACACCTCACTCAACCTGCCCATCATGGCCTTCATTCCTCTCCCCTCCTTCTGGCCCGTCGCAATTGTAATTGTCAGTCTTCTCCTTCTGCCAACCATCATAGGTATCTTCGGGGGAAACAAATTCAACGTCAACTAGCCATCGTGCTAATTCTGGGAGTTCTAAAGCTTATCCCCTACCAATACTGGGGACCTTAATAGGCTAGAGGCACGCGACAGTATACGGAGTATATGCGTATATCTTGAGCGCGTGTATTGGGGATATACTTTTTTAAACGATTACAAGGGGCAAGAGAGGAACGTACTTCTTGCCTGCCTTTTGTACGCGTAGCAGGGGCTAAAGAATAGCCCGGGGAAAAAGCCTAACTTTACAATAAAATTACAAAAATTAGCTTGCTAAATGCGGGGGGAGGGGGCTAGAAGAGGATCAAGTTCTCAAATGCATAAGCATCCGTTCTAGGGTTTGCCTAGAGAGGGTGCTTATGCATTCTAATCAGAGTTGGCCTCCTGTTATTCCCGCTTTGGGCGTATACCCATATTTTAGAAATCCTACGCAAGCAGAACAGGGGTGTTGCAGGGATTTGCAGGGGCACACTGATTTTCTTTTCAAAGGCAAGGTACTGTGGGAGGGAAACTGCGACAAGACAAAAACCCACATAAAGTACACCAGAGCGCAAAACGTGACTTGACAGCAAAATAACAAATCAAAAGCGTAAACAGTAAAGCATAAACAGTGCACAGTGTGCAAAAGCTCAATTGATTGAATACTCATGAAGGATTGTTCTCTAAGTCTACAGAAAAACCAGCTTTCTTATGTGATTTCCGCAAGTCACGTGCAAAAGGCCGCGGCCTTTGCCATGTGACCTAAACCTCAAAACCGCCAAAACGACATGATTTTTGACGAGTACGGCCTGCCGTACCACAGTACCCAAAGTGCTCAATGCTTACGAGAGGAATAGTTGTCGATGTATTATTATGGAGTTTATTGAAGGCTAGATGCTTGAAAAGGCGTAGCCTTACCTTGCCCCTTTAGAGCAGAGCATGGTTTTATCCCAGCTAAAGGGCTATATGCGATAAATGCGCCAGATCAGACCTCCTGGCGGTACAAGAATAGGCTCGGTCGCCGGCGGTCCTGAAATCGATAGGCGGTCCCTTACAGTGTGTCAAAAAAAAAATCAAGGCTAGTTAATTATAATTAACTATAGTTGATTATAGTTGATTATAATTTGATTAAGTAGATTTTGACTTGATTAAGTAGATTTTGACTTGATTTGATTTGATTCAGAGGCGATAATCAAATCAAGCTAAATCATTTGACACACTGGTCCCTTAGTATAGTCAAAGGTAGGCCTCAGTGGTAATTAGTCCTGAAATTCAAGGAGAAGAAGAATGTGAACCTCACACATCTGTCAAATAGCAGAAGAGAAATAGGCTCGATAGGTTAACAAAAGTGGTAACTGATATACATTGTATTGAACCCCTAGCTATTGATACCGATTATCTCTTCAGTGGCTCACTCATTAATCCTCCATCTTTGTATAACACTCGGATGCGTTACTGCTCCTGCTGCTTCTAGTATCTCCGTACACCTCGTAAGGCGGGTGCCCCTGTTTACCAAGAATTCCTTCAACTTTTTATCCGCAGAAAACGGATTTATCCGGATCCTCTCATTCAGCTCCCTTATCTCTTGAAAAACCCATGCGCGCACACTCCTCTCAACCCCATCTACGCCTATCGAGCATGCATTCACCATGGCCATCCCCCTTGCCGGAGTTTCGAGCTCTAACACATATTGTAGGATCTCATCCAGTCCTCTTACTGCAATATTGCGCACTAGTGTGTGGCCTTCTGGGTCTAAGACGTGTAGAGCTTCGCGCAGCGTGGGGTCGCCGGGTGGAATCAAAATGCGGAACAATTCAGCTGTTTGTGCTGGAGTTTCGTCCTGGCCTTGATTCAAACGCTCTTTCGTGATGATGGCGTGAGCAGGCGTTAAACCCGTCTCATCTGGCGCGTTTCGATCTCTACCATTAGCACAAGCGCACTTCATCTGATCGAGATAAGAATTCGAATGCTTGTTGGTCTGGTTGCAGATTCGGCAATTGAATAAACCGAACCAGGACTCCCCTCTGGCACCGCGGGCGATATCATTAAAGTTATATTTGGTCCGCCGCCGCCGCCACTAACGCCAAATTCTGCGAGCAGTTGCTTGATGTCTGATATGCCGTCTTGGATCTTCAGGTAATCTGATTCCGATTCCAGCCGTAGCTTGAGAGAGGCCACATTCATCATTTGAACGACAGATTGCCCGGTGGTGTTCAAACATAGGAGTTGGTACTCAAAAAAGGGAAAAACCTCCAGAATGTGGGAATAATGCGTCCGTGGGAAAGGATGTTGGAGAAGAGTGTGGAGGGGAGTACGCCCGTAGATATCCCGTTGTATTAAAAGGATGCCTGGCGGGGTTCTGCGTGACTTGAACCATTCTAATAAAAATACCAGGTCGTCCCCAAGGTCTTGGGGATTGAGTACATGGAGAGGGTTTTGTCCAAAAACGTTCTGGTTAGTGCTATCGTGTCTGTTGGCTAAATGGCTAAAATAAGCGATTTTGACTCCAGCTGCCATAAGGAAGTGTATCGGAGAGTTTCCTGCATAATCATTCGTCTTGATACTGCTGCGATCCAGAAGGCTCATAGCTGCAACAAATTCATCGGCACTCATGCTCCGGGAGTTGATCATTAGCGCGTGCCAAGGCGTGAACCCACAGATTGAACAACTGGCAAAAGATCCCTGCCAATCTGTACTCTGGTGATTGTCTCCGCAGGGTATAACTCGAAGAGTATCATTCCAAAGCCCGCGTTTGGGATCATGTATTGGTGGTTTGAGTGGCCGACGTAATTTCAAGGCTTCTGGTTTGGATGGGGCTTCCGGGTGGGATAGAACCGAGGATCGACTAGTAGAAGAATTTGTTGTTGCAATCGAAGCTCGATCAGAGAAGATGTCACTAGCTGTCGAAAAGATTGATGTCGCGCTTGACGACAGCCAAGTCGTATTACTCGACATCGTATCGATTGTTGAGATGGAATTCCTGTCTGCGCCGTTGTGCTTTGAGCCTGGGGGGTGGGTCGAACGCCCGTATGTCTGGGATACTTCTTGAGCAAAGTTCGCTGAGGATGGAAGAAGGGGGAGACGAAGTCGAAGTGATAGAGGCTCAAAGGAAGGCACGCTCCCTAACTCAGAAGGGACCGGCGTAGTGGTGGAGGTAGTGGGGCTCGATCTCGACACTGAAGAATATAATTGCATAATCCTTACGCCTCTCTGAGCCAGATTTATAGGGAAGCACCAATCTCGAAAGCGGTTTGAATATGTCTTGTACCTGTTTGCTTGTCAGTACAGCCTTCGGTTCGAATCTGTAGAGGGCTTTAACTTACGACCAGGTCAACCTCGGTGTCATTGCAGACTCCATCTGTGGGAAGC
This sequence comes from Hyaloscypha bicolor E, assembly GCF_002865645.1. NCBI lineage: Eukaryota > Fungi > Ascomycota > Leotiomycetes > Helotiales > Hyaloscyphaceae > Hyaloscypha > Hyaloscypha bicolor. Next base: position 1,314,528 of record NW_020194558.1, read on the forward strand.
TCATTCCAGTCATATATAATCGTATAAGTTCCGGCTGATGCTTCAACTCCCAACCTCTTTGGGGTCGCCTCTCATCTGGATCAAGGATATCTTGAATCCTCTGACATTGTTCATCGGTCAAAGCGAAGCACTGGTCCTTGGTAGGCAGGAGCAGGTGACGCCGTATTCCTCCTTGGATTTGGATGAGGCCAGTTCCGAAGGGGACCGTTCCATGGTCATAGCCGTAAACCTTCTCTCCTACATTACTTAATATTAGCATCCTCCTACCATAAAATTCCTGTTTGGAACGAGGGGGAAACTTATTATACAACTCACCTTCCGAATTGGTTTGGGTGCGGCACCACCTCTGCCGTTCCTCATCCCACTCCCATGCAGACCACCCAGCCGAGTTAGACGCTTCTGGTGACTTTCCTTTTTGTTTCAAAGGTCCTCTGGATGAACGCTCAACCTCACGGTCCTTGTTCGCTTGTTCTTGTTCGATCTTGTGAGATAATTCAGGCTTCCGCCTCTTGCTTCTTGACACCGGACCTGCCTCAGCAGGCTCAAACGTGGCGGACTGATCTTGGGCTTCAAAAGTTTGACCTTTCTCCAGTTTGCTCCGAGCGGTTTCAATGAGCTCTCTTGAAGGCAAAGAAATTTTTTGGTACTGGCCTAGACAATTCACCATATCCTCAAAGACTTCTTCAACCAGCAACATATATCCCCATGGCAGGGAATCTCGCCCGGCGATAATGAAGCCACTGAGCTTCCCCTGGGCGATTACCCATGAGCCAGAGTCTCCATGTTCTAGAATAAACGTTAAACATGACTAACAAACTTTGAAGGGTTGGAACTCACTCAAGCTCTCATCAAGCATGATTTGTCTAACATTTCGGAAGGATCCTCGGAGAAAGATGGACGCTGGGTTTGGATTGAGTACACCCTTGCGGACACCGCTGCCTGCAGCTACCCATACTAGATCTTTGACAAGCTCGTGTGTACTAACTATTTGATCAACAAAAGTTGGATGTTCATCTCCAGGAACTTGAAATTTGTTCGGGAGCAGTGAAGAAGGAGATAAGCCCATGAGCAATACGGCCCAGTCGTTCCCATTGTCCTTAATCGCGGGTTCTTCCGGACGAAGCTGAGCATATGGACCGAAGTGAGATAAGACACCCTTATGACGAAGCGGCTGGAAAGGAGTAGGATCTTTTTGCATTTCGAGGCTTATGTTAGACCTTGCTGATAGGCCGGGTAAGCCCGGAGGACTTCTGGGTTTCTGACCAGTATAGTCGCCCTCAGTATTATCGGTTTCGGTCTCAGAATGAGACCCAGAGATTGAGTAATCCGAGTCCTCGTCCTCAGATCCAGAGGATTCTGTTTCACACTTGTCTTCCCGAGTCAAAGGCAGAAATGGGTGGCCAGCAGTTAAGCAAGCAAAATCGTCGTCCATGCAAATAAGTCCCCCGATGGTAAACTCTATTTGTAGCTTCACAGAGCCGCGGCCAAGAATTGAATTGACTCTCGTTGGTATGCCACAGAGTGTCTCGGGAACTGGGGGTAGTCTCGCCTCGATCAACGTCTGGTCATCGAGCTTAGTCGAATCATCAGTACGGTAACCAAAGGTCTTGTCAACACGGACGAAGTATTGAAACCCAGAGTCTTTAAGCCATTGCAATGTCTTGAGGTGAGATTTCAGTTTCTTTTTCATCCTGGAGCTGCAACACGTTATCCATATTGACGGCTTAAGAACTCCTTTTGTGCGGCCTGCCATATAGGCTTCCAGCATCAAAGCTGCCTCGGTGTCATCTCTGATTGCTAATGAGCTTGCGATAGAATTTTCCAATTGCTTCTTGATGCGTCCTTCCCATTTGCTCGTGTAGTGCGATGGCATTGGCAGGTCCATGGAAATGTAGTGCTTGGCATCGATGCGAATAGTTGTGTGATGCGGAAGACTGGGGGAAGAAATAGCCTCAGATGAAGATGGTACAGCGTTCACGGAAAGAGCGCTGCCCTGCTGAGCAGCTGGCGAATTCGAGCCGTCACACTCCGCTATGCCGACTGATGGCTGCAAGCCGGGCACGGGATGTGAAGACGGAGCTGTAGCTAATTCGGGCCCTTCCTCTATCTGAAGCGGCGTAAGAAAGTTCAAAGAGTCGAAAGATCCCGATTGATCATCGTGTACATTGCCATCCGCAAGCGCTGGTACGGATTGTTGGTTGGCCGTGGGTGTGAGAAGGGTTGGATGCCACTCCGGGGAAAGCTTTTCATTGTTCGTATTGAGGTCTTAAATGGATGCAATGACTTTGGCAGGCTTAAGATGCTGTAACCTGCGGTAACTCTCTTTGAGCCTGGTACTGAGAGTAGCTTGGGGACCTGATTCCTCAACTCGTAGACTAAGGCTTTCCATCGTCCAATTGGGATCACGAGACTGGACCAGAAGAGATCGCATTCGAGGCACAACGTCTCCTGGCTTTGTCCGGTCCTAGACAAGAATTGATTTCGCGAATACCCGTGGGCTGTCAGATTAAGGGACTTTCGATGAGTTGAGAGGAAAAGTTGAGGCAGTGCCCCCGTGGCTTTTGCGAACCGAGGCCAGCAGCCAGTCACAGTCAACCACCCCTGTGCAAGGCTTTTCTTCAGGCTCGCCGCACCCCTGTTTGCACTGGCGTGGCTTGAGCCAAAGAAGGGAGCGATTGCCTCTGACCGCTCTGAATATGTTCTTCCAGGGGCTCGGCAGCTTTCTTTGTCCTCTCAATCCCTTCACCGATAATCTCATGAGCTCTTCCACAGCCCTATCCACCATCCTCCGGCTTTCGTCCACCAGATTTCTAGCGGGACTAGTAGAACGCTGTTCCCTCGTCTTATACGCTCCTTGGTTGTCCCCCAAAACTCAAGCCTTGTTCTCAATCTACGAGATCACGCAGGCTTCACAAGAGATCGAGCAAAATGGCATCAATCCGGTCCCTGCTCAGCGACCGCCCCTGTGCCGACGTTGAAGCTTTCATAATCAGCCAGCTTTGGGGAACGGATATCCAAACGCTCCCGGGATCGTACCAGTCATATTTTCGCTACTACGGAACAGAATGCCGACGCCTCCAATTTGGGATCTCAAAGGAGGCATGGCAGTCAACATCGATGGCGGCAAACACCCACGAGCACGTGATTCTTATAGTGAACACTCTAGCATTAGACAAGAGCCGCGATCGGCCTGCCGTTCGGGCGTTGCTTCGTCAGCACTTCCCGAGTTCTCATGATTTGGCTCTTGATCGATCAATCGACTTCGCCTTGCGAGCATGGCTTACATTGAACGTCAGAGAAGAGAGTTTTGCTTTGCATACTCCACGGACACCAACGATCCAATGGGATGACTCGTCCAGCCTCGCTGGCTTCGTACTTCGCAACTTTCCACGAGCAACAACAACGAGCTCTTACCCCCTCGATCATACATTCACGGCAGCGAACATCAATCGCTTAAGTGGCATCGACATTGAATGGACTCCCTGTCTTGCGGATCACTTGAGGTTCGATAAGAGACGGAGGCTTTTGAGGGTGTATCCATTCAAGCAAACTTTACTCGACCATTTGCAAATATGGGAGTCCTCGAAAACTACCCCCGAGAAAGTTTCCCGGTGAGTTGAACCTCTACGCTATACTTGAACTGGTATCTAATCCCGTTAGGGCTTTGATACCACTCACCGTTCTCAAAGAGGCACTGCTGTCACTCGACTTACTTTTCCCTTACCGGGATCCACTCACAGATAGCTTCATGCGGCAGCATGACCAGACCTTCCACCTCAAGGGCCCTTTGATGATTCCGGCCCTCTCAGCCTCATGGATTTTGATCACTGGAGAAATAGGCTTCTAGAGCTCCATCACATGTTTCACTCTCCTCCCGTTGGGTGGAGCCAGATTTGGGCCGATAGACGAAATCCGCTGCAGTGGTACACATTCTGGCTGGCAATTGTTATCTTGGTACTCACTCTAGCCTTTGGTATCATATCCTCGGTAACCGCCATTATTCAGACATGCCTGGCGTACGAAAGTATTAAGATAGCAAGGTCTCAGCAGACTCCAAGTTGAGAAGATGCTTCCACGACCTGAGGAAAAGCGGGTGTGGTTACTGGAGCATAGGCTCGAACATTCTCGTGGCAGAACAAATATTTGTGATGAAATAGAATGCCACGTGCAAATACTAGAATACTTCAAGCGATGCAAAACACAAATATTGTCTCTTCTTGAGTAATTCTGCACTTTCTTCCTTTACCTTAAAAATGATCCGGAGGAATTTCGCCATATTGCTAATATTCGGGCTTGATTGGATGAGGAGGGCTTCGATTATGGGATCGATTTTGGTAATTGGAGGGAAGGGGTGGAATTCTGGATGTATTAGTTGGACTGTATGAGGTTGCATGCGGGAGGGGCGATAATTGGAGGGTGGGGGGTATTTTTTGTCTGGGACGGGGGATGCAAGATATTGAGTCCGGAGGGCTGAATAATATTAAAATTAATAGTAAGTTATTAAAGGTAAGTTTTATTAATAATGGCTTCGGGGTTATATAAGGCATATTTAATTTGCCCGACTATATATAGTAGCAAACAAATACCGGGCTTGGGCACTAATGCTATTAGGGATCTAAAGACAAGCAAGCATTCTATTATTCGATTAACTTACTTTATAATCTGGAGTTATTATTATTGAGCAATTCGCGATTTAGTAATATTGGGTCATAAGCAATGCGGCTCCAGATGTGTTTTCCAAAGCTCGGTAAAAAAGGGAAAATGTAAAACGACCCGCCGCACCCTCCCCCCCCCCCCCCCCCCCCGGGTGTCGATTGGGGGCCGGACTAACCTAAAGTAGAGAGGAACACCAAAAATCTAGTTTTCCTTTAAGTTTAATTTACTATATAAAGAATTATTATAATTTAATTATTTTTTTATATTATAAAAAGCCAGATTATAAGCTAATAGAATATAAAGTTTTTATTATATAATAATAAGAAAATTTAAGAAAATTTAAAGAAGGTAAGGAAAGTCGGGATTTTTTAAGGCACTCTGAGAGCCTGAAAATTTAGCGATCAAGCGCCTGGAACTAATTTACCTCGTGCGCAATTATTGCCTTGCCTGTTTCACACCCCAAATTAGAGCTCTTATATATAAACTTGTTTATACCTATATTAGCAAATCTGATTCGAGAGAAAGACTTAAGTAAGTACAAGTAACTAATTGGCTTTATTAAAACTCTAAAATCCACTGATTCGTATAATCGACACCCGGGGGGGTGTCGTTTTACATTTTCCCGTAAAAAATGGTGTTTTAAAGCCAGTTTCTACGGAAAGCCGTAAGGATCAGAAGACCAAGCGATTTTCGAATCTGGTTTTCGACCTTCAATGTCTGATTTGTGGCACGTGCGCACCCCACCAAAAATCACAAATACCTATACACCACGCCTATATATTATACCCCCTCTCCCTGTGCCTCTATTATTACTTCAAATATTTCCTCTCTTTGATTCTTCTCGCTCTTTTTATAAGTATAAGGGTAAGAGAGGGGAGAAGGGGGGGAGGGGGAGGGCAGGGCAAGGGGACCTTACTAAAAATTTACGTTGCAAAGCACTAAATTTTTAGTACCTATAGCCTATAATTTAGTGATTGTGGCCCTAAAATTTAGCGATAAGTAGCCTATAATTATAGGGCTTCCTTTTCCTCGCGAGTCGCATGCCTTAAAGCTCGCTTTTCGATTTTCGCTTTTCACTTTTCACTTTTCACTTTCACTCTCCTCCCCCCCACCCCCATCCCCATCTACCCCTCTCTCGCCCCTCTCTCGTATATATATAAATAAGAATTGAAAAGAGAGTAATATTTTAAGTAGTAATAATAAGTAGAGGCACAGGAAGAGAGGGCATAATATGTAGGCGATTTTTGGTTGGGTGCGCACGTGCCACAAATCAGACATTGAAGGTCGAAAACCAGATTCGAAAATCGCTTGGTCTTCTGATCCTTACGGCTTTCCGTACAGTTTCGCCTACCGCTGTAAGCCCATATCCCAAAAATCCATTTTCGCTTCGTCCTTCTAACACTTCTTGCTAAACCTCTCTCCGGATCTCCGATGGCTTAGTCCATCCCGAAATGGTGCAACCTATGCCGAATACGTTTCTATTCGTGTGTCGAGTGAGAGTTTGCCCACAGTGAAGCTCGCCCTCCCGTGTTTTTTAGCTTTCGCGGGTCGCATGTCTAAGCTAGAGAGGTGTGAAGCGGTGTTTGTTACTAATTCACCGCGCAATGCGAACGTATCAATACGAGCCTTTGGGCGCCAACGCCGAAAGGGGATTCAGACTCGTAAATCTACTCCCTGGGCAGTTTAAGGACGAAATTCGTGTTGAAATTTTGCGTACAGAGTCGCCCCCTGGACATTCGGTTCAGAATGATTTGAGCTACGAGGCGTTGTCGTACGTCTGGGGTCCAGAAGAGAATTCATCGATCATTGCCGTTCGAGATGCTTCGTTGAGACTCTATGGAAGGGAATCGAGTTCCATCCTTGACGACACCACATTGAAGCCATCATACATTTCCGAAGCAAATTCTCGGACTCTGTCTATCAGACAAAACTTGGTTGTTGCCCTACGGCATCTACGAAAGTCTTCCGAGGGCAGAATCTTGTGGATAGATGCAATTTGCATCAACCAGGAAGATGTGGAAGAACGGAACAGAGAAGTTGGCCGGATGGGCCAGATATACGGCAAGGCTACTCGAGCCTTGATTTGGCTTGGTCCCGAGGGCGAGAACAGCTCTCTGGCTATACGGTCTCTGCGGCTTTTCGCCGAAGATTTGACTAATGAATTCGTCATGGATTATTCGGGTAGCAGATACCGAGCACCAGGTTCGAGAACTGAGCTACTTCTTGCATCCCCGATTCCATGGTATGACGAAGAAGGACCCTGGCTGGCGATTCGAAGGTTGTTTCACCGCAAGTGGTTTACTCGCCTTTGGGTATATCAGGAGTGCCGCCTGGCTGCTGACGTACTTGTGATTGTGGGCTTCGATACGTTGCCACTGCTGGAATTCGTTCGAGCTGGGATGTGGTTCGCTGAAGCCTGTTTGGAAACGCAAGATTTTTTGGGGGCACAAAGGCTTGCTGCTTCGCTGAACATCATCCGGCCAAGACCGGCTGCCGGTGGAATGGACGTGATCAGTAGAACAAGAGGATGTGACTGCGAAGATCCAAGAGACCGAATATATGCAATCATGGAACTGTTTCCAAAACACATCAAACACAACCTACATCCCGATTACAGGTTGCCAGTCGAAGTTGTCTACAAGGACTTCTTTCTTGCATACCTGAATAATTCTGGAGTAATGAACTTCATTGGGTTACCATTGATCAGCAATCGTTCGACTCATTCCTCTGAATCAATTCCATCCTGGATACCAAACTTGGCATGCCCTGTTCGTCGCTTACAGTTTGGCCTGGCTTGTGGAAAGTCTGAGCATACGGTTGTTCATTCAAGCACGAACGACAGCCTTCGAGGGCATGGGACCCAAATTGCTAAGCTTTCTAGCGTCGGGGGTACTCTTCCTCTTGGTGCCACCAATAGAGAAATACTCGCATACTGCGCTGCTCACCAACCCCGAGACTTGTTTAAAGGAACATACGTAGATGGCCGAATGCTGCTCGAAGTATTTGCGGAAACATTAGTCTCCGGATCGAGAGACAAGCTTTTCGGTATAGATTTTCCCTCATCGGAGCAATTATGTGACGAATATTTGCAGTTTTCGACAACTGGAAAGCAGCCTTCGCCATTCTTCCTCTATCAAATGAGAACATACCTACCAGGAAGGGCGTTCTTCAATGCTCACGGTGGCTACTTCGGAACGTGCCCTCCTACAGCTGCCCCAGGGGACATTGTCTGCGTGGTCCTTGGCTTCCAATTTCCCATAGTTCTTCACCCGATCGCAGAAGAGCCAGGCTGCTTTGAACTACGCGGAGAATGTTATGTACCTGGCTTAATGGAAGGCCAAGGTCTGTTAGGGCCAATCACACAGGGATGGAGGTTATTTAAGTTATTGAGGCCCAGACCCTGGGGATATCTTTTCACAAATGGCCAAATTCAAACCCAGAATGATCCGCGATTGCCTGCTCTGCCTCCGAATTGGCGAGTGAGCTTTCAGTTTGGAGACATTCTTCAAGATAATGAATATGATTCTGATGGAAACGTTGGGGAGACAAGATTTGTCAACGAGAAAGAAGGAAAGGTGCAGTGGCATGACCCAAGGTTGACACCGGAGTTGTTGAAAGCACGAGGAGTCAAAATTGAGCAGCTGTCCATCAAATAGCAGGATCATATTCTATGAGGACATGCAGAACATTCCTGTTACAAATTTCTTAGAATCTTCAAGATCAGCTTTACTTCCAAAGCGGTCCCCTTCAGCAGGCTTCGATTTATCTTGTAGGCAGTTAATTTATGAAAACGAGTATGGGGCGAAGAGCTGTAACATGAATAAAGAGAATGGCATACCCGCGGCAAATGAAGTCTGCCACGAGCTGGGAAGTCGAATGCCGTGCAAAGACCAAGAAGTGTGTAAACACCAAGTACTGTATAGAAACCAAGTGGCGTGTACACACCAAATGTGCAAGGATCTCCATCTCGCCTCGCCTTTGGATGGTCTTTATTAGGATAACCCCCTTAACCTTTATTTAGTGGGCCCGTTAGACGTTACCGATCACCTCGCCTTTTGGATGGTCTCTATCCAAGATAAATCCCAGAACTTCTATATAGTGGACTACCTAATCTCGAGTCAGTATAGTGCAAAATATAGGAATACTCTGGATTTTTATATTATTAGCCGGAGTAGTTCAGGTTTTAATACAAATTTTCAGCCATTCAAAGTTTTACTAGGCTAAATTCGTATACTTTAAGCCAAAGCAGTCCAAATTATAGTAGTGCAATTCGGACTGCTTTAGCTTAAAGTATATATAAGATATATATGTAATCTTATAATATATTAAGGTATCTTACTTTAGATACAACCACTTCGAGATATATTATTTCAAACTAATATAGTCGTAATTATAGTACTCCGAATATAAAAATAGTTTCGAAGTAAGCTTATTTACAGGGTAATTCGTTATACTATATTTTGTATAATTTCCAGGTTTGCCTGTCTAGAGATTATACTTGAGGGGCCGAATTAGGTCCCAAGGCGCTAGCATTAGGAATAGAGTAAGATTCGGCTCCTGATACTGGCGTATCTATTGCAATAGTACTAAAGAAACGCCGGCATTAAGAAGAGAGCAGAAATTGGATCCTTAATACTAGCGCTTGACCAATGCCAGTATTGGGAATAGAGCAAAATTCGGCTCTCTGGATACTGGAAAGCGCTTATTATATAATAATAGCTTACTTAAATACGTGTCCTTATATACTAATATACTAGTATAGCTAGCCAGTATTATAAATAACTTCGAGAGCTCGCCTTACTCGCCTTATTCTTTTCTCTTTAGCTTGGAATTATTAACTAAAATAGAACTAGTAAAAGGGAAAATTATTTCTAAGTCTATAAATATATACTAGTATATATTTAATTCTATAAAGATAATATAATATAAGATTTAGACTTATTCAGACTTAATATCTATTAAATATTAGCTTTCTATATTTAATTTATTTTAATTTTAGAAATACCTATATTAATCTTTATTTTTAGGAATAATATATCTTTTAGATCTACTAATTATTCTTAATATACTAAATAATACCAAATAGTATTATAGAAATAATAAGTAAAATAATAACCCAAAACTATTATATCTTCTTTTAATTATTAAACTATTATTACTTAAATATATAAGGCTTGAATTTATTAAAGAACTATTTAATAATAATAAATTAGTTATACTAGTATTTGAATTAGGTAATTTATTAATTATTAAGTTTGAGTTAGTTATAAGTAATAGCTATAGAATTAAAATAGAGTTTTATATACTTCTTTTAAAATTACTTTATTAGAAACAGAACTAGACTAGAATTAACTAAAGAGAAGCTAAAGAACTACTAAGCTAATAATAGAGAATTCGAGAATATTATTAAAGATATTATTAAAAATAGATAAGAAAAGCTTAATAAGATTAAGATTATAGTAAATAGTTTTAAAACTAAGAATTAAAATAGAATTATATAATATAATAAAGCCTTTAGTTAATATATTAATAATATTAATAATAACCTTAATAAAAACGTTTATAAGAAGTTATATTTTCTTTTTAAGATAAATCTTTAGTATATAAAGCTATTTAGTTAATTAATAAAGCTATTTTGGAATATATTAAAAACAAGAAATATTAAAATACTAATATATTTACTAAATCAGATATTATTAAGATATTTAAGTATATTAAAGTTATTTCGGAATTTGGAGAATTAGTTTTTAAGCTATTATTAGCTAATAATTTTAAGGCTAAATAATATATCTTTAATATTTCCGGAATTCTAATTAAAGAAATTTATAATAATAAGCCTTTTTCTATTTTCTAAAATAAGTCTAAAGAATAAACCCCTATTATAATTTTAGCTTTAATTTAATCGGATTTAGTTAATAAGAATAAAACTAAGTTAATATAGCTTAATAATAATTCTATTAGTAAAACTAATAGAACTAGAATAATTAGATAAGAAGAATCTAATAAGAAAAGAAAAGAAGCTAAGCCTAAAACTTCTAATAAATAGTAAAAATTCAAGTACTAGTTTAAATATAAAACTAGTAAAATAAAGGAAAATAAAAAAGAAATAAGTAAAAAAGAACTTTCTATTTTAAAGAGAAAAATACTATTTAGAAAAACTCTTATATTTATATTTAAAACTAAAAAGTAAAAGATTAAAAAAATTAAATCCGGGGAAATTAAAAATAATAAATATACTTATAAAATACTAGCTAAATATAAGTTAATACTTATTTAATAAAATAAATATATTTCAAAACTTATTTATAAATAAGAATACTATAAAGTTATTAATAGATTTCTTAAAGCTTTTTATAAAATATATATTTAATAGTTTACTAATATTCTTTTTATTAATATAAGAGATATTTATATTATTAAGAATATTTTAAAGCTAGTTACTAAAATCTATAAAGTTACTAAAGGCAAGAAATATATTTTTATTATTTAAATAAATAAAGAGATATATAATTTCTTTTTAGAAAACCAGGAAATTAAAAAATATAAATATAAGTATTATATTTCTAATTAATTTTACTTAAATTTATAATTTTAATTTAATACTATAGTTTCTATTCCTGAATCTAATATTACTAATCTGAATATAAATAGTTATATTTATAAGAAAGATTATCTAAAACAAATTAAAAAGCTTAGTATTCGAGAGCTTTTAATATAAGAAATAGAAATATTATAATTCTATTTCTGAAAAAATAATATAATAAAATCTAGAAACCTAGATAATAGCTATTTTATCTTAGTCTTTTAATTCTTAATAATAGATCTATTAATATAGCTCGGATTTTATAAGGTATTAAATAAGTATTTTATTTATCTAGTTATTTATTTTTAGCTAGTTAAATATTATATTTCTAGAAATATTAATTATAATTAGTATTAAAGTAATATTAAAAATCTGGCTATTATTAAAGCTTTAAATAACAAATTCTATTTTAATAAAAAGTATTAGAATATTAACTATTTTTTTTATAAACTATAAGAAAGCTATTAATTTTAGTAAAAAGTTTTTTAAAAATATTAGTTATTTCTTTATTTTTAATAATTTTAAGCTAGAAATAATAAAGGAAATAGGCAAGTATTTATTAAAAGTAATAAAAGAAAAAACTTCGAATATAATTTATTTAATTAGATAAATAATCTATAAGTCTGAAATTATAGGCAAATAATAATTCTCGAATAATATAGAAACCAAAAAATAGCTTAATAATAATTTATTATTTAATAGGCCTTTTATTATAATTCTAATAAATCTAGTTATTATTAAGAATAAAATATATAAAAATGAAATCTCTTATAAAATTATTAAAGCCTTTTATTTAGAGCTTTTCTTTTCTATTAAAGATTAATTTAAAAGTATTATAAATAATACAAAATTCGAAAAAGCTATTTATTTAGAATATATTAATATAATTTAGAATATGATTTATTATAATAAGTCTTTTTAATATCTAGTAGTAAAGGCAGAAATTAAGTAATAATTAAAAATAAATACTAACTAATATAAAGAAATATATTGGATTTAATATAAGAATATAATTAAACGGATTTGAATTACTTTTAAATAAATTCGGGAATATAAAATAAGACTATTTAAAAATAATAGATCTTATTTTAAATATATTAAAAAGAAATTAAATTAGCTAATAGAAAAGAATTCTAATTATTTTATTATTAAATAGAATTTTTCTATTAGTTTTAGTATTTAGAAAACAAATATAAATAAATAAGAAATCGAATATAATATAATAAATTATATTTTCTAAAAATTATATTATTTTAGTAATTTTAAGGTTTTAGTTATATAATAAAAGCTATAGTCTTTTATATATAACTTGAGGGAATTATATAAAAAGCTAGTTTTTCTATAATTCTAGAAAATAATTTCTTTTTAATATTTAATTAATTAAGCTTTTATATATTATATATTATTTATATTTTACTATTTATACTTTTAATCTCATTATTTTACTATTAAGTTATATTTTACATTCTAATATACTTTATATAGGTTTTTGTTTTATTATAGTTTCTCTTTTATATTAAATAACTAAAGCTTAGACTTTATAACTAATAAGTTCAATTTTACTAGTTTATATATTTAAAGTATTTTAGTAATATTTTAAAATTTCAAACCTTTAAATTCTTAAAAATTAATTAATAAAATTATATTTTAGTTATTTTGCTTTTTAGATATTAGATATTAAATTATATTTATTTATTATTATTTTATAATTATTAAGTAATTTTATAGACTTTGGTTTTAGTAAGCTTATAAATAAATTTATTATATTTAAATCTGTCTAAAAAATACTTTATATATATAAACTAGTAAGATTAAACTTATAAATAGCTAAAGTTTAATTTTAATAATTAAATAGCTAAATCTTAAATTTTAATAATTAAATAACTAAAGCTTGAATTTTAATAATTAAATAACTAAAACTTGGATTTTAATAATTAAATAATTAAAGATTTGGATTTTAATAACTAAATAACTAAAGCTTAATTTTAATAATTAAATAGCCGGAATTTTAGTTTTAGTTATTTAGCTATTAAAATTAATTAGGGTAAGTTAAAAAAAAGTAAATATTAAATAAAGAAATTATATAAATTTATAAAAAGAAATAATTCTTTATAGTTATAATTTATTAAAATTAATCCGGAAAACTATAATAATTCTTAATTAATTATATATATTATATATTTTTTAAACTTAAAATATTATAGAAAGAAAACTATAATAAAATAAAAACCTATATAAAATATATTAGAATATAAAATATTAATATAGTATTTTAATATAGCCTTAATCTAATTCTTATAAATAAAAGAGATATAATAAATAATTCTCTTTCTTTTAGTACTATTAGAAATATAATAGTTTTTATATATATTTATATATTATTCTAAAAATATAGAAATATTATTTCCCTAAAATTATAATATTTCAGGAGCTTTTATAAATAATAGATTTAAATCCGGTACTAATATATATTTATTCTCGGCTATATTAATCTTAAGAATTTTCTTTATAATTAATTATAAAGTTTCTATATTTGAGACTTTTACTAATAAGATTCCTAAAAACTAATTTCTTATTTAAATATATCTTTTAATTTAGGAATTAGGATTTGAGAAAAACTAATTAATAATAATAAAATAATAACCTTTCTAGTTTTATTTCTATTACTTATATTTTCTTTTCTATTTTATTAACTTAATACCTATAATATTTTCTCTTAATTTCACTAAACTAGATATATTTAATAATACTATTAAAAGTAATAATAAAAATAATAAATATAATTTTACTAATTTTTTTAATTTTTTTAAATTCTCTTTTTTATTTTTACTTAATATTCTTTTCTTTTTCTAGAAACTTTTCTAGATTATCTATATAATTTCTTATTTCTAATTTCTTTTTATTTCCGGTTTCTATTTACTATTTTACTTGAAATTAAAAATATTTCTTTTTTTAAATATTTTTTCCGGACTTAAAAATAAGCTTTTTTACTAAAATTAAATTTACTTTTATTCCGGTTTTTATTATAATTGAAAATAATATATAAATTAATAATATAACTTTATTTCTAACTAAGGTCTAATTTATATTATTTTAATATAATATTTCTTTATTTATTTTATTTTTATAATTAGCCTCTATTTCTATTACTTTTATATATTATACTAGTAATTATATTTTATAACTAATTTATATCTAAATTACTAGATATATTAGAAATTAATATAAAATATTAAAATTAAAATTAATACTTATATATTCTTAATATTTTAGCTTTAGGCTTAAAGTATTATAATAGCTCTTTTCTTTTCTAATTTACTAAGCTAATTATTACGGGTATAGTATTTAGGGCTTAGAAAACAAGGTAAAAAGTTCCTTATAAAACGATTTAAAGCTAAGAAAAAGAAAACTAGAATATAGAAAGCTATAAGGAAATATATATATCCTATAATATACTAGTTCCAAAGGAACTTAGTCTTTTAAATATCTCTAAATATATTTCAAGTATATTTCTCTAGTAAAGTAGCTATATTATATATATCTAGAAGATATCTAGTATTTAGTAAGATATCTCAAATACCGGATATCTGGAAATTATAATACTATTTCTCTCTTTATAATAAGCTCGTTTCCGAGCTTTATAAAAGCTATTAATCTATCTAATTTTATATTATACTTCTTCCTAAAATAAAACTAGTATTTCGAATATAAATATTATATATAAAAGGCTAATATCTTTATTATATAACCTAGAAGAATTTATTATTATTATTATATAGTTCTAAATAAGTATTATTTTTTTATATAGTCTAGCTAGTATTATAGGTTTTATAAAAGTTCTAATATATTAATATTATTATTATAGAAACTTTATAAAATTAGGGAACTATTACTTAATACTAAAGCTAGATACTATACTAGATCTTTATTCTAACTAATTTACTAAATTTTATACTTTAGCCTATTTCTTACTAGCTTAACTATAATAACCCGTTTAATACTATATTCTTATTTATTATTTTCTAGTATTAATAAAGGCAGTTCCGGATTTACTTAATCTAGTAAAGAATTCTAGGAATCTTTTTATAGCTTCTTTATATAGAAAACTAGATATATTCTTATAATTTCTAGTAGTTTTAGAAGAAACGAATAGCTATATTATTCTAGAATCTCAAATAGGCCCTTTATTTAGTTCCCTAGCTTCTGGCTCAAATAATTAAATTTCTAGTACTTTATAATAACTTATATTTTATTCCCGACTTTGAAATTAATTAAATAGTAATACTTATTAGCTTATATTATATATTATTTCTATATTTATTTTATATAGCCTTAAGTAAATTACTATAATTTATATAATTAATTTACTAATACTTTAGCTTTATTTCTATTTAGCTTTTTCTTAGGTAAGTTAGCTTTAATAAGAAAGTTCTAGTTTAGAGAAATATAAGGCTTATAATTCTTTTTAGTTATAAATAGAAACTAGCTAATAGTTTTATACTAAAAAAGGCTTATTAATAATTAATTATAGTAATTTATTCGTTTTAGTTATTCTAGTAATAGTTAATATATAAATATAATCTCTAATTAAGGTACTAATTAATAATCTCTATTTATTTATTTATTTATTTAGAAGTAATTAGTTATAGAAAGCTTAAGCTTTATACTAATTCTCGTATAGAATTTGCTCTAAAAATCGGATATAAATTAGGGTTCCTAATCTAATATAATTATTTCTGAAATATCTATTTAATATATTATATAAAGTAAAAATAAAAATACTAGCTATTTAGCTATAATTATATCTTATACTAGAATTATAATTAGGTACTTAAATAAGTAATTCACGAATATAATAATTATATTATAGCCCGATTTGCTTTCTAAATAGCTTTTAAAGTCTATAATAATATATTACTAGAAGTAATTAGAAACTAGAAGAAAATAAAATGAATTAGGCTTTTTATTTCTAGATATATATAATCTTCTATAAGTATAATAATTATTATAAAAATAAAACAAAATAGATATTTAGAGCCAAATTAAAAAGAAGCTATAAACCCAAATACTTCTTCCTAAAAATAAAATTAATCCGAAGATTATTTATAACTTATAGCTTATAGTAATACTTTATAAAGTCGGCTTATTTAATCCGGAATTCGGCCCTAAAAACCAAATATATATTAAAGACTTTCTAGAGAAGAATATTTCTATTAGAAATATAATTTCCCTAGAAAAAGATATTTTTTTAGAAGCTTTACTAGTAAACTTTATTATAATAGCCCTTATAGAAATACTATTAGAAGCTCTTACTAAATATAGTAGTTTATAATTTATAAATAAGATTCTATAAAATAGTTATATATTACTAGATCTAGAGAAGCTATATATAATAGCCTAAGCTAAAAGTAATATCTAGATATTATAAAATAGCCTTTTTTTATATTATAGAAAACTTTATATTATAAAAAATAAAATAATTCCCGGACTATTTTTATGAATTACTTTAATTTATAAAATATATAATAAATCTTTTTCTAGATATTCTAGATATATAAAGCTCTATTAGTTATTAAAGAAGTAATATTACTAGCTATTTATAAATAAGAATATTAATTAATATTATAATAAAGTATTTATTTATTTATTTAATTTTCTAGAATAATATATAAGCTTGAAATAATAATAAAATAAAAGCTTAGCTTATCTAGCTTATTAAAAAAAAAGCTTTTTAGTAATTATAAAGTATTCTAAGATATAATAATTAGAATAGACTTTAAAAAAAGTATTTTAAAGATTCTTTAGTTTAGTTTTTTATTTTTCTAGTACTTATATTATAGTAAATATTTCCTTATTATATATATTATAATTAAGCTTTATTAGAAGTATAATTTTAAAAAAAAATAAGTTATAGAATATTAAAGGCCTATTTCTGGGTTTTATTAAAAGAATAAACTAGTAATTATTTCTTTAAATATATTTATTTCTATTATTATAAATAAATCTAAATTATAGTATTATAGAACTAAAATAGAAATTATAGCTTTCTTTAGATAAATAGAAGCCTTTTAATATTACTCGAATTATTTAAAAGAAATATTCTCTTTTATAAATAAAATAAAAAGTCTAGTAATCTATTTATATTTTCTAATAAAATACTTATAAAAGTTATAGAAGCTAAAGAAGAACTATATGCCCTTAATTATTTTTAGAAATTACTAGTTATATATTATTTCGACTTTATTAGAATCTATTTTAATACTAGCTATAGAAATAATAAAGCCCAAGATTTTATATATATAATTTTAAATTCCGATTTCTTAATATTTATTTAAAGACTAGTAAGATATAAATAATCTAGTACTTTTTATATATATTATTTATATTTTACTAGGTTTTCTAAATAAATAAAAATATTATTAAAATATATTATATAAAAGTTATTTAAATACTTAAAAAATATATTATTTATATAGTATTAATATATAGCTAGGCTATTTATAAGGCCTTTCCAGAAAATATTATATTTATATATTTTATAATAAATATAAAATATTATTAGTTTCTAAGAATTTAGGTCTATAGCTATATAATAAAAAGCTTAATAAATATTTAATTTAGTATAAATTTTAGTTTTAGATAATTAACTTAAAGTCTTATTAATAAATAGAAAGAAATATTAATTCTCTTAGATAATATAATTTAGATAATAGAAATTAATATAGAAATATAAACCTCTATTTACTTTCTTTATAAAAAGAACTAGTAAAGTAAAGGAAGTCTAATTAGCTTTAATAAAGCCTTTAGCTAAATTATTTTCTAAGAAATACTTAATTTCTAGAAACTTTTAAATAAACTATTACTAGAAGAATTAATATCTAATACTTTTAGTTCTTTTTAGGCCTTTAATCTAAATCTTATAATTATATAATTTATAGAAAAAAAGAATATTAGATTTCTTCTTAGAGAAAATAGAGATATATTTTTTAAATTCCGAAAATAATATTCTCTATAATTACTAAAGCTTTATTTCTTCCGGTTATTAATTTTCTAGGCTAGAAATAGCTTCTTTTTTCCGAGCTTTAAGCTTTTTATTAATCTTATAGATAGAGATTTAACTAATAATATTATTTTCTTTCTTAGCTATATAATTAAATATTATAGAAATAAAAATAGCTAAATCTAATATTTACTTTTTATTAAAAACCTCTTTTTATTTCTTTAGCTTTTATTTAAATATTATATCTTAATTAGGCTATAAAAGCTCTTTTTTTATAGTCTTATATAATTTCTTTTAATTAGTTTAAAAAGAGAAAAACTACTTTAGAATAAAAGATTTCTAGAAATAGCTTATAATAAAATCTTATTAATTAGTATTTTTTTAATACTTTTTATTAGATTACTTCTTTAGCTATTATTATAAAGTATTAATAATATAACTAAATTATATAGATTTAGGCTTATTCTTCAGCTATATAAGCCTATATCTTCTATAATTAATTAGAATATTAATATATATTACTTATTTTCTATTAAGAATAATATTATAATTTCTAAAGTTTAGGATAATTATAGATATATTAATATTTTATTTATTAATTAGAAATAAGACTTTTATATATTTCTTAGTAAACTTAGCTAGCTTTTTATTAAAACTATATATAATATAAAATAAGAGAAAAAATTATAGTTCTATTTCTAAGAATTATTCTATAAACTAAATAAGCTTTATATTAATAAAAGTATAACTATTAGCTCTAATATTAATAAAAGAAAAAGACTTAATTCCTAATTTATTTATACTAATAATATAGAATATTATAAAAGCATTTCCTTCTATTAAATAAATAAGTTAATTTTTACTAACAATTCATATATAAGCCCCTAAAATAAAGACTTTCTTTAGAAGTACTTATTCCCCGGTCTATACTAGAATTAGAGCTTGAATTCTCTAAATACTTTACGTAGAAAAATACTCATGTAAAATAGAAACTAAGCCCGGCTTAATTCTAGAAAAAAGCTATCTTAGTTTTTTTATTATATAGAACCGGATAATATCTAATATAGTAGCTAAACTCGTTATAGTTAAAGTATTTAATAATTAAGAAATCTTGGTTTTTATAAGATATACTTATACTTATAAGATATTACTTATACTTATAAGATATTACTTATACTTATAAGATATTACTTATACTTATAAGATATTACTCATACTTATAAGATATTACTTATACTTATAAGATATTTACTTATACTTATAAGATATACTTATACTTATAAGATATCTTATACTTATAAGATATTACTTATACTTATAAGATATTACTTATACTTATAAGATATTACTTATACTTATAAGATATTACTTATACTTATAAGATATTACTTATACTTATAAGAATACTTATTACTTATAAGAAAATAATATACTTAATAAGAATAATTAATATAGGCTTTTTAGACTCTTTCTTAGAAATATATAAGAATATAATACTAGAAGTAAACTTAGCTAGAATAGCTTTTATTTTTTTATACTTTTTATAGTTTTTTTTATATATAGCCTTAATTTATTAATTATTAGTAATATAGTACTAAATAAAGCAAATAGTATTAATAGAAGAATTATTATAATATATATATATTAATTTCTAGAGCTTTAGTAAAAGCTTCTTATTTAGTTTATACTTAATATCTTAAAGACTAATATTATTCTTTTATAAATAGTTATAAGAAAAGAATATAAAACTTCTAAAATACTTAACTAGAATATATTTAAAGCTTACTAAAGTTATAATAAGTATTCTATATCTTATTAGAATTAGAATATAGCTTCTTTAGATAAGAATAGAACTCTAAAAGCTAATAGTATTAATTCGAACTATTTTTATTTATATAAGAATTAGTTAGGGCAAGAATATTACTAGTAAGTCTATTAGAAATATAAATAATCTTGAGATTCTCTAAGAAATATAAATTAGTATTTTCTTATAGCTTATTCTTAATCTGAACTAGCTAGTTATTAAAGATAATATAATTTCTAGTAAAGAGAATTAGGTCTAAAAGCTTAGCTATTCTAGTATTTCTAAAGAAAGTATAAGATATAAGGAATTCTAGATAGAAATAAGTAAGAAATAGTTCGGAATTCTTTTAAGAGAAGTTTAAAGTAATTAGAATAAATAAAGTAGAAGTAGCTAAAGCTATTATAAGCTAATCTATTATAGTTATATAGTATTTAATATTATTCTCGAGTTTAGTATTATAGAGTTTAATATTCTTAAGAATAGCTTTATTATAACTATAGGTATTTTTATATAAAATAGCTCTTTAAATATTTTTCTAGTAGCTTTTTATAATAATATTAATATCTGAGAATAAGATACTAGGTTTTTTAGCCTATTTATATAACTCTTTAATAGTAATATAGTTATTAGTTTCTAGAAGCTTTATAATAAAAGTAAAGGATTTCATTTTTATAAACTTATTTATAAATTCTCTAGAAATACTAATAAAATATTTGATTTAGAAAGGGCTACTAATAAGATAACCTGAACTAGTAGAAGCTTTACTAGAAGCCTTAGTAAAAGTTAATATAGTTTCTAGTTATATAATATTCTAGGAAATTAACTTATTATATTTTTCCTTTATTATATTTTTTTTAGTAATTTTATTACTAGTATATATATAGAACTTATAAGATTATAAAATAAGGCTTGAGAGTAATAGTTAGGTTACTGGCCTATAGGTACTTATTACTCTAGGATTTAATTAAAGAATAGCCTTTATTTAAGATTCTTTAATTTTCGGGTTTTTAAGAGAATTTCTAATATATTACTAATATATATTTATAAAAATATAAATACCTGATTTCTCTAAGGATTCTAAAGCTTTTTGCTTTTATTATTCTAGAGTTTATTACTTGTATTTCTAAAGTTCTATTATCTTAGTAATACCTATATTACTAATAGTTCTAAATTAGTTTATTTGAAATTCTCTATAAAATTAAAAGAAGTAAGCTTTAAATATTATTATAAGTATAGTATTTAGGGCTTAGAAAGCAAGATAAAAGATCTCTTATAAAGACGATTTAAAGCTAAGAAAGAGAAAACTAGAATATAGGAGGCTATAAAAAAGTATATATACTTTATAGTATACTAGTTCCAAAAAGGCTTAGTTTTCTAAATATCTCTAAATATATTTCAAGTATACTTCCTTAATAAAGCAGCCGTATTATATATATCTAGAAGATATCTAATATCTAATAAGGCATCTCAGATACCGGATATCTGGAAATTATAATACTAATAATTTGCCTTATAAAAATTCCTTAGAAATTTATAAAAGTATTATTTTAATTATATTACTTATTACAAAATATATAAAAGAGAAATTATAATAAAATAAAAACTTATATAAAGTATACTAGAATATAAAATATAATAAAATTAAAAGTATAAATAATAAAGTATAAATAGTATATAATATATAAAAGCTTAATTAATTAAATACTAAAAAGAAATTATTCTCTAGAACTATAAAAAAACTAGTTTTTTTATATAATTCTCGTAAGTTATATATAAAAGACTATAGCTTTCATTATATAATTAAAACCTTAAAACTATTAAAATAATATAATTTTTTAGAAAATATAGCTTATTATATTATAATTCTCTAAATATTTTACTAGAATAAAAACTAGATATTTTAATAAAATAGAAACTAAATCTAGTTTAATTCTAGAAAGAACTATTTTAATTTCTTTACTATATCTAATTAGATAATATTTAATATAATAGCTAAACTTATTATAATTATAATATTTAATAATTAAAAGATTTTTGGTTTTTATAAGATATTATTTATATTTATAAAAGAATATATATTTAATAAAAGTAATTAATATAAATTCTTTAGGTTTTTTTTTAAAAACATAATACTAGAAATAAACTTAACTAGAATAATTTCTGTTTTTTTATATATAGCTTTAATTTACTAAATAAAGCAAATAGTATTAATAAAAGAATTATTATAATATATATATATACTAATTTCTAAAGTTTTAATAAAAGCTTTTTATTTAGTTTATATTTAATATCTTAAAAACTAATATTATTTTCTATAAATAATTATAAAAAGAAAATATAAAACTCCTAAAATATTTAACTAAAATATATTTAAAGCTTATTAAAGTTATAATAAATATTTTAGATTTTATTAGAATTAGAATATAGCTTTTTTAAATAGAAATATAATTCTAAGAACTAATAATACTAATTTGAACTATTTTTATTTATATAAAAATTAATTAAAATAAAAGTATTATTAATAAGTTTACTAAAAATATAAATAATTTTAAAATTCTTAGAAAAATATAAATTAGTATTTTCTTATAGCTTATTCTTAATCTAGACTAGCTAGTTATTAAAAATAGTATAATTTTTAGTAAAAAGAATTAGATTTAGAAGCTTAATAATTCTAGTATTTTTAAAAGAAATATAAAATATAAAGAATTCTAAACGGAAATAAATAAAAAATAGTTTAGAATTCTTTAGAAAGAAGTTTAAAATAGCCGGAATTACAAGAATAACAAAAGCAAATATAGTAAAAATAGCTAGAGCTATTATAAACTAATTTATTATAACTATATAATATTTAATATTATTCTCGAGTTTAGTATTATAAAGCTTAGTATTCTCGAAAATAGCTTTATTATAATTATAAGTATTCTTATATAAAATAATTCTATAACTATTCTTTTAGTAATTCTTTATAATAATATTAATATTTAAGAATAAGATATTAGGCTTTTTAGTTTATTTATATAACTCTCTAGTAATAATATAGTTTTTAGTTTCTAGAAGCTTTATAATAAAAATAAAGAATTTTATTTCTATAAACTTATTTATAAATTTTCCAGGAATATTAATAAGATATTTAATTTGGGAAAAACTATTAATAAAATAACCTAAACTAGTAAAAGCTTTACTAGAAGTCTTAGTAAAAGTTAATATAATTCCTGGTTATATAATATTCTAGGAAATTAATTTATTATATTTCTTTTATTATATTCTTTCTAATAATCTTATTACTAATATATATATAGAGCTTATAAAATTATAAAATAGGGCTTAGAAATAGTAATTAAATTACTAGCCTATAGGTATTTATTATTCTAAGACTTAATTAAAAAATAGTCTTTATTTAAAATTCTTTAATTTTCAAGTTTTCGAAAAAAAAGTTTCTAATATATTATAAATATATATTTATAAAAATATAAATACTTAATTCTTTTAAGAAATCTAAAGCTTTTTACTTTTATTAGTCTAGAGTTTATTACTTGTATTTCTAAAGTTCTATTATTTTAATAATATCTATATTTCTAATAATTTTAAATTAGTTTATTTAAAATTCTTTATAAAATTAAAAGAAATAAGCTTTAAATACTATTATAAATATAGTATTTAGGGCTTAGAAAGCAAGATAAAAGATTTCTTATAAAAATGATTTAAAGCTAAAAAAGAAAAAACTAGAATATAGAAAGCTATAAGGAAATATATATATTCTATAATATACTAGTTCTAAAAAGGCTTAGTTTTCTAAATATTTCTAGTATATTTCAAGTATATTTCTCTAATAAAGTAATTATATTATATATATCTAGAAAGTATCTAATATCTAGCTAAATATTTTAGATACTAGATATCTGGAAATTATAATAACTATTATTTAATCTTATATATAAGAACCGGGTATTCTTATAAATAAATAAAATAAAAACTGCTTTTTAAAAGCTTAAAAAAATATTTATTTTAGTTCTAATATTAGTATAATTTAATTATAATTAGAAAATAATTCTCGAAATAAATTTCTTTAAATAAATTAATAAAGAAAGTATTTTATAATTCTATATTTTTTTCTTAAAAAAATATAATTATAAAATCTATAATAAAGAAATATTTATAATTATTTATTATTTAGAAAATAGAATATAAAACTAAAAAGCATTTACTAGTTCGAGATCTAAATAAACTATAAAAACCTAAAGTATTTTATAATAATATAGAAACTTACTAAATAGTAAATAAGATAGTTTCTAATTCTTTTATAATATAATTTCAAGATTTTATATATTTCAGGAAAGAATAATAAATAAATAAATATATTTTTAAAATAAGAATAAGATTTTTCTAATAAAAAAAATATTAGAAGTTTAGAATATTATAATTATTAAAGCCAGAAACCCTTAGTAATTTCTTTAAAAACTCGATTCTTATAATACTAGTATAAGTAAAAAAACAAATTAAAAAGAAGTTTATCTAATTTCCTAAACTTAATCTAGAAAATTAAAATTAAGAAAGAAATATCTAGCTAAGAAATTAGTAAAATATAAAGGCCTAACTTATAAATACGGATTAATAAAAGAATAAAAAAACGAACCGGGGTTTTTTTTAAAGTAAAAAAATCTTTTTAAATCGGGTTTAAAAAGCCAAAAATAAAATAGAAACTATATTAATAATAAGTAAATAAAGTAATAAATAAGAAATAATATCTAAAATATATTAAAGAAACTTTAATATAATACCTAAAAGAAAAATAAGCTATATTAGACTATAATTAAAGTAATATAGGAAAAGAGACAAATATTTTTATCTAATTTAAAAATTAAGATATTAATAGAGAAATATTTATTATTTTAGTTAAAATAACTTTTTTTCCGGAAATAATAATAGGTTTCTAATTTAGAAAAGCTTTATATAAAACTAATTTAATAAACTTATAACTCGATTTAGTATAGCTATTTAAAATAGAATATTATAAATATTCTTTTTATATAATAGTTCTTTTAGCTAAATATATTAAAATAAATATATTAGTTTATATAGAACTATAATATTTATAAGAGAAATAAAATATAAAGAAACTATTATTAGAAGTTCCTAAAGCCTTTTTTTATTCCGAATTAAGTCTAATAAAAGATTTTAATTAATTTTATAATAGAAATTTTATTAAATAAAAAATATATTAATATAATAATTATTATAAATTACCTAGAAAAAAAGGTAATATTCGAAGCTATAATAAATATTATAATAGAAATAATAGTAAAATAGTTTATAAGAATCTATTATTACTAATATAGGCTCTTAAAAATAATAGTTTCTAACTAGAAAAGATTATTTATAAGAATACTATAAACTAGAATATATAAGCTATTAGATATTATATATTAATTATCTATAATATCTTATTCTAAAATAAATAGATTTATAAAAAAATTTTAGATAATTAAAACTTTCTTTTATATTTTTATAAACTATAATTAAATAAATTAGATAACTCTTTTATTATATACTAAGCTAGTAATTAATAACCAGAATATTTTATTTATAGGAATTAGTCTATTTTTTTTATTTTACAAATACTATATTAAGCTAGTATAGCTTTAGAATAAAGTTAATAAAAAAGACAAAAAACTATTACTTATTTAAATAGTAAATAATATTATATATAAGCTATAATAGTAATAGTCTAGTAATTTTAAAAAAAAGTAATAAACTAGAAAAGAGATTAGGTTCCGGAATTTAGAATTAGAAATAAAGTCTAGTTTAATTTCTAGAATATTCAAATAAATAAACTAATTAAAAAGCTTAATATAAAATATATTAAATATATAATAATTAAGATAATAAGAAGTTATAGTTTTTGGCTTAATATTTTCTTAGAAATCTATAATATATTTTATAATAAACTCCTTTAACTAGCTATAATAGACCTATTACTAAATTAGTTCTAGAATAACTTATAATTATAACTATAACTTATAAGAAATAAATATAAATATAAAATAAAATAGATTCTTAATAAGAAATATATAAAATAGAATTAAAGGCTTTTAAAGAAGTTATTTATAAAATAAAAGAATTATATATATTTATAGAACTAGTATTTATAAATAAAAAAGAAAATAATATAATAAATCGAGATCTGATTTATATATTTAACTAAAAGCCTATATTAAATTATATAATAAAGGCTAGGGCTTTTATTATATAATATATTATTTAGTATTAGTATAGCTATTTCTTTAGAAGTCACGTATATAATTACGGGATATGAAATACGGGATATAAGTAATAAGATACGAGATATAGTTATATAACCTTATATTCTATTAGTAACTCAACTAGTAAACTAGACTTCTTTAGGCTTAGTAGATTTAGGAATTATATATTAATACTATAATATTATAATTCCTACTTCTAAAAAATAACTTTACTAACCTATATAAATAGTATTCTATAACTATATAATAGTATTATATATTCCTAATAAACTAATACTAATTAGTTTATATATATAAATTAGGAAGAATTAAGCTATACTTGCCTAAGATTCGGTTACTTAGGGGTAAAGCTATTATTTCAGTTAAAGAGGAAATAACTATTAATTCTATTACTTATAATTTAGTTATATAAGCAGGAAAGATATTTAATCTTACTAAGGTCTAAGAAATATCTATTAGTCCTATTACTTATAATTTGGTTATATAGGCAGGAAAAGTACTTAATCTTACTAAATACTAAAATAGTTAGCTATTTTAGCTATTCTATTTTATTCCTATTTAACTTCTATAAAGCCCTTTTAAAAACTACCTTCTTTTAAATTCCTGAGGCTCTTAAGCCTTAGAATTATCGAGTTCTCCCGGAATCTCGATATTTTATTTCTTAAATTTCACATCCTAAATTTCTCGTTATAGACGAAATTTTTACTTCAAATATAATATCTTCTATAAACTATCTACTTTATAAACTATTCTCCTTTTTACGAATCTATTCTCCTTATAAATTACTATATCTCGAACTAGATACAAGTCTATGAAATATATAATAGCAGAATATATTATAGTAAATAATTTCTTTATTAGATTTATCTAATCTAATTACTCTATATATAATAATAATTATAAGAAATTAGTAAGAAAGTAGAAATATGAAATTAACCTGAACTCTATTAAAGTAAATGAGATAACTAAATTCTTAAATACTAAGCTATTTTAATATATTTTCTATAAAATAGTTAATAATAACTTTTGAAAACTATTTAGATATAACTTTAAGGATTTTACTTATTAAGAGAACTTTAATAAATTTAAACTCCCGGAAATACTATATTTATATAAGATTCTTTAGTATAGTAATATATTTATATATTAGAATAATAATACTAATATTATTATAAATATCTTATATACTATTATAAAGAAGAATATATAATATATATAATTAAATAAGGATATATTAGTAGCTAGACTAGATCTTATTAAGGAACTAATCCTATTAGGCTTTATTATTCTTATAAAAAATAAGTATCTAGAACCTATTATCTTTAATATTTCTATACTATTATTTTTTTTATTACTATATCTTATATTTCTATTAGATTTATATACTAGTATAAAAGTTTTAAGAGTAAATAATATATTCTTACTAGTCTTATTACTATTACTATAATTATATTCGAATAACTTCTAATTTCCTTTAATTATAAGACTTATTAGAGAAGTTACTAAGATTTATATTAAAAAGTAAAAGTATAATAGATCTAATAATAATTTTAATTATAAACTTACTATTTTCCTTAATATCTACTAATATATAAAGCTTTTATAAAAGGTACTAATGCGAGCTTTTCTTACTATACTAAAGGAACTAGTTTAAGACTACTTTTATAGTAACTAGCTCTTTTAATATATATATAAAGAGGCTTATATTAATATCTATAGCTTTTTTAAAGACCCTGAATTCGAATATCGAAATTTAGATAAGTAAAATACTATTATATTAGCTTCTATAATAGCTAAATTTCCGGAAAAAATAATATTTAAAACTATTTAATTATTAATTAACGAACTATATTAATTATAATATAGTCTTATATCTAACTTATAAAATACTAAATTCCTTTATAATAAAATTATTACTTCTTATTAAGGCTTTTGGGTATATAGATATGTAATCTCAGACTTTCTTATAAATCTCGGCTAGCTTATTAATAAGCTCTAGTTATCTATTACTATATATAAGAGTAAATAATAAACTAATCCCGAAATCTTCTTTACTAATTAATAATATTACTCTTAAAATTCTCTAAATTATTATCTTTCCGGAAATTATTAATATAAACCTAGCTATAACTTCGGAATCTGAAATAACTATTTCAAGTCCTATAATTATAATAATTATATCCCAAAGTCGTGTTTTATATATAAGAAACCCGAATACTACTTATAGAAATATATATTAGAGAAATAAGAAACTAAGAAGACTCGATTTAAAAATAGAAATATTTATTAGTTTAGATCCCGAAATACCCGTAACTTTAATAAATACTTTAGTAATACTTATATATAGTATATTACTAAAGCTAAAGGCAAAGAAAGTAATAAGAATAATAAAGACAAACTAGTAAATAATGCTTTTAAGGCCTTATTAGCAGAAATAAACAAAAAAGAGAAATACTATCCAGATTTCTATTTTACTTTAATTAAGAGCTTTTTAGCTGCTCCTACTACTCCTATTTTACTAATAACTATAGCTAATACTCTTATAAATAACTTTATTTCCCTTTCTCCTATATATTAGATAATAGGCAAAAACTATACCTTAAAGTCTATTAAATCCTTAATAGAAGATATCTAGACTTTTATAATTAATAATATATTAAAATATAATACTTACTATTTTTATAAAGTTATAATTAATACTAGAGCCTCTAAATACTTAACTACTAGTTCTAATTAATTTCAAGCTTTCTAGTAAACTAATAATAGTATTAAACTTAATAAAATTACTAAAGATTAAGTTAATATCTAGTTTAGTATTAGATTTATATTTTCTATTAGATCTATAATAATAAGTATACTAATTAAGTAAGTATAATTCTATATTATATCTTTAAAGACTTTATTTTTACTTAGCTTAGCTAATATAGATAAGCTAGAAGTCTATTTTAATAATCTTACTAATTATTTTATTACTTTTACTAGAAAATATATATTTATAATATAATATTTCAAATATTCTTTCTTACTTTAAAATATTATATTATAAGGCTTTATTTCCGAATTCTTTATTTATAATTCCTGCTTTTTTATAAAAATTAAATTATAATATTTATACTATTATTTTAGTTATTTATTTATTAGTAAGCTCCGAAATATACTAGAATAAGTAGGCTATAATATTAATATAGAAGCCCTTAAGTATCTTATAAAGTACTATAAGTAATACCAGAAATATAGCTAATTACTCGAATAATTCAAGTTTAATCTAAGAAATAATATTAGCTTTAATTATTCTATTATTATTAATATTTTCTATATTTCTGGTAAGCTTATACTTTATATTATTAATAAAGGCACTTAATATTAAGCCGGCTAATAGTTCTAGAATATTAGTATAATATATATTTAGGACATATTTAAGTAATACTAGATTAATAACTATTTAGGCCTTCCTAATTAGATTATAGTAAATGCCAGAAAGTAGTTTACTAATAAGAAGTTTATTTAGCTTGCAAATATTATAGGAACTAAGGTTAAGATTATTCTTATAAAAGCTTATAACTTTATTAGAATTATAGAATACTATTATAGCCTAATTTAATATATTTATTTTATTATTATAACTAAAATTAACGGAATTAATAAGAATACTATATTTCAAATAGCTTTTAAGGCTATTAATAACTTTATAGAACCTAATAATATTATTCTAATTCTTTTGATTTATAATACTTTACCTTAAATAACTAAATATAATATCTTATTACTTATTATATTATAGTAATTAGTAGTACTTAAGAAAGTAATAGTAAAAATTCAGAAACTTTAAGCTAGATATTAAATTATAAATGCTTTAAATACCCGAAATAATTCTAGTATTACTAATATTTATAAACTATTTCTAAATTCAAATATTCTTATTTAATATAAAAGAAATACTAGTTAATCTAGTAATTAGAATAGATTATATAAGCTAGTATTTATTAATAGGAAGAATTATATACTAGCTCTATTATATAATAATACTATCTTTTATTTAATCTCTATAAAGCCCTTTTATATAGGAAATATTAAGGTTATTACTAATAGCTTCAAATCTGAATCTATTTCTAAATCTAATAATAAGGCTAAAAATAATACAGGTATAATTCCTTCTGCTATTCTTACTATTTCATTAAAGTATAATAGAGGATATTCTTATAAGACCCCGGATATTATAGTATTTCTATAAGATAATAAACTATATAAGAATTCCCGTTAAGTTAAAATTACTAGCTTTCTAGAAAAGAATATATTTGAGATTACTTCTAGATCTCAGGTATTAAAGAAAATATATATCTTTAACTCCCGGTTTATTAATAAGATTAAGAATAAAAATATAGAGAAAGAGCTTAAAAAGTCGAGACTAGTTATCTAAACTTATAATAATAATAAGAAATATATAGTATTAATATAATTACTTACTATCTAATATATTAGCTAGAGAATTATTCTTAGTATTACTACTATAATAATAAATACTATAGAATTATATTTATGTAATATCTCGCAAGCCTATATCTAATTAATAACCTTACTTAATTATAATTTCTATATTAAATTATTCTATAAGTTTACTAAAGAGCTAAATCTAAAGAATAATTTTATTCTAAAGGTTATAAAACTATTATATAGTATACTAGAGGCTAGGAATTACTAGTTTAAGACTTATTATTCCTATTATATTAATAAGCTTTTTATAGAATAATTAATTTATAATTCTTGCCTCTTTTATAATAAGTAATTCTTCGGAATTATTAGCCTTTAAACTAATAATACCTTATTTATTAGAACTAATAATTTTATAAAAGCAAAGTAACTAAAGCTTTATAAGGCTAAATTCTTGACTAAGAAGTATAAATTACTTACTTTTAATTATAATCTCAAGTTTAATAAAGGTATTATCTATATAAATACTACTAGAATTATTTTTATATAGAAATACTAATATAAAAACCTCTAAACTATTTCTATAAAAAATATTACTACTATAAATAATAGGAGTATTATTTATTAAAATCTTTCTATTAAGAACTAATATATTACCTAATATACTAGAGGAGTATATATTATATTAGTCTATTAATTAGAAGCTTTATATAATCTATTAATTATTACTTAAGCTATTAAATTCTCGGAAACTAATATAAAGATACTTAATAAGTATATTTAATAGTAAATTGAGAATATTACTAGAGAACTAAGATTTATAAAGCTAGTAAAAGAGTTCTTATATTTAGTTATTTTTATAGATATTTTATTTATAAATAATAGAGATCTCTTTTCCCAAATCGGATATATTCTAGTTCTAGTAAATAGAACTAGATATACTAATATTATTTACTAGTTCTTTACTAAATATAAGAGAATTACTAGAAGTATTCTAGCTTTAGAACTTTATAATATAGCTTATGGCTTTAATATAGGCACTTTAGTTAAATCTATAATTAATAAAGTACTAGAAATAGAACTATTACTAGTTATTTATATGAATTCAAAGTTATTATATAAATACCTTATTAAATTAGGTACTACTCGAGAGAAATGCCTAATAATTAATATAATATACCTTTACTAGATATATAAATAATAAGAGATTACGGAAGTCAAATAAATTAAGAGAGAATTAAATCCTACTAACTCTATAACGAAATCGAAGCTATTAAACGCCCTCAAGTGCCTTATTAATACGAATATTATATAGTTAGATATAGAGAAATAAGTCAAATATAAATAGAGCGGGAAATAGATATATAAATAAGAGGATATATATAGAGATTCCCTTAGTATCTGGTATCTGGATATCCGGTATCTGGGTATCTAGTATCTAAATATCTAGTACTAGGCCGGATTAGGAAATTGAATATCTAGATATCTGGTATCTAGTATCTAGGTATCTGGTATCTGAGTATCTGGTACTAGGCCGGATTAGGGAATATAGACTTATAAGAGGAGAGGTTATATATAAAAGGCTATAGCCTTTAGTATATAACTAAAACCTTAAAAATAATATGGATATATAAAGTATTTGGGGAATCTGGTACTAGGCCGGATTAGGGAACTTGTATATAATTAGAGAAGAATACTATTTTCTGTTTTTCGCGTTTTTTTAGAGAGTTTCTAGTATTAGTATAACTATTCCTTTGGGAGTCACGTATATAGTCACGGAATATGAGATACGGGATATAGGTAATGGGATATAGGTAATAAGATATAGGTAATGAGATATAAAATACGGGATATAGTTATGTAATCTCGCATCTTATTAGTAACTCGACTAGTAGACTAGACCCCTTTAGGCTTAGCAGATTTAGGGATTACATATTAATACTATAATACTGCAATTCCTATTTCTAAAGAATAACTTTACTAACCTATATAAATAGCATTTCACGACTATATAATAGTACTATATATTCCTAGTAAACTAATATTTAGGGAATTCGAATATTTCAGGAAATATAGTTTTATTTCTTTTGGTTTTTCTCTTTCTTTTCTTTTTAGAGAATTCTATTTAGTTAATTTATTTACTAGTTTTCTTTATATAAAGGCCTTGTTTATAATATATATATATAATTAAGTTTTTATTATTATTTAATTTAATTAAAAAAAATTATTTTATAATTTTATATAATTATTATAAGCTTTTTTTATAATTTTATAATATATTTATTAGCTAATATATAAATTTTAAATATATTTATTTAATATTATATTTAATTAATTCTTTATTTAATTCTTTATTTAATTCTTTATTTAATTCTTTATTTAATTCTTTATTTAATTCTTTATTTAATTCTTTATTTAATTCTATATATATTTAATAAAATTTAAATTTAATAAATATTAATATTTAGAACTAAAAGAAAAGCTAAAATATAAAAGATTATAAAAATCTTAATATTTTAAATTTCTTTTTATATTATATATATATATTAATTAAAATATTAAAATTTGAATTATAATAAATATTTTAAAAAGAAATAAATTTAGCTTTATTTTATTATTAAGAAAATCTTAAATTTATATTATATAAATTTAATTAAACGTTTTCTTTTAAAATATTTAAATTTCTATATATTTGAAAAAATAAATAATTACTTTTATTTTATTTATAAAATAAATTTATTATATATATAATTATATACTTTTATTTTTTATTAAATTTAATATTTTTTAATATATTTTTAAATATATTTTAAAAATTTTATTATAATATATAATTTTAATATTATAGTTTGCTTTTCCGGATTTAGTAATTTCTATATTAGATAATATATATATATAAGCTAGCTATTACTTTTAATATTTATAAAAGTTTATATTTTCTATTATTTAATTATTTTTCTCTTTAATTTATTTCTAATATTTCTTATTTAATTATTTAGCCTCGCTATATATTATTAATTCCTCTTTATTAAAACCTAATTAAAATGCCTTATTATAGCTAAAAAGCCTTAATAATATAGCCGGTTTAAAGCCAGAATTTTTAATTCTTTTTAATTTACTATTCTGGATTTAATACTTATAATTATTATAATAATTATTATTTTTCTTAATAATATTATATTATCTAAAATATAAATATAAGCTTAGCTTACTATTTTCTTCTTATTATTATATTATTATATTTCTTGTAATAATATCTCTTTTAGTAATTATAATAATAGAAACTTGTTTTTAATATTTTCTTATATAATATAGCCTGGCTAATAAAAGAAATATCTTATAATAATATAGCTAGTTATTAACTAGCTATATTATAGTATTATATATAAGAAAAAGAAATCTTAATAAGCTTCTTTAATTAATAATAATAATAATAATATATATTTTATTTTTTAATTTAGGCTAATTTAGAATAAATAGAACTAATTATTATTAATTATAGCTATAGCAAATAATAATATATATTATATACTTTATTTTAGACTAATTTATAATAGAAAGAAACTTAGTAAACTCTTTTAAGCTAATAGAAATAATAATATATATTATATGCTTTAATTTAGGCTAATCTATAATAAGAAATATTAATTTCTTTTAGTTATAATTATAGTAAATAATAATCTATATAATAATAATAGTATTAAATCTTCTATTAAATATTCTATAAATTAAATACGAAAATACTAGTATTAGAAAAATAGGTTATAAACTAATAGACTAATATAAATAGTTATATAAAAATAGGTTATATAATTTTAAAAGAAGCTTAATCTATAATTATTATATATTAGAAAAATAAATTTAATAAATAAAGGCTATTTCGAGGATTTTTTAGCTTAGTATATTATTATAATAAGATTATAAATACTTCTAGAATAAATATAATAGAACTTATATTATAGGTTTTAATTATATAAAAAAAATTATTTAAACTTAATTATATAAAAATAGCTACTAGTTCTATAAAATAAATATAATAAATTAGATTTCGAATAGAATTAGACTAATTATAGGCTAATTTCTCGATTTTTAATAAAGCCAAGAAATATTAGAGATTTATATAATAAATAAGTTCTAATAAAAGCTTAGAAAAGCTAAAATTTTATATATAAAATCAGATCCGGTTAATTTCAGAATAATATATAATAGTTATAAATAATAGAGCTAGTATAGAAATAAAACCAGACTAATTCTAATAAGTAAGTAATTATAAATAATTATCTAAGCCTTTTAATTTCCTTTATTAAATATTTTATATATATTTAGACTAGAATTCTCTTTATTTACTTTATTTTATAATAGCTGCTTTTAAAAATATATAATTTAATTAATTTATATTTCTTTTATTAAGCCAGCTATTTTATAATAATAATATTCTTTAGTTTTTTAAATCTTGCTTTTCTATTCTTTTACTTAATACTAGTAATAACTAGAAAATATATAAACCTATAGTTATTTCTTTTTATTTAAATTAAAATAAAATAAATAGAAATATAATAGTAAAAGCTAAAAGTATATAAAAGAGCTATATTAAAAATAAAATTATTCTAATTTATTTAATCTAGATTATAAAAGTACTTTTACTAATAATAATAATAAATTAGATAATAATTATCTATTTCTTAAGGAGCTTTTTTAGACTATTCTATATCTAAAGGTTTTAACTAAGGCTTTAAAAATTAGACTCATTTTTTAGTATCTAGAATAGCTAGCTTTTTAGAGAACTAGATTATAAGTTAATTAAATATAATTCGAGTCGGATAAATATTAAAATAGAAATTAAAATAAATATATTATTTGCTTTTTATATTTAGAAGTATTTTACTAATTATATATAAATTAACTAGTAATTCTTAATATTAATAATAATCTAGATAAGGCAAATATTAAGAATAAGACTAAAAGTACTTCTAGTAATATTAATACTAGATATTTTAAATAAAATACAAATTTATATAATATTTTTATAATTTTAGAACTTGCTTTTATATTAACTATATTTATAAATATATTCAGACTATAATTAATTCCGGAACTTGAGCCTTATAAATAATATAATATGTTTTCTATTTCTATATAAGCCTAATTCTCCGAGCTATAATAAGATCGGGCTAATTAGTAAGATATTAATAATATTATTCGAAATATATTAATAGAATTTATATTTTACTTCTTTCCTAAGCCTTTTAATAATAGTAATAATAAATAAACTAATAAGGAAAAGACTAAACTAGAGAAAGAACTAGAATTAGCTTTAGAAAAGTAATAAATAAAGTTCTTATTATCTGATATATCTATTTTCTCAAGTTCCTATTTAGTTAAGGTACTATAAAACGAAATCCAGAATTAATAATATAATAAAAGTATTAATAATATACTAGAAAAGCTATAAGATACTTCTCGATATAATATTCTAGCTTAGGACTTTAAATAAGAGTAGCTAGAGATTCGAGTAAGAATAAAAAAAGAAGTTATAGTAATATAATAATAAAAAGAGCTTAGATAGCTAGCTATAGGTTATTAGTAGAACCTAATCGAGATTAATATTACGAATAACTCTAAAAATAAAGAAGCTATCGAGAATCTACTAGCTATATAACTCAAGATTCCTAAGATTAATAAATACTATTTTTAATTATATAATATATAAGCCCGGCAGCTTTTTAGATACTAGATAAAAGTAATCTAATATTGAGTTATATAGAGCAAATATCTAAATAGGTCGGGTTTTTAATTTAATAAAAATAATATATAAATATTAATATTATAGCTATTATACGAACTATTCTTTTAAAGCTTGACTTTATAAATAGAAATATATATTTTCGGAGTTTGAGAGATATATTCTAGCTAGTATAAAGGCAGAAAAGTTTTCAAGTACCTGGTTAATATACTCGATTTTAATAATAGTACCTGGATTACTAAAGATTAGTTAAGAATCTTGCTTAGTCCTATATAGGTTACTAAGTTTAAAGGTAACTAAATACCCCGTTTTAGAAATCTTAAGAAATAGATTACTAATAAAATATATCTCAAATAGCGTTTTCTCTCTATTTCTTAAGTAAAGCATAGTATAAGGTCCTTTTTAGACATTTAGTAACTCTGATTAGAAACAAGTACTACTATATATTACGAGCCTCTTAAGGCTCTTTTACTCTAGCTAATCCAGTACTAGAGGCCGAGCCTATAATACGGAAGTGAGGGCACCAAGATATATATACAGAGATTAGTAGTAATACCTACTATTCTACAAATACTAATAATAATCACAATGCCTATAATACAAGTAATAAGGACTTATAACCTGCAAAGCAATAAAAGCCATACTCAGTGCCTGCCACGACTCCAACTACCTCCCGAGGGCATACCCCAGAGCTCTATATCGGAAAGCCTGGCCCCCTTATAATATTATTGACCGCTATACCTGAGATTAATAATATATAGCCGCAGGCTAATGACTTATCGACCTTTATTAACAAGAGCTAGTACTAAATCTCGCCTTCTTCCCAGAGCCTGTTTATAGTATTAAAGGCGCCACTAGTTATTAAGTATTAGTAGCCCTTTAAAGGTC
The DNA here is from genome assembly GCF_002865645.1 of Hyaloscypha bicolor E. NCBI lineage: Eukaryota > Fungi > Ascomycota > Leotiomycetes > Helotiales > Hyaloscyphaceae > Hyaloscypha > Hyaloscypha bicolor. The sequence continues at coordinate 1,351,890 of NW_020194558.1, forward strand.
TCCTCAAACGTACCAGGATTAGAGACGATATAATATATAATCTTGAGTTCAAATTACTATTAACCTCAGAATACTCTTACTTAATAATTAACCCTGTAATATTAGGCATTAATTATAATACTAGTATATATTCTAAGATATATCAAGTACCGTTAAAGCCAAAGAGGAGCAAGGTTTCATAGGTAGAAGACGATCTTACAAGGCCAGGCCCGTTCGAGCACGAGGAAGCACCGCCGATGGTCAGACCTAGACGAGCAGCGTATTATTGTATCGTACAATTTTCCCCCTTTGTAAGCAAAAAGAAAAGAAAAAACCCGTTAACAAAACGCTGCACAATCCTGACTCTCAGTCCTCGCATTCACCTGTGACTCCTTTCCCAATCGGCTGATAGCCTTGTTGAATGCACAGCCTCAATTGGACCACCCAGATCCCAGATGGTAGCAACATCATACACAGTACATACGCTTGGAGCGTACTCCTCCTTCTGTTCCTCCATTGTCCTCACCAGCGACTCGACCAAGTCGGTGAGCACTTTTATCTGCGCATTCGCACTAGCATTCGCCTTCTCGTGTGCCAGCTGATTCGGGGTCGATGTCACTGATGCGGGACGTTCTTCTGCCTTCGCGGTGAGGGCCTTAACCTTCGCCGCAACGATGCGCTCCTTGGGGCGCGAGCTGATCTCCGTTCGTTTTGATTGCGGTGCCGCGGGGGCCTCAATTACTTCAATCGTATCCTCTCTATCACTTGACACCGCTCTAGACCTCCTTTTGTTCCATTCCAATGCCTTCTGCGTCTGGACGCGTTCTCGGGGAAAGACTAAAACGCCCCCTTTCCAGGCGGAGACGCCCATGTTCCAGAGTCTTGTTCGCATTGTGGGGGGAAAACGAAAACGACACTCCCCCAACCCTCCCCCCCACACCCCCCCCCATTCCCCGGTGTCGATTGGGGCAGGGGTATTTAATTGGCTATCTGGGCTCTTTAAAAATCTGAATTAGATTTTTCAATATAAGTCTAAGCTAGTATATTATAACCCCTGTATTGTAATCACGTGCTCTCTAATTTATAATAAAAAGATTCCTTAAAATACTATTTCAATTTTAGGGAGTCTATATACTAATTTATTAAGTTTTAGTTTTTGAGCCCTATAAGGCCTTATAAATTATGGGCTTATAGGGCTCTTAAATCTGGTTTTAGGGACTTTTTCGCTAAATTTCTAGGCTTACTTAAGCTCATATATAGGCTATAAAATATAAAACTTTTAACTTCTTTAATTTAAAGAGCTATTACTAATCCAAATTTTAGAAAAAGTTTATATTTAAATAGCGCTTAATTAGCGCTATAAGAAAACGAAACAAGTATTAAATTATATTAATTTATTATAAAATTAAATTAAAATGAAGAAAAAGCCAGAGTTTTGGTGTTCCTGTCCGAGCGCCTAGCCTGCTCCCAATCGACACCCCTAATCCTGGTAATCGACACCCCTAATCGACACCGGGGGGGGGCGTTTTAGTCTTTCCCCGTTCTCGGCTCGACTGACGTGTCAAGCTTGCGCCCTCCATTGTCCTTCCTCCTATCCACTACCGACTCGAATGCTGGCTGACTTGGATTGCTGGCTGACTTGGATTGCTAGCTGACTTGATTGCTGGCTCACTGCGCCAGACCACAGTAGCGCTCTGATTGGTTCTAACAATACTGCACGTGAAAAAATTGTGGCAACTCAGCTTGACGCCCAACGACTTCGCCCAATTTGTCGTACAGAGCCAAATAAACCTTGGATCAAGGTTTGCTCTGGTCTCTATATCATCGCCTTGAACATTGTGATTTGAATGCGACATACCGAACTTGGCTATCCATCCTTACACACCGAGTTTGTCACCTAAGGCACGCCGACAGACATCGTCCATGTTATCAAAATAATCAAGAGTGAATAATTCCAAATACACGGTGACAAATGGGCCATCCAGCTGTTGATCTTTATGCTAACGAGTGGCCCTTTCCAACCAGAACCTCCACGTTGACCGACACATTTACCGGCTTCTCCCCACCATATCCCTCCCGTCCAACTCCCTCACTAGCACATAGACTCTGCAGTCAACGCAGCTACACCCGCGGCCGTAACGAAAACCATCACGGCGCCACGTACGAAGAAGGAGCATCAAACCCCTGGAACTCAACAACTGCTCTGTCGTGTGTGGACTCTTCATTCCTCCCCGCCCGCCTTCCTGTCCAGGATGGTATACCTCCTAAATGCAGAAAGCAAACGCATCTCAAAATTCTCCGACGAGACGGTCCCACATTATGCCACACTGTCTCATACGTGGGCCTCAGACGACTCAGACGAGATATCCTTTGAAGAGATTCAACAGTTTTCCCAGAATCCCAACCACTTCTCTTCTCTGTTTGACGGCAGAAGTGGATTCAAAAAGATCCAGGGATGCTGCGAGCAAGCTTTGCGAGACAATTTGAAATGGGTATGGGTCGATACATGTTGTATTGACAAAAGGAGCAGTGTTGAGTTGTCCGAAGCCATCAACTCCATGTTTCGCTGGTACAGAGAGTCACAGGTGTGCTATGCATATCTAGTGGATGTGCAAGCTGAAGAAAGACCGGAGGATCCTGATTCCTCATTCCGGAAGAGTAGATGGTTCACGAGGGGCTGGACCTTACAAGAGTTACTTGCTCCCTCGAGCTTGAAATTCTTTGCCGAATCATGGGGCTTTATCGGAGAGCTGACGGATCTATGTGGTGTTATCGAGGATGTCACTGGCATTAAGCACGAAATCCTAACAGGGGACCCCATCTCCAGCGCCAGCATTGCCCAGAGAATGTCTTGGGCGGCAAGAAGGACCACCAAAAGGAAGGAAGATATTGCCTATTGTCTTCTAGGGATCTTCGGTGTCAATATGCCCCTTGTCTACGGTGAAGGCGAAAAAGCGTTCCAACGACTCCAAGAAGAAGTCATCAAGCAGAGTGATGACCAATCCATTTTCGCGTGGGGCTTTGGTCTGCCATCAGGCCTGAACCGTACTGCAAACGAAATCAATCTTCTCGCGAAATCGCCAGCAGATTTTGCAGAATGCGGAGATATTATTCCATGCGACCCTTGGAAGTCGCAAAAAGAGTTTGAGTTGACCAATACGAGACTTTGGATTGAAGTCCCACTCATCACCAGCAAACGAGAAACTTTTGGTCTCCTCAAATGTCGTCTAACTCACGATTTCCTAAACCTTATCGCCATTCCGTTAGAGCCCGAAGTCAGTGGTGTGGAAAATGGCAATCTGAAGAGATCTCCAGATCGCCAGGCGGTCCTATTTCCAGAAATTCGCCAAGCAAGTGCCAAATTCCGCACTGTTCACATAAGAACGGGGAACAAATCCAATGATAGCCTTGGCTGGAATAGCCTCCAATTTCGTGTCCGGTTCAGACAGGCAAGGGCAGGCACTTTCCGCTCTTATTCCGCTTTGATTCAAGCCCACGAAAACCTGTTTTGCTGCTCTCCGTACATCGATACATCCTTGGAATATTTTTCCTACGGGTACAACACCGTTGTACATGAGCGGGACGAGTTGGACGAGTTATATGAATATGATAAGCCGCAAACGGCGTTCTTCCATTATTCGGAGTCTCGTGAGGAACGTGGCTTCATTGTCAGACTGGACTTTTTGCCGGAGACCGCCTGGAGACAGTTGTGGTTCATAAGAGTATGGCGTTTGTTGCGCCATTCTACCTGGACCCTAGATCGAACAGTCTGGTGTCGAGTCGCTAGCGCTCCTAGAACAGAAAAATCAAACTTGCACAACTTCGAATATCTTTGTCGACTTGCATGGGCACCAAGCATTACGGTGGCGGGTTGCAAGGTCGCTGTCAACACTCAACGGAAAAAGGTGATGGGAACAGTCATGTTTGTCGTGACACTGGCAAGCACACCAACAGAGCAACCAAATCTGTCAACATTACTGGGGGACATGTGCAAGACTCTCCGCGACTGGGGCTATACAAGATTAGTCCTACCACGTCTCTCATATGGTGTGACACAGCTTATCAAGGGCCTTTCTGCATTTGTGGTTGGGTTCGTCGTTTTGGTTGTTAACAGTTTGCCCGGACGGATTCCTTTTTACCCTGTGACGAATTCAATAGCTCTCGCTATTGGCGCGGCTTATCTTGCAAAAGCTCAAGCTTACCTCACACCTAATGGCACGATTCGTCAAGAATTTTACCTCTTTACTACGTATGCTTTGGTTTTCATGGTTTCTTTTCTATCTAGACGCTAGCTCCATACTGAGATGTCGGGTCAGTCTGGTATTGAAGATAGAAGGAATTTAGAATACAAGGAATTTAAAATTGAAGCATTTACAACATATGCTCACACAAAAGGCCAAGCGATAGTGCTAACTGTTTAGCTCTGAGACGGGATGGAACTACCATATGAGAGCATTCTCAGCCAAGCGGCCGCAAAGACGCTGCTATCGACCACTACACCTGAGATTGACGACGCGCAGCCCCAGGCTGATCACGGATGTTCGTCGACCTTCGTCGATAAGAGCTACCACCATGCCTCGCGAACTTCTCGGAGTCCGTCTGCGGCATCAGAGACGGCACCAGTTACTGAGTATCATGAATGGCCCTTTCAAGGCTTCCTCAAGCGCATCAGGATCGGGGATGATGTGACGTATAATCTTGAGTTCAAACCGCCATTGATCTCGGAACAACTTCACTTGCCGATTGATCCCAAAGCATTGGACACCTGTTCTAGCAAGGAGGCGCCAGCAAAGGTTCCGACCCATCACAACACTGCTGCACATTCCAAGATATATCAAGCACCGTTGCAGCCTAAGAAGAAGCGGAAGCATGTTAAATGGACAACAGAAGAGGATGCGACGGTGCTCAAGATAAGGGACGAGGATGGCTGCTCGTGGGAAGAGATCTATAAAGAGCTCTCCCACCGGACCCCAGGGACGATCCAGACGCACTACTATACCATCCGAGCGGGTGTTGGTGAAGCCGATATCTCGGGTGGCCAGTAGCAGAAGAGACGGCGAGGCCGGCCCCGGAAGCAAACGTGAGGCTGGGTATCAAGAGCAATGCCGTCAAGCTCTATGTGCCTACCTGTCCCTTTGCATCCGCTGGGATGAACGTCTGAAGGAATCTTGTCCTTCTGTTGGCCAGTCCCCATGCGGGAGCAGGTACGGTCGAGGGAAGCGGCGTACTCAAAGCTATTGGTTCCCGAATGCGGAGACCAAAATTACAGAGACTTGCGTTATATACCTCTCACTTGACGAGTTCGAAAGTGGAATTTGCCTAAACGACGAGCATCGAGGCAAGGGACAAGGTCGGCAATACGCCGCTATTGTATTGTTTTGCTGTCGAGAAAGGGGCCAATAAAGGAAATTCGGTAATCTTATCGTATTAGCAATGTCAATGAAATACACTCGTTGCAAGGTGAGTACAGAGCCTGCACCTCTGATTTCCAATATCGATATCCTTTCACCAGTACTATACTTTTCGACACCTTGACATTGCTGCTTCCTGCATCATCTAATGCTCGTTAGCTTCAAAGTACGTGTTACCACATAGATAAGAGGGTAGATGTACGTTAGCACATGTCCGAGGCTTGTCTTCCCTACTACTATCAAATGTTTGGGACATTAAGTATATTGTATTCCTGTATCGAACGAGCGCCGATAACGAGGTATAGCTAAGTTACACTGATTTGGCGCTGATTTGGCTTGGCACACAGCACGTGCCACTAGCTTTGCTGACCAGTTTGCCAATACCACCAAATCGGGCAACTATAGCCATATTTTTGGCTCCTTGAGTATGTCCTCCACTTTTGCGTTTGAGCAGCCGCGTGCCCCATATATTGTCGTACGGTTCCTAAATTTACCACACGATGCACCTCAGAAGGAAACTGATTCATGGCTCAACTGTACATGAGACTCACTCGAATGGTCCAGCCGGCCACGACCCTATGCAGTTGCTGGCTGCGATTGGATGGGCTGGCGCGCTTGTAGTAATGTTACACTACGTTACAAAGCCGCGAGGCTCTCGTTTAGCTTAGCCATACGAGTACCAAACCTCTATCTAACCTTTACTCCTAACTCAATAACGACATATATACCTAGTCTATGACAAGTATTTAACCGACATTCTTTTATTCAAGTACTCTCTCGGGTCCTATCTAAATCATGCGTCTACTAGAATACAATAACGATAGGGAGTTCAGCCTAACGCAATTTGTCGACGATATTCCTCCGTATGCTATACTCTCACATACATGGGGACTGGAGGAGGTTACCTTCAAGGATATAATGGAAGGGAATGGGACGAGCAAGGCGGGTTTTGACAAGATCCAATTCTGCGGAGAACAGGCCAGACTTAATGGCTTGCAATACTTCTGGGTCAATACGTGTTGCATTAACAAATCGAGTAGTGCTGAGCTTGCAGAGGCTATAAACTCTATATTTCGCTAATATTAGAATACGGTCAAATACTATATCTATCTCCTAGATATGTTAACAAAGAAGCGGAAAGCAAGTAATTCGTTTACTAAGTATACTTGGGAACTAGTATTTCGGTCAAGTAAATAGTTCACGCAAGGCTAGACTCTCTAAGAGCTTATTACTCTAATATTAGTTAAGTTCTTCTTAAAGAACCGGGAGCTTCTAGGTAACAAGAAATCGCTAGAGTAATATATTTGCAAGATAATAAGAATTCCTAGTAAAGCTCTCTAAAGAAGTTCTTTAGCCGGATTTAGTATAATTAAATAAATATTATAGGTAAAAACTCGTTAGACTATTTATATAAAAAATATAGTATATTTATTACTTTATTTATATTAAAGAAATAGATATTAAATAGAAGAGAAAATATTTTTTTAGCTTTCTTTTAACTATTAACTAAATTATATAATTATTTAAAACAAAATTATTATCTTAGGATACTTATTTAAAAAATATCTTTTATTAAATTTAAGGAAAAATTAAAGCTTATAAAATAGTAATATTTACAAGTAATACTTTCCTTTATTTTAATTATATTATTATAGATTATATATCTAAAATTCCAGATATTATATTTTCTAATAAATATCTAGTATTATATTATATATTTTATATCTGAATTCTAAAAAAAATATTATTAAAAAAAAATATATAAAATTAATTTCGGGATAATATTATAATAATTAAAATATTATTAAGTTTCGAGCTAATTAAAAATTTAACTAATATTTATAACTTTAATTCGAATTCTTAAACTATTTATTATAAATTATTAATACTCGAATTATCTAAAGAATTTTAAATTAATTATTCTCGAAATTATATATAAGAATATAATAAAGTAAGTATTAATAGTATATAAATATATAATTAGAAGAATAAAAGTAAAAGTAACTAGAATATTATAAATAAAAGACTTAGAAATTACTTATTAGTATTTGAAATTATAAACTTTAATTTCCCTAAGTCTTTCTTTATTAAAGTTATAAAAATATATATAGTAAAAAAGTAAATAATTAATTAATATACTTATTTATAATAGTTCTTAATAATAGTATTTAATTATATTTATTTTTTATATTAATATTAATCTTATTTATTTTATATAATAGCTTAATAATAGCTTTATATTCTTTTTTAATAGCCTTTAATAGTAGTATTTAGTACTTATTATTCTTTAGCTTAATTTTAATACTTTTCTTAAATAAAAACTAGATAATAGTTTTTTATTTATTTATAATAATATATAATAATAATATATAATTATTATTAGCCTTAGCCTTAATATTAGTATTTTTTAAATAATAGCTATATAATAGCCTTATATTTATTTGAAATAGTATATAATAATAGTATTTAATAATATTTATTTTTTAAGTTTATATTAATATCTTTCTTAAATAATTATTATATAATATTATTATATTTATTATAAAGAGCCTATAATAATATTATTATATTACCTTTATTCTTTACTTTAAGATTAATATTCTTTTTAAATAATAGCTATATAATACTCTTATAGCTATTTTAAATAATCTATAATAATATTATAATATATTAATTCTTTATTTCGAGATTAATATTTTTTTAAATAATAATTATATAATACTCTTATAGCTATTTTAAATAGCTTATAATAATATTATATTATATTAATTCTTTATTTTGAATTTAATATTTATTATAATTTATTAAATATCTTTTAGATATATATAATATAGCTATTTTATTAAAGAATATATTTGAAATATATTAAAGATATTTTAAAAAAATAAAAAAACAAAACTAAGCCTTTTTAGAACTAATATATTATAAAATATATATTTTTTTTTATAATTTCTTATATTCTAGTTTTTTCGTTTTTAGCTTTAAATTATTTTTATAAAAAACCCTTTTATTTTACTTTTTAAGTTCTAAATATTATATTTATAATAGTATTTAAAGCTTATTTCTTTTAATTCTATAAATAATTTCAAATAAACTAATTTAAAACTTTTAGAAATATAAGTATTATTAAAATAATAGAATCTTAGAAATATAAATAACAGATTTTAGAATAATAAAAATAAAAAGTTTTAAAATTCTTAAAAGAATTAGATATTTATATTTTTATAAATATATATTAGTAATTTATTAGAAACCTTTTTTAAAACCCCGAAAATTAAAGAACTTTATATAAAAGCTACTTTTTAATTAAATCCTAGAATAATAAATACTTATAAGCTAATAATCTAACTATTATTCTTAAGCCTTATTTTATAATTTTATAGGCCCTATATATATACTAATAATAAAACTATTAAGGAAAATATAATAAATTAATATCCTAAAATATTATATAATCCGAAATAATATTAATTTCTTTTAAGGCTTCTATTAGTTTAAATTATTTTATTAATAGCTTTTTTTAAATCGAATTTTTTATTAATATTTCTAGAAGTTTTTTTTAGATAAATTTATTAAAAAAAAGGCTTCTTTTTTTATTAAAAAGCTCTTATATATTAATTAGCTTATTATTACCGAAAAATTATATAAATAGGTTAAGGAAACTAATTATTTATTTTTAGATATTAATTCAATTATTATTAGCTATTAGAAAAATATTAAAAAGACTATTTTATATAAAATAAATTATAAAAATATTAAGGGCTTTTTAAAAATATTAAGTTCTAGAATATAAAACTCGAAAAAAATATTAAATATTATATAGCTATAATAAATTAGCTTATAGTAGCTCTAGCTATTTCTATTTTATTTATTTCTATTATTTCTATAATTCTAGCTATTTTAAACTTCTTTCTAAAAAACTTCAAATTATTTCTTATTTATTTCTATTTAGGATTTCTAATATCTTATATTTCTTTTAGAAATACTAGAATTACTAAGCTTTTAGATCTAATTCTCTTTATTAGAAATTATATTATTTTTAATAATTAGCTAGTTTAGATTAAAAATAAACTATAAGAAAATACTAATTTATATTTTTTAGAAAATCTTAAAATTATTTATATTTCTAATAAATTTACTAATAATACTCTTATTTTAATTAACTTTTATATAAATAAAAATAGTTTAAATTAATACTATTAGCTTTTAGAATTATATTCTTATTTAAAGAAATTATATTCTAATTTTAATAAAATATAAAATATAAAATACTTATTATAACTTTAATAAACTTTAAATATATTTTATATTTTCTTTTTATAATTATTTATAAAAATTAATATTAGTTTTTAAAATATTAAATATAAATTAAATAAAAAGCCTTTATTTAAGTTCTAGAAATTAATATATATATATTATAATAATTCTTTTATTAATATTATTTACTTTATTTAATATTATATTACTAATAATTAGTAAATTAAGGCTATATATAAAAAAACTAAGAAATATAATAAAATAAAAGCTATTTTAGCTAAATTTATTTCTAGTATTATATTTTTTTATATTTCTAAAAAATATATTTTTAAAAAGAAATTTAAAGAATTTATATTAACTACTTTTATTAAATATATATTCTTTTATAAATATAAGTAATATTTTATAAAAACCGAAGATCTTTTAATTATTAAATATTATAACTATAATAAATTTAGCTATTATATTAAATATTATCCGGTTAGATATAATAAAGAAATTAAAATAGCTTTTTCTAGAATTAAGCCAGGCTTAGTTCTTGTTTTACTAAAATATCTAGTTTTTATTCTAATAAAATATTTAGAGAATTTAGTATCTAATTCTAATATATAACTAGAAAACTATTAGTTTACTAGTAATATATAGTACTATTATATAGTTATAGAAGTACTATTTATATAAGGTTAGTAAAGTTATTATTTAGAAATAGGGATTATAGTATTATAGTATTAATATATGATTCCTAAATCTGCTAAGCCTAAAAGGGTCTAGTTTACTAGTCGAGTTACTAATAGGATACAAGGTTATATAACTATATCCCGTATTTCATATCTTATTACTTATGTCTTATTACTTATATCTTATATCCTATATCCCGTAACTATATATATAACTCTCAGAGAAATAGCTATACTAATACTAGAAACTCTCTAAAAATGCGAAAAATAGTATTTCTTTCTAATTATATATAAATTCCCTAATCCGGCCTAGTATTAGATTTCCCAAATATTCTATATATTTATATTACTTCTGAGGTTTTGGTTATATATTAAAGGCTATGGCCTTTTATATATAACTTTCCTTCCTATAATATTCTCCTATCTTATATATCTATTTTCTGCCCTATTTATACTTGACCTATTCCTCTATATCTAATTATATAGTATTCGTATTAATTAGGTACTTAAGGGCATTTATTAGCTTTGATTTCGTTATAGAATTGGCAGGATTTAATTCTTCCTTAATCTACTTGATTTCCGCGATTTCTTATTATTTATATACCTGGCAAAGGTATATTATATTAATTATTAGGTATTTTTCTCGAGTAGTATCTAATTTAATAAGGCATTTATATAACGACTTTGAATTCGTATAAATAACTAGTAGTAGTTCTATTTCTAGTACTTTATTAATTATAGATTTAACTAAAGTACTTATATTAAAACCGTAAGCCATACTATAGAGTTCCGAAGCTAGAATACTTCTAGTAACTCTCTTATATTTAGTAGAGAACTAGTAGATAATATTAGTATATCTAGTTCTATTTACTAGAACTAGAATATATCTGATTTAGGAAAAGAGATCTCTATTATTTGTAAATAAAGCATTCGTAAAAACGATTAAATATAAGGACTTTTTTACTAGCTTTATAAATCTTAGTCTTCTAGCGGTATTCTTAATTTATTATTAAATATACTTATTAAATATCTTTATATTAGTTTCCGAGAATTTAATAGCTTAAGTAGTAATTAATAGGTTATATAAAGCTTCTGGTTAATAGACTAATATAATATATACTCCTTTTATATATTAGGTAATATATTAGTCCTTAATAGAAAGATTTTAATAAATAGTACTCTTACTACTTATAGTAGTAACATTTTTTATAGAAATGATTCGGAGATTCTTATACTAGTATTCCTATATAAGAGTAATTCTAGTAGTATTTATATAAATAATACCTCTATTAAATTTGAGATTATAATTAAAAGTAAGGGATTTATATTTCTTAGCCAAGAACTTAGCCTTATAAAGCTTTAGTTACTTTGCCTTTACAAAATTATTAGTTCTAATAAATAGGGTATTATTAGTTTAAAGGCTAATAATTCTAAAGGGTTACTTACTATAAAGTAAACAAGAATTATAAGTTAATTATTTCATAAAAAGCTTATTAATATAGTAGGAATAGTAAGTTTTAAACTAGTAGTTTCTAGCTTCTAATATGCCATATAGTAGTTTTATAACCTTTAGAACAGAATTATTCTTTAGATTTAGTTCTCTAGTAAGCTTATAGGGTGAGTTAATATAGAAATTGCAATTAAATAAGGTTATTAATTAGATATAAGCTTATAAGATATTATATAAATATAATTCTATAGTATTTATTATTATAATAGTAATATTAAGGATAATTCTCTAGCTAATATATTAGATAATAGATAATTATATTAATATTATATATTTCTTACTATTATTATAAGCTTAGATAACTAGTCTTGACTTCTTAAGCTCTTTCTCTATACCCTTATTCTTGATCTCATTAATGAACCGGGAGTTAAAGATATATATCTCCTTTAGTACCTGAGATCTGGAAGTAACCTTAAATATGCCCTTTTCTAAGAGGCTAGTAACTTTAACTTAACGGGAATCCTTATATAGTTTATTGTCTTATAGAAATACCGTAATATCCGGGATCTTATAAGGATATCCTCTGCTATACTTTAGTAAAATAGTAGAAGGAATTATACCCGTATTACTTTTGGCCTTACTATTAGGTTCGGAAACAGGTTTAGGTTTAGGGCTATTAGTAATAACCTTAATATTCCCTATATAAAAGGGCTTTATAGAGGTCGAACAGAAGATAGTATTACTATATAGTAGAGCTAGTATATAGTTCTCTCTATTAATAGCTACTAGCTTATGTAATTTATTCTAACTACTAGATTAACTAGTATTTCCTTTATACTAAATGAGAATATTTGAATTCAGGAATAGTTTATAGATATTAGTAGTACTAGAACTATTTCGGGTATTTAAAGCATTCATAATTTAATATCTAGCTTAAAGCTTCTGAATTTCTACTATTGCCTTCTTAAGTATCGCTAATTACTATAATATAGTAGGTAATAGGGTATTATATTTAGTTATTTAAAATAAAGTACTATAAACTAAAAGAATTAGGATAATACTATTAGGTCCCATAGAGTTATTAATAGCCTTAAAAGTTATTTGAAGTATGGTATTCTTATTAATTCTATTAATTTCGGCCATAATAATAAAGTAGGCATATTAGATTAGGCCATAGTAGTATTCTATAATTCCGACGGAGTTATAAGCTTTTACGGGAATAATCTTGACCTTGGTTCCTATAGTATTTATAAGCTAAGCGAACTTCTTACTAGTAAACTGCTTTCTGGTATTTGCTATAATCTAATTAGGAGGGCCTAAATAGTTATTAATCTAATATTACTTAAGTATATTCCAGGTATATATTATACTAATATTCTAAAGCTATTAGCCGGCTTAATATTAAGTACCTTTATTAATAATATAAAGTATAGGCTTACCGGAAATATAGAAAATATTAATAATAATAGAGTAATTAAAGCTAATATTATTTCTTAGATTAAACTTGAATTATTTGAGTAATTAGCTATATTTCTAGTATTATTTATAGTATTTTATAAGATACTTAAGGGCTTCTATATTAATATTATAGCCTGCTTATTCTAGTATATTTCGGAGCTTACTAATAAATAAATAACTAAAATAATAATATAGATATTATAATTTGATTTTTATAAGAAAGCAGGAATTATAAGTAAAGAATTCGGAAATAAAGCCTTATAATATAGTATTCTAAAGCAAGAAAGAGTATCCGAAATATTATACTATAAATATGTATTTTCTAGTAAAAGTAATAAGATAATTAGTAAGATTATTAAAATAGATCCCTAGCTTGTCTATATTAGCTAAGCTAAGTAAAAATAAAGTCTTTAAAGGTATAATATAGAATTATACTTGCCTAATTAGTATACTTACTATTATAGATCTAATAAAAGATATAGATCTAATACTAAACTAGATATTAATTTAATCTTTAGTAATTTCATTAAGTTTAATATTATTATTAGTTTACTAAAGAGCTTGAAATTAGTTAGAACTAGTAATTAAGTATCTAGAGGCTCCGGTATTAATTATAACTTTATAAAAGTAATAAGTATTATATCTTAATATATTATTAATTATAAAAGTTTAGGTATTTTCTATTAAGGGTTTAATGGGCTTTAAGGTATGGTTTTTGCCTATTATCTAGTATATAAGGGAAAGGGAAGTGAGGTTATCTATAAGAGTATTAGCTATGGTTATTAGTAAAGCAGGAGCGGTAAGAATAGCTAAAAAGCTCTTAACTAAAGTAAAGTAGGAATCTGGGTAGTATTCTTTTTCTTTATCTATTTCTGCTAATAAAGCCTTAAAAGTATTATTTACTAGTTTATTCTTATTACTCTTATTACTCTTTTTGCCTTTAGCTTTAGTAATATACTATATATAAGTATTACTAAAGCATTTATTAAAGTTATAGGTATTTCGGGATCTAAACTAATAGATATTTCTATTCCTAAATCAAGCCTTTTTAGCCTCTTATTTCTCTAGTATATATTTCTATAAATAGTATTCGGGTTTCTTATATATAAAATATGATTTCGGGATATAATTATTATAATTACGGGGCTTAGAGTAATTATTACGGATTCCGAAGTTATAATTAGGTCCGTATTAATAATTTCCGGAGGAATAATAGCTTGGAAAGTTCTAAGAGTAATATTATTAATTAGTAAAAAAAGTTTCGGGATTAGCTTATTATTTGCTTTTATATATAGTAATAGATAACTAGAGCTTATTAATAAGCTAGCCAAGATTTATAAGAGAGTCTGAGATTATATATTTATATATCCGGGAGCTTTAGTAAGAGGTAATAATCTTATTATAAAGGAATTCGGTATTTTACAAGTTAGGTATAAGACTATACTATAATTAATATAGTTTATTAATTAGTAATTAAATAGTCTCAAATATTATCTTTTCCGGAAATTTAGTAATTATAGAAGCTAATATAATAGTATTTTACTTATCTAAATTTCGATATTCGAATTCAGGGCCTTTAAAAAAGCTATAAATATTAATATAAGCCTCTTTATATATATATTAAAAGAGCTAGTTACTATAGAAATAGTCTTGAACTAGTTCCTTTAATATAATAAGAAAAGCTCGTATTAGTACCTCTTATAAAAGCTCTATATATTAGTAAATATTAAGGAAAATAGTAAGTTTATAGTCAAAATTACTATTAGATCTATTATACTTTTACTTTTTAATATAGATCTTGGCAACTTCCCTAATAAGTCTTATAATTAAAGGAAATTAGGGGTTATTCGAATATAATTGCGGTAATAGTAATAATAAGAATATATTATTTATTTCTAGAGCTTTTATACTAGTATATAAATCTGGTAAAGATATAGGATATAGTAGTAGAGAAAGTAGTAGAAAAGGTAATAGTAGTATAGGAATATTAAAGATAATAGGTTCTAGGTACTTATTTTTTATAAGAGTAATAAAGCCTAATAGGATTAGTTCTTTAATAAGATCTAATCTGGCCGCTAATATATTCTCGTTTAATTATATATATTATTTATTTTCCTTTATAATAGTATATAGGGTATTTATAATAATATTAGTACTACTATTCTATTATATAAATATACTACTATACTAAAGAATCTTATATAGGTATAGTATCTCCGGGAGTTCGAATTTATTAAAGTTTCCTTAATAAGTAAAGTTCTTAAAGTTATATCTAAATAGCTCCTAAAGGTTATTATTAATTATTTTATAGAGAATATATTAAAATAGCTTAGTATTTAAGAACTTAGTTATTTTATCTATTTTAGTAAAGTTTAGATTAATTCCATATCTCTACTTTCTTACTAATTCCTTAAAATTATTATTATTTATAGAATAATTAGATTAGATAGATCTAATAAAGGAATTATTTACTATAGTATATTCTACTATTATATATTTTATAGACTCGTACCTAGTTCAAGATATAGTAGTTTATAAGGAGAATAGGTTTATAAGAAGAAGAGTAGTTTATAAGATAGGTAGTTTATAGTAAGTATTATATTCGAGGTAAAAATTTCGTTTATAACAAGAAATTTAGGAAGTGAAATTTAAGAAATGAAATATTAAGATTCCGGGAGAACTTAATAGTTCTAAAGCTCAAGAGCCCTAGGGATTTAAAAAAAGGTGGTTTTTAAAAGGGTTTTATAGGAATTAAATAGAAATAGAATAGGATAGTTAAATAGCTAACCGTTTTAGTACTTAGTAAGATTAAATGCCCTTCTTGCCTATATAACCGAATTATAGGTAATAGAACTAATAGATATTTCCCCCTTTAATATAGTATAATCGGGCTTTAGTAAGATTAAGTATCTTTCCTGCCTATATAACCGAATTACAGGTAATAGAATTAATAGTTATTCCCTCTTTAACTAGAATAATGGCTTTGCCCCTAAATAACCGAATCTTAGGCAAATATAGCTTAATTCTTTCTAATCTATAAGTACTAACTAATTAGTATTAGTTTATTAGTAATATATGGCACCGTTATATAGTTATAGAAGTACTATTTATATAAGGTTAGTAAAGTTATTATTTAGAAGTAGGAATTATAGTATTATAGTATTAATATATAATCCCTAAATCTACTAAGCCTAAAGAAGTCTAGTTTACTAGTCGAGTTACTAATAGAATGCGAGGTTATATAACTATATTCTATATCCCATATCTCATTACCTATATCCTATTACCTATATCCTATATCCTATATCCCGTAACTATATATATAACTTCTAGAGAAATAGCTATACTAATAAAAACAAATACTTTTAAAAAAAAGTTTCTATTTTAGGAGCTTATAATATAGATTTAGTAATAATTAATTTAATTTATCTAATAAAAGAAAATACTTTTATAATATTCTATATTATTAATATAAATAAATTAGAAATCAAGTTTTTTTCTTTTATTAATATAAAACTTATTTAATTTATAAAATAATTTTTAAAAATAAAACTATAACTCTTTCTTTTATTCTATATTATATACGGTTTTAATAAAAAGCTAGCTAAATTTACTAAAAAATATATAAAAGTTTTATTTCTAATTAATAAATAAAATATTAATATATTTATAGTTATTATAATTCTCAAATATCCGATATCTGAAATATTTAACTAAATATTAAATACTTTCTAAATATATATAATATAACTGCTTTATTAAAGAAATATATTTGAAATATATTAGAAATATTTAGAAAACTAAATTTCTTTAAAACTAGTATATTATAAAATATATATATTCTTTTATAGCTTCCTATATTCTAATTTTCTCTTTTTTAGCTTTAAATTATTTTTATAAAAAATCTTTTATTTTATTTTCTAAACCTTAAATACTATATTTATAATAATATTTAAAGTTTATTTTCTTTAATTCTATAAAGGATTTTAATTATATACTAATAATAATAAAATAAAAGTCTAAAGTATTTCTTTAATAAGTTCTAATAAGAAAATAGAACTTAAGAATATTAGAAAACTAATAATTATAAGTTTATAAAAGTAATTTATTTATTTCTTTATAGTTTTAATAATATTATATAATAAAAAATATTAAATATAGGCTTTTTTTTATCTTTAATAAATCAAAAATAATCTATAAGATTTAGTATTTACTAAATATTAATATTAGTAATATATTTTATATTTATTATATTAAAGACTTTTTCTAGTTTTATTTAGTTTATTAGAATTAGCTTATAATAAAAATAAGCTACTAAAAGAAGTTCTAAGGCCCTATATTACTAAATAATAACTATTTAACTAGTTATATCTTAAAGTAGCTTACTAATATATATTATTAACTAAAGCTATATAATTAGATTAATTATATAATAATAAAGTTTTATATCTGGTTTCTATATTATAAAACTATTACTCGTTTTTAAAATTAAGATATCTTATATTATTTCCTGATTTTCTTTAGCTTTAAGCTACTATATAATATTATAGATATTTTACTAAATATATAATAAAGTTTTATTATTATTATACTAGTATATAAATTAATATTATTTCTTAAAATAAATAAAATAAGAATTATCTAGTTCTAATATAAAAGAATTTATATTAAGACTATTATTTCAAAATTGGATTATAATTTCTTACTAGCTTAAAAGAAAAAAACTAAGGTTTTTAAATTAGTATATTATTCAAATATTATTATAGTTTAATCTTTTTCTAAAATACTAATTAGAGTTTATTAAAAGTAAGATTTTAACTTATTAAAATAAGGTTTTAATTATATATAATAAGCTAATATAGTAAAAAACTTATATAATAGAAAATATTACTATTATATAACCTAGAGAAATATTTAACTAGTTATTAGAAATTTAAAAAAAGAAATTTAAAAGAGCCCGGACTTCTTCTAAAATTATAATATACTTTTTTAAAGAAAGAAAATCCGGCTTTTATTATTTATATTTATATTTACTAATATAGCCTCTAGTAATACTATTTTATAATTATAAATTTATATTTATAAAGTTTTATTATAATAGCTTCTTTTATTATTTATATATAATATATTTGAATTATAATATTTTATAGTTTAGTTCTAGCCTTAGTCTTATTTTAAAATAAAATAAAAAGTAAATATATTATATAATAATTTATTTTCTAGACTAGTAATAATATATATATAATATATTATAAGATTCTTAGGTCTTGAAATTATTTTTATAAGCTTATAGTAATATTATAGCTATTATAAAATTATATATTTTATAAATATTTAGATATAATAAAGTTTTATAAATAAGAATTAGAATTAGAATTAAGAAAAAGTTAATTTCTTATTATTTAATTTATATTCTTAAAAACCTTATATATTAGAATAATATATATAATAAAATTCTTTAGAATTTCTATAATAATATAACTATATAAATTATTATTAATAGAATCGAAAACCTATAAGCCCGAGTTTCTTTCTTTTATAATTTATTAATATAAATAATACTAGATAATAAAAAAATATATTTCTATTTCTATTTAATTTAATATTTTATATTTCCTGAAATTTATTATCTAGTAAAAATCATATTATTATTATATTTAGAAATAGCTATTTTATTAAAATATTATTATAGTTCGTAATTATAATAATATTAGTTTCTTTTAATAGTTTTAATAAAATCTTTTAAAATAGAATAATATTATTTAGCTAATAATTAATTATTAAGCTTATATTATTAGTAGTAAATAAATTACTAATTTTAATATAGCCTAATTAAGTTCTAGATCTTTTTCTAAAATTAAAGAAATTATTAGCTAGATTATTTTCTTTTTATTTTAGATTTAATTCTTTATTAGAAAATTAAGTTTCAAGAATTTTAATTCTTTATTATATCTAGAAATAATAATATATTTCTTATTTATAAGTATTTATTAGTCATATTTTAAGTTTAGTAAATTATTATTTATCTTAACTAATAATAGTAATTAAAAATATATTAGCTTAAGAATAATTCTTTTTATAATTATTATTAGAAATAAAATTATTAAAGTAATTATTATTTAAAATAAACTTAAAATTATTTCCTTAGATTTTAAGAAATATTACTATTTGCTTTATTATTATTATTAGAAATAATTTATTAAAAATATAACTAATAATTAGATTATAATAATAATTATTAATATAAATATTATTTTTAATTATTATATATTTACTATTTAATATATATATATATATATATAATAGATATTTTATAATTACTAGATATAAGATTATTCTTAATTATAAACCAAAAATTATAAGCTATTTATTTAATAAACTTTTATTTTTATCTAGAAACTAGATTATTAACTAGATAAATACTAATATTAATATTTATTAGAATATAAATTATTATATTAGTATTAGTAAAAAATAAATAATTCGAAAGTATTAATACTAATATTAATAATACTAGTATTAGAACTAGTTAAATAAAGATCTATTATATCTTTTATATTAGAACTAGTATTAAAATTTTATAATTTTATATTAGATCTATTTCTAAAAATATATTATATATTTATAAATTATATAAAAGAAATAATAAATAGAAATTAATGTATTTATATTTTATATAAATTTATAAAATTATTAATAATATAACTATTAATTTAAAAATATCTAGCCTAATACTAATATTTAAAATAAGCTTATTAGATAATAATAATCTAGTTAAAAACTAAAGAAATCTTTTATAAATTACTAAAGAAATAATAAAACTTCTAGCTAGAGCTATTTCGAAATATTTCTTTAGAATTTTAGTTTTTTTTATAAATTTTATTATTTATTATTAAGATTTTATAAACTAATAAATAAAAAGTACTATTAAATAAATAATAGCTAGTATTTTACTAATTATATATATTCTAAAAGTTATAGAATTATTATTTATAGGCTTGTCTTTTTCTAATTTATTAATTTAAATATTAAAAATAGTTCTAATTTTTATAGTAAGTTTAAAAAAAAACTTCTTATATTAGACTAATAGTTTTCTAATATTTATTTACTCTTAAATTATTATATTTTCTATTAAGAGATAATTAAGAATTTAGCTATAGTATTTTTATTTAGAAAGTAAATTATTATATTAGCTTAGATTAGAGCTTTTTATTAGTAATCTTACCGGAATTCTTAATAATTAAGGCTTTATTATTATTTAGTTATTTAGAGGGGCTCTTTAGAAGTTATTATTTATCTATAATAACTAGAGGAAATATAGAAATTACTTTATTAATTATTAGTTCTATAATAATAATACTATCTAGTACTTTAGGCCAGTCGGAGATATAGTCTGGGACTTTATATACCGGCCAGAGTTATTCGGTTACTAGAGTGGCCATAGTTAGTACTGCTGCCTAGATATAGAATTTGGTCCCTGTCGTTTCGTTGAGTACTGGTTATGCAAGCTTGGCAGTCGATGCGGACGACTCGAGATGTTCTGCGCATCGAGAGGGTGAGGCTGGATGCCTAGTTATTCTGGTGCATACGAAGTATGTGCACATTAGGGGGCAGGGGCAAGGATCAAAATTACGCGATGTTGTAAGGTTACAGAGGTCGCACGGCCAAAAATCTTTCAACAGGCACCAAGAACGAACAATATGGAGTTGACCAAGAATATTCCCCCGGAGGACAAATACATGACACGGAAGACTCCAGAAAATCTGTACTGATCACGGCAGTGATCAACGAGTTCCTCCTGCCGGACGAGCAACTTCCAAGTCACTATGCATAGTCCCCAGCTCTGCCCTACTGGGCGAAATGTCTCACCTTTTCCGCACACCTTTATTACTGTATATGAAATACTGTGGAATAACGGATGTTTAGCCCTCAGTTTTAGGCCCTTAATGAGGAGATTCTGTAGCATTGAGTAATTAAGCAACTTTTGATTCTTCCATCCAATTTCCCGACGAGGTCTGTGAGAGGTAAAGAACAGGGTAGCACCAGGCATTGCACTGCAATTTGTGAGCAACATCAAAAAGTTCCAGCAGGAGGGGAGGAAGTCTTGAAGCACGAGGAGGATATTTCCGGGCTCTCTTTCATTTATTTTATTTATTTATTTAGAGGGCTGCGTAATACTGTAGATATCCCTGCGTGACGGAAGTTATACTACTGTAGAGTACTTCAAGCGCTGCAAAACACAAATATTGTCTTTTCTTGAGTGATTCTGCACTTGCTTCCTTCACTTTAAAAATGATCCGGAGGAATTTCGCAATAAATGCTAATATTCGGGCTTGATTGAATGAGGAGGGCTTCGATTATGGGATCGATTTTGGTGATTGGAGGGTGGGGGGTATTTTGATTGGGACGGGGGATGCAAGATGTTGAGTCCGGAGGGCTGAATGAGGTATCCCGGCGTCTTGGTCTTTCGATTCCCAACGGCTTGAGTTAAGTCAAAGTTGAGCAACGGTGGGTATCGAAGAAGAGGCTCGCTGCGGCAGTTGGAGACAATAAAAAACCTACTCGTGGGGTTGCCGTCGTTGGAAGTGGGGGCCTGTGTTTGGCGTGGTCTCGGCTCAGAAATGCTCCAAATTTATTCCGGCGCCAACGTGCCAACCAAGCGAGGAATCATCCAAAAATAACTTCGGGTTCGCAACCTCCATCATCAACGTCCCAACAATCACCTCTCTTCCCCTCTTCCGCTTCATTGACGTATGCCGCATGCCAGCTCGTATTAAGCTCGAAAGCCAACAACACCCCTCAAACAATCGTATCTCTCGAAAAGAGGCATCTCCTGAAGTGAGACCGACCGGAAGGACACCTTGCCATCATACCAACGACTCCCTCGATGATCTGCAATAAAGCATAAGTGTGGAAGGCTCAATGTAAACCTCCAAGCGTAGGGGCTGCCGATATCTTGCCAATGTGCCAACCATGACCCCGGCAATACCGTTGCGCTAAGGTGCACCGAGCTCTTTCGAGACTGGAAGTTTTGGATCGACTTGCAGTATACTCGGGGGTACCGAACATGGGGCTGGGCAGGATGCTGGATTGAGCTGATATTGGATGCATACGTTTCTGCAAGATGCGATCGTCAAGTGGAGATACCCATTCGGTGATACGAGACAGAATCAGAGTATTATGAGCATTAGGTGAAGTTTAGTGGACAGGCATCTACACGTCCACGGGGAGCGGAGTGAGACCACCGTGCTGCCCATCTCTGCTTTGTCTTCTCTCAGCACATGGTACGATACAGTATGCCCTAGCACTGGTGGTAGGAAAATCAATCCCCTTACCAAACGTAGAGGCGAAAAGCTCCGATCAATTCTTGCGCTGAGTGGTGCGAATTGCGCGTTTCATGTCAAAACTTTCAAGTTAAACGATACTTTAATTCCGAAAAGACAGAATATCAAAACTTGGTCAATATGATAATTAATTTTCCTTCCAAGTAACACACTTTTAGTGTTGCAAATTACAAAGATAAGTTCTTGGTGTTCTTAAAACCCCCTGGCAGTAACAACCGGTGCCGTTACATCTGCTTTTCTTCAAGTTCGAGGTACAGAGACCATTCAGGCCCTATTGGGAGGTCATTGGCAGCTAGTGTTTACAAACTTTTCCCAGTTGA
Organism: Hyaloscypha bicolor E; assembly: GCF_002865645.1. Taxonomy (NCBI): domain Eukaryota; kingdom Fungi; phylum Ascomycota; class Leotiomycetes; order Helotiales; family Hyaloscyphaceae; genus Hyaloscypha; species Hyaloscypha bicolor. The sequence goes on from NW_020194558.1 coordinate 1,374,786, forward strand.
ATACGGTATAGACACCTGCAAGTGGAGTTTCAGACTTCTTCCATCAATCTAAGATGCTGTACACATGCTTACATTTCCTCGGATATCATTTTCTGCACAGCCTGCTGTTGTGCAAGTATTGGTTCCTTTCTTGACGCCGCTTGAGAGGAGCATCATACATAGATCAGGGATCAAGATATTTCGCCCGACCTTGGCCATCGCAATTATCGGCTGCAAACAAAGCAACAACAAAATGCAGCTCGATCAGGTGATTGAACAAGGTTCAGCCGCCCAGAAGGGATGTTGGTGGCTGCGCTCAGTGTATTACACAATCAATTGTGGAATGGAGCTTCTTGTCACGAGACGTTCTCTATCACAATACCCTGAGCTAACAAATCATCAAGGGCTCACGGCTCTTCCTGGCAAGCAGACCATGCACAGGCGGGAGCAATCATTCCAGGGATAACTGGGGACTAATTACTTACTCGCTGCTACTCTTTGGTGGTGTTTCGCAATCTGGGATTGAGTCGCGCAAGAGGCGGATAAATTTCGCACAGCACAACCAATTTTTACAGATGGAACAAAATTTTCCAGTCTTTACCATATCTTGGAGCTAATTCAATTTCTTTTCTTGAAGCCTTTGATATTTGGTCGTTATTTTATATACTTGTATCAGCTCAACACTCTTCGTAGAGTTGTTTCTAAGTTTGTGAATTGGTCTGTTGCCCCATCTTAAACCTCTCATTAAACCCTGCTGTAGTTATGGCGAGAATGGCAATTTCCACAAGAGCTGCGAGGATCTAAGGTTTGTCAGCACCTTCGTTTTAAGCGTAATCTCGTACCAAACGTTTGTTTCCCGCACTTCAGCATACGCCGTGGAGAATGGAGTCGCCGCATTTTGCTAGAAATTGCCCAGAAATCGTAATCTTCTGGTAGAGAAGATGGCTCGTCCTGTGCTAGACCTCCCAAGTCTCTCCAGAAGCCAACATTCAGGATCGAGCCTCTTACAACTACTGTAAAGTCCATTTAGTGTTCATTTTCATTACATAATCCTTCGAGAAGGTCCACCAGGTCCCTTTCTCGAAGTCTATCACATGATCTACCCCTCCATCACGTCAATCGGCAGCGCTACCAGCCCCCTGTCGCGACACGCGAGTGGCGCTTGGCATTCCGAAGCATCAGGAGCGGCCAATGATCTTCGCTATCACACTGCATCTGCGGCTGACAGGGGCCCTACCCCACGTACAAGGCCAGTGACTCGCTGGCGGCAAAGCAAGCCAAATCTATGAATAGCTCTCTGCGCGCTATCGCCATCAGATGCTCACTGCTCCGGGACAATTTCTTCTGCAGGCGCTTGCTATTATCGGACGGGAATAACGCACGAGAAGCTAGAAAATGTATAACTGGGTTCCTGTCCTCTGGGCTCGAAAACCACGGCCCAAGTACGGACCTGGTACTCTTGGTAATTAATTGTTCGAGGCAGTATCCGGAATACCTTGCCACTCTTCACCATGTCTGATAAGCCAGTGCCCGATAAGCCGAGGAACATGGGATTATCACTTTTTCCTCCCGAGCCGAGAAAGACGACGAACGCGTCGAGGAACCCGAGTACTCGTCGACACGCAGTCACTCCTCAGTCACCTCCTGAATCCACAGTTGAAAGATCCGCCACGCCTGCATGGCCCTTGGATGAAAGACAATCTGCTCCTGATGGCCGACAGTCAGCGTTGGGAGATCGGCAAACCGCGCAACCTCGAGGCGTGTCTCCCGCTCCAAAAGATACACAACCACAATCCAGTTCAGGGCGTCAGACTCCCCAGAGCAGTCAACAGACTACCCTGAATGGCAGACAGACTCCCTCACAAGCCAATGCGAGCGCAGGACGGCAAACGCCACAATCCTCTCCTCCAAAAGGCCGACAGACTCCCCAAAGTGGCCGAGAGACCCCTCAGCAGGGACGACGACAAGCAGATCAAATCTCTCCCATCACCGTCCCTTCACAAGCTGTTGGCTTGTCGATACCACGCTCCCACACCTCCTTTTCCGAAGCCCCGACACTTGTGCGAAGAGACAGCAATGCGTCAAACACCGAACCCACGAATAATACCACCTATAACACTTTACCGCGAGAGGAGCCTATAATTCGATCAATATTCCCCACATACCATCCTGAGATCCCCCTTGAGCACCAACCATACTTCCCGACCCAGACGAGTCCCGCGCACATCCCCAAGACAGTCATCAACAGAAGACCATACTCTCCGAGTATCGTCAGCGGCAGGAGTGCTGCAGGTCTCCAAAGCCCTTTAGCTCTAGGGACTTCCGCAGGGCGCTTTCCCCGAGGAGTCCAAGATGAGACGATTATGGAACCATCAAGCTCGGAGGAGCTGAAGGAGCTATGGAAAGTCGTCAACGGCTGGAGAGTTTCCGCCTCAGAAGGCCGATCATTCTGCCTCCGAATGACCAGTGCTCTCGAAGAGCCGGTCCATACTCTCTCCTCCGCCTCACAACCGTTCTATACTCTCCGTCTCGACCCAACATCCACTTCCGCACAAATGACAATGACGCGTCAAGATCCCAACAAACCAATCAAGGAGAACGGGTCCCCGAAACTGCCCACATCCTCGAAACCAAACACTGGAGTGGACGTAATGAGCACTACACTTGAAGAGGAAGCTCGGCGCTTACCTCCTAACGATGGGCTAGTAGCGCTTCTCTACCCTCGGGCAGCATCGAATATGGCCATCGACCTCATCAACAAAGCGAACCGCGCAGACGCTGAGCAAGTCCTCGCAGCAGCAGAGCGGGAATGTGGGCGCTTGGTCTGGGACGAAGATAGCCGGAAATACTACCTCGTGCACCCCGCCCTCAGCACTCCCTTCGTCGTATCCATCTCTACATCACCCGCTTGGTCACGAGTGGAATACGTTCTCGAGCACTCTGAATTACCACGCAATCTCGTCCGCTTGGTACGAGATGGAGCTGGTTCGGGATATCTGGAGGTCGATACCGCCGTGGCCAGTCGAATTGACTGCTTCTACGTCGTTGATGTTGCAATTTGTGCCATCATGTTGGTAGTAATTGCAGAAGAGAAGAACAAAAACGTCGAATGGTTCGATGCTCCGCCTTCAGTCGGGCCAGCGTCTCCTCTATCGCCTAAGATACCCAAAAAGGCGAAGAAAGCTGAGAAGAAATCCGTGAAAATGGAGGAATTCGAAATGGACCTGGAGAGTCAGAATAGTGTGAGCTTGAAGAAAGAGAAAATTAAAAAGAAAGAGGGGGATGAGAAGGTCCCAGGATTCTTTGGTCTGTGCTGGATGCTGGTCAAGTGCTTCTTTTGGGTGATCGGGGTGTTTTTCAAGGGGCTGTGGAAGTGCATGGTTCTGATGGGTAAAGGCATGACCTATTGCTGTAGAAGCAAGAAACCATGATTCTCCTAAATTGGCGCTGGGAGCTGGAATGGGTTGGATTTCTCTTCCTCATATAATTTTCGCTGCAGATCTGAGAATGGTCTGGCGCTGGAACAAGAATTGGTCGTATAAAGCTCACCATGCAATTTTCGTCATGCTCTGAGGACCAATTAATAGCATTTATCTCTTGCGTTCTCGCACCTTGAATTTGACTCCTTGCTTTGTGACTCCTCCAACCGTTGGTGACTTCGCCATCTTCGCCCGCTGCAACTCCAACGCTTCTTCTGCATCCGTTAAAGCCTTTAATCTCTCCCTCGCAACTGTGAGTTTGGCTTCTAATTTGTCCGCCTCCTTTTCTTGCATCTTTCTCAGTCTTCTTGCCGCCTTGTCGTCTTCGTCTTGGTCCTCGTCCTCATCCATGTCGACATCTTCCAATTTCCGTCTCTGTTCCTCCTCGTCACCAACAAAAATCATCTTCTTTCCCTCTCCTTGAATGCCCTTACTCCTCTTCTCCAGCTCCTCGACCTCTTTAAGGGCCTTATTCCTCATCGTCCTCACATATCCCAAATCCTGCGTCTTGAACAACCTCGCGGCATTTTGACTCAACACCTCGTTCCCTCTATCCCCGTTGACCGTCCCGGTTCTGTTCTTTCCCATCGTAGCAGGTCCCTTCCGGGACATCATGCCAAAGTAGAATTCATCTGGGTTCTTGTCGAGGACTTTTTGCCGGAGGGCTTTGAGCTTCGATTTTTTCTGGTTGAAATCTCGAGCGCGGGCGGAGTAGTCCTGGGAGCTTTGTTAGCAGGAGAATTGATAGATACTGGAAGGGCATACCTTATGCTTCTCTAGCAGCCCCCATTTCGCTCGTTCTTCAGGCTGCCCACGCTCGCGGTGGTTCCGTCTTTGGACGGCATTTCGCATGGAAGACATTATGCGTTGCACTCAGAAGGTTGTGGGAAGAGGGAGTCGAGTGTCGAATTGGCTGGTTTCCGAATATTTTGAGGCCCGCTTGACTATTTGTGCGGTGCAATCGCCGGGTCGTGGTTATCTTGAAGTTGTGTGAAGAAAGATCGATAGCAGGACGAACTTTCTTCAGCCTCGAGAAATTTCGCGGCGCCACTCCGCCAGGGAAGCTAGTGCGCTAGCCCCAAAGCTTCGCCTCAGCCTCAAAACATCCGACTTCCTACATCTCCACCAGCCGTCAATATCTGGTGCTTCCTTGTGTGGTTATTTGATGGCAGCTATGGCACCTCCACCAGCAGAGGTGGAAGAAGTTCCACGCTTGCCTATGCCCTCACGGAATCCTCTCCCACTTTCCGCTGCACAAGAAGCTCAAGTTCGAGAGATGTATCATTCACGAGTGAGAAGTTACTGTGCTGCTGAGATAAAACGTCTGTATTCTCCATTGCGATTCTCATCCCTGTGCTGAATCTTGTTCATGTAGAATTCGCAGACTGCGCCCTGGGACGAACCTTCACCGCACCCTTCAAATGCCGGCAACAGAATCGCGCCATGAACAATTGTATGATTACCCACGCTACACAAACCGAACAAGATGCAGCGAGAGAAGAGTGGTTCGCGACGAGGTTAAAGAGACAGAGGGAGCGGGAAGCGAAAGAGGCGAGGAGGATAGAGCAGGAGAGGTTCCATAAGGAATGGTGGGGGTTGCCAATTGAGGATCGAGAAGGTGATAAGGGGAGGGATATTATGAAGAAAGCTGAGAGAGTGGGCGGGTTTCCGAAGAGGGATGAGGGCCAGCTGAGTAAGGATCGACATAGATGATATTCGTGGACCTTGGGATGGGCATCGCTGGGAGTTTGGGCATTTGCATGGTGTTCGGGAGACACTTGGGAAGTGTGTTTGTAAGTTAGGGTGTATGAGACTTGTGGAATCGCCTTTCTGGTCAGAGATGGCATTCGTCCTCTATCCATCCTCAATACTTACAAGAGCTTAGTGCCGGCTGCGTCTTGGCAATCCTTGAGGCCCGAGATTGAGACCAAATACTGTCAAGGCCTCCCAGTGGGCAAGGAAATTTTAAGGGAAACGCCAGTTCCCACAATTGAGCAGTCGAGGAACTCGCCATTGCTGGTAGAACAGTTTCATTCCTCGACTTGGCCGTATTCTTTTACTATTTCACCATTCTTATCTTCCGTTGACTCTTGCCTGATTGCCTGCTTTTGGTTGTTGCGGAATCAATTACCCTGCGTTGCGTTTGCGTTTGAAATTGAGACGAAATGCACGCGAAGATAGGTCCTATCTCCCTGCGACCCTGATTATGCTTTGCATTTAAGAAGGCGAGTGTTGAGGGATCCTTGTTGCAGAAGTGCAAGACGTTGGTTCGAACCCAACCGCCTCCACAACACGCGTACGACTTATTGTTTGTGCATCCGGATTGTGGGAAATGAAGCTTCTTATCTTGCAGCTGTTTTTTTGGGGCGGTTGTTCAAGCTAGGAAGTGTCAACTCGAGGACACCCTCTGCCGAAGTTTGGCTCGATTACTGGCAGTCTAATTTGATAATTCGAAATAAGAGATTTTGAGCTTAAATCAATTAGCCGGGGTCGTAGTTAAGTGGCTTAACATGCATGAAAAAGGATTAATCCTACTACTGCCTAGACGTCTCTGAAGCCGACTGGGAGTGGTAGGACTTCCCAAAAAGTGCAAGACGCTGGTTCGATTCCAGCCGATTCCAACTGTAGCCTGTCCTTTCCCCTCCTTTATTTACTTAGTATCGGTTCAAGGTTTCTTCTCTTATTTCATAACTCTATTAAAACTCGCTTATCAATTAGGACAGCCTCTCGATTCTGCAAACGAGGCTTTTTAGTGTCTCTTCGACTCATTGGCTTCTTCCGCTTTTACTCTTCTTGGGTCATGGCCATCTTTTCTAAATTAGCCTTACCACTCCAATCGTCATCTTGCCAGAATTGGTGAGCAATGGTAAGTAAAGTGCTACATGCTGTTGCCTGGCCGCTACTGCATCTTCCAAACACCGGCACTGAGTCTTCATCTTCTCGCAGTTGAGGAACACATGCTAATAGGCTTTCTCCAATAGCTCAATGATTCCAGACCAGTCTGAATCTGCCTCGATGGCTCCCACCGAAGCACCAAACACACCTACCACTCCCACCCTTCGACCTGAGATCCTCGATATCACGATCTCACTCTCCCCACCAATAGGACATGACATTACACCCCCCGCGACACCGGAGGGACATCCAACGTCTCTCTCTCCTGTCCCGCTACGCTACCCGGACACGTTGGGCACTGTCATCGAGATCCGAGACACCGAAGCAAAAGGTCTTGGAGTCTTCGCGCTACGCGATATAGAACCTGGCACTATTCTCCTCAGCGAGGCACCTCTTGTCACCCTCATCGACACCGGCTCACGTGCCGATCCCCTGGACATCGCAGTCAACGCGCTCTCGCCTCCCAAGAAAGCCTCATTTCTATCCCTCCATCACTTCTCACGCAACAAAAACGAATCCGTGAGTCGAAGCATCGTCTATAGCAACGGCTATTCCATCAAGGTTGACCTCGCAACGGGCGTCTTTGAGACAGCATCACGCATCAACCACTCGTGCGTCCCAAACTCGCATTATCTGTGGAAGGAGAGCATTGGCAGGATGGTATTCTGGAATCGATTTAAGTTGTTGGAGGGTGAAGAGGTCACAGTCGATTATGGACATAAGAAGAAGTATTTGGAGAAGATTTATGGATTTGAGTGTCAGTGTGGGGGATGCACTGATTCTGGTTCCGATGCGAGGAGCAGTAGTGGGAGCGAAAGTGGTGGGATTGAGGACATGAGGAGTCTGGACGCTGCCATTCACGAAAGTTTGGAGGGAAAGGACGGGAATTGAGTTGGGGATCAAATGTGCTTGCCCATCTAAATTAGCAAGGCACGAGAAACTTGCACCCCCGTTCTTTCCATTCAGGATGATTCCTGCACTTGGAGTACTGAAAAATTGGGCCTGAGATTGCAGTACAGTCCTTGCAAAACAGCTTCTAGCAGATGCCGAAGACTAACAACATCTGAAAGATAATTCACAAGTGAGACTTTCATCCCGAGATTGGGGATTGGTGAATTGTTTCGATCTCGGATTTTGAGTTTGCCCCGTTTCGCGAGACCACCAACCTCCCTGTTTGCTCTGTTTGCACTCCTCCTACTCTAATTGGTCTAGATATTGTGAGGCATTTCGTCGAATCTCTATTGTCTGCTATTGTCATCTCCTATCGTGTCATCATAATTGTCCCAATTTCTGTTATTGGAATTCACTGTTGTCCGACTTTTCAGAAAGCTATTGTGCTACCTACTCCCCCTTTCCCTATTGTCCCACCTCTATTGCACAATAGAGCTTCAAGAACTATTGTCCCGTCCAATCCTCCAGATGAGTATATAAATATTTGTTTCCTCCCATCCGCTCTCCCTTTCCTTCCTTTGGCATCATTCGAACGTTTACACGGACACTTTTCGTACCACCACTCTCTCCAAACTTCATTCACTCGTCCAAAGATGGATACCACCACTCTTGGTGCCTCGCCAGCACCCCCTTCTTCACCTTCCTCAACAACCTCCTACTCTTTCCCGGGACTGAAGAAAATCTGGGAGAAGAAGTTGAGAGACGAATCTGCCAAGAAAGCTGCTGGATCAGCAGCAACCTCCGCCTACGAACCAGTTATTGATACACAATTCGAATATTCGGGAGATAGCCGCTTGCCTGAAAAGTTTAGAAGAGAGCCTGGTATCCCACGGATGGTAGAGCTCGGTGTCATTCTACGCTATCAAAAGAAGTATTTGCACCATGCTCTCAATGACGCTAACTTCTCGGTGGAACTTCTCCTGGATCTTGTGCATCAAGCTCTCAATCCTCAACCCGGAGATGATCGTTGATTGAAGCAATGGGGAGGGTGGACTGCCTTCGTGGTGGAACCTCTTTCTTGTGGATTTTTTCCGTCACAACTACTATGTAAGTGTTTCTTGTGCAGAAAAAGTCAACCTTGCCTGATACTAACGAGCCCCAAGCACGCGGTCACGTTCTTGATCCAAATCTTCTTTCGACTCTTTGTTTTCAACGTGGTTACTACTTCAAGGTACGTCCATTACGGTTAGTTATTGAAATGTAGACTAACAGGCCTCAAGCATGCCGTTACGTTCTCGATCCGGACTTTTTTCGACTCTTTTTTTCCTTCAAAATGGCTGGTATTTCCAGGTACGTTCTTTGCAGTTAATTATTGAGATAGACGCTAACCCGTGTGAGAGACGCCCTTGTTTTCTCGATTTTTCGACTTTCTTTTCATGTGTACGACTACAACAATTTATAATTGCTTCCGTGTGCTGCTGCTGGTGGTGGATGGACGGATGGATTGTCGCCGGAGCGAAGAGAAAGTGGCGAGACGAACGAGAAGCAGCCAAGGCAAGCCCTCCGACCACCTCCTCAACCTCCCCAGAATCTCGTCCGGTGGCAACACCAGCCTCCAGACAAAAGCCCGGCCAAGGACTGAACGAGAACGACCCAATGGATTGGGAGGACGAAGAATGGGACATGATGGACACTAGGGACGACTACCCCTGGCTGGGAATGGTCGGGTCCTGCCAAGCTGCGTGGTAAGTTTTCCTCCCATCTCGAGACAAGAGAAGCAAGACTGACAACAACACAGGGTTTACGAGAAGATCATCTTCCCCAGCATGATCGCTGCTGGTATTCCTCGCGATCCATACGCCTATCCATTCGTCCGATGAGCACCACCACCACCACCAACTCTTCGGGGAGGATATTTTTTAATAATTTTTCATCCTGTACGTGGTCTTCTTGCCTGCACTCACTCTCGTCTTGTAAATAGTACGATTAGATGACACTATAGTCATCAAAACGAACCTAAATCGGTTGCACTGCAGCGAGAACACTAAGAAGGCGAGGGCTTCGCGAGTGGAAACGAGACCGTCGACCTTCAAATCGAACGGGCGGAAATTTTGATGTGTTTTGACTTACGAAGTGTTGCGAGAAGCGCACGTGATTTTGTTGAATTGGGGGGGTCATATGTATTGAAATAAGCATTTTTCGGGTACAGAATAGGGGGCATGGGGAGAGGAGAGGCGAATAGTTGGCACTGCGTGCCGGCGAAGGCTAAACCATGGTTTCTCGATTTCTTCGGCGGAATCCCAGCAAACCGGCCTCGAGGCATTACAACAATAATCAACTTTCCTTTTTTTTTGGCTTTTTTTGTGCCCTCGCTTGCTGGCATTGACTTGGGGTCGCTTTCGAAAATTTTGCGGAATTCGTTTATTTACTTCACTCCCCTATTCATCTCATGCTAAGCGAGATCGGACCAACACGCTAACATATCGACGTCGCGTCCTGTCAAAGCCTGTGTTCATTGAGCTGGCACAATAAACTTATTTCTCAATCGAAAGATCTTCTCGGAATGTCAATGAGCTTTGTTATGGATCAATAACGAATTAGATGTCTTTAACGTAAGGCGTGCGTAGACCGGATACGCAATATCAATTGTCGAAAAGTGCGCCTTCCCCTAGATTAGTATTTGCCCAGAAGAAACCACCATAACACCACAGACCAACAGCCGTCCCGAGCTTGAACATAGACACAAGTTCCGCATCACTCGCTCCCTCAACTTTCGGCTTAGAACCGCCAGGATATTCCTATACAGGTGGCGGGGTTGCAGTGTTGACTAGGGCAATACGATTTTACAGGGAGGCCCCCTGTGAGAAACAGTACATCCAAGCCCGCGGCAGTATTATTCACATGCAACAAACTTTTGAAGAAGCTTGTGGTGCTACCAAGTCTCCAGGGTCGGGGCTGGAACAGATGTGTATATAGTCAACCAGCATTACTATGGTTATTAAAGTTGGTGGGATGAAGCTGTAGATGAAGATCCTGTCAGGCGTTCCAAAACATGTCAGTCAACTTCCTCGATGCTATGCCGAAATCTAAGGGACGAACCAGCTCATTGAGTTATTCATTCGCAATACTTAATTAGCCATTGCGAGACAGTCATCGACGAGACAGGCGATGATGATACCATTGCAGCCATTCACTTGAAGTACGTCTCTGAGTGAAACATGCGAGGCGCAAACTTGGGAACGACCCCAGCATGCCGTGGCCATCGAGATTGTTGTGGCCCCGACTCTAGGAGGATTAAAGGCTCTGTCTCTGAAGATCTTGATGAATTGTTGTCGGTCAGCAGGTCTTCGACGTCGCCATCGCCGTCAGTCATTTCGAGCTTAAGATTCCGGCAGTTAGCCAACTCCTCCGATGCCTCGAGAGCTAGCTCAATGATCTTACTTATATCATCGTATAGACAGGATATAATTGCTCGCTAATTGACCACGATCCATGAAAGAAGGGGAAGGGAAGTTCGTTCAGATACCTCTCGGGCCTATGGCATGACCGCGTCCGCTATGGCCTTCTATGGATCGACAGGGACAAGATGCATCAATGCTTCCGCAAATGCAGGACGGGCGGTGCACCCTTATGGTTGTGGATGTTTTTTGGTAGCCTCGTCAGCTGGCCAAATTGCCACGTCGGACCCGGTACTATACCCGCGCTGGAAATTGTCGACGCAAGGACTGAAGAGGGCGAGCATAAACAAATGGTTGTGATGGTCACCCAGCTCACGATCAAGACCAAGCATCTGCCAGTCCTGGTTTTGGCTGAATTGGTTGACGAACGTCAGAAAAAGCTCGCCAGAGAGACCTGGATGGCATCACTCAACACCGACCGGCCAGGGAGCGTTCAAGAAGAGCTCCAAGGAAAATACTATGCCGTCTGCTCGTCAGTAACACCTGCGGTGATCGCTAGATGGGCGACGTTCGAAAGACTGCAACTTCCAGCTACCCAGAAGCCAGACAAGTCTGGAACGGCGGCCCTCGACGCGGCCACTGCATGCATACTAGTACACGTTGCGATAAGAAAGAATGTATGCGGGGTCCCCGGTGACTTCACCCTTGGTCATGATGTCTACGAGGTTCTCGTTCTAGAGCCCACAGGAAACAATTCGTTCAGGAGAATAGGTATGGGTATGGTCTTTGATAGGATCATGAAGGACTTTGAGCAAGAATAACCAAGCACTTTCCACCTGGAGTAAGCCGGCGTAATTTTTTGTATCTGGGAAGGCAGGGAGGATGGGGCCTCAACAACGTAGTTGGTAACGTGGCACGGGCAATGAGTCTAAGTCCGCTCGCCCGCACCTTGCACTCTACCATCCAGCACCTCATCGGTCTTCTCTTTCCCATGAATATTTCGTTATACTCCACATCGCAGATCAACCAAGCAAGCCACAAAAATGCAAAGACTTCGAAAATGCGATCGCTCAACCAAGGATAATTATATAGCGGTATTTGACACTTCAACGGCCATTACCAAGCGCAGAGTAGGGATTTAGATATGGAAATATCAAGCATAAAGAGACACATATTAGTGGAAGGGAGTTAAGTTCGGGAAGTTTGCTTGTCGGCACTAACCCGGGATCAAGCCTGGGCCCTGCGGGATGTAATAAATGATAGGTTGCAAGAGGGATCGAAGAGAAGGTATCTGTAATTCATCAGGGAAACACACTCGTAACCAGGTGCTCGACCGATCGATATATCCGTCTCGCGGCCAAATCTTTACCGACACCTGCAATGCCCGATGACACCCATGAACGCCGTCGAATTACTCCAGTTTATCCTCCACCAACAGGCCCCTGCTTCTTCAACTGCATCCGTCTGAGTTGAAGATGCATACTCCTCGCATCATACGATCTTGTCTTCGGATCCCAAGCAGCCTTCACATCGAAGACTAACCAGGCTTTCGGCGAGTCCAATTCCACCAATCCGGACACTAAAATACTTCCTTTCGGTGGGTAGTTCGGTGCAGGCCGCCAGGTTTGGGCCATTTTGGCCTTGAATGCCATGATGGCACGGAAGAAATGTCCGTGAAAAGCCATCGCAGCAGCTGAGATTTCCATTTCGTTTTCGTTTTCTTTTTTCCCGGTAACAGTGGATTTCTCGGCTGGTGTGGCTGCAGTGATCGCCTTCGTGGCATCACCAGCAGGTTGAGGTAGTGCTGGAGGGCCATCCTTTGATGGGATCTGAGACCCTTTCATGAGTTGTTGGTGTCGAGCAAGCAATTGCTCGAGTGAAGGCGGTGGTGGACTAGATCTAATTCCGAGTATCCCTGCGATTCTTTTTACATCGTCGACAATCATGACTTTGGTGAAGCTCCAAAACGATTTGATCAACGCCGATGGCCACAAAGCTTGACGGAGTCTGAACACGGTGAGGGAGTCGACAGGCTGTGTTCCCCAGGTAATATAATCGTCGCCAACTTCTATCCCCGATCGCTCAAACTCGGGAGGGGCATGTTGAGGGAAATCAACATCCAGCCAATACCGCCTTAACTTCATCTGTTTTCCACACCGTATTGCTAGAACTGGATGCCGAAGCGCAACTTGCTGAACATAGTTTGCAAGTTCCTCTGCATTGTGTCAACATGGCCCAGATGCTAGGAAGCCTTCACTAACCTCTGACTCTTTGTGCAAGTTTCTGGTCCTTGCTGAATTTAATAAACTCCTGCCATTCTGGATCGCTTCCACGATATGGCTTTGGCTTCAGCTGTTTCGTAGTCCCTGGAAATGGAATAAACATCGGCTTGTGATCTTCCTCTGTAAGTTCTTCGGGGATATCCTTCATCGCTTCAACGGCAGCACGCTCCAACGGATCAAGCACAACCTTGGAGTAGATGTGATAGCAGACATATACGGCGATGGCAGTTGTAGCGACGGTCCTTGAGGAGAATTTAGCATTTCTTCACGGGTTTGATCATCGTATTGACATACCTGAAGCGGATACGTGGTTTCCGGAACTGGACTCTCTGCACCTGTGAGATCTGGCCCCTCTGTTGCTGCGCTTCCAGTTTCAGCGGCAGTCTACTCATCGAGAAGATGCTCCTTCTCGGTCTGATAAATCGGAACATGATCGGAGGTTGTCCAGGCTCGCCAGCAAGGCGAGCCTTGGATGGGCGTTGGTGGCTCTGTTGGGATGAGCGTGGTTTATACTCTATCGCAGGAGGATATCAATGCGTCGACATGCGGCCGATGGCTCCTAAACTCATAGATATTGTCGCTGAGATTATCCTCGAGGTCGTGGTTCCGGCTCATACATTTTGGGCGGCGACCGGCAGAGTGACCCTTTAGGAAGGCGGTAACCGAGAATAGACTTGCGGCTTCACATCCCGTCAAGCTCAAGCTTCACAGGCAGCAGAGCAAATCCACAACAGTGACGATGAAGCTCTCAACAAGCTTGCTACTGCCAGCCATTGTTGGCGCAGCAGCTGCTTCGTCGGATGCGAGTGTCTACATTTTCCAGCGGGACGAATTGCCCAGGTCCTCGAATCCCCCAACCCTGACCCCGGAGCAGGCAAGATTGGTCTTCGCACAACGGTTAGCCACCTCACAGTATCATGGATTGGGAGATGCGAGCGAATCCACATTATCGTATATCAACAGCTTCGGTGGCCGAAGAGGGTCGTTCTTTGAGGATGCTGCAAACGATACGCCGGCAGAGCTGGTGTTGATTGTGGAGGGTGTATCTTCAAAGACGGCACAACCTCTGATTGATGAGTTGTCAACCATAAAGCCTGCTTTTGCTATTTCAAAAGCACCATCGATGACTGCGAACAAGGAGTTGGTGTCGGATATCAACCAGCAATGTGGACAGGGGAAGAAGAAGTGTGCACTGCAGGACGCTATCAACCCGTTCGATGTGTCCTGCTGGAATGGAAATTTAAAGATTATCCACTTTGACTTAATCAAGGAGAAGGTTAGAATTCTGCACAATAGAAGCCCTATATTTGCTAACAAATCTTCAGAACGGTATCGCGGAGTTGATGTCTGCCAAGGAAAGATTAATTCGATTTGCCAACAAAGGAGAGATGAATGTGGTTGTGGTTCTCATGCCAGAGTCAGCGAGATCAGCCAAGAGCCCATCGAACCCATACGGAAGATACGAAAAAGTCTCGCAGAGTCCAATTGGCCGCAGACAGACTGAGGAGCCGATGATCGATGGTGTTTTCACCCCTCCTGCTTCCCGCAACAAACAAGTCATGGCCTCGAACTCATCGGACAACTCGACTGTTGAGCCTGCTGAGCCCATTACTGGTGTTCCCCCGCTCTGTCACTCCTCTCACGATGCTTGCGTATCAGCTACAAACAACTGTTCGGGTCATGGAGCGTGCTACAAGAAGTATGGGAATGCAAAAGATGTGGGAGATGCTCCAAGCGCATGTTTTACCTGCGGTTGCACGCCGACAAACAATTCCTTCACCTACGCAGGTGGTAAAAAGAAGGGCTTTACACTTGAATACTGGGGTGGATCGGCTTGCCAGAAGAAAGATGTCAGTAGCCCATTCTGGCTGATTACCATCTTTAGTGTGGTTATGATTGGTGTTGTTGGCTGGGCAATTGGCTTGCTTTTCAGCATTGGAGAAGAGAAGCTTCCTGGAGTGATTGGTGCTGGTGTTTCAAGCAAGACGAGATAAGTGAGATGTGTCTGTTGTATGATTTTGACGGAATGGGCTCGTTTCCGTGAGCTTTGCTCTGCGACGGTGGACGGCGTTTAGAAGATTGTACTTATTTTAGGCTTGATGCATGTATAGAAGCGGAATAGGGTCAATGGTATTTTGAGTGTTGCTGATGAGCAGACCAACATAATCGTTCCACAGGCCTCATTTGGATTCTGAATCTGTGGACAACGAAAGCTTTGGGGAGCACGTGGCCACCACCAATAACCCCCTTTCCCACATAGCTATCGCCCTCTCACTCGTCGACGAACACGATGTAATTTCGCCCATGATTAACAAAAATTCCAAATCTCTCTCTAATAGTCACAATCTGGAACGGTATCAGATGCCAAGTAAAGCGGATAAGTCGGTCCAAGCAAGCTTTCCACAATCAACAGACCACACCCCCTTCCCGCGCGCACCCACATCCCCTCAAAGCCAGCATTGGTCAATCCATACGCACAGAGAAGTGCAAGTGCAACTCGCAACTCTACTTCCGCGGTTAATGTGTTCTAGACTTCTAGAAGTTCGTCGAGGAACGGTCTAAAAAGTGCTTGCGACTTTGACGTCACTGGCCGAGGGTCTCGACGTCCCGCTGCACCCGACTCAGGGCATGTTATGATACACACATGCATCCTCCTTTGCTTCATTGTCTTTATGCATTTTCTCTACCAGATCACTTTCTATCATCTACTTTTCATTATACTTGGCGTTTCCCGGATTCACAATTGTATTTTGATACTGGGGATTCCATCTTCATAACACTACCACAACCATCTAGGCCCCGTCCAGAACCAGCCCTTAACAACCTGGAAGCGTGCTAGAAGCCCTCAAAATGGCAACCTCGTCCACCCCCAACAAACCAGACACTGTCCCCACCTCCGCCAAACAACCTAAATCCCGGCCCCCCTCCGGAATCAGAGAACACATCCTCCGGACTCCCTTGCCCTACTACTCCGGTCCCTACAGCGTTGGAGTAATGGACATCGAAGTGCCCGCTCGCCAACCACGATACTTCTCCGAGATCAAAAGATATCACAGGCATCTCCTCGAGCTCGAGACGGTGCTGTTTTCCGTGTTCTATCCGTCGGGATTTGGGAGCGGACACGGCAAGGGTCCAGGAGGGGAGAAGAAATGGAGTCGGCCGACTTGGTTACCAAGGCCGAGGATCGAGGTTGCGAAGGGGTATGGGAAGTTTGCGGGGATTCCTTCCTGGCCTATTGTTGGATGGTTTGGTGGGTTTTCTAAGCGGGATGTGGAAAGGGGAAGAATTGACAGTTTGTAGGTTTAACGACGGCCTTTACCAAGATTCCGGCTTTTCGGAACGCGAAGCTGGCTGAACATTGGCCTCCTGATAAGAATTCTAGGGAAGGCGGGTATGAGACGAAGAATAGTGCCGGGACGCCTCCTCCTGGCGAGCCTGAGAAACCTTGTTTTCCACTTCTAATTTTCAGCCATGGGCTTGGAGGGACGAGAACGACGTACAGTTCTGTTTGTGGGGAGTTCGCCAGCTACGGATTTGTGGTGGTGAGCATAGAGCATAGAGATGGGAGCGGACCGAGGACCTTCATAAATCTGCCTGAAAGGGGGGTGGATCAGGCCACTGGAGATACGGATGTCAGTGACGAAGATCGGAAGAAGGGGTATTCGAGGATGGACTATGTGTTTCCCAAGGACAACGCGAAGGATACTATGCCTGGCAACAAACAAGGGGTTGACGCTCAACTGCGATCTGCTCAGATACAATTGCGACTGGCTGAGATCGAGGAAGCCTACCATGTCATGACACTTATCCATGATGGCAAAGGGGAGGTTGTTGAAAGGGGAAATTTACGGGACCAGGATGAAGGAAGAGTGGGTGGCAGTTCGAGAGGACTGAAAGGAATTGATTGGGAATCTTGGAAGGGTCGTTTCCATCTGCAACAAGTGACAATGCTTGGACACTCGTTCGGGGCTGCGACCACTGTCGAAGTCCTCCGACACAAACACCGATTCCAATACATTGGCCAGGGCATTATATACGACATATGGGGAGCTGCCATCCAGCCTCCAGAGGACGAGCCAGATCGTCGAATCAGTACACCATTACTTGGTATCAATTCAGAAGCGTTCATGTATTGGCCCGATAACTTCGAGTCAGTAATGGCGCTTTGTCGCGAAGTGAAAGAGCAAGACCAGCTGGCCTGGCTCATGACTGTTCGGGGGTCTGTCCACATCTCACAGTCCGATTTTTCAATACTGTACCCTTGGATAGCCAGCGTCTTGCTCAAAATGACAGTCAATCCACGACGAGCCATTGATTTGAACCTCAATGCTTCCCTCGAATTTTTGAAACAGGTCATGGTAGGTAGAGGGAGAAACCACTGTTTCCCTTTCTGACAGTCTCACGATGTCTCTCCCGGACAGCGTCCTGGTTCTCCCGAAGCATCTGTGCCGAGCTATTGCTGACTTTCCTGTTTCCCAGCCTGCTCGAATCTCGAAAATGAATCGTGGCACCAACGAGCATCTCCTTGAAGTTAGCACCTTGGATAAATTGCCCACAGAGCATCGCCCGGCTGACAAGTGGACTGCGGTCAGACTTCATATCCCGCATGAGTTGCGCATCCGCTTGACGCCTCAATTTTTCCGAAGATATACAAGGAACAAGGAGCGGCGCGATGCCGAGAAAAGACTTCCGAGAGATCCAAGAGGCAATGTGCTGGAAGGACTGGAAGATTTGGGGCTTGGCGAGGAAATCTGGATGCACGTTGCGCCAACGAAAGAAGAGCTCTTGAGACACGGGCTCAAGCCCAGCAAAGGATTGGAGACAAACCAGTCCAACGGCATGGTGGAGGTCAGTGGACGAGAGGGAAGAAGGAGAAGCGCCCATAGAGGCATCGAACAGAAATACATGGAGCGCGGCTGATTGAACTTGTGCGGAGAGCGTGCATTAGTGGAGTCCATGAAGGAGGCCCCCCTTCCGTTCAGACCGTCATACGATCTCATGTCCATGGCGAGAAATCGTAGCAGTAGCCCAGAATGGGGCCCTATAATTGATGTGTTAAGCAAAGAACGGTGGCTTCAGTCCCGAGAACGCCTCTAGGAGTGCTTCTCAGCTTTGATGCATGCTGTGAATGTTGGCACTGAGACTATGATTGGGCTTTGCCCCTGGGCGAACGGAGGCGAATATTCCCCCAACCTCGTGATTTCAGATCTCGAACACGAGAAACATGGCGACTCGCTTGCTCGAGCAGAGTCGTCCCATCCAGAGTTGGGCTTGCGATGAAGCTGCTTGTGCTAGCCTCAAACTCTGAGATCAGACAGTGAATGTTCGCGATGCTGGCCCGAAGAATGGAAGATGTTTTCGCTGCGTTTCAGTCATAAAACTAGGAATAAAACTAAGACCGCGTGATGGGGGATTTGTTTCTCCACACAGCCTCGGCCCGCCTCTGGTGCCGTACTGACGATGGGAGAGCCGTCCCGATGATTGATGCCACCGGGCTGGGTGTTGATCTGCGATGGGAATATCCTTGGAGGTTTGGAGCAAAAGCTGGTGCGCTGTACCTTGGCGTCTTTTGGCGTGAGCGCTGCGTTCCCTCCGTTCGAATTGCCTCCCGACACGAACTGCCAAAAGGAAATCCCGTCGACTCCAGAGCTGATCGACATGACAGGTACGAAGCAGCGAGCAGCAAGATGTGCGGCGAAGAATTGGCGATTCCCTCATACCCCCTGAGCCCTTGGCGGGTGATTGGACTGGGGAAAGGAGTTATCGAATTTGAGATGATCGTGGAGATGGCGGCTGGCACGACTCGGCAAGCTGGAGAGGGTGATGGTCAGGGTGAGGGTCTGTCTGGTGCAAATTGCAAATCGTAGACGATCTGGACATCTGGTGCAATGCAATCCATGCCGAAGATCGTCACCGCCGTCAGAGCAGAGCTCGGGCGTCAGCCAGGGGTTGACCGCTGAAAATAGCATCGTGGTCTGTTTCTCTGTCCTGTTCTGTTCGTGCCGTTCCATTCTGGTGCCCACGCGCGCAAACGAACGAGGCCGTGAGCCTTAAACGACCCTGGTGCTGCACGCCCTGGAGCGCCAAAACGTCCCAAAGGACATGCTTTACTCCGTCTTCTCGTGCATGGCGGTGTCCTCGCGTGGTCTGGTGTCCTCTAGTGCCCTCTCTACCCTCTCTACCCTCTCTACCCTCTCTGCCCTCTCTGCCTTCTCTGCCCTCTCACCTCAGCCACCTGGGGCGTGTTCGTCCTCCTGCAGCTGGCTCGCATCTGCAGGCCAGTCAGTTGGCCTTCCCTCGCCACCTTTCGCGTCTGCCAAGACACCAAACACCTGTTTAACAGCTGCCCATGTGCTGTGCTGGCCGCCTCGCCTCGACCTGTGCGAAGTCTAGTCTGCAGCAGCAGGGAGCGTATTCCGATGCTCCGTTGTTGGGGGGAGGGGGCGCGCGGGGCACGGAGAGGTTCGCAGCGTCTTTCTTTGTGTGTCACTCTGGGGCAGCAGTAGTAGCAGCAGCAGCAGCAGCCAGCGGGACTGAGTCGCAGCTCGGTTCTGCAACTAGTACGGCACCGTATGTCCAAACGGACGTACAGTAGCAGCTCTTGCTCAAATCCCCGCCCAATCTATTTTGTTCTTTCTTTTATTTTCTCATTCCTGACTTCGCTTTCATCAGCATCATCAGCATCATTCACTTTCCGCTTTTCCTTTTCTTGCCTTGCCTCTGATGCTGAGCCCCGCCTCGAGCTACAGTACTTGAGGCCGCAACCTCCACAATCTTTTTATTTCAAATACACGCCCATCCCACGCTTCTAGACTTTTTTAGGAGCTCGAACTTGTACACTGGCAGATCTTGCCGGTCGTGCGAACATCGTGGATGACGCCGCCGCTTTCCAGGGCATTCAGTTGCTCTTGATGATCTCCGCGCCACTCCATAGTATGCTGGCGCTGCCAATACTCTGAATATGGGTTCGACCGACCGAAATGGCCGGCCCGAGCAGCTCCTCTCGCGCCGAAACACTTTCCAGCGGATGCTCGACTTGGAGAAGAGAAACAAGGTGCGCCTCCCGTCCTCTCCTGCCAAATCACAAGAAGCAATTATGCCACCCGTCTTGCCAACATTGGGTCTCGGCTGACAACTCCCCTATGCAGGTGAACCGAATGCAAGCCTCAGCCACAGCAACAGCAACAGGTTTTCCCCCAGCGCGTACAAGTACACCGCAAGGCCGAGATTCGAGTCACAATCAGCATCAACAGCTCGAATTGCGGCCGGCGATGCTAAAGCCAACGGGGAGAGCAATGACCACTCCAGCCTTGTCTCTCGCAATTCCTCCCCCGAAAGTCTCCTTCGGCGGGACCACAACGACGAAATACATCATAAGGTCTGATGGAGATGCCGTGCCCCAGGAGGAGGAGGAGACTGAGGAGGACTCTGACGCCTCGTCAATATGCCACTCACCCGGATGGGAAGATGCCGCCAGCAAGAAACGAAGGAAGGAGAAGCGGGAAGCAAGAGAGCGGAGGAAGAAGGAGAAAGCCAAGGTTGAAGCTGCCGCCGCCAAGCAGGATCAAAAGGGCAAGAGTCGACTCAGCAAAGCCCAACCAACGACCGACAAACGACTTAGTAAGATTGCGGCAGTTTCGGTGGATCGGTCAACATCTGAACCTGCTGTGCCAGTAGTTCAACCGCCACCGGCGGTACAGGAAGTAAAGAAGGAAACTAAGAAAGCTACCGAGGGCCGCGCGAGAAGGGGGAGCGTGGACATTGGGATAAAGGGCCTTAAACAGGTCAAGAATGCTATTCCGGTACCCTGGAAGTCCTCCAATGGGACTCCAGTTCAGATCACCCAGACACAAGAGACTGCCTCCCCACGAACATCCTTATCAAAGGGCGCTGGGGCATTCATTGGTGGGTTGAAGCTTAGGCAAGCTGACGAGTCCGCGATCCAGGAAACTATTCGAAGGGTCAAAAATACTTCTGATGATGACGCAAGGGGTCTCCTAGACAGTGACAGGGACTTGACGAAAAGAGGTCCCGGGAATTCCAGCAGCAGTACGTCAATTGCGGAATCGTACAGGCCGGTTTCTATCTATGAAGAGTCGATCCGGTCTCCGGAGCAATGGGACTCGATATACGCCCAAGCGGCTGTGCTGGCCAGGAACAATGGAGCTACTCCTAAGGACGACGATGACAAGACTCCTATCATGGAGAGGAACATACGGAAGAGCCGAAAAACCCATCCGCCAACATCGAGATATTTTCCATTGGCAATTGATCCCGACTCGAGCTCGTCTATAAGAGAGACTTCAGCTGGAAGTACATCGCGAACGTCCATCAGGTCGAGCCAACATAGCGGGGAAGCTCAGGGCCGTCGAGAATCGAATGTCTCGTCGGGCCAGTCCGGTAATACTCGAGACGCTTCTGCAGATAAGCCTGAGGTGAACGAGTCGAATCGGGGCAGGGCAAGCAGTAGTTATGTTCGCCATCAACGCCGACAAAGCGAGGACCAGGCTGCAGCCGTGATCCAGGATCGAGACAAAGTCTCAGAAGCGATGACCAACACCGAGACTGAAGATAGAACCAATTCGTTTCAAAGGTCTCGAAGTCGACTTCGAAGCCTGACAGATAGTATCCAATCCACTGCTAGGCCACCTTCCGGAGATAGCGCCAAGAAAGCGAGTGAGACAAAGTCCGTTCAGTCCTCCCGTGGTGAAAAGTACAAAGCCCCTCCACTATCGCATAGGTCCCCCACAGATGGGAGTTTCAAGCATGAACGAAAACGTTCAAGGTCACGCTCGGCTGTGCGAGGCTTGATAGATCTCAAGAATGCCACCATGGCTGCTTTCTCGAGGCAACCAGCCTCCCAAAATTCGCCAACTGATAGCTTTGTAAGTGCTGCTGAGGTACAAAACTCAACACCACAGAGAGCTCAGTTGGCGCAACGCGCAGCGACTACTGGAGTGATTGACGAGAAACTCAGCAAGGCCGAACGTATTCTCGCGGAAAATTTCACCAGTTCGCCTGTTGTGCACGATTTCGCAATGCAGAACCCTCCCAGCGAGCACCCTCCAGGCCAAGTATCGAACATTGGGATGCCCCATCGCCAGGCAAAAGTTAGAGGACACCATGGCCGAGCTACGCATTCGAGGTCTACCACAGGTTCAAGCGAGGATTACTCGGTCTACGATCAGTCTTCAAGTATTACAACACCGACTGCTTCCAGACCACAGTCTCACAAGGATTATTCCCTCTCAACTCAGCAGCTCAATTCGAAAGGTGGAAATAAAGACGGGGAAAAATTGGCGCAGAATGGATTTGCTATGATGTCTGGTGGCCTTCTCGATGATGGGGCGAGTGGACGTGAAAGTTGGTGCAGAACAGCGATGCCAATGGAACTGACCGAGGACGACACCTCCATGAAAACTCCGACAGCCAAGCGATCCGCTACGGACTTCACGGCTTCCCAACCAGAATTGCCCAGACCGTCCAGAACTGACCCGTCCAGTTCCTCGAGTTTGAAGCGTGAGCCCAGCCTCTCTCGATCCATCTCAACTCCTGAAATGCAAGATCTTTCCTTCCTTCCCACACTCAAACACCAATCGCTTGCCCGCCCCTTGAAAGGAAAAGGCAAGGGAGTTGTTGGCAAAAAAGGAAAACAAGCGTCTGTCTCTAAAGAACAAGAAAGCCACTCTCCCACAGGCCTCGTCAGACCTTCGCCCATCCCTATCTCCGACTCAATCACAAAATCCGAAGGCTCATCCCCGACCTCTCCGCATTCTTCCCAGTACCTACAAAATGCTCGCCTCAACATTCCCCGTGGCTCTCGCTCGCCGATGAAGTCCGCATTCCCACCAGCACACCTCCCCCTTCCACAAACGGGAGGTACGGAGCCGATTGCTAAGATGTTCGTGATATGCTGCTCTTGCAAGTACTTCCATGACATGCCGAGCAAGGTTTATGAGTGTATGGCGAACCCGGATAATATTGTCAAAGACACCAGCCTCGGAGTTAGTGGCGTGATTAGTACGAGTGTGAAGTGTCCTTGGTGTGGGCATGGAATGAGTACTAGTTGTTGTGCCGGTTATGCTTCTGTGGTGTTTCTCAGAGAACGGTTACATTAGGTATTTGGAACGTTTTAATTTTTGGAGTTTAATGGACAACAATTCACTGCAAGGCCAACGAGATTGGATTGCACTCTAGATGGATATGGTAACATGCGAGCATGGATCTATATGGGATCGAAGGCGTACTGGGAGAGCAAAATAAAGGCCCGATATACGAGTCACGTTAGAGTATAATGAAAACACGCAATTTAATTCGATTGAATTTCAGACTCTCCGGAAGCAAAAGGCTCTGCAGTACTTGCATCGAAACTGCTATCAAACGAGAATCACCGTTCCAGCACTGACAACTGTAACCTCACCTCCTCCTTCAATACATCCCGCCAACATGCGGTACCCCAAGTCTATCCTCCCCATTATCCCCAGGCTTCTCTCCAAGCCAATCCAAATAAGCAATCCACCCCTTCTCATGCCACTCCCTCAAATCCAGCCCCTCCTGTCTTGCGTCCAACGTCGCAGCATTAACACTCAAATACCCATTGTCCGTCCCCTCCACCCACGGCTCCTTCGGTGCCCAAACATTCACCTTCTCCCCCTCAATCTCAACCTCCTTCACCTGCGACTCCCCCGTAAACGTAAAACACCGAACCCCACACTTCGGGCAGAAATACCAGTGTACCCGCGCTGCAAAGCACTTATAATCGCTCAACTCCTTCTGCGGATCGAGAGGGGAGAGGAGGCGGAAGTCGTTCACGGGGTCCGGGACGCGGACGTGGAAGAAGGACATCTTGTGGCAGGTCGTGCAGTTGCACTTTCGCAGGCGCGGCGTCTCGTTCGTGGGTGGCTTGGCGGAGATGATTGGCGGAGGCAGCGTGAGGTAGATTTGGTATTTTTGGAAGCCGCAGTGGCAGGAGCCGTTGTACAGGCGGCGGGTTGGTGGGGGAGCTTGGGAAGACATCGTGGCGGTGGGGCCGGTTGTGGGTGTTGGAGGAGACAAGAGAGGACTTGAGGTTGTTGCTTGGGTTGTGTTTGAGTGGTGCAAATGAGTGATTTCTGAATTGCGGTCCGGAGGTCTCAGGGGGAGATGTGAAGACAGAAAGGAGCAGACTTGTTTTGTGAAAGAAAGAGGAGGGGTAGTCTGCGTTATTTATCTTCCATGCTTACATCAGGATCAGCATTGCATGACACGCATTGGGTGCATTACATGACACCCAGCCAATAGTGAAGCCTGCACATTTGCTTTTATGTATATCCTCACTTGCCGAGCTTCTGCCTGCAGCAGGGCGCGAAAGGCGTGGGATATCTTGGCAAAAGTGGGAGAGGGAAGGATAACCCCACTTCGCGGTGCACGAAGGCACGTGACGAAATGATGAGCCGAACCTTTCTTCTCTCAATTCAGCTTTCTCCCAGCTCCAAATTCGAAAGTGTTAAGAAAACACCTACCAATTGGGCTGTGGACATCAAGCGGAGATAACACCCAACTCTAAAAGTCTCCGAGTCCCATGGCTGTTGTCAAATTATGCCGCCTTGACTCTCTCCGCATCCGCCAAGCATCTTCATTCTTTCCGCGACTTCAGGGATCTTTACAAATTTCATATATGTCTAAAAAATTCAGAACCAGGTTGGGGCTAGAGTAATGGCCATCAAATCCTCAAAACATCCCATGGCCGATGCCTTGTCGGTCGGAGCGAGTCCTTCAATGGGAACGACGCAACAAAAGCTCATGCCCTAGTCATCGGAAGTATGGGAATTAGGATGTCTTAACTCATGGGTAACTTAAATCGACTCGATATTGCGGTGTTACTTCTACAATATCGCTTTCTATTTTCCTGGGCCCTGCCTCTAGAAATCGGAAGTCATAGATCTTCCGCAGCTTAGGGGTTCTTTTCTTAAGCGAGCGAGATCTCGGCAATTCAGGGGTTGGCTCAGGGGCTCGTTTAGCCGGCTGACAACTCATCGTCATGTTTACAATGGCCCAGGGTTCCTTTCCCTCCATTCGTTCTCAGTTCAGTATGACCCACCTTGAATTGAATCAAATTGTCTCCCAGATCCGCTGTGATTCGTCTTCAATAGCCATTGGTTCAAAAAGGCCCTTGTTGCTTACGTCGGCTGACTATTTTCATCAGAAGCGGCATTTCAACGTACTCTCCACCTCATCGTTTACTCTGTTCGGCCGCTTGGTTTTGCGGTCCACTTTTCTCCTTTCGAAGGACCTTAATTTTTAACTTATGTCTCTCCATCTTGTCTTGCTCGCCGCCGCCGCCTTTCAGGCTTTTCGCTCGTTCTTGAACTGGAGTACTTCGTAGGCTCAGCTCTGCCCCAGGTCCTTTCCTGGCTGCGATAACAGATATTTGGCGTGCTTATTATCAGTACGATTGCCTTCTCCAATAGAAGTTCCTGTAGTTCCATGAGGAGCAGGACCTATTGTGCGATACGGGATCAACAGTATCAGGATCAGTGATCCGAGTGCAATCAGTGTCATTTATGGGTCTCGGACAGGTTTCGTGAATGTAATAATTCACCAATCCGATAGAAGCAGATCAAGAGTTAATGGAAAGACATGGACAGACTCGTACCCCTTCGTCCGCTGAGACATTGCCAGGCGCTAGCAAGGAGCCTGGCTCAGGGCGAAAAGGAATAGATGACTAATAATTTTATAAGGAAAAGTACGCCTGCACAGTCTGAGCCAGGCCCCCTTGCTAGCGCCTGGCAATGTCTCAGCGGACGAAGGGATAAGACCAGGCCGATGCCTCTCGGGGGTGTGCAGACAACTTTACGGTCGTTTTCTAAAGAAGCGGTGGCCATTCAGTACGAAGATTGCGGCATAAAGTGACGGGATTACAGGGCATTTGTATCGCAAGTCCACTTTCAGGCCACTTTCTACTACACTCACCCACTAAAGTCCCCTATATTTCCAGGCTACCCTCCTGTAAGCACGCTATAAACTATAAACAAGGGGTACCACACCTTTAGAAGGCATATCCCCTGTACTTACAAGGGCAATGTCGCTAAATAGTCCTAAAATAGCTCTCTCACAGCGCCCGAGCGCTACAGTTGCTCCGCCAGCAACACCATAACCCTTGAAGATCTTCCACCACCTTGGAAATGTCTCACAGCCCTTGTTTTAGGGGTTCAGGCCTAGAGTTACAAGGCTTATAGCGGGCGCAGTACCTTAAGCCACACCCTGGAGTCCGCTAAGACCCTTACGCGAGCGTAAATGCCCTGTAATCCCGTCACTTTATGCCGCAATCTTCGTACATCGTCCACACCTCCGAATCCGCCGCGAAGACGTAAATTTTGAGAAGGAGTTCTTTACTATCGAAAGAGCACACAGGAATGGCGGATAGGTAAGTGGATTCCATTCCCCTGCATTTTCACAGTAAATTGGCCGTGGCCGAAGGTACAGGGGCGTGGGCAACAGTAATATCCAGAAACCGTAAAAATTCACACGGGTTCATTCTGACTAGTGTCCACACAGAACCAAAACCAAAACCAGGGCGACAGGAAACTGATGTTGACTACGGATGATGAGGGAAATTGATCTGCTTTGTTTCGCACCCCGAGCAGAACTTGGTTGCAGGACGTTCGGGAGATGATCCGAATGATGTAAAGTGATGCGGTTTTAACGTATTTGGTAATTTCAAACTAAGACGCGAGATAAGAATAATGCCTGCTTATTCTCAGCCTTCCTCCTCTCACCCTACATTTCCTCATGCGCTTTTGTGAACACGAAAATTCCGTACGTCAATCCCTTTTTGGCGTTGTGGAGGCGCAGGATACGGAGAAGATGCCGAGTAGGGCTACCAAAGACCCACAGCCAACTGATGTTGACACTGATAGTGGAAGCTGAAGAATTTGTCTACCTCGTCTTGCACCGCGGGCAGATCTTTGGTTGCAGGCTGACCATTGTTGAGAGGTTCGGAAAGAATGTAAAGTGGCGCAATTTAGTGTATTTTGTCTTTTCAAACTTAATTGAGAAATGAGAGTCCGTACGTTCTCAGCCCGCATTCTTCCGACCTACATTTCCTCATGCGCTTTATCTGAACACGAAAAGTCCGCACAGCATGAAGGCGCAGCATCTTACGGGTAGCAGACGAAACCGTGCAGCGCTATCAATGGCCCCAGCTGGCTGGCCAACAGGAGCTGCAGGCATCGAAATGAAACTCGGTAGAGAAGATTGTGATTGGCAACGCTTCCAGAACTTTCACCCAGGGTGCATTAAAATCCTCTCGATGCCCTGCTGCCTACGTGTCGTAGGAGCATATTGACGCTAATCTGGAAAGTGACACCTGAAAATCGCATTCTTCCACCTACGTTGTTGAACTTCCGAAACAGAATCTCACATGAAGATCACAACTCCAATTGATCTCGGTTCTATCTTGAACCACTGTGGCACAGTTCGTTAACGATATATCGCAAGTTCAAATTACGGAGCTGGTTCCCTTGGGCTCTGTTGACGGGATCGATTCCCCATCATTTCATAGCTCAGCTTTGAACTCACTTATTCCTTGGAAGGAGAACTCTTGGTTAGCACCAACCCCCCTCATGGGAGACGTATATGGCGTAACTGTACTCCACGATCCTGGCCAGCAAACCAGATTTGAGTAAGCGCTCCAGGCTCTCTTCTTACTTTGCCGTAACACAGATCTAATGCCTCCAGCCTCGTTGCTATCCATGGCATCAATGGTCACCCGTTCAAGACATGGACGCATCAAAACGGCGACAACTGGCTGGAATACCTCTTCTCGGATTTGGCAGACACCCGAATTATGACGTTTGGATATAATGCTCAGGTGTTCACATCAAGCAAGGGTTGCGTGTCAGATTTCGCAGAACAGCTGCTACAGCATTTAACAAGCATTAGGAGATCAACGGATAGCATCGTAAGCTGCTTTGGTTAATGTATCCTGACTCTAAAGTCGCACTACATGCTAATGAGATCAAGGAGCGACCGATAATATTTGTGTGTCATAGTTTAGGCGGCCTTGTCGTCAAAAAGGGAAGCAACTCCAAATTGATGCAATCAATATGCTAACAATTTATTTGCAGGCTCTCTTATTAGCACAAGAAGCGCACGATGCGAGCGCTATCAGAAGAGCAACTCTACTGGTGGTTTTCATGGGTACACCTCACAGAGGCTCTCAACTGGCGTCTTATGCCGACATTGCAGTTACATGTGTCAAGGCAGTAGGGTTTAAGGCAAACACAGTGAACCTTCTTCAACTTAAACTGGACTCCGACGACCTTGAGGATTTAGGTTCACAATTCGGGTCACTTTTACAATCAGAGGGACTGAAAGTGCTGGCGTTTATGAACTTAAACCTATGAAGATTGCAGGGGTTACAGATGTTGTGGTAAGTTACGTCAATGTTATTCTACTAAGAACATATGCATTGAGCTAAGATTCGTGCATATAGGTAGTACCTAAGGGTTCAGCAAAACTGGGTTTAGGGCCACCCCTAGAAACTATAATTCCCGTGGACGCAAATCGTCGTCAGATAGCCCAATTCTCCAGCAGGAACTGCAAGCAATATGGGATTGTTAGGTCGAATCTTGCATTCATCCTATCATCACAAATCCAGACCTCACGAAATGATAGTAAGAATCCAAACGAAGTTTTCAACCCCTTCCTCTACTGAAACTTCTCATTTTGTGTCTGTAGTTTCAGAGCCCAAATAACATCCAGCATTCATTTGTTGGCCTGCCGACGCTAACAGTTTATTCAGGTAACTTCTCAAAGGAAGCTGGATGGAATGAGATCCTACTATGGTTGGATGCGCTTCGAAGCCAACCAGGAGCAGTTCTAAAAAAAGAACGCGCCAACGGAACGTGCAAATGGGTCCATGAAAAGGGTTCCTATGAAAAGTGGAGAATCTCAGAAGGCTCCGATAGGCTTTGGCTAATTGGGAAACCAGGTACTTTAATGATTCAACCTCCTAGCCCCTTGAGACTTAACGACCTGATCTAATCTTGTCAATTTAGGAGTCGGCAAGAGTCAAGACCGTCTTATCAAATTATATTTCAGAAACACTGAAATCCCAAAACGGCAAGGTAGTCTTTACTATACACTGTCACTCATATCGATCATTGAATGATCCGGTACACATTCTTGTTCGGGATATTCTTTTTCAGGCTCTTCAAACTCCAGTCTTATCGGCCAGGGTCAAAAAGCGACTTCTAGATCTCAAGTCCCAAACTAACGCCATGTCGGATCTTGCCCTCGAGACCCTTTTGGAGGTAGTCGATGATATATTCCGTGGCAATTCGAGCCTTTACCTAATCGTTAATGGTATTGATGAGCTCAATCAACAATCCTTGGAGCTGGAGTCCTTCTTGTACAAAGTGGGAACTCTCTCGGAACTAGGAGGACCTTGTAAGGCGCTGATCGTGAGTCGCAACGCTCCGTTATTGGAAAAGCTGCTTGCATCCTAGAGGACAATGACAATATCCAGTCACGATTCACTGCGTGATATCACTATTTTCTTGGATCAAAAGCTCGATGGCGCAACTCATCTAGGGCATCGGCGAGACGAAGTTATCCAGAGGCTGGTTAACGGGTCGAAGGGCTTATTTCTTTGGGCAGATCTTGCTGTGAGTGAGCTTGACCATTTGAGGACCTGGAACGAGATTTTGGCGCTGCTTGAGAATGGAAACCGTGGTTTGGACTCGACCTATGCGTCTATTATCAAACAATTGGACACATCCTCTGAGGGACTTTGCCGGATTCGAGCCAAAGCTCTTCCCCTGGTTGCGGTTGCATGCCGCCCTTTTCGTCTGGAGGAAGTTCATAAGCTTCTTGCGGTTGAGGTTTCCAAAAAAATTGTTGATCCTGGAAATAGACTGCTGGGCGGATGGAGCACTTTGTCTCTAGCCTGCGGGCCTTTCCTCCAAATCAATGAACTCGGCATCATAGAGCTTATCCATGTGTCCGCCAAGGATTTTCTGATGTCTCACCCATAGGCACTGTCTTTAGCACGCGATAATCTCATAGGTGGCTCAGCTAACATAGAGATGGCGTGCATATGCCTCTCATATCTAAGTTTTGCTGTCTTTGGGAGGCTTCCAGGGGAGGAAATCGAAGCCATGGATGTCAACAGTCTCACCAAACAATACCCGCTACTAGAATACGCTTCAAATTTCTGGTCAGGTCATTTCCTAAGGTCTGAGAAGATAACAGCTTTACAATTGACTCTTCTAGAGCAATTTCTCAACTCACCCTGCAGTGTCACATGGATGACAACCTTCTACCCGTACTTCTGCCAAAAATTGGGAGAAAATCACAGAAAAATTTTCAGATCTCAACAATCTATTATCGCTAAGCTGAAACAGAAGCTGCGAGTCTCTGGAAATGTTGACCCAACTCTCTATAAGCTTTGCATGGAGAAGTTCGACCGAATCTTGCTAGAGTCGGTGCAGTACTCTTTGCGGATGGAACAATTTGGCTCAGGCCCGCTCGCAAAAAGCACCCTTGAAAAGAAACTACGACTTGCGGAGTGCTACTCTGTTTATGAGATAAAGGCAGCCAAGGAGATTGCTTCCGAAACACTTGAATCTTCGCAGGAGCTCCTAGGCCGTATGGAACCCCTAACCCTGGAACTCCAACACACGAAGCTTCGTACAGAAATGCATATTCAGCAAAGGAGCCCGACAATAGATTCCCGCGATCTCATTCCGAATTTCATCCAATTAGTCGAAGATCACACTAAAGTGTTTGGTCCAGACCATGTTAGAACCCTGGACTGTCGCCATGGCCTTGCGCTGATGCACTTCAGACGCCGGGACATTGCAAAGGCCCAATACCTCCTAGAACCTGTCTATCGAAAGATGGTAGAAATACTGGGTAGCACATCACGGGCGACCCAGTCAGTAGCCAACAACTTAGCATCTTGTGCAAACATGCAACAGCAATGGGACTACGCGGAGAAAATTCTTCAAGCCATTCCAGAGCTTACGAAAGCCGCTGCCGAGCCTTTGGAAATCGATATTACCGGTTTTCATGCAAACACTCTCCATGCTTTATCCATCCTGGCAGCTATCCTTGCCGCTAGAGGTGAAGATCAAAGATCAGAAATACTACACCAGCGTGTGATTGATGGCTTCACGGTTCTGGAAGGCCCAAAGGCGCACAGAATATATGAAAGTGCAATAAACAAGGGCCAGGCCCTACGAGACCAGCACAAGTACGGCCTTGCTCGAAAGCACTACCAAGAGTGGTTGAAAAGGTCAGATCAGCATCTAGGTCCAGAATCAAAGCACTCTCGTGAGATACGAAAAAGGATAGCTGACTTGGACTCCAAGGAGAAGAAATGGAGGGAAACAGCGCAAATCATGAAAGTTCCTATGGTTCAAGCTCTGCCCTTTGGACAGGGAAGGACTATGACTATATTTGTAGCTATTGCGATATTGATTTCGGTGGTATTTTCCTTTGGGGCTACCTATTTTAGGAAATAGACCTGCGCAGTTGGTTTCGAGCCTTGCGGCCATCGGAATGTTGGACGAAACCTTTAAAATGGGACACCTTTCTCAACTGCATTTGTCATGCAATCGCCCTCGTTCTTTCACAGCGACTCAATATCTAAACCACCTTACCGAGTACGTGCTTCATTACATGCTGAAAGCAACGGCAGGCAACTCCTCGCCAAAGCGCTATGGCTTGTACTCGGCGATGAAGGCTGGGGGTGCCTTCATCAATCACAACGACGCCGCGGACAAGCACAGCCTTGATAAGTCGTTCAGTACTGCAGAGGCGCTTTTCCGCGAGCGCTTCGGTCGCGAGTACTTGGTCTGCGTCGATCTTAGTTCTCTGAGCAAGAGCTGAGGCTCGAGAAAGAGCGATTTGTCAAGTACAGAGGCACCGCGCGTGTCAGGCTCGAAGTGCTTGATTTCCAGTGGAACGAGCCAAGAGAGCTCAGTCGAAAGAATGTCGAGAGGATGAAGGAGATCTTCCGAGGAGACAAGAGGTCATATGGGGGCATTTGTCGGCTGGGCCCTCGAAACCATATTCCTGCTGTGGTTGAGCAGTCTGACCTTGACGATGCCATCCTCGCTTCCGAGGTATCGGCGGAAAGATTGCTGAGTAATCCCGACAATGACCCGGTGGGGGTGAGCTGACTAATCCTGTGGTGATTTTCTGCAACGCAGCAAAAGACTGACCAGGTCTTATTTCGTCCCCACCTCCAAGACGAATATACCGTTGATAACCTTTGACTCACGATGCCTCTCTTCTCCGCCCTCACAGACTTCCTCAGCGCCCTCTCCCTCACCCTCTTTATCCTCATTATAGCCTACGTCGCCTTCCTCTGCTTCACCCCGCCGATCCAAATCCCCGATAACCTGAACGAAACCAACCGCAACAGCTTCGCAAACAACCTCCTTGTCTACTACGGTTGCAGCGCCATTGTCATGCTCATCAACATGTACCATGCTTTACTCTGTTTCACGTACCCGGCGCCTCCGTCAATACTCTGCCCGAATCCTTTCAATCTCTCCCCCAAACTCTTCACCTGGAGCCCTCACACAATTCTCTGCATCGCCCTTATCTTACTCTCGGGTCAAGTAATGCTGCTATGCTTCAATCAGCTCGGCCCTATCTCGAACTTCGGACTTACCGTGCCCAAAAAACTAATCACAACGGGTCTATACAGCTGGCTTCAACATCCTTACTACGCCGCTAACTTCGTTATATTCCTCAGCAACAGCGCGTTAATTCAAAGACGGGATGGCGTGGCTGCATGCTGGCTACCGAAAAGCATCGTTGATGGTGATAAATTTGGGATGTTCTTCCAGATTGGATATTTGTTCACGGTAGCCGTTGGATGTTGGGCGCTGGCTAAGAGGATCAGGAATGAGGAATCCATGCTGAAGAGAACATTTGGGACAGAGTGGGAGGAATATCATAGACGGACGAAGCCATTTCTCCCTGGTGTGATTTGAGGCAGCGTGCTGGAATGGTATCGATTATCCTTCCCTTGTGCAATGTCCGATGTATTGCTCCTCTCCTGGAAGCCTTCAAGTGTTGTTGGGACTTACTTCTTTATTCTCTCGTCTGACTAACTTGGGAACTAGCTACTTAGGCGGCGGCATTGGAGGGAAATATATTACGTATATCTTCATCATGTTGCGCCGAGAAAAGGATTTTTTTTTTGACAGCCTGGGAACCGGTTAGATACAATAAGATAGTTTGCGGGAAAGTTACTTTATTTAGGACGATCTCCTGAGGCCTTTTTCTAGGGATATATTCTTCCCATGAAGTAAAGCTACCTCAATTTTGGCAAGGTCCGTCTTGTTGTTGCGTGAATGATGTTCCTGAGAGCATTCTTCCTACAGGCACGTGACCAGAAATTTCAAATATCGGCTTCGCCTGCAACGCACCACAATACGAAGGTATACAACTTCAGGAGAATGGAGGGAGAGAATAGAGGGAGTTAAGTCCTTAGCTGCAATATCCCGGTTTGGAAACTGTATCAGGAGTACTACATAGGAGAAGGAATTTGGAGTCGCGTGCTTCAGGATACAACGAGCAATGGATTCTTGAGGGGCGGGTTAGAATATATTGGAGCATCCTAATTTATGATGTGAATTCATGATACGCTCTGTCTTACTTCCCGCCGCACATGCTACTTTTGGTGGTCAGCTGCGCCTCAGTTTCGGTATCCCTTCGTCCGGTGAGACATTACTAGCGTATCAGCCACAGGGGGCTCTCTGGCTTGGCTGGCGGGGCAGAAAATTATGTGGCTTCAGGAATTTTATTGGGTGCCACAGCTGCCCACGCTAGTAATGTCTCACCGGACGAAAGGCTACCTCTACTCCGGGGTGACTAAGCTCGTTTTAAGCCACGAAATCATTGATGCTTGCGTCTCCGAAGTCACTGAAGCAACAACCGTCCACACCCCATCGAAACTTGAGAGTCCAAAATTCCTAAAAACAATTGAGAAGATACAACTGGCCCCAACATGCTAGATCCATTCTACCCACCTCCGCCTATTCTGGTCAGGGCTATCCAACCCATAGCGGACCTATTAAGCTTGTCGACCCTTCCGCTTCACATTCATGAAGTTGTAATTGGATGGATTTGCTATCATCTCATTTACACAACTATATCACCTATCATCTCAACCTGGCTCTTCCCAGCAATCTATCCTCACCTCTCAGCGCGAACAACAATAAGCTGGAATGTACACGTCACGTCCTTTATACAATCCTCGCTCATAACGATATTCGCCCTGTTCGTAATATGGAGTGACGAGGAGAGAAGTGAGATGGATTGGGCAGGGAGGATATGGGGATATACTGGAGCTGGAGGAGTAGTTCAAGGGTTTGCCGCAGGGTATTTCTTGTGGGATTTAGTAGCCAGCACAATGCACCTCAACGTGCTTGGTTGGGGCTCTTTAGCACATGCCGTCAGTGCATTGCTTGTTACTAGCCTAGGATTTGCAAGTTTTCTCCCTTTTACCCCATCATAACAGCTTGATTTTCTACTAGTCTAAGAGCGTTTGGCTGATTTATAATATAGCGTCCATTCGCAAACTATTATGGCCTCAACTTCATCCTCTACGAGATCTCTACCCCGTTCTTGAATATCCACTGGTTTTTCGATAAGCTCAACTTGACCGGGTCTCGTGTGCAACTATACAATGGCATAGCCCTTCTCACAACCTTCTTTGTATGTCGAGTTCTATGGGGGAATTACCAATCTATCTGCATCTATTCGGATGTGTGGACTGCCTTACACACACCAGGGTTCTATCCTCAGATTGTGAAGGACAATTCTATATTTGCCTACCGAAATATTCCAGGTTCGAGATCGAACTCTGAGTATGGTTTTGGCAAAATGGGCCTACCAATGTGGCTCGTGTATGCGTATCTGGGAAGCAATACGATATTGAACTTTTTGAACATATACTGGTTTGCGAAGATGATTCAAGCTCTCAGGAAGCGATTTCAGCATTCAAATTTAAGCATTAAGAAGGAGAGGAATTCTGAGGTAGACATCGGGCAACATGTAGATTAATTGAGAGAAAACTGTGGGTGGGTGATAAAGGAAGGCTTCAGGAGACGTTTGAAGAAGAGACTTTGCTCGTTGCAATGAATCCGATCTCAATACCGATTCGGTGTTCAAGTTTGCGTGCTCGATTGATCATATTCAAAATATAAATTTACTGAGTTTCTTTGGTCTGCTAAGGGATATCTTGTCAAAAGGAGAAGTATAAGCAATAAGATCCATATACGCCATCACTTCCTTGTGTCGCTCCTTCAATTTGAGATCCAATCCATATACGAAGTACTGCGTTCGCCTCCATATCAAAGCCATATCCTCCTCTGATACTCATCCAGCAAGCCAAGCATGGGAAGTGTGATCACATGACTGACCAATGAGGTTTTAGCCTTCTGTCAAATTCAATATGAGTGAACAAGGCCATCGGTCATTCCCCTTAAAAATGAGGAATAATTTGTGTCCAGTCAGGAGTTCTGTAGGCCGCAATTGGCAGCTGCCTAATGCTGATAATTGCTTCGACAACCAGAAATATTCTGGCAAAAACGTAAGCTATTCCGCAGATCGAACAAAGTGACCCTAAGATGAGGTAGCTGGACCAGTGTGCCTGACGCGCTAAAACCTTGTCCCAGTACGCATCGATCGCTTTCGACTCGTGGGCAAGTAAATTTATCACTAGCCATAGCAAGGCAGATGCGGCCATGTAGATGGACGATGAACGCCACATCCACGCTTCGACATTTGACGGGAAGTAGTCGTTCCACGCAGCAATGTGAACACCTCCGTAGGCCATGCTGGCAAACCATAGCACCATAACCATCACGAGACCTGCGGTTCCTCTCAGAAGGTCCTCACCTGGCCAATTTGTTGCGGACCACGTCACAAGTTCCTCGGTCATAGGCTCGAACCAGTCACAGCCATCCTTTTTTGCCTCTGTATTACATCTCGTAGCGAAGCGTTGTCTTATCGCGGGATACATTCTCACAGCATTAGCAGCCAAGCGCCGTCGATTAAGCTACATGGTGCTTGGACTGTGAGCCTGCTCCGATCTACCTGAAGAGATAAAGCCTTCTGTTGGACTCAAGGGGCGTGGACGAGGTCCAAAATAGCTCGAGTGGAGGCCATTTCCACACTCAGGAATCGATGTGCCAACCACATCGCATATTTGACCGGAGATACTTATGGAACCTTGGCTCGCAGTATCGATAGGATTCTTTTCGTTCTTAGTGTTGTCAAGTTTACCTTGAGATCGAGGCGTAAAGAGTGCAAGAGCTGATAGTTCTGGGTCGACCCAGGTCCGCCGAAGTATCCCAGCATGAGTGCCACTCCACCCACTAACTTGGCTGCTCATGTACATATACGCACACAAAGGCTCGACGCAATCCCCTTCGAGCTTCGTTGATTCGTGTACCAATCGGGGTTTATGCCACCACAAGATGTAGATGACGAGCGCACAAAGGACATGTCCCAAGATATTGACTTCCAGTAACGTTACTGGAAGACCAAGCACAACCCGTGCAATAACTTGCACCAACATCCATCCAACCTGGAGACAGACCAGGAATTTCGCCAAACCATCAGCCTTGCTCTTGTCAGCAATATCATCCTCCTGAATGTTGGGAAGATGGCCACATCTAGCCAGTAATGCAACACCGCGAGCCGACAGTGTCAGACGTTGACTGCCAGGAACGAAAGGCAAGCCCCCATCTGCGGAAGAGACATCCGCCTCGATGAAAAAGCCACCTATTCCTGCATAGAAGCTGTGCACCATCGTCCACGGGTAACTTGACTCCATCGATGCGGATTTGGTTTCCAGTGATATATCCTATGACTGGTGAGCATACTTTACAGATAGTGACGGCCAGTATCGATATCTTGAACTACCTTGGCTCGATTCTCTACTTCGTCTCTTCGTGGTGGCATCAGGATCTCAGCCTGTCTCTTCACTTCTGCATGCAATTCTTTCGCTGAATTGTACTGCCTCCAAGCCGCGAACACCACCAGCTCTGGGCCAACAACTCCTATCAATCCCCATTTCAAGTGTCTCATCAAGGTTTGTGCGGGTAGTTCGTCGTGTGGAGGAATATTGAGATGCATCGCAGACCATACACACAACCCCAAGGTAAGCAGGCAGGAGAAGACGAGAGAAATCGTCCCTCTGCCGGTCGGATCCGAGACCCAGCCTACGGTAGAAGCTGTGGCGTTACTGGTAGCAATAGCAACTGGTGTGCTCGCTGAGAGGATAGACATGGCGATTCCACAAGATAGATCTGGGGTTTTATGCGGATGGTGTTGTTTAGTATTGGAAGTCTAAACATGCGATAATGATGAGGAGAGCCAGGCGACACTGAGAACATTCTGTAGTAGATATGAGACGCTTCAACCCCCTCTCATTGACTTGCGCCATCCTGATATACACAGCTAAAAGACGGATTCCCTGACCTTGCTGCGAATCCGCGTCTGGGTTCGTAAGCCGGCGCCCCGATCCGCTCTCACGACAAGGGCGCTATCGGCGTTAGAGAATGGCTGCAGAAGTGGACTGAACGACTTGTTCACCATAATTTGAAACCATATCCATGTTCATCTTCCAAAGCTTGCCATTTTGTTGGGTTGGAGGAGGGACTTGCGTCCCAAGAGTTCGGATGAGAAAAATTTCCGTTTCGAATGGTTTACGGAAAGCGGTAAGGATCAGATGCACCAGCGGAACTTTTAACTTACGACTTACCCCCCCGCCCCTAATTAAATATAACAGTGGATCAAAGTGCAGGGGTTTTTTTGTCTGGCAACTGGACCGTGCCAGGCTGGTTTTGTGGGGACCTACTATTACATTTATTTAGGGGGGGAGAGTATGACTTATGACTTATGACTCAGCACGCGCATGCTTCTGGTGCTTTACCCCTGTGACGGCGGGATCGAGGCAATGGTACAAAGGCTCAAAGATCCAGGAAAATCCCATGTATTGAGAATACTAAGCTAAGGAGAAGAAGGAGAGAGAGAAGGAAAGGGGATAAAAGGAGGGAAATACTAGCTAAAACCACTGAAACGCCGGCTAGCTAGGTGAAACCAGTCATGTGATAGCCACCCCCCTTTGGCCCCCAGCCAGCGCCGTCACAACCCCACCAAAAATCGCCCACATACCACGCCCCCTCTCCCTATGCCTCTATTACTACTTAGAATATTACTCTCTCTTTAATTCTTATTTATATATATAGGAGAGAGGGGTGGGCGGGGGGTGGGCGGGTGAGGAGGGCGAGCAAGCAAGTTAAAAGTGAAAAGTGAAAAGTGAAAAGTGAAGAGTGAAAAGTGAAAAGTGAAGAGTGTAATGTGTGTTAAAATGAAGCTTGATTTCTTGTGTTTTCTATGAAAGCTCCAGCTTCCTTAAAACTCTGGAAATTACGTCCCCACTTAAAAGTGGACCACAGAGCGCACGGCGCCCTGATTTCAACAATGTGAAATGTGAAATGTGAAATGTGATGAGGCATGCGAGATTGCGAGAGGAAGCCTTATAATTACAGGCTTCTTATCGCTAAATTTTAGGGTAATAGTCGCTAAATTATTACTAAAAAATTGGTACGTAACTGTTTTATACTATAGGGTGCGGCACAGATTTTTAGTAGGGTCCCCTTATTTTGCACTTACCCCCTTCCCCCTACTTCGTATATCCCCCCTCTCTTACCCCTATACTTATAGAGAGAGAAAAGAATTAAAGACAGTAAATATTTTAAGTAGTAATAAAGGTATAGGGAGAGGGGTATAGTATATGGGCGTTTGCGATTTTTGGTGGGGTGAGCACGTCCCGTGCCGAGTCATAAGTCATAAGTCGTAAGTTACTGTAAAAGTTCGCTGGCACATCACGTCCTTACTCGTTACGGCTTTCGGTAGCTGATGTGCGCACAAAACCCCAATAAAGGTGAAACGACAACTTTCCAATAACTCTCCATCAAATATTCTCACACCAGTTAATACACCAGGTCGGAGTTATGGCATCTGAATCGATATTACAGTCGCGCAAACGGGCCTCCCCTCGCCAAGAAGTTAATATTGAGCAAGTCACCATCAAGGCTTGCCCCAGCCGACCTTTCCAGGTTGACGAGATATCGAAGGTACAGGCAGGCAGAAGAGCCCGACTTACGCTCTTACTCTGGCACGAGCTGGGTGAGTACTTTCCATACAAAGGCCGCATCTCCCTCGGTAGAGTAGACAAGCTGAACAAACTGCTCTGAAGCGCCGTGGCAACAGTTAGTCCTTGTGTTTCAATAATCCTTCAAGAAAATGCTCAAAACTCAGCAGAGATAATGAATTCATCATCTCCGGCTACCGGTAGGTCACCCAACACTGCTTACATTCAAGGACCATGATTCATAATGGCACAAACAGTCCTGCATCTGGATCTTTCCGCCAATCCATGAAAAGCTTGAGACACATACATAACGAAACAGGTACGTACCTCTCTTTGGACACTCCCCAGTGATCTAACTAGATTAAAAACTTTTAGTGAATATATACTCCCACCTGTTCGGGGCGGTCCTCTTCGTCACTCTTCCGTTTTATGTATATGCCAAGGTTTATCCTCGCTATGTCAGCGCTCAACTGGGCGACATCATCGTTTTCTC
Source organism: Hyaloscypha bicolor E (assembly GCF_002865645.1). Classification (NCBI taxonomy): domain Eukaryota; kingdom Fungi; phylum Ascomycota; class Leotiomycetes; order Helotiales; family Hyaloscyphaceae; genus Hyaloscypha; species Hyaloscypha bicolor. The sequence continues at coordinate 1,414,373 of NW_020194558.1, forward strand.
CACTTTCTTCTTTGGAGTGGCCATATGCTTCTTTCTCTCGGCGTCGTATGTCCTTCAATACTATGATTCTCCATTCCCCCATTAATAGATGGGATGTTGCAGCTTCCATATTGTGGCGAACCTTAGTGAGTGTGTAGCAGCACGAGGAAATCAACTTGATTATGTAGGTGTTGTGGTTTTGATGTGGGGATCCACCATTCCTTCCATCTACTATGGGTTTTACTGTGACCCAAACCTCCAGGTACTATACTGGTTAGTGGTCAGTGACTATCTCGTTTCATCTCCCTCTTCTTCTCCGAATATCTGAGGGGTTAAGAACACGGAGGCTAACAAACTGCGTATGTAATGCGCACAGCGGTACAGGTCACCATATTAGCAGCTGCTTGTGTTGCTGCAACTCTCGATCCACAATTCCGCCATCCGCGTCTTCGGCCGTATCGGGCAGCGATGTATTCTGGCTTGGGTCTTTCTGCGATCATATTCATCAGTCACGGGGTTGCGATTCATGGCTGGGAGATCCAGAATCATAGAATGAGTCTGGGCTGGATGGGATTGATGGGTGGATTAAACCTCATAGGCGCGTCAGCTTATGCCACCAGGGTTTGTTGCTCACCTCTTTCGAGTTACATATTTTGACCTAGTCTAGATTCCGGAAAGATGGTATCCCCGGAGACATGATATATATGGCAGCAGTCATCAGATTCTCCATTTCATGGTTATCTTCGCTGGACTGACACATATGATCGGCTTGCTGAGTGCATTCGATTATCTGCATACTCAGATTAGTCCCTGCACATAGGTGGAACATTGGCTGTGGGGAAGATGACTTTGACCTATGCACATTTATGAGCGTCGAGCTCGCCAGTAGACTCATACTTCCGCGGGGAGTATAAGTGACAGGGAGAGAGATAAAGCGTTATGTCGATAGACGAATTCTCTCTCAAAGTCAAAGAGGTAGTCAACCAACTTTCTTCCTGTGATACTAGACCGTTTCCAGTATGGTACCGAGATTTCTTCATAGCAACAGTATTGTCGATTGTAGATACAGGATATCTGGCGCCACTGATTGAGAAAGAGAAGGAGCATGTACAGTGCCCTAGGATGATCTTAGAGGATAGTGCTGCCAAGGGCTTCAAGAACGCATTGAAGCATAAATTCAGTAAGCTGTTTCGGCCAATGTCGAGATGCTGAGTTGTTCTGACCGTATATGACTCTGTAGAGGTCTCCTAGAGACTTTTGAGAGCTGACATGATCAGCGTTGAAGTCGATGGGTCGGAATGATACATTACCAGTTGACATCGCCTTGTTGAGTTACATCAGAGCTGCCGGAGCCATTGTCATTATTGAGATTCCGCAAGCTGAATTCCTCAACACAACATCGAGCAAGAGTCTCTGTTCAAAGCCCTTACTGGCTGGATGCGCCTTCGGTCAGCCTCGAGGCTCGTCCGGAAACTCGCATAGACAATTCTGTACTTCGAACTTCCCACTTCGGCTGGGGGTCGTCATCTCGACCGTCCGCCTATAGAGTACGTGATCCGAGAATGGAGAGTGAAGGAAGAGAGAACATACCAGACAATGAGCACATGGTGTAGTAGTCACCTATACCCAGTTTGTGCAGTTGTAAGTTAGCCAGTACTTGCAGCGCTACTTGTAATACCCTCCTGAGCCAGACATTTTGGACAATGAGATGTGCAAGAAAGAAGACTCAAATAAATGATCAACTGGACAGGACTCTCACGTTACGGAGGGTATACTTGTAGTCCCCATGGACATTCGACCTGATGATGGCTCCCATTCCACAATATTTGGAGCAATTGGCTAGGACGTTGACGAATCCACTCAGTAGGGCTATCCGTTGAGCTGCAGCAGCGCCCGCCCTTCCATGATCAAATATACCGCAAAATTGCAGCAAATCAGAAGCCTTCGATCAGGAATTAGAGATTATGATTTGCTTAAAAATGTCGCTTACATCGTAGCAGGGCAAAATAATATAGCGAGATTAAATTTGCTAGGGTATCCAGCCACAATGGGTTGTCCCAGCTAGGCCATATTGGCCTGGCCCCTCCATTTTTATATTATAAAGCTTCAATTTTACCATAACGCGTCTGCAAAATGGACCATCATCTCATTCTCAATGTCCCTACTCCCAAAGCTAAGAAGCAAACGTCAAGGAATAACCGCTTATATATCCAGACCTTATTCCACTACGCTGGCTTTACCGTCGATTAAATCCTCCTTCAACTTTACAATCTTATGCGCCGACAAGTCGAATGCGCGCTTGAAAATCCTCTTATACCAAAGAAGAATTAACGTGGGCGAAAACCATTCCTTAATATATCTCGGCAAAAGCTCCTTATCGATTAGGTATATGCATTAAAAGTCTATTGTCGAATCCCGTAAGATAAAATACCATTTATATCTGGGTAAGACTGTGGAGTTAATGCGATTCGGGCTGCTTTTAAGAAAGGCTTTGCAAAGCAAGATGCAAGGATAAGGCCACTAATCTCTGAGAAGAACCGTATTCTTTGTCTTGAATTCGCGCGAGAGCATATTAATTGAATAGACAAGCAGTGGGCAAGTGTCTTATAAAGTAACGAGACGTGGGCTATACCGGGAAAAAATAAGAAGACAAAGATTATACGGCGAATTGGCATGTCAGAGCTCTTTTACCTGAATTACATAAAACCATATTAGTAAAGAAGAATCGGGTAAATATTTTGGGGATATATAAGTAAGTTATACGGCAAAGGGCCTTACTTATTCTGGGAGAAGAGCTAGGGGAATATTAACTCGGCCTCTTATTGCGAGTAAATCCTTTATTTATTTAAGAAGTATATGCAATTGCATTCTAGGCTCGTTTTTTAATAAGATAATATAGGAGAACACGCAATTACTATAATAACCTTATAATTTATTTACTATAATATCTACCTGATTAAATAGCTTCCCTACTCTCTAGATCTTAATTCAATTGAGATTATATGAGACAAGCTAAAGAATTATATCCAAGCAGGAAACCCTTTTATTTACAAGTGTAATAGGCGCACGTAATAAAGCATGAGTGAATATTAGATACCGTGAATTTGGTTTCTTATTTTAGGTAATCCTTGCATCGGGATCGCACAAATCGCGCAGGATTATATTTCCTAATTAAATAAAGGGCTTCGTATACTTGGCTAAGCACTAGATGTTACAATTCAGCTTTCCACCTGGTCAGCTGACATAATTGTATAACTGGCATTACCCATATCTCGTTGCCCATATCCCGCCATGTCCCGTTACTTCCAGGTCACATGACTACGCACGTAACACGGCCGCATTGCTAAGGAAACATGCTTGGAATGCACTAGAGATATTTAGAATACTAAGCCCCTTATAGGCTAGTATATTATAGAATATATACTTTTTCTTATAATTTCCTATATTCTAGTTTTTTATTCTTTAGCTATAAATCGTCTTTATAAAGAATCTTTTATTTTATTTTTTAAGTATTAAATATTATATTTATAATAATATTTAAAGCTTACTTTTTTAAATATTATAAAGAATTTCAAATAAATTAATTTATAATTATTAGAAATAAAAGCATTACTAAAATAATAAAACCTCAGAAATATAAGTAATAGGCTTTAGAATAATAAAAGCAAAAGCTTTAAAACCCTTAAAAAAAATTAGATATTTAAATCTTTATAAATATATATTAGTAATATATTAGAATTTTTTTTCGAAAATTCGAAAATTCAAGAATTTTATATAAAGGCTATTCTTTAATTAAATTCTAAAATAATAGATATTTATAAACTAGTAATTTAATTATTACTTTTAAGCTTTATTTTATAATCTTATAAGCTTTATATTAATAATAAAATTATTAAAAAATATATTAAAAAAAAGTATAATAAATTAATTTTCTAAAATATTATATAATTCGAAATAATATTAACTTTTATTAAGGCTTTTAAGGCTTTTAAAGCTTTTATTAGTTTATTTTATTTCATTAATAGTTTTTTTTATATTAAATATCTTATTAATATTTCTAGAAACTTTATAAATAAATTTATAAAAATAAAGCCCTTTATTTTTATTATAAAACTTCTATATATTAAAAATCTTATTATTATTAGAAAATTATATAAATAGGCCAAGAAGCCTAATTTCTTATTTAAAAATATTAATATAATTATTACTAATTATTAAAAAGAATTAAAAAGCTATTATATATAAAATTAATTATAAAAATATTTAAAGCCTTTTTAATAATATTAAGCTTTATAATACTAAACTCGAAAAGAATATTAAGTATTATATAGCTATAATAAATCGATATATAATAACTTTAATTATTTTAGCTTTATTTATTTCTATTATTTTCGTTTTTGTTTTTTAAAATATTTTTTAAAAATTTCTCGAATTATTTTATTTTTATTTTTATTTAAAATTTCCTATATTTTATATTTTCTTTAAAGATATTAAAATTATTAAGCTTTTAAATTTAATTCTTTTTACTAGAAATTATATTATTTTTAATAATTAGTTAATTTAGATTAAAAATAAATTATAAAGTAATATTAATTTTTTTTTTTTAAAAAAAATTTAAGATTATTTATATTTCTAATAAATTTATAAGTAATATTCTTACTTTAACTAACTTTTATATTAATAAAAATAGTTTAAATTAGTAATATTAGCTTTTAAAGTTATAGAAATTAATATATATATATATATATTATTATTAATATAACTATTTTTTTAAAAGTTATATATATAATTATAAAACTAGAAATATAAAATATAAATAATAAAATATAAATAATAAAATATAAATAATAAAATATAAATAATAAAATATAAATAATACTAATTAAATAATTATATTAGCTAATTAAATTAAAAGCTAAATTATAATAATATTTAAAAAGCTAAGCCCTTTATAAGCTAATATATTATAAGATATATATTTATATTTATATTAGTTTTTTCTTTTTTAGTTTTTCTTTTTTAGTTTTAAATTATTTTTATAAGAAATTTTTTATTTTATTTTTTAAGCTTTAAATATTATAAAATTTATTTCTAAAAATATTTATAATAGAATTAATTTTAGAAAAATATTTATTATAAAATTAAAATTAGATTTTAAAAATTACTTTTAAAAAAAATATAAATTAAATATTCGAATTTTAAAAAGTTTTTTTTAATTTTTAATTTTTTTAAAATATTATATAATAGCTTTTAATAAATAATATTAAGTTTATTTTTAAAGCTTATTATATAAAAAAAATCTAATTTTATTTTAGAAAGTTTTTATTATAATTTAGCTTTTAATTTTATTAGCTAATATAATTATTTAACTAGTATTATTTATATTTTATTACTTTCTAGTTATATAATAATATATATAATATAATAATTTTATTATAAAAATATATTAGAAATATTTAAAAAGCTAAGTCTCTTATAAGCTAATATATTAAAAAAAAATTTATAGCCTTTTATATTCTAGTTTTTCTTTTTTTAGCTTTAAATTATTTTTATAAGAAATCTTTTATCTTGCTTTTTAAGCCCTAAATATTATATTTATAATAATATTTAAAGCTTTTTTTTTTAATTTTATAAAGAATTTCAAATAAACTAATTTAGAATTATTAGAAATATAAGTAATAGATTTTAAAATAATAAAAGTAAAAAGATTTAAAATTTTAAAAGAATTAAATATTTTTATTTTTATAAATATATATTAATAATATATTAGAAATTCTTTTAAAAACCTAAAAATTAAATTTTTTTATATAAAAACTATTTTTTAATTAAATTCTAGAATAATAAGTATTTATAAACTAGTAATCTAATTATTACTTTTAAGCTTTATTTTATAACTTTATAAGCCTTATATATATATTAGTAATAAAATTATTAAAAAATAATAATAAAAGAAAAATATAATAAATTAATTTCCTAGAATATTATATAATTTGAAATTATATTAACTTTTACTAAAGCTTTTAATAAGGCTTTTAAAGCTTTTACTAGTTTAGATTATTTTATTAATAGCCTTTTTTTAAATTAAATATTATATTAATATTTCTAGAAAATTTATAAATACATTTATAAAAATAAAGCTTTTTATTTTTATTATAAAGCTTTTATATTTTAATAATTTAATTATTATTAAAGAACTATATAAATAAACTAAAGAATCTAATGACTTATTTAAAAATATTAATATTATTATAACTAATTACTAGAAAAATATTTAAAAGGCTTTTATATATAAAAATATCTATAATAATAATAAAAGCCTTTTTAATAATATTAAGCTTTATAATATTAAACTTAAAAAGAATATTAAATATTATATAATTATAATAAATCGATTTATAATAACTTTAGCTACTTTTACTTTATTTGCTTTTATTATTTCTATTTTTTTTATTCTTACAAATTCTTTTCTAAAATTTCCCGAATTATCTTATTTTTATTTCTATTTAAAATCTCTTATATCTTATATTTTCTTTAGAAATACTAAAGTTATTAAATTTCTAGATTTAATTCTCTTTATTAGAAATTATATTATTTTTAATAACTAGTTAATTTAGATTAAAAATAAGCTAAAAAGAAATACTAATTTATATTTTTTTTTAGAGAATCTCAAAATTATTTATATTTCTAATAAATTTATAAGTAATACTTTTACTTTAATTAACTCTTATATAAATGAGAATAATTCGAATTATTATTATTTGCTTTTAAAATTATATTTTTATTTAAAAAGAGCTATATTTTAATTCTAATAAAATATAAAATACTTATTATAATTTTAATAAACTTTAAATATATTTTAATTAAATATTTCAAGAGTTTTATATTTTCTTTTTATAATTATTTATAAAAAGCAATATTAGTTTTTAAGATATTAAATATAAACTAAACGAGAAGCTTTTATTAAAGCTTTAGAAATTAATACATATATATTATAATAATTTCTTTATTAATATTATTTACTTTATTTAATACTATATTATTAATAATTAATAAATTAAGGCTATATATAAGAAAACCAAGAAATATAAGAAAATAAAAGCTAATTTAACTAAATTTATTTCTAGTATTATTTATACTTTTTTATACTTTTAAAAAGAAATTTAAAGAGCTTATATTTATTACTTTTATTAAATATTTTTTTTTTTAAAAGTATAAATAATATTTTATAAAAACTAAAAATTTCTTAGTTATTAAATATTACTTATTTAAATATAATAAGAAAACCAAAATAGCTTTCTTTAAAATTAAGCCGAGCCTAGTTCTTATTTTAGTAAAATATCTAATTTCTATTTTAGTATAGTATTTAGAGAATTTAGGCTTTAATTCTAATATAAAACCAGAAAATAAGTACTTTTAAAAAAGTTTTTATTTTAGGAACTTATAATATTAATTTAATAAAAATTTATTTAATTTATTTAATTTATTTAATAAAAGAAAATACTTTTATAATATCTTATATTATTAGTATAAATAAATTAAAAATTGAGTTTTCTTTATTTATTAATATTAAAATAAATAATTATACTTTTATTAATATAAAACTTATTTATCTTATAAAATAATTCTTAGAAATAAAATTATGACTTCTTTTCTTATTTTATATTATATATGATTTTAATAAAAATCTAATTAAATTTATTAAGAAATATTTAGGAATTTTGTTTTTTATAATAAATATATTAATAATAAATATATTAATAATAAATATATTAATAATAAATATATTAATAATAAATATATATTTAGTAATTCTAATTTATATACCAAATTACTAATATATTTAAGGATCTTAAATAGACCTATAAATTTTAGCTTAAGCTTTCTTATTTTAAGTTTAATATTTCTTATTAATAATATTATTTAGGCTTTTTTAAAATAGTATTTAGCTAACTAGTATTTATTATAATAGATTTCCTAGTTATTTTATATATAATACTATAAGTTTTTAAGCTTTTCCTACTTTATTTTAAGGGTTTCTAGCCTTTTATATATAGCTAATATTTTTTCTATAATTCTATTTTCAGGATTTTATAGAAATTAAGAATAATATTTATAATATATATAGAAAAATATATCTTATAAAATCTAATATTTTAAGTTATTATATATAAATTCTATAAAAAATAATTTCTTAAACTAGTTATTCTTTTAAATATTATAATAATATTTCAGGTAATATTCTAGGGCCTGATTTTGCCTTTTTATTTAATTATTTATCTAAGAATAATAAGCTATATTCAAATACTATTTATATATTAAATAAAAGTAGAAAGCAGACTAGAACTAGCTAGTAAATACTATTTCTTAATCGGAAATAATTCTATTAGAAGAGTTAAAGATTAAGAAAATATATTTCTATATAATCTTAGTAAGTTCCGGAAAGTTAATTATTTTATAATATATAATATATCTTGCTATTTTAGAGTACTAGTTAATAACTATAAGAATTATATTAAAATCGGGACCTTTTACCGGGTTTTTATATAGTAATAAACCTATAATAAAATTTATAGAGATCTTATCCCAAAGTCTTTTAAGCTATAATAAATTACTAAGCAAATTATATAGTAAATGCCTCTTGGCCTTAATTCTCTAGTAAATATTATATTCTTAATAATACTTGCAAATATTTTCTTTTATATTTTCCTAATACTAGAATCTTCTAAAAAGCTTAAGAGTTTTCTCTATTCTATAATATCTGGCTATTAGGTTATTATAATAAAACTTTATAACTTTTTAATATAAAGCAGGATTATTAGATATAATAATACTTAAATAATACCTAAATAAGCCCGAATTATTTTTCCAGATTTCTTTTCTCTTAATATCTCTCTTATTAAGCCTCTATTTCAAAATATTCTAATATTAAGAATTATTTCTTTAAGTTATTTAGATAATATCTAGAAGGAATTTAGATAAAGAGGCTAGTACTATAGCTCTTTTAGTAGCCGTATATATTTATATATAAAGAATTAGATATTTATAATTATCTAATTTAAAAACTCGAAAAACTAAGAAATCTTTAATTCTATTAAATAATATAGTTATAAATACTTCTATTACCTTAGCTATAGTAATAAAATCTTTAAGGCATTTTTCTATATCTTGCTTCTTAACTAATTCTATAATTAAGGAATTTATAAGATAATCTATTTATTTGTTTTATAATAAATATTTCTTTTTAGCTATTATAAATATAATAAATATTAAATAATACTTATTCTAAAAAGAGAACTCTTTAGATATTTATAAGGACCTCTAAATTATAATTATAAAAGCTTTTTTTAGCTTATTTTAAAAAGCCGGAAATCAAGTTATATTAATAGAACCTTTTTTATAATTAGGCCTTTTACTAGATCTATTTACTAGGTTTAAGGTATTTCTATAATAAATAATATTAAAATTATATATTATAAAATATATTATCTAATATATTTAATAGCTCTCTAGATATTTTATTTCTATAAAATATTAGAAATTATTATAATTTATAATAATCTTAATTATAAACCTGAATTCTTTAAGGTAATAATATTAATATTTAAAGGCTTTAATAATTATAAGTAGCTCTCTATTATAAATATTATAGTTATATTTAATTCCGGAGAATTTCTGGAATTAAAATACTATTAGATATTAGTATTTTTTCTGGCTATTACTAAAATTAACTTATTATAAAATAGTATTAGTAATTGCGAATTTTAATATATTAGTTTTAATACAAATTTTCTTAAAAGAATTAAAATAAACTAAAATAGGTATTATAGTAAAAGCTTTTTTTAAAGTCTTAAAGCTTTTAGCTATTTTATTTATCTATATAAAGAAACCGGATTTCTGGCTCTTTTCTATTTCTTTTAAGAGATTTATTAAGCCTATAATTACCTGAGAGTAATAGTAAATAAACCTATAATAGAAATTAGTAAATCTAAGAAATATTTAAATATTATAAAATAATTCTGGTTCTAGCTATTTAATAATATTATAGATCTATTTAGGATTCGTATAAATATCTTTTATTTTAATAAAAAAGCCTAAGAATTCGATTTCCTTAATATTAAACTTATATTTACTAAGTTTATAAAATAGGTTATTTTTATATAGCCTAGTAAGTATCTAGCAAATATAATTATAGTATTTATTTTTATTTCGGGAATAAATAAGAATATTATTTAAATAAATAATTATAAAATAATTTAGAAGTTCTATAAATATAATATTAATATATATTTAAAATATAATTACTTTAGTATATTTTATAGCTAGCCTAAAAAACATTATAAGATATTTAAAATAGCTATAGCGGGTCCTAAAAGCTATTTTCTACTCGTATTCTTTATAAATTCTTATTTAATAATATATATCTTTAAGATCTAACTTTATAAAAATCTTGGCTTTTTAGAACTAGTTAAAGGTTTTATTAATAAAAGAAAGCAAATACTAATTCTTAATTATAACTTAATTAAGTCTATAATAATTAATATAAAAGTATAGCCTTTTATTTTTCTTAGAAATAAAAAGAATAAGTACTTCTATTAGTTAGGTTTTTAATAAATTATATAAAGGTCTATATAGAATTATACTATCTATATTAATAGAGTATTTAATATTATTAAGATTAGGAAATTCCAAAGCTTTATTAGAATTAAAAACCTTTAAGAAATTTTTATATTTATTATTCCAGAAATAAATAAATACTTCTAAGGCTTCTTTCCGGAAAATATTAATTTATTATATTAAAAACTTCTATTTAGTATTACTAGAACCATATAATAAAGCAGAAATCTAGTAATTATTATAAATATATAAAGTCTATTATTTAGGATAATTATATTTGCCTTTAATTAAGAATAAGACTTGAGATACTAGTTTAGAATACTGGTTAAGCTTTTTATTAAACTCATTTAGTATTAGGATCTTAATATTATTAGGCTATTATAATATAACAAGTTATACTTTCTAAAAATCATATTATTTTAGCAGTTTTAAGATTTTGGTTATATAGTAAAAACTGCGGCCTTTTATATATAACTTATAGAAATTATATAAAAAAGCTAGTTTTTCTATAATTCTAGAAAAGAATCTTTTCTAAGTATTTAATTAATTAAGCTTTTATATATTATATACTATTTATACTTTACTATTTATACTTTTGATTTATTATTTTACTATTAAGTTATATTTTATATTCTAGTATACTTTATATAGGTTTTTGTTTTATTATAGTTTCCCTCTTATATTATATAAGTATATATATCTATTATTTCTTAATATAGTTTATATATTATATAAGAATTACTTTATAAAATTCTATATTAAAGATAAGGCTATAAGAGCTAATATTCTAATACCTATAGAACCAGAGCTTAAAAGAATATATCTCGCTATAATTATTTATAATAAATATCTTAAGATTATATATTTAATAGATTTTAAATTAGTTCTTATAAAAGATTATAAATTCTTAATTATATTTAGCTAAGGTAATAAAGCCCCGGTTTTAAATCTAATTATTATTAAAGAAATTATAATCTAATTCGGTATTATTAAATTTGCTATATATTTTTAAAATACCTATTTCTAGCTATATTAATTTTATTTAAATAGTTATATAAAATAATATACCTTTTTTATTATAGCCAAAATTATTAATATTTAAAATTTAGCTTTTCCTTTTTCTTTTCCCTATTTATTTCTTAGGAAAATCTCCTCTAAAGTATTCTTTTATAGTAATAGTATTAACCTGCTTTTATAAATGCCTTAACTATTTTATAGTTTTGGCCTTATTAGGGTTCTATTAAGCCTATTTAGTATATTTGAAATATTTCGTATTTCCTAAGAAATATTTTTTCTATTTATAAGTCTAATAAACTATATCTAAAATAAAACTAGTATTTTATTAAGGCTTTAAAAAGGCCAAAATACTACCTGAGGATTTCTTATATAGTTTTCGGAACTTTTTCTTTCTTTTTTAATAGCCTTATAAATCAGAATTTACTAAATCAGAATCCTTAGAAATAGAATTACTCTTATTAAACTTCTCTGTTTTTATTTTCCTTAATTTAGAATAAATAATATATTCTACTTTCTAAGCTTTTTTAAGTTATTTAGAAATAGATACTGCTTTATTTTCCGAGAAAATAAATATAAGTATTTAATAAATCTTATAGTTAGATAAAGTAGTATTAAGAGTCCGGATCCGGTTTCTTTTAGAATATAGGTTCTAGTTAATTTTAAAACTAATTATTTGAATATATAATTCGGTAACTATCTTATTATTTTTTTAATAAAAATCTCGGAGTTTTTTAAAAGTATTTTACTAATAGATTTAAGATACTTAAAATATATTAGCTAAATAAGCCTTGAATTACTTCTAATAAACCTTATATAATAATAGACTTTATTTTATTATAGCCTTTTAAGTATTATAAGATTTGTTCTTAAAAGCATTTATAATAAAGTTAATTCTAGAAAAGTATTTATTATAAGTCTAAGATTAGATTCTAAAAACCATTTCTTAGAAAAATATAAATATTCTCTATTTTTTAAGGAACTTTCTATAATATAAGTTAGATATCCGAACTTTAAAAAGCTTTTCTCGGTTTAAATATATCTTTAGGATATTATATAATAGCTTCTAATAAATAATATTGAGATTACTTTTAAAGCTTATTATATTAGAAAAGAAAATAAGTTCTAATTCTATTTCAGGAAGTTCTTTAGTAGAAATTACTAAAAAAGATAAAATAAACTTATAAATAAAGTTTTTATAAAATATAATAAACCGCAAGATATTTCTAAAAATACTCTTATATTATTTTAATTATAAGATATATTAGTTAATTATATTTACTAATTCTTGCTTTTATTAGAGTACTTTGACTTTAATATACAAGCCCTATTTTATAGCTTAGGTAATAATAACTCGAATATTAATCTCGGTATTTTAATTATTACCGGGATTATTTCCGTTATTATTACTAGCTCTCGGAGGCTCTTAAGGGGCTCTATTAAAAGTATTAGACAAGCCTTTACTATTACTTATATTAGAATTAATTTAGTTAACTTTTTCTATAAAAATAACTTTAGTAAAGAATTATATATTTCGCAGATTTCGAGATATAATTATTTATTAAACTATTTTTTTTAAGAATAGAGAAATTAGCTTATAAGGTATTTATTAGTAAATAATAAAATAAATTATAAAACCATAGTATTAAATTTAATATAGAACTAATCTCTATTTTTCCTATAAGGTTTAGAGAAGCCTTCTCTAAATAGGAGGCCCTAATAATATATATATAATTAGAAATTTATAAGCCTAATACTTATAATATAAATAATAATTAGTTATAATATTAAAGAGCTATTAATTTCTCTAATTAATACCCGTAATATCCGAGGTTTATTATATGTCCTTAAGTTACGTGCGACTCTATATATATTATAATTATATAATTCTAGCTATTAGGGTTTTAATTTAATATAATATTCTAAATATAGTTTATATTCTAGTTTCTTAACTTTATTAATTTTAGTTCTTAGAAAAATAAAAAAGGTTTTTACTAATTTAAAGTTATTTATAATAATAGTAGTATTTAGCTTAGCTAATATATTTATTTTTTCGTTTCTTATTATATTTATATATCCTGAAACCTAAATTAGTTCTATATTAGCCCTTTTAGTTTTACGGGCTTTAATAGCTAATATAACTCTAATTTATTAATTTTAGTCTAATTTATTAGAAAAAGTCTTTAATTAAAATAAACTAGCTTAGTTATTTATAAAAATATTAAAAAGCTTTTCTTTTTTTATTATATTACTAGTATATTTAATAGCTTTAATAATGCCTTCTAGTTCTTTATTATAAACTATAATACTAGCTCTTATATTATAGCTTTTTCTATATTTAGCTATAATTAATATATAAGAAGTTTTATAATTATGAATTATAAGCCCTAGACTTCTTTTAGTTTCTTTTTTAGTTTAAGATTTATTTATATATATAAATAATATAAAACTATTATTATATAAAGTTTTTAAATAGAAATTATATAATATAATAGTTTTTTTCTTTAGTTTCTTTTATATAATAATTTTATAAAATACTTTTCTATTCTAAAAAATAAAATAAAAGTATTTTATAGTTTTTAAATCTTTAAGATTTATTAGATTAATAATAGAATTTACTATAATTTCTATTTGAGACTTTTTAATTATATAATCTCGCTTTAGATTAATATTTAGACTATAAATAGAATCTATATCTAAATTCTATTATTTTTGAATTCCTAGATTTTTAAAAGAACTTTTCGAACTCTAGTTTAATAAAGTATTTTAGATTTAATTTAAGAATATAAAAGATATATTAATAATAACTATAATTTAGTCTTATAATAAATAAAATTAAAACCAGTTTAATCTTTATAGAAATAATAGAAGTAGTTTTAAATACTTCTAAGGTTTTCTTTAAAACTAGGTTTTGAATTATTTAAAAAGGCTAAATTTGAGTTTTATTTTTAGTTTTCTATTATAATATAGAATTATAATTTATTATACTAGTAATATAAATTAAATATAAATATCTAATTATAAAAGAAAATAAATTATATAATATATTTATAAGTTTTTATATTCTATAAAAGGCTTGTTTTGCTTTAGAAGCCTTATAGGCTATATATTTCTTAAATCTGAGATTTTTATTAAAATAGATCTCTAGTTATTTAATTACCTTATTAGAGAAAACTAGTTTCCTATTAAATAGTTTTAAACTAGGCTTCTTTTTAGAATTATTAAAGTAAATAAGCTCTATTTTATTTATATTAAAGCTAATAATATTCTTTTTCTTTAGATTAATTATATTTTCTATTTCTTATTCTAAAGTTTTTTTTTTAAAAAAAAAACTATTAAAAGTAATAATAAAAGATATATTATTTAAATAGAATCTGAATTTAATATTTATAAATTAGAAGTAATATAAGTAATATAGGGTTTTTTTATATAAAATACTAGTAAATATAAACTTAAATACCTTACTTTAATATTATTATTAAAAACTAGTTATAATACTTAGTTATTTAGGAATAATAATACTCAGAAAATAAGGCTAATAAATAATAGTAAACTAATTATAATTTATAATAGCCTATTCTTAAATATATAATTAAAAATATATTTAATATCTAGAAAAAGAGTATTAGTTTTTAGCTTATAGAACTTATTAGTTTTTATTTTATTTTATAATAATAAAATAGTATTAATAATTAATTTATATAGCCTGTCTTTTATTTAAAAGAAATATAATAAATTATTAGTCTTAGCTAAATAACTAAATCTCTTAGCTAGTATTTTTTTTAGAAACCTTTTCTAGGTAATTAAATAGGGAAATAATTTAATATATTTTAGATAAAAAATAGTTTAGTTTTTCTAATTTCTTTAGAATAAAGCTAATAGCTTATTTCCAGATTTTAGAATAGTATTTCTTATTAATAAATAAGAAATATAGCTTATAAAAATATCTAAAAAAGCTTTATAAATATAAATTATAATCTTTTAAGTAATTAAATCTAGTTCTGGAGTTTTATTCTTTATTTTAGATATATATATTTATTTTAGTTCTATTTTAAATAAAATAGGCCTATAGTTTATTAGATTAATAAATTTAGTATTTAGAAATAATAAAAAAAGCTTAATTTTAAAAATATTATATTTCTTTTAAAAAATTAATTTTAGTTTTTTATTATTATTTAAAATATTAGAAATAAATTAATATATAATATTTTTATTATATTTTATAGTTTTAAAAATTAATTAAAAGTTTTTATTTTTTAAGAATTTATTCTAATATATTAGCTTAATACTTTTAATAATATTAAAATAAGTATTTTTTATATTTTAGAGTTTTTATTTATAAAAAATATATTTTAAAGCTTTAGATTTATAGCTATAATATAGTATTAATTTATATAAAGTCTTTAAGTTTTTATTTTATTAGAATTTAAAATATAAACTAGTAATAGATTTTGAAATATTATTACTAGCTATATCTATTATTCTATTTATAAAGTTTTTTATTAATAAATCTAGTTTTTAATTTATATTATTAAATAAAAAGAATATATTTTTAAAACTATTAATAAAATAAATTATTAATTATAGCTAAATATAGAAAAAGCCAGAATATAGGAGCTAGTACTATAGTTTATAATAGAGAACTAGAAGGCGTTACTAGAGCTATTAAATATACTAATAGTAAAGTAAAAAAAGGAAAGCTTTTTAATATCTATATAAATAACTAAGCTAGTTTACTAAGACTAAAAACTTCTTTTAATAAACTAGAATAAAGTTAATAAATTAGAGCTATATTAGCTACTAAAGCCCTTATAGCTAAAGGAGCTAATATAGAACTAATCTGGATCCCAGAATATATAAATATAATAGGGAATAAAGAAATAGATATACTAGCTAAAATAGGTACTACTTCTCTTATATTAGAACCTGAATTAATAAAAACCTTCTTTGCTTTTCTAAGAGTTCAAATTAATAAAGTTAAGAAATAAAAATATAAACTACTTTTAGAATCTTATATTAAACTAAAGACCTAGCTAGAATTATATAATAATATATATTTATAAAAAGTATCTAAGAAAATATAGCTACTTTTAGAAATACTAAGGCTACTAGCTAGTATCTTCTTCTAATTAAAGCTAAGTTACGGATACCTAAAGTCTTATTTATATAGGCTAAATATAGTATCTAATAATAAATGCAAATGCGGGAAAACTAAGAATATAAAACACTTTCTTTTATATTATATATTATATAAGAAGGAATATATTAGACTATTTAGTTAATTTAAAAGTAGCTTAAATACTAGTACTTTTAATCTATAATTACTATTATATACGGAAGTTAGAATATTAAATATACTAGTATTCTTAAAAGAAAATAGTATATGAACTAAAGTATAGAAATAGAGAAAGTAGAAATAAGAGAGGAAATAGAGAAAGAAATAGGAAAAGAAATAAGAGAAGAAATAGGAGAGGAAATAGGAATAAAAATAAGAGAAATAGAAATAGAAGAATAGAAATAGAAAAGTAGTAATAGAAATAAAGTAGTAATAGAAATAAAGTAGTAATAGGAATAAAGTAATAATAGAAATAAAGTAATAATAAGAAAGAAATCGTGATTTATATTTATTTTCTTTATTTCCTTATTATTATTATTCTAGAAATATATCTTTAATTATTTATTATACCTATATTAGAAATTGGGCCTATATATAAATTACTAAGATATATACTAGCTTAGTTAGCTATATTATATAGTTCTAAACTAATAAAGTATATTAAAAGAATTTTTTTTAAATTTTACCTAATTTACTTTTTTAATATTAAATCTAATTAGATTTAAACTAGAGCTATAAATTAATTTACTAATAATAATTAGAATCTAAATCTAGTAATATTTACTAGTTTTTAATCTTAATTACTATTTTACTAATAATAAAACTTAAATCTAATATAAAAGAAATAAATATATTTAATTTATAGAAAATACCTTTTTCTGATTTATTTAATAGCTTTAAAAGTAGTTTTCTATATAGCTAATTAAATGAATTATATAAGTATTAAGAAATTTAAGAGAATTTTACTAAAAGATAATATATATTAAAATTATCTAATAATAGTAAGCTATTATAGAAAATAATAAATAAAATATTTTCTTTTAATATAATTAATATATTATTAGAGTTTTTTAAATAAATTATATTATAGAAATTAGTTAATTATATTTTTAATATATCTAGATTTAAGTTTATAATTAAATAATTAGAATTACTTAATAAGTTTTAAGCTAGACTAGCTTATAATTCACGAGCTATATAAAATAAAATTCTAGGTTTCAAAATATTATAATTCGGAAATATTTAAAAATAGCTAAAATATATAATAGAATAATATTTCTGATTATTATTATTTCTTATTATTATTTAAAGCTCCTGAATTACTAGAACTTTAATATCTAATTCTATAACTATTTATAAAACGGTTTTAGTAATAGGATTATTATAGTTTATATTAATTTATAATACTTTAATATAATTATTTATTAATAGTAATAACAGAAATTATAATAGTAATAGCTTGTTTTATTATTAAATAGATTTCATATAGCTTGAAATTAGCTAAATAAATAATACTTAAATAATTAGAGTATTTAGTAATTATATAAGAGTATTTTTTATTTTTCTTTTTATAAATAAAGCAAAAATAGTTCTTAGTTATATAACTCTTATTATATAGTAAATATTTAGGTTCTTTTTATAAATAGAATCTAAATACCCGTATTTTATATATTTAGTATATTATATAATATTAGAAATAATATAGTATTTTACTATTTTAATAGAGATTCCAGCTATAAAAAGTCTATTTTTAATAGCTCTATTAGCTTAAATCTCGATAGAAAATACTATTATTACTAAACTAGCTTATTAGAGGCCTAAATTTTTCTTTTTCTTAAAAGTAGCCTAATAAGATTACCTATAGTTAATAAATTCTAGTTTCTTATTAAAAATCTTGATTTTTTCTAGAATTAAGTTTATTTCTTCAAATATATTAAACTTATAAATAAATATATTATAAATAATAACTTTATACTAGGGTTTCTTTTTTTATAATTACTTCGTTTTAAATCAGAAAATTAGAATTAAACTCAGAAATAATATTTATTATAATATTATTCTTTAAAGAAAGAAAAACTATAGAAATTACTAATTTCTTAATTCTTTTAAAGCAAAAAGTAGAATTAAGTAAATTATAAATAGAAATAGCTAAAAAAGAACTAGCCTGCTTTATATAAGCTAATAGGAAAGTACTTTTCCTAGAGAGGGCTTTTAATTTAGTATTATAAGTATTATTAGTATTATAAATACTATTATTACTAATATAATAGGTTACTAAAAGAGTAGCGAGTCAGGAAGTAATCCAAAGTAGTATTATAACTGAAACTTGAGGAAGTAAATAAGTTATAGGAGGCATAAAGCCTTATGAGCTTATATACGGACTATAGATATATATATATACTTGCTAGGATACTTAGACACTTTATAATACTGCCCTTTCCTTTTATGGCTTACTCTCTTCCGAGATATTCCCGGATCCTAATAAGAAAATAAAAAGGAAAGCATTTTATTCTCTTTTCCTAAGTTCTTATAACTTTCATATAACTTCTTAGTAAAATAAAGCAAAAACCCCTACCCTTAACTTCTTATCTTTTCTAATTACTTAAGACTAGGAACTTAATATTTTATTAAAAGATCCTTAAAACCTATTCCCTAAAAAGCTTCCTGCCAGAGAATTAAAAAGATTATAAGGTTTCTTCTTTCTTATTTCTAACTAGTAAAAGCTAGAAGCGAGATTCCGTAAACTAGAATAAGTATTTCCGGGGCTTTCCGGGGCTTGGCTTAAGATTTATCTAGGTCTAATAAGCTATCTTCTAACTTATCTAGTATAAAGGTATTATTTATTTTAGCTTTATTTACTTTAGCTTCCTTATTATTTATCTAATTATTATCTAATAGGCTTTTAATTCCGACTATATTAATATTAATAGATAATTATCTTAGTCTATCTATTATCTTCTTATTAATATTTATTATTACTTTCCTAAATATATTCTTCTCTTAATTATAGATCTAGAGATCCGTTATTACTTATACTAGTTCTACTATTTCCGATCTATATACTTTATTTAGTATATTTTTATCTAGGTCTAGTATTAGACTACTAGTAATTCGGAGGCTTATTAATAATATAAATCCGAATATCTATTAGGTTATTTAGAGGAAATATATTAATTTAAAGACTTCTTCTTTAGTAATATTATAATAAGTAATTTCTTAGTTCTATAGTCTTAATTCTTGAATTATATATTAAGAATATAATTAGAATTATACTAATTATATTAAGATTTCTTTATTTATTTACTAGTATATATTTATATTATATTTATTATAATTTATAAGTATAATAAGTAAATAGTTACTAAATACTTTATTATCTTTTAAGCAAATATCTTTATTTCTATATTATTACTATTTTTAGTATATAAATTTAGATTTTATATTTAATTATAAAAGAAATATCTTTAGATATACTATTTATTTTTTTCTTTATTTTAGAAAAAGCTTATAGCCGAGCTCTTTTAAGGTTTTTCTAGTCTTTTTTATAACTTTCTACTTTACTTTATTATATATATTATAAATAAAGACTTTATATAAAATACCTATATTAGTAATAACTCTTCTCGGCTTTATTAGTCTTTTTATTAGGCTTACTATAGTATTCTAATTACTTATAAAGATTTCTTATAAGAAGTCTTATTTATCTAGATTTATATATTATTAGACTAGATTAATAAAGTTATTATTTCCGTAATATAGGTATTCTATATTCTATTATATTAGTTATATAATATTTCTAAATATAAATTAATTATATATATTATTATATTTTTAGAATTATTATTATAAGTCTTTTTTATATTTAAAAGCTAGATTAATATCTTATTATAGGATCTTGGCTATTAATTCTATTTATGGCTCTTATACTTTATCTTAACTATTAATATCTATTCTATTATTAAATATATTATTCTAGTACTTAGCCCTAAAAAGTTTCGAATTACTATCTAATACTTGCTTCTTTCCTTTATTTTTATTTAACTTATAAAATTTATTTAGTAATAACTTATTAAACTAATATTAAATCTTCTTTATTTCTTTTAATTCTTTCTAGCTTATTTATATTAGTTTTTTTATAAAGTTAGTAATTTAATATAGCTTCTAAAATATATATTACTATAGGTTAGCTTTCTTTACTTTCTTTTTTAATAATATCTTAGTTACTAGGTAAATAGTATTCTTTATTAATATTACTAGTATAAATATTATTAGCTTAAGTCTAGTTTTTAGGCTTTTCTTTAACTTTAGGAAGATTTATAAAGCCTAGTCTTTTGCCTTTACTTTCTTTATTAATATTAAGACTTTCCTAATCTTTCCCGGATTATTATTTAGGCTAGGCTCTAGTTTCTTTAATAATATTAGTTTCTTTTCCTTTTTCTTACTTTTATTCTTATTATTACTTATCTTATTCTTTATATCTTAGTATTCCGGGTTATTCTTTTATAGCTATTTTCTAAATTATTTCTAACTAGTATAGTATTTTTCTAGATACTAGTTATAGATTTATTAAATAGCCTCTGTATTTATTATTAAAGCTATTATATCTAGGCTTTTTTTTTCCCGAATTTTTCTTTTTTTATAAAATATATTAGAAATCTATAATTATCTGGCTTATTAAAATCCGGACTTTATATAGTAATTTTTTTATTTATTTATTATAGGGCCTTAATAGCTACTTCTTTTATTATTTTATTTTTAAAATCTATATCCGGTTCCGGCTTTTTAAATATACTAAAAAGATATACTATTACTATAAAGTTATTAGATTATATAAATAGTTCGTTTTTTAAGACTATTTAATATAAGAATTATTATATTTCCTCTTATATATAAGGTGGCTTATTTCCTATTTAAGCTATTATTTTTTCCCGGGAAATTTCCCGGTTATTATTCTATTACTTTTATTATCCGGATTTAGGAAGTATTAAGCTTATTAATAGTTCTTATTATAATACTTTATAATAAGTTATAGATTATAGAAATAAAGGTTTATATTATCTTTTCTTTTTTACTTAGCTTTAATCTAGAATTAGTAAAAGTAAAGATTTATATTATTTTCTTTTTATTACTTGACTTTTTACTTATATTTACTTATAAAATTTTGAGTTTTAATTAATTCTTATTTTTAGTATTTTCGGGTCTTTTTTAGAATAAATATTCCCGTCTTATTAAAACTTATTTATAATTATAAGTATAAATATACTAATTCTCGGTATTAGGCCTTAGCTTAAAAAAATATTTCTTATAAAATATTATTACTATTTCTTATATATATTCTAGGTCTTTAGCTTTATACTAGCTATTATAATCTGCTATCTAGCCCTTTTATTATATTAGGTAATATAGTTTTCTTTATTATATTTAATACTAGAAGTTTATAATAGCCTTAATTTCCTATTTCTTAACTTCTTTTCCTTAGTTATTTAAAATAAGTTCTATTCCGGGTTCTTCTAAATTAGTATTCTCTTGCAAATCCCAAGTAAATTCCTAGTACTTTATTAGAAGATTTATATAAAAGATATTATAATATTTCTAATTTTCTAGTAATCTGAGCTAGTATACTTAATAGCTAATTTTCTTATTTACCCTAAATAGTTCTATTTTCTTTAGTTCTAGCTTTTTATAGAATTAGTTTAAGTTTATATTCTTTATATTAAATATTACTAGTTTACTAACTTTAAACTTTATTCTCTTATATTTTATATTATAATACTTTATTTATATATCTTATATATAAATTAATATCTTCTTTAGCTAATTATATATCTTTTAAAGTTTTCTTATTAGGTTCTTTACTAATTCTAATTTATAGTTTTATAGTTTTACTAGCTAGAAAGATTTTATAATCTTTCTATTTACTTTAAATAAAAATAGCTTTATTAATAAAAATAGGCTATTTCCCTATATAAATTCTACTAGATCTAATAAGTCTGTCTAGTTTTCCTAGTTAAAGTCTATAAATATTCTCAGAAAATCTTCTAATACTATTTTTTTTTTTTAGTTTAGTTATTTATTTATAAATAAAATACTATAAAGGTTTTTCTTTTTATCCTAAGAGTTTTTATAAATATCTTCTAGAATATTAAGATAAATAGCTTTACTTTATTTATTATAATATTATCTAGTATTTTATATTTTAAAAATATATAATAAAGAAATATATATATAAATTATTTTAAGTTTATTTCTTTTTAAACTAGAATAAAGTTTCCTTTCTTTATTAACTTATATACTATTACTAGAATTATATTATATATTATCTATTTTCTTTCTTTCTTATAAAAGAAGTTTACTAATTTTTTAAATAATAGTAGGTCTATAATAAGATCTAGTATAATAGAGCCCTAGAATTTTCCTAGAACTAGAAGTAGTTTTAATTTACCTAGTATTAGTATTCTTAAGAACTTATTTCTTTAATATACTAGATATAAGCTAATAAAGTTATTTATATTAGTATTTATATTTATCTAGAATAATAGCCTTTTTATTACTAGAATTATTTTATTTCTTCTAAAATAGCCTATAGTTAGGCTATTATAGAACTTTTTTAAAAGGTATTTTCTTAGTTTAGTATTTTCTAGTACCTATAAATAAGTCTTTTTATAAATTTATAGGCTATTCTCGAAAGTAAAGTTCTTTTCTTCCGGATTTATATATTTCTTTTATATATTTTAGATCTCGGTTATTATATTATTAAATAGTTATTTCTTCTTCTTAATTTCTTCTGGGATTTCTTTTATAAGATTATATATTATATATATATTTTTATAGCTATTACTTTATATTTATATTTCCGCGATTTTTCCTAGCTCCTATAATATTTCTTCTTTTTCTTATTTTACTTATATATAGGTATTTTAAACTATTATATACAGATTTCCCCCCTTAGAACCAGAAAATCAAGTACTCGAATAACACATTATTCTCCGGTTTTTTTACCCCCCTTACTTTCACACCCACACTTCACCCACCTTCAGAACTCACTCAATACACCTTAGCCCTTTGGCCCCAGGCTCTAGAACCTACTATAAGTAGAGCTAGAACAGGCTAAATGGCCCCCCCTGACCCCCCGGGCTCTAGCCCCCCTCCCATCGACTTTCAAGAGCTCGGAGAGCTTCCAGAGGGCCCTAGCGAACAGCTAGACCTACCCACTAGCTCCCCACTAGCTCGGTTCAGCCAGGGAGCTCAATTCGCATTCGATTTAGCTACAAATCCCATCTCTTCAGACGAACTCGCAGCCCCTTTTCCTCAGCCTAATTCAGCTAGTGCGGCTCGACTGAGCCGCCTCCAGAACGGGCTAAAGCGTGGCCCTAGCTTGAGCGATATTAATAGAGATATCGATAAGGAATACCAAAACCACGGAAACCACCACCAATATCAGAATCAAGCTTCGAATAAAGCTAAATTACTAATTCGTCAAGCCCGGGACTTAATAGTCAAAGCTATTACTATTACTCCGTTACATGACCAGTAATCTCGACTACTAGATTTAGTAGAAATCTTCAGAGAATACACTGAATTCGGCCGTATCCGCCATACTAGTACTTTACTAGCCTCCCAGGTAGCGAACCTCGAAAATGCCACTAAACGGATCGAAATTCAGTCAAGAACTCAAGCCAAACTAGCTACTCAAGCTAAAACTACCCCCGAAAAGCCTACTTGGGCTAAAATCGCTACTCAAGAATCACAATCTCACTCGGAAAAGGACTGGACTATAGTATTACATACTAAGTCCAAAAATCAGGGAGGAAAAGGCCCTAGTACACTTACTAGTAGCGGTAGTGCTCGTAATACTAATAAACCACTTAGTGCCCGTAATACTAGTAGTTCTAGTACTCGTGATACTAGCTCGAAATCTACGGCCCTCTCTAGGAAAAGCACCTTCCTACTAGCTTATATGGAGCAGGCTAGCTCGTTCTCTGCTATTTCTACTTGCAATTCGCTTAATACTGCTTTCCGCTCTAAGGGAATCAAGGAACTAGTAATCTCTACGGTCTCTCTTTCCTCGAAGGGTAATATTATAGTTAATACTACTCCCGAATTTAACTCTGACTTTCTGGTTCAAAATCAAGCTATTATAAAGGGAGTGCTTCCCTTAGTTACAAGTATACAAAAAGGAGAACCTTGGTATAAAGTTATTATCTACGGTCTACCTATTCGTGAGTTCGATATACCCGAAGGAATGGACTTAGTCCTAGAAGAAATCAAGACCTTTAATAAGGGACTAGAGCCTATTGGCCAGCCCTATTGGGCTACTTCTAAGGAGAAAAGAGACTCAGGCCTCTAGCGAGCCGGTTCAGTAATAGTGGCATTCCCTACCGAGATTCAAGCTAATAGAGCTATTAAAAATAGACTCCTTATAGCCGGGATCTCTGCTAAAGTAGTAAAATACCATACTATTTCTAGTACTATACAGTATACTAGGTGCGCAGGATACGGGCACTTAGATTCTATTTGCAAAAAGGAACCTAAGTGCTTACTATATAGTGAGGGTCACGTGACTGAGAACCATTTTTGCTCTATCTGTAAGAAGAAGGGCAAAAAATGCCCCCACGTGACTACTAAATGCTCTAATTGCTTAAGTACTACCTATTCAGCTAGTTCTAAGCTATGTGAGGTTTACTTAGCAATTAAAAAAGCTACTACTACTATAATTCCTACTATTACTATTAATGAGTAGCTATATTAAAGTACTACAAGTTAATGTGAATCGTAATAGCTCTACTACTAAAAACGTCTTGCAAACAGTTATAGAACTGGATATTAAAGTCCTAGTAATCCAGGAACCATGGGTAATAGCAAGGGATAGTAATAATCGGAAATATCGTTCTATTATATACTCTAGCTATTTCCAAATACTCCCGAATTACGGTACCCTGAGGCCTAGAACCCTATTTTATATAGCTTGCGAACTGCAAGCTAGTCTAGCCTCAAACTTACTAAGTAATCCTGATTACTTAATTATAGACTTAAGTCTAGGTGTACTAAAAATGCAGCTAATTAATTTCTATAATATAATTCACCCAGAAGACCCTAATAGTATATTAACTATATTAAGAGAGAGCATTTTACTTACTACTCTCTATAATAGCTCTCTATTACTAGGTGATTTTAATATATATTATCCTTGGTAGGATCTCCTTAAACCTCAAAGCAGTTATACAGTTTATTTAATTAGCTATATAGAGAACCATTCTCTAAGACTATTAAATAAACCAGGGGAAGGTACCTTCTATAGACCTAATATGTCCATTCCTTCCGTATTAGACTTAAGTTTTACTACTAGTGGAATAGTAACTAAGATTAAAGACTGGCAAGTACTACCAGACTTAGGTTCTAATTACTTCGGGGTTCTATTTACTATTAGTAAGTCGACTTATAGCTCTAGTTCTAATCTAGTCAGATTTAATACTAAGAAAGCGGACTGGGCTAAATTTACAAGCTACCTTATTAATAGCCTTGAGAATATACCCTTTCCACTTACTAGTATACCTGGAAATCATAAACTAGACCTATTAGCAGAAGACTTTACTAATAGAATAGTAGAAGCAGCTAGTAATAGTATTCCAAAATCTACTACTAGTCCGTATTCTAAACCCTGGTAGAATAAGGACTTAAAGACCTTATATAAATCAATACTATACTATAGCCGTAAGTCTAAAGCTTCAGGGTATACTCTCTATAAACAAGAACTCCAAAATGCAAAAAACACCTATTTTAATACTATTAAGAGTACTAAGCTAGCGTACTAGAACAAGTTCTTAGAGAATAAAGACTCCCAGTCGATTTTTAAAGCTATGAAATATACTAAAGATACTATATATTAATCTATTCCTAGTATCTTAGATAATAGTTCAAATGAGCTAAAATCGACTTTCCAAAAGAAATATAATATCTTTAGAACTGTGCTTTTCCCACTCCCTCCTATTATAGCACCTATTAGTCTAATAGACTATAGGCCTAGCTCAAAGTGGGACTGGCCTATTTTATCTAAAATAGAGCTAGAACAAGCCTGTATCTCTAAGATAAAAGGGAAAACCCCTGAACCAGACTTAGTTACTTAAGAGATTATAGTTCATACTTATAGAGCTTCTCTAGATATCTTTTATAGGCTATACTCCTTATTTATTAATAAGGAATACTACCCTAAAGTCTGGAAACAAGCTACTGGCTTTATTCTAAAGAAATCAGGGAAACCAAACTATTTCCTACCCAAAGCATATTAAGTTATTTCCCTACTTAATTGCTTAGGGAAGGTTTCTGAGAGAATACTAGCTAGGCGACTTAGCTATTTAGCCGAGACTAGTAACCTACTGCACTACTCCCAAATAGGAGGTAGGCTCTATAAGTCAGCTATTAATACTGCTTTACTATTACAAAATGAAGTAGAATCAAATAAGTCCTATAAGCTGAAAACTAGTACTCTCTTCCTAGATATTAAAGGCGCCTTCGATCACGTATCCAAGAATAGGCTATTACAGATCATGATTAGTTTACTACTACCTACTAGCCTTATTCTCTGGGTATTATTATTCCTAGACGACCGAGTATTATGACTAGCTTTTAATAATAGTACAGAAGCATTTAGGTCTATACTTACTGGTATTCTATAAGGTAGCCCTATATCCCCTATATTATTTCTTATCTATATCCGAGACTTATTTAAGTCGGCAAATATTAAATTCAGATCCTATTTAGACGATATATCCCTTACTACTGCTTCTAAAAGTCTTAAAAAGAATATAAAGACCCTAGAACGGGAAGTAAAGGATATAGTTAACTTAGGGAAAAAGAATATTATTAGCTTTAATATAGATAAAACAGAGCTTATTCATTTTAATAATTCCAAAAATAAGCCTAGTCTAAAACTACCTAATAGGGAACTAGTTTCCCCTAGTAAAGTAGTCAAATGGCTAGGGATCTATTTCAATGAAAATCTCAGATTTAAGGAACATATAGCCTATAGGGCTTCCAAAGCAAAACAAGCCTTTTATAGGATATAAAGACTTATGAATATATTACGTGGCTTATCTCCTTTTGTAACTAGACAGCTATATTTAGCCTGTGTTACTAGTATAATAGACTATGGTTCTATACTATAGTGGAAGACTGAAAGCAAAGCTCAAATTCGGCCTTTACAGGCGATTCAAAACCTAGCCCTAAGGAAAACCCTAGGAGTATTCAAAACTGCTCCTATTATTCCTATAGAGGTCGAATCAGCTTTAGTTCCACCTATTATAAGGCTAAACCATAGTTGATATCAATATGCCTTCCGTATCCTTAAACTAAGTCTAAAACACCCTATTAGACTAGAGTTCGAGAAGTCCTTCTAAAGATCTAGAGATTTAGAAGTAATAGAATCTGATATAGACTCTATTTATAGTCTAAATACTAATCTAAAGCGAGATCGCTTAGCTAAAAAGTCTCAAATAGAAACTATAGTAGATTCTATTAGTAATCTAGTAGACCCTAGAGATCTAGAGATTATAAGACACTTCTATTTCGCTCCCTGGAATAGAGAAGTGCCTTATAAAATTACTATATTAAAAGAGCCAAAGAAAGAGACTGCTATATTATATAATTTCTACCTAAAGACTTTATATAATAGTAGCTCTATACTATCTATATATATAGATGGATCTCAAACTGAAAAAGGAATTGGAGTAGGCCTAGAGCTCGTGGTTTATAGTCACGAAACTCCTTATATTCCGGTCATAGCTAAATATAGAGAAAGCCAGAATATAGGAGCTAGTACTATAGTCTATAATGGAGAACTAGAAGGCGTTACTAGGGCTATTGAATACGCTAGTAGTAAAGCAAAGAGAGGAGAGCTTTTTAATATCTATATAGATAACCAAGCTGGTTTACTGAGACTAAAAACTTCTTCTGATAAGCCCGGTCAAAGTCAATAGATTAGAGCTATACTAGCTACTAAGGCCCTTAAAGCTAAAGGAGCTAATATAGAACTAATCTGGGTTCCAGGGCATACGGACATAATAGGGAACGAAGAAGCAGACATACTAGCTAAGCTAGGCACTACTTCTCCTATATTAGAACCTGAATTAGTAAAAACCTTCTTTGCTTTCCTAGGGGTTGAAATCAATAAAGTTAAGAAACTAGAGTACAGACTACTTTTAGAATCTTATACTAAACCGAAAACCCAGCTAGAATCATATAGTAATATATATACGTAAACAATAATCTGCGATAAAAATCGAGAGAGTGTCTATCACTGCAAATTTAATACTGCACCCATACGGGATCGAAATCGACCTTCTATCACTTAGTGATCGATACATCCGGATTACACAAGGGGTATGGTACCATCCAAAAGTAAGACGAAAGACCTACTAGAGATACACTAGTATATGGATGACATATATATCATGCTATACGAAAAAAAAAAAAAAAAAAAAAAAAAAAAAAGAAAATTATATGAAATAATCAAATCTTGATATATCATTGCGATCGATCGATCGCACACAACAAGAGTCATCGATTATATGTCCGGTTTTAGGGTTATATCCACATTATTTATCAACCTGCATGGGATCTTATTTTTGAATTCCTTTATTTTCTTTTTAATTTTTTTTTATTTTTTTTTTTTTTTTTTTTTTTTTTTTTTTTAGGAGAGGATAAGGGATTAAGGGGGAAAAGGGGATAAGGGAAGAGAAAATAAAGGGAGGGGACTAAAGAGGGATAAAGGAGGGATAAAGGAGGGGATTAAAGGAGGGGATGTAAAAGGAGGGGATAAAGGGTGAAGAGAGTCTGAAGGTGCCCGAAGCACGTTATACGTAAAAGAATATATCATTGGAGTCAAAGGAAAAATCTTATGACATTACAAAAAAAAAAAAAAAAAACTATTATATATAGGAGATTCAGGGCCCTATTTAGCTTAATTAGGCTATTTATGTCTTATTTCCCTAAGTTTAGTAGCGGCTTCTAAACTACTACTAGTTCTCTTATATAATTAGGTTTTTTTAATAGTATATTAGCCGGATTTTTTAATCTTACTTTATATATAATTTCGAAATTAATTATAAATAAAGTTACTATCTAATAGGCTTATTATTATAAAATACTTTAAATTATTATAATCCGAGATAATTATAATCTTTTCTTATATTTCTTCTAAGAAATACTTCTAGTATTTAATACTTTTTACTATTACTAATAGTTCTTAATTAAAGATTAAGTAATTAATCTTTACTAGAATAAATTTTCTCGAGTAAAATACTATTAGATATAAATAATAATTATCCTATTTCTATAATATAATTCCTGCTAGTATAAAAACTAAAGTATTATATTTGAGCTATTATTTTAGTACTAGATTAAAATATATAAGAATTAGGGTATTCTTAAATCTTTTCTTTAGGTTCTTAAAAGCTCTTATTACTTCTTCTATTTATTTAAATTATTATTCCTAATATTATTAAGCTATATTAGTAAATAAAATATTTATAGAAATTATAGAAATTTAGGAATACTAAGGTTTTTCTAGCTATTTCCGGAACTAGCTAGTATTAGATTATAATAACTCGGGCCTCATTTATTTTTATTTCTTTATATAAAATAATATATTCGAGAAATTTTACTTCTTTTATATTAAATTCGCACTTTTCTAGCTTATAGAATAGGCTATATTTATCTAATTATTCTAGGACCTTATATATATATTTTATATAAAATTACTCTTTCTTTAAGAAAATTAGGATATTATTTAGATATATAATTATAAAAATATTAATTAATATATATTTAGAATATTACGAGTTTATTACTTAGGCTAAATAGAAGTATTAGATATTTAAATAAACTAAACCTTATTCTAAATACTATTATTTATTTATATCTTTCTTTAATTCTAATTAAGTAATATATATTTTATAAGTCGAGCTTTATAAAAACTATTACTTAGCCAAATTAGTTCAGGATTTCGGAGATTAGTAAGATTAGATATCTATTAGAAATAGTATTATTATTTAGGCTATAATAGTCTATATATAGTTTATAGCTTCTATCTTTCTTTCTTATAAATAGAAAAGATATTATTACTAGTAATTTAGATCTCTGAATTATTTCTAGTCTTAGTATTTTCTTTAGATATTTCTTTAGGATTTCTAACTTTTCTTTTAATAAGTTATAAATTAGTTCCTATAATAGCTTAAAGCCTGGCTTAAGAAATATCTTATAATTAAATCCTAGCTAATAAAGTAAAAGCTTCTCTACTTTAGTTTTATTAAAAACATATTTATATCTCTTATATTTTATAAATAATTTCGTTCCTATTTAATATTTTTCCCGGAACTCTCTAGAAATATTCTTAATTAGGTTTAGAACCTTAAAGTATATTTATAGTTCTTTATTTACTAATAATTTATCCTTAATTCCTCTCTTATTATTTTCTTCTAATAAATAAAGCATATCTAGAGCTATTACTATTTAAGCTAGTATTTCCGAGTTATACTTATTATTACTTCTTATTAGTTCTCTAGTATATTAATTAATCTTCGGATTATATTTCTTTAGCTATAATAGCCCGAATATAATATTTACTATCTTTAATTTTATTTCCCTAAATCTTATTAGTATTAGTATATATATTTAATTATAATTAATATTAATTTTATAAGCCGTAATTAAAGAAGCTAAAGCTAATACTTTATTTTTTATATTCTTTATTACTAGGTAATATTAGCTCAAGTTACTATACTAAAGGGTTTCTTGGAATTTATTATTAATAAAATTTACTATAGCTACTAAATTAATAATTACTTTTACTTATATCTCTTTATTACTTTGGCTTTTTATTTTTAGTTATATTATATAGAAGTTAGGATATGTTTTTATAAGATTAAGTAGGTTATTTTCCTATAAAGCATTTCTTTATAATATAAGTACTTTAATATCTAGTAATTATATATCCCTAGATAGTTCTAGGTTTATAAGTTCCTAGCTATTTAATCTATTTATTTCTCTTTCCCAGATTACTATAAGTATACTATTTTTATTCTTTATTTTTTTATAATTATTTCCTAATAGTAATATAGTACTATTAATAGGAAATATTACTATAGGAGATATATAATAGAAGTTAGAGTTATTAATAATCTAATACTAATATAAGATATATTTTATTAAATTATTAAATAATAAGAACTTCTTCTATACTTCTATTACCTTAGTTATTAGAGAGGCTTGTCTTTTTCCGGGCATTTATTTATAAAATATCTAGGCTATTAATATTTAAAGTATAGCTTTTTTCTCTATATCTTTTTTTTCTAGTCTATAGAAATATCTAGAAATAAGGTTTTCTTATACTTATTATTTGAATTCGAATTTCCTAAGGCTAGTTTTAAGAAGTTCCGAAAAGCTTAAGGTATTATATTTAATTCAGATACTAATAAATTAAATTCTATCCTATAGTTTTAGTAAGATTATATTTATTCCGGTAAGAGACCTGGTATAGTATTATTAACTAGGAAAAGTCTAGCTATTAGATATAGGAACTTTTTTATAATAAAGACTACTTACTTAAATCTAGTATATATTTAGGGAATTATTTTATTTAAGCTAATAAATATTCTTTCGAGAATTAGCTTTATAAGCTTTAATTAGTAGTTTAATTATATAGCCCTTTTCTTATAGTTCTATAATATATCTTATATCTTGAGTTTAAAATAATTTATAAAGTCTTAAACTAATTAGTTTTTAAATATTTTATATTTTTATATTCTTAGGTTAGCTTTAATTATAGTATTTCTTAGTTTATATTTCTCGAATAATTATATTTTAAGTTAAATCTAGTTATTAAACTTTACTATATCTTAAGATAATTTATTAAATCTAGCTATTATTATTCTTAATTTAATAGATTATACTAGGTAATCTCATATTATAAAGGCTTGAATTATTGAATTAGTAATATACTTAGCTACTAAGTAATTCTTTATTTTTATAATTTATAAATAGATATTATTCTTAGGTAAAATAAAGATAAATAGTATCTTGGCCCGGAAGTAATTCCGGGTTATAATAAAGTAATAGCTATAGTTAGTAGCTAGTATTCTAAGGTCTAGTCTAATTATAGTATTAAAGAATATTAAGAAACCTCGGATACTTAATAGTAATTATCTAATTATCTAGTTTCTAGGATATTAGATTTAGGCTAGTAGGTTTTTATTTATAAAAGGAAATATACTATTTAGATATCTGCCTTTTATTTATCTCTATTCTATTACTAAAATTCTTCTTTCTAATTCCCGATTTATTTCCCGAATTACTATAAGCTCTTTTTTCTTTTTTATAATTAATTATAAAAATATTATTAATTATAAAGAGAAGTAAGAAAAGCAAGAAATATAATAAACCTTAATACTTAGTCTGAGAAATCCGGAGGAAGTATTTATTATATTATCTCGGACTTAATTTATACTATTTATATTACTTATTATTCCGGATTATATTATTTAGCTTTCTAGTATATCTTCTTTAAATCCTTTTATTACTTTTTTAATTTACTATAGACTTTCTAGCTTGCGGGTCCTCTGGGGATTTGCTTCCTGGCTCTTTAATTACTAATGCCATAAAGCTAGTATAATTATTCCGAAGTTTATATAACTCTTCTTTAATTTATAGACTTCTCCCTTAATTATTTGGTTTCTCCGGGAAGTATTCCGGGAAAATAAAGTAAATCTAGTAATTTTCTATAATATATTACTATTTATTATACTTGGTAAATTAAGTAATTATATATAGGTACTAGATTACTATACTAACTCTAAAAAGGAAGTTTTAGAGTATAATAGGTTACTAAAAGGGCAGCGAGTTAGGAAGTAATCCAAAGTAGTATTATAACTAAAACTTGAGAAAGCAAGTAAGTCTTGGGAGATACAAAGCCTTATAGGCTTATATACGGACTACAGGTATATATATGTACTTATTAGAATACTTGGGTATTCTATAATAACTAGTAAATATACTAGGGCTTTTATTTCTTTTCTAATTTTTAGATTTAGTATATAATATTATAGTCTAGTTCTTTTTTATATATATAAGTTCTTGACTAGTAATACTAGCCCAAGTAGGCCTAGCTTATATAGTAATAGGCTTAGTTTATATAGCTTTTATTAGGGTTTTTATTTGGGTTCTTATTTAGAATTTAATTTTTTTTTCTTTTAATATACTTTATTAGTTTAGAACTATATAGTATAGCTAGCTAAGCTAGCGCGAGTCTTAGTAGCTTATATATAGAACTACTTTCTAATATAGATATAATAAATAATTAGAAACGAATTCTAGAAACAAAAACTTAAGGAAATAAAGAAATAAATATAAATCGCAATTCTATTTCTAATTACTATTTTCCTTTATTATTTCCCTTCTCTTATTTCTACTTCTTCTATTTCCACGCTTCTCTTAATATACTATTTTCTTATATATATACTAGTTTCTTTTAAGAATACTAGTATATTTAATATTCCGATTTCTATATATAATAGTAATTATAAATTAAAAGTACTAGTATTTAAGCTATCTTTAAATTAACTAAATAGTCTAATTTCTTTCTTTTTATATAATATATAATATAAAAGAAGATATTTTAAATTCTTAGCCTTCTCGTATTTGTATTTATTATTAGATATTATATTTAGTTTATATAAATAGGATTTTAAATATTTGTATTCTAGCTTTAATTAGAAAAAGATACTAGAAGACTAAAAAGCTCTGGCTAGTTTATAATACCTATAATCGTATGTTAAGACTTGTACTAAATCCCCTATATCCCTGCGGGTTTAGTATATATTAGTAATATAGTCAAAAATTAGTAATACGGTTATTTTTTTAGAATACTAATTTTCGGAATTTTAGTAAAAATCAAAGAAAAATATTTTATAGTTTATATAAAGTTTATACTATAATTAATAATTGAAATTCTCTTACTTTCATATTACATATATATATAGTATAAAATACTGGAAATATTATATACTTTACCTTATTAGCAATCTCCCCAAAATGCTTTGATTCTAAGAAATTAATTAATTACATAACTACCATGTCTTAATTCGTATACCCAATAATTATTTCCTTCCCATTAGTAGCTAATCTAACTATATTACTAAAGCTATTATTATAAAATGAAGGGGGAAGGGGGGAGTAGCTTAATAAAACCAAGCTCTCTATCTAGTATTTATTATTATACGCAAATATATGTTGTCTGGTGGGTAGACGTGCTCTCTCCCAGAATCTTATTAGCTATCCCCGTACTCTCTTGAGGTTAATATTATGGCCTAAACAGATTAAAAAATCGATAAACTGCTTTAGGGCATTTTCCTGATTATGATACAGGGCCTTATTAAAGCCCCCTTTGGTATTTTGTGGTAATCGGCCAGCGAGCCGTGCTTTCCAGAGGCGTAATTTGACCCTGAATTAACGCATAATCGCAGATTTTTGATATGTGGGTTCCTGGCATAGAAATCGGAGGCCTGGGCTATCCTTTTCTCTTGTTCTGGGTCGAATTTGGCTATGGTATTAATATTTAATTAATTAAAATTAATATAATAGTAAAAAAAATGACCGTATTACTAATTTTTGACCGTATTACTAATACGCACTAAACCCGCAGGGATGTAGGGGATTTAGTACAAGTCTTAACGCACGATTATTAAGAAAATTACTAAGAAATTCAGGGTAATAAATAGAAAATGCTCTAGTATTTTATTACCTGAAATCGATTTTTAGAAATATAATAATTAAGTTTATTTATATTAAATTAAAGTATATTAAAAAAAATTAGATTATTACTTTATATTATAATTATAATTAAACTAAATATAGCTTTTACTATTTTAATACTTTTTTAGTTCTTAATAAACCCTGCTTTAGAATACTTTATAACTATAAATTAGATTCTTTAATACCTATTTAAAACCCGGTTTTTAGTAATTTAATATAATAGAAAATACAGAAAAATATAATTATAAATTATATCTAATACTTTATATATAAATAATCTAAATATATAATAATTAAGCTATAAATATATAATTTCTTTATTTAGAGATTTAATATTATAAGAAGCTACTTAATAGAATATTATAACTATTTCTTTAATTAAATTAGAAATATATAAAATTACTTATATAATAAAGAAAACTATAGCTTTTTAGAGGCTATTTAGAAATCTATAATTAGATCTTAGAAAGTTCTGAATTATATTTTATAATAATAAGTAAACTATTTAATTAATTATTAGAAAAAAATAAAAGAATTATTATAAAGCTCTATTATATTAATATTTAGAATATATAGCTATATTAAAAATATAATAAAAGCGTTTTTCAAGTTATATATCTTTAAATAAATAGTATATTTATAAATAAATTTACTAAAAATCTATTCTAATTTAAATTCGAGAACTTTAAAGCTTTATTAAATCTTTAGAATATTAGAATAAAAATAGAAATAATTAAATAATATAAAAAAAGGCTTTTATTTATATTTATATTTATAAAATCTATTAAAATAATAGAGCTTAAAAGCTAATAATAGAAGATCTAAAGGTACTTTATTATAATATTAATAAGCTTATATAAAAGGCCCTTTATTTAATTAAACTACTTCTTTTTCTTAGTTTAAATATTAGTAAAAGAGCTTTTATTACTATTCTCTTTATTAGATTTAGTAATTTTAAATATAATATAAATAGAATATTTAAAAGTAAATAAATACTTTAAAAAAATTAGAATTTATAAAAAGAATTAAAAAAAAGAAGCTTATAATATTTTTAGTAATTAGGAGTTTAATAAAAAAGAGCTATATAATAGAAATATAAGAAATCGGAATAATAATATAAAAATAACTAGAAATATATTTCTAATAATAAGAACCTTTATTAATAATATTATAATAAGAACTATTACTTTTACTTTTTGGAATAAAAGAGATTATATTAAGTTAAAGCAAGTTTTAGAATAATATAAAGAACTTATAATAACTTATATAAGAAATCTCTTTAAAACTAATATAAGTAAAATAAGAAATATAAGATTTTTATATAGCCTTTTTTATTTTTAATAAAGAAATACTAGAAATATTAGAAGATATAATAGAGATCTAAACCTTAATATTTTATTAAATATAAGCTTTATATTAATAGTTAAGAACTATATTTATAATAAACTTGTAATAGTAATTACTAAAAGAGTAGCGAGTCAGGAAGTAATTCAAAGTAATATTATAACTAAAACTTGAGAAGGCAAGTAAGTTATAAGAGGTATAAAGCCTTATAGGCTTGTATATAGACTATATATATATATGTACTTGCTAGGATACTTGGGTACTCTATAATACTGCCTCTCTCTTTTATGGCTCACTCTTTCCCGAGATATTCCCGGATCCTAATAAGAAAATAAAAAGGAAAAAATTTCTTCTCTCCCAAGTTCTTATAACTTCTATATAACTTCTTAGTAAAATAAAGCGAAAACTCCTATTCTTAACTTTCTATCTTTCCCGATTACTTAAGACTAGGAAACTTAATATTCTATTAAAAAATCTTTAAAACCCGTCTCCTATAAAAAACTTCTTGCCAGAGAATTAAAAAGGTTATAAGATTTCTTCTTCCCTATTTCTAGCTAATTAAAGCCAGAAGCGAGGTTCTATAAACCAGGATAAGTATTTCCGGGGCTTTCCGGGACTTGGCTTATAATTTGTCCAGGTTTAATAAGCTATTTTCTAACTTGCCTAGTATAAAGGCATTATTTATTTTGGCTTTATCTACTTCGGCTTCCTTATTATCTATCTAACTATTACCTAATAGGCTCTTAGTTCTAACCATATTAATATTAATAAATAATTATCTTGGTCTATCTATTATCTTCTTATTAATATTTATTATTACTCTCCTAAATATATTCTTCTCTTAATTATAAATCCGAAGATCTATTACTACTTATACTAGTTCTACTATTCCCGATTTATATATTCCGTTTAGTATATTCTTATCTAGGTCTAGTACTAGACTACTAGTAATTCGGAGGCTTATTAATAGTACAGATCCAAATATTTATTAGGTTATTTAGAAAGAATATATTAGTTTAAAAACTCCTTCTTTAGTAATATTATAATATATAATTTCTTAGTTTTATAGTCTTAGTTCTTGGACTATATACTAAGAATATAATCGGAATTATACTAACTATATTAAGACTTCTTTATTTATTTACTAGTATATGCTTATATTATATTTATTATAGTTTGCGAATATAGTAAATAAGTAGTTACTAAATACTTTACTACTTTCTAAGTAAATGTTTTTATCTCTATACTATTACTATTTTTAATATATGAATTCGGACTTTATATTTAATTATAAGAGAAATATCTTTAGATATACTATTTATTCTTTTCTTTATTCTAGAAAAGGCTTATAACCAAGCTCTTCCAGGGCTTTCCCGGTTTTTTCTATAATTTTCTACTTTACCTTATTATATATATTATAAATAAAGACTCTATATAGGATACCCGTATTAGTAGTAACTCTTCTCGGCTTTATTAGTCTTTCTACTAGGCCTATTATGGTATTCCAGTCGCTTGTAAAGATTTCTTATAGGAAGTTTTATTTATCTAGGTTTATATATTATTAGGCCAGATTAATAAGGTTATTATTTCCGTAGTATAAATATTTTATATCTTATTATATTAGTTATATAATATTCTTAAATATAAATTAATTATATATATTATTATATCTTTAGAATTATTATTATAAGTCTTTTCTATATTTAAAGGCTAGGTTAATATCTTATTATAGAATCTCGGTTATTAACTCTATTTATAGCTCTTATATTTTATCTTAGCTATTAATATCTATCTTATTATTAAATATATTATTCTAGTACTTAGCCCTAAAGAATTCCGAATTACTATCTAATACTTATTTCTTTTTCTTACCTTTATTTAACTTATGAGATTTATTTAGTAATAACTTATTAAGCTAGTATTAGATCTTCCTTGCCTCTTTTAATTCTCTCTAGCTTACTTATATTAGCTTCTTTATAATGTTAGTAATTCGGTATAGCTTCTAAAATATATATTATTATAGGTTAGCTTTCTTTATCTTCTTTCTTAATAATATTTTAGTTACTAGATAAGTAGTATTCTTTATTAGTATTACTAGTATAGATATTATTAGCTTTGGTTTAGTTCTCGGGCTTTTCTTTAACTTCGGGAGAATCTATAGAGCCTGGCCTTTTGCCTTTACTTTCTTTATTAGTATTAAGACTTCCCCGGTTTCTCCCGGGTTATTATTTAGGCTAGGCTCTAGTCTCTTTAGTAATATTAGTTCCTTTTCCTTCTTCTTACTCTTACTTTTATTATTATTTATCTCGTTCTTTATATCTTAGTATTTCGGATTATTCTTTTATAGCCATTTTCTAAATTATTTCTAATTAGTATAATATTTTTCTAGATACTAGCTATAGATTTATTAAATAGCCTCTGTATTTATTATTAGAGCTATTATATTCAGGCCTTTTTTTTCCCTGAATTTTTCTCTCTTTATAAGATATACTAGAAATCTGCGGTTATCTAGCTTATTAAAATCCGGACTTTATATAGTAATTCTTCTATTTACTTATTATAGGGCCTTAATACCTGCTTCCCTTATTACTTTATTTTCAAAATCTATATCCGGTTCTAGCTCTCTAAATATACTAGAAAAATAGACTATTATTATAAAGTTATTAGATTATATAAATAATTCGTTTTTTAAGATTACTTAATATAAGAATTACTATATTCTCTCTTATATATAAGGTAGCTTATTTCCTATTTAAGCTATTATTTCTTTCTAGGAGATTTCCCGGTTATTATTCTATTACTTTTATTATTCGGGTTTAGGAAATATTAAACTTATTAATAGTTCTTATTATAGTACTTTATAGTAAGTTATAGATTATAAAAATAAAGGTTTATATTATCTTTTCTTTTTTACTTGGCTTTAATCTATAATTAGTAAAAGTAAAGGTTTATATTATCTTCTCTTTATTACTTGACTTCTTATTTATATTTACTTACGAAATTTCGAGTTCTTAAAGTTTTAATTAATTCTTACTTTTAGTATTTTCGGGTCTTTTTTTAGGATAAATATTCTTATATTACTATAATTAGCTTTTAGTAAGAATAAATATTTTCGTCTTACTAAGACTTATTTATAGCTATAAGTATAAATATACTAATTCTTAATATTAGGCCTTAGCTTAAAAGAATATTTCTTATAAAATACTATTATTACTTTTTATATATACTTTAGATCTTTAGTTTTATACTAGCTATTATAATCTATTATCTAGCCCTTTTATTATACTAGGTAATATAGTTTCCTTTATTATATTTAATACTAGAAGTTTATAATAGCCTTAATTTCCTATTTCTTAACTTCTTTTCCTTAATTATTTAAAACAAGTTCTATTCCGGGTTCTTTTAAATTAGTATTCTTCTATAAATCCCAAGTAGATTCCCGGTATTTTATTAGGAGATTTATATAAAAGATATTATAGTATTTCTAATTTTCTAGTAATCTGAACTAGTATACTTAATAGCTAATTTTCTTATTTACCCTAAATAGTTTTACTTTCTTTAGTTCTAGCTTTTTATAGGATTAGTTTGAATTTATATTCTTTATATTAAGTATTACTAGTTTACTAACTTTAAACTTTATTCTCTTATATTTTATATTATAGTACTTTATTTATATATCTTATATATAGATTAATATCTCTTTTAGCTAATTATATATCTCTTATAGTTTTCTTATTAGGTTCTTTACTAATTCTAATTTATAGTTCTATAGTTTTACTAGCTAGAAAAGTTTTATTATTTTTTTATTTATTTTAAATAGAAATAGCTTTATTAGTAAAAATAGGCTATTTCCCTATATGAATTCTGCTAGGTCTAATAGGTCTATCTAGTTTTCCTAATTAAAGTCTATAAATATTCTTAAAAAATCCTCTAATACTATATTTATTCTTTTAGTTTAGCTATTTATTTATAAATAAAATACTATAAAGGTTTTTCTCTTTATTTCAAGAATTTTTATAAATATTTTCTAGAATACTAAGGTAAATAGCTTTACTTTATTTATTATAATATTATCTAATATCCTGTATTTCAAAAATATATAATAAAGAAATATATATATAAATTACTTTAAGTTTATCTTTTTTTAAACTAGAATAAAGTTTCCTTTCTTTATTAACTTATATATTATTACTAGGATTATATTATATATTACCTATTTTTCCTCTTTCTTATAAGAGAAGTTTACTAATCTCTTAAATAATAATAGGTCTATAATAAGATCTAGTATAATAGAGCTCTAGGGTCTTTCCGGAACTAGAAGTAATTCTAATTCACCTAGTATTAGTATTTTTAAGGGCTTATTCCTTTAATATACTAGGTATAAGCTAATAAAGTTATCTATATTAATATTTATACCTATCTAGAATAGTAGCCTCTTTATTACTAGGATTATCCTGTCTTTTCTAAAGTAGCCTATAATTAGGCTATTATAGAATTCCCTTAAAAGGCATTTTCTTAGTTTAGTATTCTCTAATACTTATAAATAAGTTCCCTTATAGATCTATAAGCTATTTTTAAGAGTAAAGTCCTCTTTTTTCGGGTCTATATATTTCTTCTATATATTTTAGATCTTAATTACTATATTATTAAATATTTATTTCTTCTTTTCGGTTTCTTCTAAGATTTCTTTTATAAGATTATATATTATATATATGTTTTTATAACTACTACTTTATACTTATATCTTTATAATTCTTCCTAGCTCCTATAGTATTTCTTCTCTCTCCTATTTCACTTATATATAGGCGTTTTAAACTATTATATATAGGAGGTCCGGGACCCTATCTAGCTTAATTAGGCTATTTATATCTTGCTTCCCTGAGCTTAGTAACGGCTTCTAAACTACTACTAGTTCTCTTATATAATTAGGCCTTCTTAATAGTATATTGGCCGGATTTTTTAATCCTACTCTATATATAATTTCGAAATTAATTATAAATAGAATTACTATCTAGTAGGCTTATTATCTTATAAGTATTCTCGTTATTATAAAATACCTCAAGTTATTATAATTCGAGATAATTATAATTTTCTCTTATATTTCTTTTAAGAAATACCTCTAGTATTTAATGCTTTCTACTATAGCTAGTAGTTCTTAATTAAAGATTAAGTAGTTAATCTCTACTAAAATAAATTTTCTCGAGTAAAATGCTATTAGATATAAGTAATAATTGTCCTATTTCTATAATATAATTCCTGCTAGTATAAAAATCGAAGTATTATATTTGAGCTATTATTTTAGTACTAGGTTGAAATATATAAGAATTAGGGTATTCTTAAATCTTTTCTTTAGGTTCTTAAAGGCTTCCGTTATTTCTTTTATTTATTTAAATTATTATTTCCCTTTAAGTAATACTATTATTTCTAATACTACTAAGCTATACTAGTAAATAAAACGTCTATAGAAATTACAGAAATCCAGGAATACTAGGGTTTTCCTAGCTATTTCCGGAACTAGCTAGTATTAGATTATCGTAACTCGGGTTTTATTTATTTTTATTTCTTTATATAAAATAATATATCCGAGAAATTTCACTTCTTTTATATTAAATTCATACTTCTCTAGCTTATAAAATAGGCTATACTTGTCTAGTTATTTCAGGATCTTATATATATATTTTATATAAAGTTACTTTTTCTTTAAGAAAATTAGAATATTATCCAGATATATAATTATAAAAATATTAATAAACTCCCTAAAATATTAATTAATATATACTTGAAATATTACAGGCCTATTACTTAGGTTAAACGGGAATACTAGATATTTAAATAAATTAAACCTTATTCTAAATACTATTATTTATTTATATTCTTCTTTAATTCTAATTAAATAGTATATATTCTATAGATTAAGCTTTATAAAAACTACTACTTAGCCAAGTTAGTTCAGGATTTCAGAGATTAGTAAAATTAGGTATCTATTAGAAATAGTACTACTATTTAGGCTATAATAGTCTATATATAGTCTATAGCTTCTATCTTTCTCCCTATAAATAAGAGAAATACTACTACTAGTAACTTAGATCTCTGAATTATTTCTAGTCTTAGTATTTTCTCTAGATATTTCTTTAGAATCCCTAGCTTCTCTTCTAATAGGTTATAGATTAGTTCTTATAGTAGCTTAAAGCCCGGCTTAAGAAATATCTTATAGTCAAGTTCTAGTTAGTAAAGTAAAAGCTCCTCTGTT
The DNA here is from genome assembly GCF_002865645.1 of Hyaloscypha bicolor E. Lineage (NCBI taxonomy): Eukaryota > Fungi > Ascomycota > Leotiomycetes > Helotiales > Hyaloscyphaceae > Hyaloscypha > Hyaloscypha bicolor. The sequence goes on from NW_020194558.1 coordinate 1,457,491, forward strand.
TTGGTTTTATTAAAAACATATTTATATTTCTTATACTTTATAAGTAATTTCGTTTCTATTTAATATTTTCCCCGGAACTCTCTAGAAATATTCTTAATTAGGTTTAGAACCTCAAAGTATATTTATAGTTCTTTATTTACTAATAGTTTATCCTTAACCCCGACCTTATTATTCTCTTCTAATAAATAAAGTATATCTAGGGCTATTACTATTTAAGCTAATATTTCCGAGTTATACTTATTATTACTTCTTACTAGTTCTCTAGTATACTAGTTAATCTTCGGGTTATATTTCTTTAGCTATAGTAGCCCGAGTATAATATCTATTATTTTTAACTCTATTTCCCTAAATCTTATTAGTTTTAGTATATATATTTAGCTATAATTAATATTAATTTCGCAAGCTATAGTTAAAGAAGCTAGAGCTAAGACTCTGCCTTTTATATTCTTTATTACTAGGTAATATTAGCTCAAGTTACTATACTAGAGGATTTCTTGAAATTTGCTATTAATAAAATTTACTATAGCTACTAAATTAATAATTACTTTTACTTGTACCTCTTTACTACTTTGGCTTTTTACTTTTAGTTATACTATATAAAAGTCGGGATATGTTTCTATAAGATTAAGTAGGTTATCTTTCTATAAAATATCTCTTTATAATACGAGTACTTTAATATCTAGTAGTTATATATCCCTAGATAATTCCAGGTTTATAAGTTCCTAGTTACTTAATCTATTCGTTTCTCTTTCTTAGGTTATTATAAGTATACTATTCTTATTCTTTGTCCTATTATAATTATTTCCTAATAGTAATATAGTACTATTAATAGGAAGTATTACTATAGGAAATATATAATAAGGGCTAGAATTATTAGTAATCTAATACTAGTATAAGGCATATTTCGTTAGATTATTAGATAATAAGGGCTCTCTCTATATTTCCATTACCTTAGTTATTAGGGGGGCTTATCTTTTCCCCGGTATTTGTCTATAAAGTATCTATCTAGGCTATTAGTATTTAAAGTATAGCTTTTCTTTCTATATTTTCTTTCTCTAGTCTATAGAAATATCTGGAAACAAGGTCTCCTTATACTTACTATTCAAATTCGAGTTTCCTAAGGCTAGTCCTAAGGGATTCCGGGAAGCTTAAGGTATTATATTTAATCCAGACGCCAGTAGATCAAATTCTACTCTATAATCTCGGCGGGGTTATACTTGTCCCGGTAAAGGGCCTAGTATTACATTATTAACTAGGAAAAGTCTGGCTATTATATATAGGAACTTCTTTGTAGTAAAGGCTACTTATTTAAGTCTAGTATATATTTAGGGAATTATTCTATTTAAGCTAATAAATATTCTCTTAAGAATTAGCTTTATAAGCTTTAATTAGTAGTTTGACTATATGGCCCTCTTCTTATAGCCCTATAATATATCTTATATCTTGAGTTCAAAATAGTTTATAAAGTCTTAGACTAATTAGTTTTTAAATATCTTATATCTTTATATTCTTAGATCGGCTTTAATTATAGTATTTCTTAGTCTATATTCCTTAAATAACCATGTCTTGAATTAGACCTAGTTATTAAATTTCGCTATGTCTTGAGATAATCTATTAAGTCTAGCTATTATTACTCTTAATTTAATTAATTATATAAGGTAATCTCGTACTATAAGAGCTTGGATTACCGGATTAGTAACGTGCTTAGCTACTAAGTAATTCTCTACTTCTATAATCTATAGGCAAATATTATTCTTAGGTAAGATAAAGATAAACGGTGCCTTGGCCCGGGGATAATCCCGGGTTATAATAGGGTAATAGCTATAATTAGTAGCTAGTATTCTGGGGTCAGGTCTAATTACGGTATTAAAGAATATTAGGGGGCCTCGGATACTTAATAGTAATTATCTAATTATCTGGCTTCTAGGATATTAGGTTTAGGCTAGCAGGCCTCCGCTTATAAAAGGAAATATACTATTAGGATATCCGCCTTTTATCTATCTCTATTCTATTACTAGAATTCTTCTTTCTAACTCCCGATTTATTTCCCGAGTTATTATAAGTTCCTTTTCCTTTTCTATAATTAATCTCTATAATATTATTAATTACGGGAAGGAGCGAGAGAAGTAAGAAATATAGTAAACCTTAATACTTGGTCTGGGAGATCCAGAGGGGATATTTGCCATATTATCTCGGACTTGATTCATACTATCTATATTGCTCATTATTCCGGGTTATACTATTTGACTTTCTAGTATATTTTCTTCGAATTCTTTTGCTACTTTTTTAATCCGCTATAGACTTTCTAGCTTGCGGGTCCTCTGAGGATTTGCCTCCTGACCCTTTAACTACTAATGTTATAGAGCTAGTATAATTGCTCCGAAGTTCATGTAACTCTTCTTTGACTACTCGATTTCTCCGGGAAGCATTCCGGGGGAATGGGATAAATCTGGTAATTTCCTGTAATACGTTACTATCTATTATACTTGGCGAATTAAGTAATTATATACAGGTACTAAATTACCGTACTGACTCCAAAAGGGAAGTTTCAGAGTATAATAGTAGTTACTAAAAGGGCAGCGAGTCAGGGAGCAATCCAAAGTAGTATTATAACTAAAACTTGAGAAGGCAAGTAAGTTATGGGAGGTGCGAAGCCTTATGGGCTTGCATACGGACCATATATACGCACGTGCTTGCTAGAATGCTTGGGCACTCTATAATAAAACTTATAAGCTATTTAATATTATCTAAAATTAATAAAAAATAAAATAAGAATATATTTTATTTTAAAAATACCTTGAATTTATAAGCCGGAATTAATTTAATAATAATATAAAAAGAAATAGAACTAGTATAAGCTATATTTATAATAATTAGAAGCTTGAGAAAAGAGCTTTAAAAGAATATTAAAGAAAAGTAGTTTAATTAGAGATTCTAAAGTTAATAGAAAAAAGAGCTTTATATAAAACTTTCTGAAATTTAGTAATTTAGAGAAATAATATATATTAAATCTATTATAATATAGTAAGTCATATTTTATTAAAATTGCTTTATTTTAATAATTTTAATATTTTAGTTATATAATAAAGGCTAGAGCCTTTTATATATAACTTATAGGAATTATATAAGAAAACTAGTTTTTTTTATAATTCTAAATAATACTTCCTTTTCTATATTTAATTAATTAAGCTTTTATATATTATATATTATTTATATTTTACTATTTATACTTTTAATTCTATTATTTTACTATTAAGTTATGTTTTATACTTTAATATACTTTATATAAATTTTTATTTTATTATAGTTTTTCTTTTATATATTTTATAATAAATAATATAAAGAAATTAAAACTTTATAATTAAAGTAATATTTTTATAAAGTTCTAAAGAATTTCTATAAGGCGAATTATTAGCTTAATAAATTTAAAGAAAAAAGAGTTATTATAATATTTTAAGTCTAAAGCTAAAATATTAAGAATATATAAATATTAATATTAATATTTTATATTAATTTCTAATATATTTAATATTTTAAATATAAGTTAGTTATAAGATATAGTTATTAGTATAATATATAAAAGTAATAAGAATAGAAACTAATTATTAAAAGATAATATATATAACTAATCTTTTTTCGGATTTTTTATTCTTTTTATTCTTATTTAAGAACTTTATTTACTTTTAGAACTTATTTAATATATCTAATTTATATTAAATACAGTTATATAATATATTATATATATATAACTATATATAAGGCTAACTAGCCTATATAGATATATATATAAGGTGGGCTTTACCTATTTTCTATTTTATAAGAAATTAATTAAAATCTAACTTACTTATATATATATATTCATTTAATAAGTTCTAAGCCCGGCGACTTCTATAAAACTAAGTTACCTAATTCAATTATTATTTTATAAACGGATAATTCTAATCTAAAGATATTTAGCTTTATAAGCCTCTATATTAAATTAAATTAAGGATATAAATCCTTTAATTACTATTAAAATTACTGAGATATTAGATTCCTTTCTTATTTCAGGAAATAATAAATATAATTCTCTAGATATATTCGGATTTATTTAGTAATCTATATTTTATATAAAAAGAATTAATACGAGCTTTCTCTTATTTCCGAAGCTAATAGATTAATTATTCTTATAAGCTATTTTATTTCCTAACCTCCCGATATTAGAGTTTTCTATTAGTTTAAGAGCTATATAAATACTAAGATACTAGTAGACCTAATAATATAGTTCTAGTAAACCTTAATTAATAAGAATTCTAATATTTCAATTTCTAAACTTATTTATTTCTTTTATTAACTAATTTCTCTATCTCACTTAACTAATAATAGAATAAATAGTTAAAAAGCTAATAGCCCAAGAGTTATAAGTAGTTTTAAAGCGGGTATTTCTTATAGATAAAATATTTATCTTATTAAAAAATACTTGAACTTATAGAATTATTTAATTATAAGATATATTTCTTTTCTAACCTGACTTATTTCCTTATTATATATATATCTTTATTAATACTCTAATTAAATCCTTTAATACTAAATCTAATTAAAACTCTAATTCTAATTATACTAATTTAGAAATTGAATCTTCTTCTTCTAAATATACTTATCTAGATACTAAGGCCTTAAGCTTTCCGAGCCCTAGATCTCTATTACTTATATTCCTTTTTAGTTATTAAGTTAAGACCTGAAATATGAATATATAAGAAAAATTTAACCAAAAAATTATTAAATATTATATAACTTTAACTAAACCAGATTAATAATACCTCTATTAAATACTTTATATCTAATTATTTAACTAAACGAGTAATATTTAGTAATAGCTTTAGAAACTAGATTATTTGCCTCTTTAGCTCTTATTATTATTCCGGAACTTAATAAATTTAACTAGATTAACTAGTATTAAAGAATTAATAATGCCCTTATTAATAAGAACTATTTTTACTAGAAGCTCCTAAATAGAATTCTTTCTAGACTAGTTAGACTTATAGAACCTCCTGCTAAAATATAGGAAATTTACTAAGCCTAATTTAATAAATAAAAGAAACTTTAAGTTTAAGAGAAAAGTATTATAAGTAGTAAACTTAGTCTAATTATTTTCCTTTATACTAAAATAAAAAAAATATAATCTTATAAAAAATACATAAGAATCTAATCTCAAGCTACTTTTTATCTTTTTTAAAAAGTAATTTTACTTATAAAATATTATTACTTTTAAATATCTTTAAAGTAATTTTCTTAATTTTTATTTTAATAATTATACTAATATTATAAAATATAATAATATATTTATAAAACTTAATAATAAACTATTTCTCTTTTCTAAAAGCACCTAATTACCTATATTCTAAATAATAGAGCTATATCTAAATAATCTCCTATTTATATATAATATCTTTAAATTATACTAGATCTCTTATAATAATTTTTATTAATATAGCTAAAATAAATATAATTCTCTCTAAACTCATATAAGTTATATAAAGAAAAAAAGCTCTAATATAATAACTATTTAGCTAAACTATCTTTCTATTATATATAAATTAAAGAGATAAAACAGATATTAAGTATAAATATTAGGGAAAACTATATTATACTAAAATAGAATATATAATTAAGTATTCTTATTTAAAAACTGCCTTTAAGAAACGTTTTAAGAAGAAACGAGAATATTAAGAAAAGAAACGAATAGAATAGAAATCAAAATTATTCTCTAGAAACTAATTTACTCCTAAATAAAAAGAGCCCTTAATAATTACTTATAAATACCTGGCTATTTATAGATATACTATATTATAATTCGAGCCTATTTTCTAATTTAATAATTAGTAATTATAGAAGCTATAGTAGCTCTTCTTATAAGTTAATTATATCTAATAAAATAAGACTATTCTATAGCCAAAGCTAGTAACTAATATATATTCTTAATTATAGTATAAAAACCTATAGACTCGAGCCTATATATATATTTTAGCCCTGCTTTAATATATGGCTTTACTTATATTAGGTATTATTTTACTAGTACTTTTACTAGCCTTAATTATATAGAATAGCTATAAGACATTTTTCTAAGTCTTACTTCTATTTATATAGCTATATCTTTAAATATCTTTTCTTTAGACCCCGGAGTTCCCGCTATTTATATTCTTTAATACCTTAATTATTAAGTTCCTAATACTCTCTAGTAAAACCTACCGAGTATTATAATCTCTTATACTTAGCTTACTTACGGCTGTATTTATCCTTAATAGTAGCTATATCTAATATATATTCTATAAATAAGAATTCTTTGAATTAATTAAATTACTAGATAATAGAGAAATTAATTAAATTACGGGTATTAGTAAATATAGCCTAGTATTATAAGAGAAAGAAATAGTAGTTCTACTAGTTCAGATAATAAAAGGGAATTTTAGATAGCTATAAATACCTAATATTATTTTCTGTTCGGATCTTGAAATAAATTTCTTATTATATCTTAACTTTATTTAGAAGAATATAAAGATATAGCTTAATAAATATAAAGCTATTCTCGAGATTAAAAAGAATAGACTAGTTATATTTATAGCCTCTATCTTATATAACTTCTTCTGCCTTAATATTAATCTCTTAATACTTAAGAAACGAATCTAATAGCCCGGATATAATTAGAAAATCTATAATCTATACTAAAAGTAATAAGCCTATATTATTTATTTTAAAGAAGCCTTCTATTCACTCAAGCTAGTATAGCAAATATTCTAGTATTAAGTACTTATAGTATTTATTATAAAATAAGTATATATTATATAATATAAATAGCTTAGATATTTTAATAAAGAAAATCTAGTTAAACTTAAGAATATAATAAAGAATATAGATTTTTATAAGCCTCTAATACTTTATATTTATAAAGCTTGCCTTAAAAGCCATATAATAAAAATATCTTATAAAGGGTATTATATTATAAAATATAAATCCGAATTACTAGCCAAATTCAAGTTCTTCTAATAATTTTACTATAAATAAATTATATAATTACAGATAAATAATAGGAGAAAATTTATTTTTAAGGCTTTTTAGCTTTATCTTATAAAAACGGGAATCTACTTTAAACTATTTATATTATATAACTCGGAAATAAATAGAGTTATAAAGAGAATTAGATAAATACTATAAACTAGGTATTATTAAAACACTTTTAAAAAGCTCTAAATTCTCGAGTAAATAATAGCCCGAACTACTCTAAACTATAATCTATTTCTATATATAATAACTCTATAGTACTTTTAATATAATACCTTTCTAAATAAAGAACCTCTATAAACTATTTATTAATTACTTTTATATTATTAGGTTCTATACCTAGTTTATAGCTAGTAAATAAAATAAAAAGAAGCCAAAGAAAAATTAAATAATAAAGAAATATCTTATTAGATATAAAGGTAATAATATTTACTAGATTCTTATAAATAATAATTATATATTTAAGGCCCATATTATATATATTATAGAAAAGCGCCCTATATTTATCTAGAAGAAGTTTCTTGAATTCGGGCCTAATATTTATTCTAATATAATATTATATCTATAATTCTCTAAGCCTATAACTAGCTTTTTTTTTTTTTTTTTTTTTTCCTTTTAACGTACTTTATTAGTTTAGAACTATGTAGCACGGCTAGCTAAGCTAGCGTGAGTCTCAGTAGCTTATATGCAGGCCCAAATTCCAATATAGGTAGTAAATAGTTGGGGACATACCCCTGAAATAAAAACTTAAGGAAATAAAGAAAAAATGAATATAAATCGCAATTCCTCCCCTACTCCCTATTTCCCTTTTCCCTTTTTCCCTATTCCCCTTCTCCAATTTCCTCCCCTATTTCCTCCCCAATTTCCTCCCTTATTTCCACTTCTTCCACTTCTTCCACTTCTTCCACTTCTTCCACTTCTTCCACTTCTTCCACTTCTTCCACTTCCACGCTTCGCTCAATATGCCATTTTCTTGTGCATATACTAGTTTCTTTTAAGAATACTAGTATATTTAATATCCCAATTTCCGTATATAATAGTAGTCATAGGTTAAAAGTACTAGCTTCTAAGCTCCCTTTAAATAGACTAAACAGTCTGAGTCGTTCCTCCCTATATAGCGTGCAGTATAAAAGGAGGTGCTTTGCATTCTCAGTCTTTCCGCATTTGCATTTATTATTAGATATTATATTTAGCCTATATAAATAGGACTTTAAATATCCGTGGCCTAGCTTTAGCTGGAAGAAGGCACTAGCTAGGGGCCTAAATGTTCCAGAAGGTAGGTTTATCTTTCTGGATACTTTCCACGGATATATATTACTATATGATTCTAGCTAGGTTTTCGGTTTAGTATAAGATTCTAAAAGTAGTTTGTACTCTAGTTTCTTAACTTTATTAATTTTAATCCCTAGGAAAGCAAAGGAGATTTTTACTAATTCAGGTTCTAATATAGGAGAAGTAGTGCCTAGCTTAGCTAGTATATCTGCTTCTTCGTTCCCTATTATGTCCATATACCCTAGAACCCAGATTAGTTCTATATTAGCTTCTTTAGCTTTAAGGGCCTTAGTAGCTAATATAGCTCTAATCTATTAACTTTGACCGGGCTTATTAGAAGGAGTTTTTAGTCTTAGTAAACTAGCTTGGTTATCTATATAGATATTAAAAAGCTCTCCTCTCTTTGCTTTGCTACTAGCATATTTAATAGCCCTAGTAACGCCTTCTAGTTCTCCGTTATAGACTATAGTACTAGCTCCTATATTCTGGCTTTCTCTATATTTAGCTATAACCGGAATATAAGGAGTTTCGTAACTATAAACTACGAGCCCTAGGCCTACTCCGATTCCTTTTTTAGTTTGAGATCTATTTATATATATAGATAGTATGAAGCTACTATTATATAAAGTCTTTAGGTAGAAATTATATAATATAGTAGTTTCTTTCTTTGGCTCTTTTAATATAGTAATTTTATAAGGCACTTCTTTATTCCAGGGAGCGAAATAGAAGTGTCTTATAGTCTCTAGATTTCTAGGGTCTACTAGATTACTAATAGAATTTACTATAGTTTCTATTTGAGACTTTTTAGCCAAGTAATCTCGCTTTAGATTAGTATTTAGACTATAAATAGAGTTTATATCAGATTCTATTACTTCTAAATCTCTAGATCTTTGGAAGAACTTCTCGAATTCTAGTCTAATAGGGTATTTTAGACTTAGTTTAAGGATACGGAAGGCATATTAATATCAATTATGGTTTAGCCTTATAATAAGTAAAACTAAAGCTAATTCGACCTTTATAGAAATAATAGGAGCAGTTTTGAATACTCCTAGGGTTTTCCTTAGGGCTAGGTTTTGAATCGCCTATAAAGGCCGAATTTGAGCTTTGCTTTTAGTTTTCTACTATAGTATAGAACTATAGTCTATTATACTAGTAATACAGGCTAAATATAGCTGTCTAATTATAAAAGGGAATAAGCTATATAATATATTCATAAGTCTTTATACCCTATAAAAGGCTTATTTTGCTTTGGATGCCCTATAGGCTATATGTTCCTTAAATCTGAGATTTTCATCGAAATAGATCCCTAGCCATTTGACTACTTTACTAGGGGAAACTAGTTCCCTATTAGGTAGTTTTAGACTAGGCTTATTTTTGGAATTATTAAAATAAATAAGCTCTGTTTTATCTATATTAAAGCTAATAGTATTCTTTTTCCCTAAGTTAACTATATCCTTTACTTCCCGTTCTAGGGTCTTTATATTCTTTTTAAGACTTTTAGAAGCGGTAGTAAGGGATATATTATCTAAATAGGATCTGAATTTAATATTTGCCGACTTAAATAAGTCTCGGATATAAATAAGAAATAATATAGGAGATATAGGGCTATCTTATAGAATACTAGTAAGTATAGACCTAAATACTTCCATACTATTATTAAAAGCTAGTTGTAATACTCGGTTATCTAGGAATAATAATACCCAGAGAATAAGGCTAGTAGGTAGTAATAAACTAATTATGATCTATAATAGCCTATTCTTGAATATGTAATCGAAGGCGCTTTTAATATCTAGGAAGAAAGTACTAGTTTTTAGCTTATAGGACTTATTTAATTCTATTTTATTTTATAATAGTAAAGCAGTATTAATAGCTGACTTATAGAGCCTATCTCCTATTTGGGAGTAATATAGTAGGTTATTAGTCTCGGCTAAATAGCTAAGTCGCCTAGCTAGTATTCTCTCAAAAACCTTTCCTAAGTAATTAAGTAAGGAAATAACTCGATATATTTTGGGTAAGAAATAGTTTGGTTTCCCTGATTTCTTTAGAATAAAGCTAGTAGCTTATTTCTAGACTTTAGAGTAATATCCCTTATTAATAAATAAGAAGTATAGCCTATAAAAGATATCTGGAGAAGCTCTATAAATATAGACTATAATTTCTTAAGTAACTAAGTCTAGTCTAGGGGTTTTCCCTTTTATTTTAGAGATATAGGCTTATTCTAGCTCTATTTTAGATAAAATAGGCCAGTCCTACTTTAAGCTAGGCCTATAATCTATTAGACTAATAGGTACTATAATAGGAGGGAGTGGGAAAAGCACAGTTCTAAAGATATTATACTTCTTTTAGAAAGTCGATTTTAGCTCATTTGAACTATTATTTAAGATACTAGAAATAGATTAATATATAGTATCTTTAGTATATTTCATAGCTTTAAAAATTGACTAGGAGTCTTTATTCTCTAAGAACTTGTTTTAGTATACTAGCTTAGTACTCTTAATAGTATTAAAATAGGTGTTTTTTGTATTTTGGAGTTCTTATTTATAGAGAGTATATTCTAAAGCTTTAGACTTATGGCTATAGTATAGTATTAATTTACGTAAGGTCTTTAAGTCCTTATTTTACTAGGGTTTAGAATACGGACTAGTAATAGATTTTAGAATACTATTACTAGCTGCTTCTACTATTCTATTAGTAAAGTCTTCTGCTAATAGGTCTAGTTTATAATTTCCAGGTATACTAGTAAGTAGAAAGGGCATATTCTCAAGGCTATTAATAAGATAGCTTGTAAATTTAGCCCAGTCTGCTTTCTTAGTATTAAATCTGACTGGATTAGAACTAGAGCTATAAGTCGACTTACTAATAGTAAATAGAACCCTGAAGTAATTAGAACCTAAGTCTAGTAGTACTTACTAGTCTTTAATCTTAGTTACTATTCCACTAGTAGTAAAACTTAAATCTAATATAGAAGAAATAGACATATTAGGTCTATAGAAGGTATCTTCCCCTGGTTTATTTAATAGCCTTAGAGAATGGTTCTTTATATAGCTAATTAAATAAACTATATAACTACTTTGAGGTTTAAGGAAATCTTACTAAGAATAATATATATTAAAATCACCTAGTAATAGAAAGCTATTATAGAGAGTAATAGGTAAAATACTTTCTCTTAATATAGTTAATATACTATTAGGGTCTTCTGGGTAAATTGCATTATAGAAATTAATTAGCTGCATTTTTAGTATACCTAGACTTAAGTCTATAATTAAGTAATTAGGATTACTTGGTAAGTTTGAGGCTAGACTAGCTTGTAGTTCGCAAGTTATATAAAATAGAGTTCTAGGCCTCAGGATACCGTAATTCGGGAGTATTTGGAAATAGCTAGAGTATATAATGAAATAATATTTCCGATTATTACTATTTCTTACTATTATCTATAGTTCCTGGATTACTAGAACTTTAATATCCAGTTCTATAGCTATTTGCAAGACGTTTTTAGTAATAGAGCTATTATAATTCACATTAACTTATAGTATTTTAATATAGCTACTTATTAATAGTAATAGTAGGAATTATAGTAGTAGTAGCTTTTTTAATTACTAAGTAAACCTCACATAGCTTAGAACTAGCTAAATGAGTAGTACTTAAGTAATTAGAGTATTTAGTAGTTATATAGGGGCATTTTTTGCCCTTTTTCTTATAGATAAAGTAAAAATAGTTCTCAGTTACGTAATCCTTATTATATAATAAGTACTTAGGTTTCTTTTTGCAAATAGAATCTAAGTACCCATATCCTATATATCTAGTATACTATATAGTACTAGAAATAGTATGGTATTTTACTACTTTAGTAGAGATCCCGGCTATAAGAAATCTATTTTTAATAGCTCTATTAGCTTGAATCTTAGTAGGGAATGCTATTACTACTAAACCGGCTTACTAGAGGCCTGAGTTTCTTTTCTCCTTAGAAGTAGCCTAATAGGGCTAGCTAATAGGCTCTAGTTCCTTATTAAAGGTCTTGATTTCTTCTAGGACTAAGTTCATTTCTTTGGGTATATTAAACTTACGAATAGGTAGACTATAGATAATAACTTTATACTAAGGTTCTCCTTTTTATATACTTATAACTAAGAGAAGTATCTCCTTTATAATAGCTTGATTTTGAACCAGAAAGTCAGAGTTAAATTCGGGAGTAGTATTAACTATAATATTACTCTTTAAGAAAAGAAAGACTATAGAGATTACTAGTTCCTTAATTCCCTTAGAACAGAAAGTAGTATTAAGCGAATTACGAGTAAAAATAGTAGAGAATAAGCTAGCCTACTTTATATAAGCTAGTAGAAAGGTGCTTTTCCTAGAGAAGGCCATAGATTTCGAGCTAGTATTATAAGTACTAGAACTACTAGTATTACGGGCACTAAGTGGTTTATTAGTATTACAAGTACTACTACTACTAGTAAATATACTAGGGCCTTTTCCTCCCTGATTTTTAGACTTAGTATGTAATACTATAGTCTAGTCCTTTTCCGAGTGAGATTATGATTCTTGAGTAGTAATTTTAGCCCAAGTAGGCTTTTCGGGAGTAGTTTTAGCTTGAGTAGCTAGTTTAGCTTGAGTTCTTAACTAAATTTCGATCCGTTTAGTAGTATTTTCGAGGTTTGCTATCTGGGAGGCTAGTAAAGTACTAGTATGGCGGATATGGCCGAATTCAGTATATTCTCTAAAGATTTCTACTAAATCTAGTAGTCGAGATTACTAGTCATATAACGGAGTAATAGTAATAGCTTTGACTATTAAGTCCCGGGCTTAACGAATTAGTAATTTAGCTTTATTCGAAGCTTGATTCTAATATTAGTAGTAGTTTCCGTGGTTTTAGTATTCCTTATTAATATTACTATTAATATCGCTCAAGCTAGGGCTACGCTTTAGCCCGTTCTGGAGGCGGCTCAGTCGAGCCGTACTAGCTGAATTAGGCTGAGGAAAAGAGGCTGCGAGTTCGTCTAAAGAGATGGGATTTATAGCTAAATCGAATGCGAATTGAGCTCCCTGGCTAAACCGAGCTAGTAGGGAGCTAGTGGGTAGGTCTAGCTATTCGCTAGGGCCCTCTGGAAGCTCTCCGAGCTCTTGAAAGTCAATGGGAGGGGGGCTAGAGCCCGGGGGATCAGGGGGGGCTATTTAGCCTGTTCTAGCTCTACTTATAGTAGGTTCTAGAGCCTGGGGCCAAAGGGCTGAGGTGTATTGAGTGAGTTCTGAAGGTGGGTGAAGTGTGGGTATGAAAGTAAGGGGAGTAAAAAAACCGGAAAAAATACTATTAATAATAAAGAGTAAGATATAGTAGAGTAATATATATACTATATATATAATATTAATTATATGTATTTACGGATACTTACGGCCTGCCTTATGAACTATAAATACCAGATTACAGCGGCTTATATTCATATACTTGTCCGGAATAAGAGCTATAACCTTATTACTTATTAGGAGGTTCTTATAATAATAATTAATACCCGATTCAAGAATTAAGTATATTTACAGGTTAAGTAAGATCCGGAAATCGGTTTACTAGCTCGCAAGACGCTTATAGGCTATCTTATAGACTATAATAAACGGATTATAATCCGTAAGCATATCTATAAGCTATAAAAGAACTATATAATCTAAGTAAGAGAAATTAGTAGCCCGTATATTAGTTATAAAAAGCGGATTATAAAAGAAGAGCTATATAAAGAAGGATTCGGTATATAAAGCAGGCTATAGCAGGCCTTAGAAGTAGAAGAGCTTGCTATAGATCTGAAAGTACTAGATCCTATAAAAGAAGTTAATCCGGGTATTCTTCTTATAGCTAATTAATATAAAGGCAAAAGCATAATTATATATCCGGATATTTGTCCGGAAGGCCTAGTAAAGCGGGTTATTACCCGTAAAGAGATAAGAGAGGTATAGAGGAGGCTTACGGATTAGAGGAAGTATTATATTACTCTTCTTATAATAGGCCTCAAAGCAATTATCTATATAGCCAAAATAAAGGGCTCCGTAAGCTATATAGCGACCCGTAAGCAGACCGGTTATATATACGGAAGCTGGCCGGAAGCGGGAGAGGAAGGCAGGAGGCCATATAGTTAGTAGGTCGGCAGGAGGGTCCTCTATAATATAAACTAGGGCCGTAATAGACGGTTAATGGATCCGTCACTAGTATTATAGGACTGGCTCGTCCGCAGAGACGTCTGTAATCGACCGTTATTATTACCGGAAGATAGGGAGGGTATTCGGATCGAGTTCTTGTAAGGCAGAATGCTACTGGATATAATTAGTAGCTAACCGGGCCTATTAACTAGTTAGTCAAGCCAGAAAAAGAGGCAAATACAGACTCGATAGTAATTATAGCTCTTATATACCTTAGCCCGTTCTATAATAAAGTCAGAAGCAGGCCGATTTTGCCTATAGGCAGTATAAAAGCGGGGAGGATCCATAGTAATAAAGAGAGAAAAGAGAGAAAAGTAATATAAGATCAGGTTTCCTTTTCTTAGCGCTTTCTATAGAACCGCTAGCTTAAGATTTTCTCCCAAGCTTTAAAAAATCGTAATAAAAGCCCCTTGCATTCCAGAACTACTAAAATGCAAGGAAAGATACTTGAGCTTCTCTTCTCTTATCCTAAGCTAAGCCCTAAGGATTTAAACGTAATTGCATTCCAATGCGCAATTCCCTAGAAGAGGGAGATTCTGGTATTCCTCACATGACCAGTATTTTTTAAGAAGCCCTGCAAGCCAATCGCTTAAGGGTAGTCCAAATATACGATAATATAAAGAAGTAAATAAGTGAATAAGTAAATATTATTAGCTAATTCTTAAAGAAGTAAAATACTATTACTTTCTTTTCTTATAAATCCGAGACTATAGCCCAGATATAAGTAGCTAAAGAAATAATCTAGCTAAGCTATTTCCTGGTTTAGGCCCTTTAGAAAAAACAGATTATTATAATTATATATTATAATAACTAAGAAATAATTATATTTATAAAAAATAACTAGTTTTATATTCGAATAAAATATATTAATATTCGGGAAAAGTAAATATAAGAGGCTATTATAGTAAAATAAATAAAACTAGAATATATATTTATTAATCTTTAACTAATAAATAGACTTATAAAACTACTTATAAAAAACAAGTTCGAATTCTTTCGGAATATAATTAGTATTAAGAAGGTATTCTAATTATAAATAGTAGAAAATAAAAAGAATAATATAAGAGAATTTATTTAGATACGTGATTTTTATATAATTTTCCTAAATAAAAATAGCTATAACTATTATATATAACCTTATTCTTAATAATTCCGGGTAATTTTTAAAGCTTTTATATTTTACTTTAATTTCTTATAATACTTTATATAAGATCTGAAAGAAATTAAGTATAATAATATTAAGAAAAGGAACTTTTTACTTAAAACTTCATAACCTAACCTTCCTATATTTTAGTTATATACTAATTCCCCTTATATTAGTTTATTACTAGTTACTAAATAATTATAAATAAATATCTCTTATTTTCTAGAACTCTTTCTTTCTTTTAGTAAAACTCTAATTAATTAGAAAACTCCTCGAAAAATTCTAATTCTATAACTTATAAGTCCCTAGCTCTTAAATATCTCAAAACTCACTTCTTAATAATCTATTTTCCTAAAATAGATATTAATATTATATATAAAGAGCTTTTAGTAATAGAATAGTTATAAAAAAATATTAATAATACTAAAAAGGCACGAAATTAGATTATAATAGAAAAAGAGAATTCTAATATATTTACTTCTAATTCTATAGAAAATACTAAATCCCGAAGCTATAATAAACTTAAATCCTATAAATATATTTCCTATAGCTTATTCTATAATCTAAAGAGATTATTTAAAGGCATTAGATATATTAATACTAAAAGGGCTATTTATAATATATCTTAGTAAACCTAATCTAGCTCTTTTTATTTTTACTTTCGGAATTCCAAATGAATTTAACTTTTAATAAGATCTAGGGCTACCTGGGCCTTATTATAGCTAGTATATAAGTCTAATATCTGGTATTTTCTTTAAATAAGTAAATAATATCCAAATTTTAATTATTTAAATAATTCTTTACTTATTAAACCGGTATAAAACAGACTAATTAAAGAGAAAGTAATATATAATACTTTAATATTTTTTTAGCCTTTATTAAATATATCTAGAGAACTAATTACTTTCTCAAGTATAATAATATTAAAATTACTAACTACTTTAGACTTTTTATTATAAAAATAACTAACTAAATAAGAATAGAAAAGAACTATAGTAAGTATTCGTTTTATATATAAGTAATATAGCTCTTTAAGAAAAAGAGGTATATTCGGCTTCTTATTTTTAATTCTAATAATACTAAAGCTCCTAGTACTATAATTTATAAGAATAAGCTAATTCTAACCCAAGCTATTTTTATTAAAGAAATTCGGAAATACTATAAATTAATAAATAATAATAATTTGTTTTATATTACAAATCTCGATAGAAACCCGAATGGCTAATATATGAAACTATATTTCAAATAGCTTTAGAAGACTTTACGAAATAAAAACTAGCGGAATTTCTTCTTAGTAAATAGAGAAATACTAAAATTAGTAATCCGGATTAATATAATAAATAGGGAACAGAAACCTCTCTCTTACTTTACTTCTTTTACTTCTTTCTCTCTTAGACTATAATAAACTCGCTCTAAATTATAGTTCTTCTTTAAGTTCCGCTCTCGTTCTATTTCCCTTATAGGGCTAGCCCCTCCTACTCTTTGCCAGAAAACAAGCCGCCTGAATATTATTTTAATACTAGTTCTAGATTAGGTAAGTAGGAGATATTATAATAGCTATAATAGATAGAAAGTATAAGCTAGTCTCTAATAATAATATAATTACCTATTAACTCGAATAATTAGAAGTAAATATAAAAAATATAAACCTGGACTTACTAATACTTTTAATAGAACTATCCGAACTACTTTCTATAGATTACTTTCCTATACCTATATCTAATAAATCGGATATAGAAGAGAAGATTATAATAGTTCTAGTTCCTGCCTCTCCTAACTTTACTAAAGGCTTATTACCTACTTTGGAAAATCTAATACTTATTTCTTCTTATATTTTAATATACTTCTTATAGCTTTAATTAGTTCTTAACTTCCCTATATCTTATATATCGAGTTTTCCGAGTTCTTTTATTCTTAAAGTACTAATATCTCTAGCCTTTAAATTATTTATTATTAGACCCTTATTTACTAAACTCTTATTTATTATTTCTCAGAGCTCTTTACCTAATATCTCTCGAAATCAGTTTAATATAGAAAGATATATAAGAGAAAGAAATTAGAAGTTAGTAGCTAAATAAGAGAAGAAATATCTAGAGAAGAAGAAAAGAAAGATAATAAAGCAGGCTATTAAGGAAATAAGGAAAGGTATTATCTGAGCTACTTTTATTTATTTTATTTTTATATTCTATAATTAGAATTATTTAAAGATATTAGTTTCGTCTAGTATTATTCTTAAATAGAAGTATTAAATATAGTTATATAATATATCATATATATATAACTATATATAAGGCTAACTAGCCTATATAGATATATATATAAGGTGAGCTCTCTGCCTATCTCTTATTCTATAAGAAATTAATTAAGATCTAATCTACTTATATATATATATATATATTCGTTTAATAATTCAATTAGTCTCAGGCTTTAGAACCTATTATAAGTAAAGCTAAAATAGGCTAAATGGCCTCTCCTAACTTCTCGGGCTCTAGCTTTCTTTTTATTAACCCCCAAGAGCTCAGTAAGCTTCTAGAAAGCCCTAGTAAATAGCTAGACCTATTTACTAGCTTCTTATTAGCTTGCTTTAGCTAGGAAACTCGTTTTATATTTAATTTAGCTATAAATCCCATTTCTTTAAACAAACTCGCAGCCTCTTTTCCTTAGCCTAATTCGGCTAGTATGGCTTAACTAAGCCGCTTCTAGAACAGGCCAAAATATGGCCTTAGCTCGAGTAATATTAATAGTAATATTAATAAGAAATATTAAAACTATAGAAACTACTACTAATACTAGAATTAAGCTTTAAATCAAGCTAAATTACTAATTTACTAAGCCTATAACTTAATAATTAAAGCTATTATAGTTACTATATTATATAACTAGTAATCTTAATTACTAGATCTAGTAGAAAGCTTTAGGAAATATATAGAATTCGGCCATATTTAATATACTAGCATAGTACTTTACTAGCTTTTTAAATAATAAATCTCGAAAATATTATTAAATAAATTGAAATTCAGTTAAGAACTCAAGCTGAACTAGCTACTTAAGCTATTTAAGCTCAAGCTAAAACTACCTCCAGAAAGCCTATTTAAACTAAAATTACTATTCAAGAATTACTATATTTGGAAAAGAACTAGACTATAGTATTATAAAGTTTTATATAATAGTATAGGAAATTAGGCTCGTGAATTAATAGATCTAAAATAATAAGTATATATATAAGTAAAGACTTAATTTCGAACTCAAAAAGAGTTCTAGTTATAAGATAAAGTATTCTTATATAGCCTTAGGGCTTAGTTCTAGGATTTTCTAATAATAAGTTATATATTTACTAATTAGAATTTTCTAGATATTTTAGCTTATAAATAAAAGCTATATGAAATATTCTAGAATTAATAATTACTAATATTTACTAATACTTATATAAGCTTATAGTAAGTTCTAGAATATACTAGAGAGTACTTATTACTAATATCTTTTAATAAGTATTATATATTAAATCCAAAAATTAGAAAGAAAAAGGCTCTAGTATATTTATTAATAATAATAATACTTGTAATACTAGTATAAAATCTATAGCTCTTTCTAGGAAAAGCACCTTTTTACTAGCTTATATAAAGCAGGCTAGTTCGTTTTTAGCTATTTCCGTTCGTAATTTGCTTAATATTACTTTCTATATAAAAGGAATTAAGGAACTAGTAATTTTTATAGTCTTTTTTTTTTAAAGAATAATATTATAATAAATACTACTCCTGAGTTTAATTCTGATTTTCTGGTTTAAAATAAAGTAATTATAAAAGAAGTACTTCTTTTAGTAAAAAGTATATAAAAAGAAAAGCCTTAATATAAAATTATTATTTATAGTTTACTTATTTATAAATTTAATATATTTAAAGAAATAAACTTAGTTCTAAAAGAAATTAAGACCTTTAATAAGAGACTAAAGCTTACTAGCTAGCTTTATTAGGTTATTTCTAAAGAAAAGAAAAATTTAGGTCTCTAATAAACTAGTTTAGTAATAGTAGTATTTCTTATTAAGATTTAAGCTAATAAAGTTATTAAAAATAGATTTCCTATAGCCAGAATCTTTATTAAAATAATAAAATATTATACTATTTCTAGTATTATATAATATACTAAATATATAAAATACGAATACTTAGATTTTATATATAAAAAAGAACCTAAGTATTTATTATATAATAAAGGTTATATAACTAAAAACTATTTTTACTTTATTTATAAAAAGAAAAATAAAAAGCATTTTTATATAATTACTTAAATATTATTTATTTAGCTAGTTTTAAGCTATATAAGATTTATTTAATAATAAAACAAGCTATTACTACTATTATAATTCCTATTATTATTATTAATAAGTAGCTATATTAAAGTATTATAAATTATAATAAATTATAATATCTTTATTACTAAAAACGTTTTATAAATATCTAGTTATAAAACTAAATATTAAAGTTCTAGTAATTCAGAAGCCTTAAATAATAATAAGAAATAATAATAATTAGAAATATTATTTTATTATATATTTTAGCTATTTCTAAATATTCTCGAATTATAATATTTTAAGGCCTAGAACCTTATTTTATATAGCTTATAAGCTATAAGCTAGTCTAGCCTCAAACTTATTAAATAATTCTAATTATTTAATTATAGACTTAAGTTTAAATATACTAAAAATATAGCTAATTAATTTCTATAATATAATTTATCTAGAAAATCCTAATAATATATTAATTATATTAAAAAAGAATATTTTACTTATTATTTTTTATAATAGTTTCTTATTATTAGATAATTTTAATATATATTATTTTTAATAAAATTTCCTTAAACCTTAAAGTAATTATATTATTTATTTAATTAGCTATATAGAGAACTACTTTCTAAGGCTATTAAATAAATTAAAGAAAGATATTTTTTATAAATTTAATAAATTTATTTCTTTTATATTAAACTTAAGTTTTATTACTAGTAAAATAGTAATTAAAATTAAGAACTAGTAAATATTACTAGATTTAGGTTCTAATTACTTTAGGGTTTTATTTATTATTAGTAAATTAACTTATAGCTCTAGTTCTAATCTAGTTAGATTTAATACTAAGAAAGCGAATTATACTAAATTTATAAGCTATTTTATTAATAGCCTTAAAAATATGCCCTTTTTATTTAATAATATATCTGGAAATTAAGAACTAGATTTATTAGTAAAAAACTTTATTAATAAAATAATAGAAGTAGCTAATAATAGTATTTCAAAATCTATTACTAGTTTATATTCTAAATCCTAGATAGTAAAATAAAGACTTAAAAACTTTATATAAATTAATACTATATTATGGTTATAAATTTAAAGCTTTAAAATATTTTTTTTATAAATAAGAACTTTAAAATATAAAAAAAATTTATTTTAATATTATTAAAAGTATTAAGCTAATATACTAGAATAAGTTCTTAAAGAATAAAGACTTCTAGTCGATTTTTAAAGCTATAAAATATACTAAAGATATCTTATACTAACTAATATCTAGTATCTTAAATAGTAATAATAATAATAATAGTAATAATAAATTAAAATCGACTTTTTAAAAGAAGTATATTTTAATATTTTTAGAACTAAACTTTTTCTATTATCTCCTAATATTAAGCCTATTAGTCTAATAAACTATAGATCTAATTTAAAATAGAACTAGAATAAATATATATTTCTAAGATAAAGAAAAAAATCCTAGAACTAGACTTTTTTTTCTTTTAATATACTTTATTAGTTTAGAATTATATAATATAGCCGGCTAAGCTAGTATAAGTCTTAGTAGTTTATATATAGAACTAATTTCTAATATAAATATAATAAATAGTTAGAAACGAATCTAGAAAATAAAAACTTAAGGAAATAAAGAAAATAAATTATAATTATAAATTCTTTTCTAATTACTATTTCTCTTTTACTATTCTCTCTCTCCTATTTCTATCTATTTCCTTTATTTCTTTTATTTCCTTTATTTCTTTTACTTTTATACTTTACTTAATATACTATTTTCTTATATATATACTAGTTTCTTTTAAGAATACTAGTATATTTAGTATTCTAATCTTAATATATAATAGTAATTATAGATTAAAAGTACTAGTATCTGAACTATTTTTAAATTAACTAAATAGTCTAATTTGTTTCTTCTTATATAATATATAATATAAAAAGAAATACTTTATATTCTTAGTTTTCTCGTATTTATATTTATTATTAGATACTATATTTAGCTTATATAAATAGGACTTTAAATATTTATAGCCTAGCTTTAATTAGAAAAAGGTATTAGCTAGGGGCTTTTATATTTCTAAAGATAAGTATATCTTTTTAGATACTTTTTATTATTAAAAAAGTAATTTATAAGCCCGGTATATATATATATAAGTATATATACTAGCTACCCGATTTATATATATAATATATATAAGAGAGCTTTACTTCTTTATTTATATTATATACTTAATATATGCTTTTATTCTCTTAATAGATTATAATACCCGGATTTCTATTAGAACTTAGTTTTTTCCTCTTATCTTATATACTAAGTTCTATTTACTTATAAAAGCATGAAAATTAATCTTTTATAGCTTCTCTTATACTAATTTCTGGTATATAAGAACCTCAGGTATCTTTCCCTTTCGAAAACTATCTCTTGCTTTCGAAATCTGGTATAGAATACTCTATCTCTTTACTCTCTCTATTTTCTCGCCTCACTCTCTTGCTTTGGCCCCTCCCAGCCTCCCTACTTAGTACATATAAATAGTTCGGCCAAAGCTCATTTATAAACGAGTTATATAGACTCTCTGGAGATTAATTTCCTATTCTTCCCTTTCTTTCTATTATATTTTATAAATATAAAGCCTCTAAAAGGCGTTTTTCAGCCTTCTTATTTCTGTATCCAGGGCTATAGGCTTACTAGCCCCGTACCTCTCGGTTACTACCTTATTAAGTACTGATTTATAGGCTCTAAGCTCTCGTATTACTATAGAAACTACTATACCCTCGTATAATAGACTAATTCTCTTAAATTATATAGATAAAAACCTTATTCTTAGTTTCTAAAAGCTATTAATTATAAAGCGAGGCCCTCTTATTAGCTCTTACTTAGTATAGCAGTCCCGGAGAACGTCCGGTAAGCTATATCTTAATTTTTATATTATACTAAAGTAGTAAGAACCTTATTTCCGAGCCTATACCCGTACTTGTATGGTTTATATAATTTATTTACTTAATATTTACTTCCAAGTATAAGGAAACTAGTAGAGAGGAAAGAGATAAAAGGCAGAAGAAATTCTTTATTATTCTCTCTCACCTATAACTTACCAAGTAAACCCTTCTTTAACTTAAGTAATCTTTACTAAATTATTACCTTATATAGTATAATCTTAGCTATTAGTTCTTCTATATTAAGAGTACTATTTAAGATATATTTAATATATATTATAGCTTTCTAGATCCCGATTTCTATTTATTTATATTTAACGGGCCATACTTCTCTATTTCCCTCTCTCAAGCGGATTTCCAAGAAAGTTACTACTTACCTGCGGGTTCTTTAGATCTCTTTAGTTTTACTATCCGTTCTCCTTAAGAGATTTAAGTAGTAATTTCCTTGCGGATTTATTCTTTCTCTTAAGCCTTACCTTCTACTTAACTAACTATTATATAGCCCCGCTTTCCGTTTCTCTTATTAAATATAGTTATGTGACATATCACATATATATGACTATATATAAGGCCAACTAGCCTATACGGATATATATATAAGGTGGGCTCTGCCCACTTCCTATTCTATAAGAAATTAATTAAGATCTGACTTACTTATATATATATATATATCCGTTTAATAGGTTCTGAGCCCGGCGACTTCTATAGAGCTAAGTTACCTAATCTAATTTATTACTTTATAAACGGATAATTCTAATCCAAAAGTACTTGGCTCTATAAGCCTTTATATAGAATTAAATTAAGGATATAGATCTCTTAATTACTATTGAAATTACCGAGATATTAGATCCTTTTCTTATTTCAGGAAATAATAAATATAATTCTCCGAATTTTCTCGGATTTACTTAGTAATTTATATCTTATATAAAAGAATTAATACAAGCTTCCTATTATTTCCGAAGCTAATAGATTAATTATTCTTATAAGCTATTCTTATTTCCTAATCTCCTAATATTAGAGTTTTCTATTAGTTTAAGAGCTATATAAATACCAAGATACTAATAAATCTAATAATATAGTTCTAGTAAACCTTAATTAATAAGAATTCTAATATTCTAATTTCTAAACTTATTTCTTTCTTTTATTAACTAATCTCTTTATTTCACTTGACTAATAATAGAATAGATAGTTAAAGAACTAATAGCCCAAGAGCTATAAGCGGTCTTAAAGCAAGTATTTCCTATAGATAAAATATTTATCTTATTAAGAAATACTTGAATTTATAAAATAACTTAATTATAAGATATATTTCTCTTCCGACCCGATCTATTCCCTTACTATATATATACTCTTATTAATACTCTAATTAAATTCTTTAATACTAAATCCGATCGAGACTCGGATTCTAATTATACTAATTCAGAAATCAAATCTCCTTTCTCCAAATATACTTATCTAGATACTAAGGCCTTAAGCTCTCCGAGCCCTAAATCTCTATTATCTATATCCTTCTTTAGTTATTAAATTAAGACCTGAAATACGAATATATAAGAAAGATTTAACCAAAAAATTATTAAATACTATATAGCTTTAACTAAACCAGATTAATAATTTCTCTACTAAGTACTTTATATCTAACTATTTAACTAAACGGGCAATATTTAATAATAGCTTTAGAGACTAGACTATTTGCCTCCTTGGCTCTTATTACTATTCCGGAACTTAATAAATCTAACTAGGTTAACTAGTATTAAAGAATTAATAATACTCTTATTAATAAGAATTACTTTTACTAGAAGCTTCTAGATAAAACCCTTCCTAGACCGGTCAGACTTATAAAGCCTCCTACCGAAATATAAGAGGTTTACTAAGCCTAATTTAATAAGTGAGAGAAACTTCGAGTCTAAAAAAGAAATATTATAAGTAGTAAGCTCGGCTCGACTACTTTTCTCTATATTAAAACAAAGAAATATAATCTTATAAAAGATATATAAGAGTCTAATCTCAAGCTATTTTTTACTTTTCTTAAGGAGCAATTTTGCCTATAAGGCATTACTATCTTTAATTACTTCTAAAGCAATTTCCTTAATCTTTACCTTAATAACTATACTAATATTACGGAATATAATAATATATTTATAAGACTTAATAGTAAACTATCTCTTTTTTCCGAGAATATTTAACTATCTATATTCTGGATAATAGAACTATACCTAAATAATCTCTCGTCTATATATAATATCTTTAAATTATACTAGATCTCCTATAATAACTTTATTAATATAGCTAAAGTAAATATAATTCTCTCTAAACTTATATAAGCTATATAAAAAGAAGAAGCTCTAATATAATAATTATCCGGCCAAACTACTTTTCTATTATATATAAATTAAGAAAGAGATAAGATAGATATTAAGTATAAATACTATAGAAAACTATACTATATTAAAGCAGAGTATATAATTAAGTATTCTTATTTAAAAACCGTCCTCGAGAAATATCTCAAGAAGAAACGAGAATACTAAGAAAAGAAATAAGCAGAATAGAAATTAAAATTATTCTCCGGAAACTAACCTGCTTCTAAGCAGGAAGAGCCCTTAATAATTACCTATAAATACCTGGCTATTTACAGATATACTATATTATAATTCGAGTCTGCTTTCTAACTTAATAATTAGTAACTATAAAGCTATAGTAGATCTTCTTATAAGTTAATTATATCTAATAAAATAAAACTATTTTATAACTAAAGCTAGTAACTAATATATACTCTCGACTATAGTATAAAAACCTATAGGCTCGAGCTTATACTTATATCTTGGCCCTGCTTTAATATATAACTTTACTTATATTAGGTATTATTCTACTAGTACTCTTACTAGCCTTAATTATATGAGATAGCCATAAGACGCTCTTCTAAGTCTTATTTCTACTTATATAGCTATATTTTTAAATGTTTCTTTCTTAGGCCCCGAAGTTCCTATTATTTATATTCTTTAGTATCTTAATTATTAAGTCCCTAATACTCTTTAGCAAAACCTATTAAGTACTATAGTCTCTTATATCTAGCTTATTTATAACCGCATTTATTCTTAATAATAGCTATACCCGATATATATTTTATAAATAAGAATTCTTTAAGTTAATTAAACTATTAGATAATAGAGAAATTAACTAGATTACAGGTATTAGCAAATATAGCCTAGTATTATAAGAGAAAGAAACAGTAGTTCTACTAGTCTAGATAGTAAGAAAAGAGCTTAAATAGCTATAAATACCTAATATTATTTTCTGTCTAGATCTTGAAATAAACCTCCTATTATATCTTAACTTTATCTAAAAGAATATAAAAGTATAACTTAATAAATATAGAGCTACTCTCGAGATTAAAGAAAATAGACTAGTTATATTTATAGCCTTTATCTTATATAGCTTCTTCTGCCTTAATATTAATCTCTTAATACTTAAGAAACGAATCTAATAGCCCGGATATAATTAGAAAACCTATAACTTATACTAAAAGTAATAAGCCTATATTACTTATTTTAAAGAAGCCTTCTATTTATTTAAGCTAGTATAGCAAATATCCTGGTATTAAGTACTTATAGTATTTATTATAAAAGAAATATATACTATATAATATAAATAGCTTAGAGACCTTAGTAAAGAAAATCTAGTTAAACTTAAAGATATAGTAAAGAATATAAACCTTTATAAGCCTCTAATACTTTATATTTATAAAGCTTGCCTTAAAGGTTATATAATAAAAATATCTTATAAAGAATATATTATATTAGGAAAATACCCGAATAAGCTAATTTATATAAATATAGTTAGCCTCTTATATATAGCAGAGAATAGTATAGAATACTTTATTTACTTCTATTATAATAAGACTAAGAAGGTCAAGTATTATATTATAAAGTATAGATCCGAGTTACTAGCCAAATTCAAGCTCTTCTAAAAGTTCTACTATAAATAAATTATATAATTACAGACGGATAACGGGAGAGAATTTATTTCTAAGGCCTTTTAGCTTTACCTTATAGAGACTAGAGTTTACTTTAAACTATTTATACTATATAACCCGGAAATAAACGGAGCTATAAAGAGAATTAGGTAAATATTATAAACTATTATTAAGATACTCTTAAAGAGCTCCAAATTTGCAAGTAAATAGTAGCTTAAATTACTTTAGACTATAGTTTACTTCTATATATAATAATCCCATAGTATCCTTAATATGATTTCCTTTTAAATAAAGAACCTCTATAAATCGTTTATTAACTACCTCTATATTATTAGGTCCCGTACCTAGTTTATAGCTAGTAAGTAAAATAAGAAGAAGCTAAAGAAAGATTAAGTAATAAAGAAATACCTTATTAGATATAAAAGTAATAATATCTACCGGATTCTTATAAATAATAATTATATACTTAAGGCCTATATTATATATATTATAGAGAAATGCCCTATATCTATTTAAGAGAAGTCTCTTAAATTCGGGCCTAATACTTACTCTAATATAATATTATATTTATAACTTTCTAAGCCTATAGCTAGCTTAAAATACCTAGTAATACCTGATTTACTTAATTTCTTTAAGAAATATATCTATTATACTAAAGCTAGTTATAATAGTAATACAGATACTTTACTAGACTCTTCTCGGCTATTACTATATAAGCTAAGAACCCTATAGCCTACTACTATACTAAATTCTCTAAATCCTTCTCAGGAATAATTCAGGTAGTAGGCCTGACCTACTATTAAGATTTTGCTAATAAGGAACTAACTAGAAGACTTTGCCTCCATTTCCCCTAAACCCTTAATATCCCGTAAATTAATTCTATTATTTATTTCTTTACCAGATAGTTAGGTAAATAAACGTCCTATAACCGAATACTTCTTATTATCCCGAGTAATAATACTAGTTAATAGCCTAATAAATAAATACTCGAAGCTTAATTACCCAGACCCTAATTCTCTAGACCCTATTTCCTTTATAGTACTACTAGTTATATAAGATACTGGCCTAAAGGTCTATAATAATCCCAAGCTTAATTAGCTCTTATATCTTATAGCTAAGGTCTCTTTTATAGAAGCTAACTTACTAGAACTATTTGAGTTATAATACTTTAAGAAAGCTATAGTAGATCCGGGCTCTAATAAATAGATAAATATAATAAAGAAGAAGTTCTTGTTCTTATAAGAGAATAAGACCTAAATACTAGTTGACTATCTAATAAATTAGTAAGTCCTGTCTAGTAAATAAGTATATAAGTATAAACGAGAACTATATAGCCAGATTATCTAATATAAGGCCCGATAGGTAATCCGGGGAGATTAGTAAAGGAAGGGAATTAACTTTAATAAGACCTTTACTATAATTATTAAATTAATAAGCTATAAGCTTATTTTTACTATTATAACTGCCCTTAATTAGGAGATTAATTAAATAGATATTAAAACCGCATTTCTATATAGGAAAGTAGAGGAAATAATCTATATAGAATAACTAACTAGTCTTAAAAACAAATTAACTAAGGTTTATAAGCTTAACTATATACTTTATAGTCTAAAGCAAGTCCCCTAAATATAATATAATATACTATTAGAATTTCTTTAATAGCTCGATTTTTAATTACTAGATACTAATACTAGTATCTTTTATAAGAAAGATATTATTATTACTATTTATATAGATAATTTACTAATTACTAGAAGAAATTATAAAGAAATTAATATACTTAAGTAAGCCCTTAGTAAATAATTTCAAATAAGTAATCTTAGAGCTATTAATTTCTATTTAGATATAATAATTATATGAGACTATTTAAATTATATACTTTATCTTAGATAATAATCCTATATTATAAAAATACTCCGGGATTTTAGTATAGAAGACTATAAACCGGCTATAACTCTAATAGACCTAAACGGAAGTAATTTTATTCCCGTACTAAAAGGTTACCTGGCCTCTTTATTTGAAATTAAGGAATACTAGAAGCTAATTAGCTCTCTTATATATACTATACTTGAATTCTATTCTAATATTACTTTTATAATATCTATAGTTAGTTAATTTACTATAAACCTAATAGCTAAATATATTATTATAGTAAAGAGAATCCTATAGTACTTATAGGATATACTTATATACTAACTTATATATTATAGAAATCTTTAAGTATTAATAGGCTATTCGGATACGAACTAGGCAAGTAATAGGGATACTTAATAGTTAACTAGTAGTTTCGTCTTTAATATAGGTAGTAGTATTATTAGCTAGTTCTTAAAAAAGCAAAATACTATTACTTTTTTCTCTTATAAGTCTGAGACTATAGCCTAGATATAAGTAGCTAAAGAAGTAATCTAACTAAGCCATTTCCTAGCCTAGGCCCTTTAGAAGAAATAGGTTACTATAATTATATACTATAATAACTAAGAAGTAATTATACTTGCGAAAAATAACTAGTTCTATATTCGGATAAAGTATATTAATATCCGGAAGAAGTAAATACAGGAGGCTATTATAGTAAAATAAGTAAAACTAGAATATATTTTTACTAACTTTTAATTAGTAAACAGGCTTATAAAACTACTTATAAGAAATAAGTTTAAGTTCTTTCGGAATATAATTAGTATTAAGAAAGTACCCTAATTACGAGTAATAGAAAATAAAAGAGGTAATATAAGAGAACTTATTTAGATACGTGATTTTCACGTGATTTTCCTAAATAAAATAGCTATAACTACTTAGTTACGTGCCTCGGGATAACAAAATCGGATTTGAGCCTAGTTTAAATATAGTTTAAGTTGAGTTTATAATTTAAAGCTAATTTGAAGCTAATTTAAAACCGATTTGAGTCCGATTTAGGATCGGGTAGTCTAAGTACTTGGTCCGAGCACCAAGCGAATTCCGGAATTTAGCCGAGTCAGCCGCATTTCGGCTTCAGCCTTACCCAGCTACTCGGTAAACCACTATATACTATTTATATATAATATTACGATATATAGTCTTTAGGGTAAATAGTTACCCGTTTTTATATATTATTACCGTCTTATTAGTACTAAAAGTAGACATATCATACTATAAAATCGTATATGGCTAATATATAGGTACCAAGGTATAATAATATATTATAATTAGGTTATAAGGCATTTTCTCGTATTAATTATATAGGTCGGTACCGGGCCGCTGGTATTACTAATAAGGCTTTACCGAGGTTTAAAGTAAGGTATCCAAGGCTAACGAAATTAATAAGGAGTTATATTATATAATAATAGAGTTTAGGGAATATATTATATAATATTAGCTACTAAGGAAAAGGACTCTAGATAAACTAGTTTGAATTAAGAGTTAATATCTATCTTCTAGCCATTTACTAAGACTTATATCTATATAACCGATATCTATAAAGTAATAAAGATACCAAGTAGAAAGCCATAATTATAATAACGCCTGATATAGCCTTTTCCTACTACCTGTAATATTATACTATTTAAGAAAAATGGGATCCCGACTTCTATAATTATATAACTATAATAAAATAATATAAAAGAACAAATCTATAATATATAATATATCAAGCCGCCAAATCCCTAGGCCAAGACGGGTATTAATAATAATATAATACTCAGAATAATTAATATAAGGAAAAAAAACAGCCATAATACTTTAAGGCTAAGACAGGTTTAATTACCCGTATATTAAAAATCTGTAAATAATTAGATTAAGTATCTATATAGGTTAAATTACATATACCAGACAAATAGGTTACTCTAGTTAATATTAGAGAAGTCGGTATAGAAATTATCCTTAATTTTCCTATTACTATCTTTATAGGAATTAATAAATATATAATTAATATATTAAGTAGTACTAGGAATTAAGTCGAGTGAGAAATTACTCAAAGACAGGCGGCTAATAAATCGCAAATAGAGACTATTATAGGTTTATAATATATATTTACAAGTATACTTAGTATATCTCGGCTCCCTAAATATTTTATTAATTTTCTATATCCAAATAATAGCTATTATCTAGCAAGTAATATCTGTTCTAGATTAGCCTTATCCAGATTATGTATTAAGTAATAACTTATACTAAAGCCATTTATAACCGACATTTGAGATACTACGCCAGTTAATAATATCCCGAAAGACAGTTTATAATTACGGAATCCAAGAAATATTAAAGCTATCCCGGATTATATATTAAATCTTAGTAATAGTTCATAACTTATTTCCCCTAAGCTTGCGATATAGTTAATCCTTTGCCTAGTTCTTAATATACTCAGAAAACTTATTTAAAAGAACTAATTTCCAGTTCTTGAAATCTCTTATGGTCTTCTTAAAAGTAAGAATAAAGATTAGATTAGTAAAAGACATATCTATAAAGACTTTATAAGCAGGTAATTGAAAATCTCGGTAATTAAGGCTATAAATATAATAATAGCGATTTTGGATCTCAAGCTAGTTAAAAGCCTCTTACTTGGCTATAGTATAAGTCTCAATAACCGGTATAGCAGAAGTATTAGCTATAATAGCCTTTTCCAAGCAAGCTCCCTTAGATATAGATAACTTCTTCTTTTTAGAAGTAATATAAGTAATTACTTAGAAAAACTCGTCTTCGTTAGTATTATTAAGAGATAAGTAAGAGTAATAGCGAGATAGTCCCGGTAATATAATATAAATAGGAGATTAGTAGTATTGCTTTTGCTTTCTAGTAGACTTAGTACTAGGCTTTATAATAATTAGTATAAACTTGGGATTAGAATTTATATTATAAAGGGCAGATTTGGTAGTCTAGAAAAGCCTTTCTTAGTATATAATTATATAAAGCAAAGAATAAATATACCTTTAACTTATTAACCTTTATAGCCTTTTTGACTTGTAATTTCTCGCCTTTAGATTTCTTATAAGGAAGCGGTATAGGAGTATATTCCTTTTTAGCAGATTACTTATTAGAAAACAAATTATTAAAGTCAAGCTATAATTTGCACTTATTAGTATTTCTACTATATATAAAAGAATTAGTCTCTCGAGAAAAGTCGGACTTATGGCCCTACTAGGAAGTTAGTAAGTTATTATTAATAAGATTAAGTATACTAGCAGGGTAATATTAAAATACTTGTAAAGCCATTATATATTAATTACTAAATAGAGAATATATTAGTATTTAGAAAGATATATTAGATATATTTAAAATAATATTATAATAATATAGTATATAGTATTTGACTTACTATAATAATAGGGTAGGTAGGCACTAGTCTTATAGTCTAGTAAAGTATATTAGCTAGTTATAGTATAAAAGGCGGGGCTTGGATTAGCCTTTTCCAGGTTACTTGCTTATAATTAGCTAAGATTTAACGGGTAATAATTACCTAATACCTCAATAGTCTTACTAATAATAGTCAAAATATTAATAAGCAAGTATAGGTTAATAATAAGCGAAACAAGAAGTAGAAGTGAGGCTTAGATAAAGGAAAGAAATAATAGATTAGTTATATACCTATATAAGGCTATAGAGCTACGAAGCTATAAGGCTCGCTATTACGAGTCTATAATATTAATAAATATAATTCTATAGTAGTAAATATAATAAAGGTAATTTATAAATAACGTATTATACTAGGCTATAGACTACTTATTACTTTTAATTACGGTATAACCTTCTCGTTCTTCCTCTAATTTATTCTCTATTTTTAACTCTAACCTAACTAAATCATAATCTATTATAATTATCTACCTCTTATATACCTATTATATAATCTACTTTCTAGTTATCCGTAGCCATATTATAAGCTTATTACTAGCGGGAGTCTAACCATATATAGTTAGTAAGTTATTATTAACTCCTTTATATTAGCTCTAGAAAAGCCTTTTCCAAAATACACTTTTCTATAATTATAGTATTCTATCCTACTAATATACTACTAATATACTTGTAAACAGGCTTTCCTAGCTAGTAGTACTATAGTAAAGAATAGGAGATTATTTAGTAATGTCCTTATTACTAGTCTTAATATATAAGAAAAGAACCTATTAAAAGGTCTCCCGCCGGCTAATATTTATAATATATATCCGAAGTTAGTATAATACCTTGGTTTATTAATAGCTAATAATATTAAAAAATAGCTCGGTTCGCCCGAGTTTCTTCTTATCTATAAAGAACTCTATAATAAAATCATTATACCTAAGTATACTAAGGGAGACAAATCTCAGAGTCTATAATATCTTAAAGTTTCCGCTATAATTTATAAAGACAAAGCATTTAATAATCGAAAATATAATAAATAATTTTAAATATTTAATATAAATAGTTAATAGGATATAGATTACTATATATTCTGTTTAGTCTCGCTCTGTAATAAAAATAAGCTTTCTTATAATAGTATCTTTTATAAGAAGATTATAAATAATAGCGAGATTAATAGCAGATTATAGAAGGCTATACTAAAAATAACTACTTCCTGTATACCTACTATCTTAGAAAAGAAGTATAAGAAGTAAAAGGAAAAGGCCCAAAAGAAAGCAGGTATATAGGCCTGTATTAATACCGTTTTTTCTATATAATAATCCAAGAAGGCCTCCTTATTTACTAATAATAAAGAAAGTCCTCTATATAATCCCAAAAGACAAAGCCTTAAAGTAGTAATATCTGGTCCGGAAAAGCCTTAATTAGTATTATTATTCGTACTAAGACCCACTATTAGCTAAGAAAAAAAGGAAGAAAGCCTCTTTATTTAAGATAATATACCAGGTATTAAAGATATAGCAAATATAAATATAAGACAAGACTACTATAGAAAGGATCCGGAATAGCCTAAACCAGATAAACTGCCCGTTAGAGACTAGTTTAATAGCATGGAGTACTTATATATAACCCGTAACCCTAATAATCCTATAGATATTACGACTTTATATAGTACTTATATTACTATTCAGAATATTCTATATAACTTTAATAATAAGATATCTCTATAAAGATTAGTATCTGGCCTAATAATTACTCTCGAGATAATTATTTAAGAAATATTAGAAGTAATTTATTTTTGGGAAAAAGAACTAGAGGCAATTATTAATTATATACCAGAACTAGACCTTACTTCCCCTACTAATAAAGATCTAGAATACTATATAAAATACGAAAAGCTTTTTA
Organism: Hyaloscypha bicolor E; assembly: GCF_002865645.1. NCBI lineage: Eukaryota > Fungi > Ascomycota > Leotiomycetes > Helotiales > Hyaloscyphaceae > Hyaloscypha > Hyaloscypha bicolor. The sequence goes on from NW_020194558.1 coordinate 1,491,514, forward strand.
ATAATCCCAAGTACTAGCCAAAGGATTTCAATAGCTCTTATAAGCATCTTTACCTTAATCCAGAATTCCCTAACTTCCTATTTATAAACCCAATAATTAAGTTAGAAGAATAGTAAGTAATAGAAATTAAGAAGATCTGGGATATATATATAAAGAAGCAAACCCGTAATGCGATTTTGGCGGATATTATAAGTTTAGGCAAGATATATTAGATATTTGGTTTCTAGTTATTTATAAGTTCTCCTTAGTTTAGCCTTCTCTAGATAATTAAAAGCTAACCTTTCTTAGTACTACTTCGAGGTTTACCGAGCCGAAAATAAATACTAAGCCGCTCTAATAGCTAGATCTAAAGCTATTATAGTATATAATACTTGGGAAAAAGATCCTAATAATTACGAGATAGCTCCTGAGAAGCTATCTAAATATAAGAATTAGGCTAATCCAGATAACCTTAATTTATATATTATCCCTCTATAATCTCAGCTACCCTATAAAGTATTACCAAAGTTAATTATAGTCCTATCAGAGTTAATTATATAAATATATAACTCCCTTAATAATTTTTCAAGTAATCTCAAAGGCTTAATCTATTATAATAATAATTAGTTAATAAAATCGGTAAGAAAGTATAGGATTAAAAGTCTTTTAAAGAATACTAATATACTATTTAATAGTAATTTTATAAACGAGAATTACGGTATTATTATAACTCTACTAACTCTCTATAACCGCTATAGACCGCAGGCCTTATATAAGTAGTATAAGGAAGTCTTAAATATAACTAGCTAATAAGTAAAGGCAATTTGAAATATTCCAGATCCTAATTAGCCAGGCCTACTTTATAATTACTTCGAGATTATCTATATTAATAAGGCTTATATTATTAAGAATATGGATACTATAGGCCATACTACTATTATATAGATAAATACGGAATATTATCTTCTTATTATAGCCTCGGTATTAGAGAATAGACTAAGTAATTATATTAGCTTTACTTGCCTAATTTAGCCTTTTCCAGACTAGCTAGCTACTAATACCAATTTCTAGTAATAGGGCATTAATAAGACTACTAACTCTTTTAAATTAGCTAATTATTATCCCGGTATAATTTTGTAACTATCTCTTGGCTATATTAATAAGTATATTATATTAGAGAAAAATAAAAACTATACCAAATATAATTTGCTTTATCTATAAAAAGTTTAGAAGCAAGTTCTTATCTATTATACTTATACCTTACTAAATCCTATAAAGCCAAATCAAAATATTAGTCAAGATCTCCCTGGCTTATATACTTAATATATAGTCTATTTATTTACAAAATAAGAGTAAGATATTTATAATAAGTTAGCTAAGCTTCTAATAAGAAAGCTTATTATTAAGCTTCCCTAGACTAATTAACTTATATAGAATTAAAAGTTTAGTAGGCTCCTAACTCTCTTATTAACCTGGATAGGTTAATACTATATAGAAAAAGATTATGGTACTAAGACTATTAAGGAATAGAAAAGCCTGGATTACCTTTTCTAGAGATTCTATATTATATTCTATATTAGAATAAGAAAACAAGGCAAGACCCCTAATTAGGACATTCTAGTAAAGAATAATATTTCTATCTAGCTATTAATTCTATATATAGGCAGCCCCAAGATTAGAGCTATATTAAGAATTCTTACTAAACTTATTATCCTTAATAATTATAAGTTAATTATATAGTTATCTCTGCCTACTAATTAAGTTCTTTTATATACTATTCTCGAAGCTTTAAATATTAGTTATATTATCTTTACTACAGACTTGGATTATAGTAAATAAGATAAGAAAGTATACTAATTTACTGAGAATAAAAGCTATATAGTCTAGAATAGCAAATACTATATAGATAGCTATAATCTCGACTTATAGCCTCAAGTATACTATTCTTGCAAATGGAATAGCCCCCCTATAAAGATATATAAGAATTAGGCTATTAGCTATCTATAATATTTCGGTTAGTATTTCAATATCGAGCATTTCGAGCTTTATATTACTAATAGCTTCTAGATACATATTATTATCTCTACTATAAAAAAGACTATTTCATATACCCTTACTAAATTATTTATTAATATTAGTAAGAAGTATAATAATATTAATAATAAGAATATTAAACTAGAAATTAGTATTTAATATCTATTATCTAAGGGTAATCTTATTTCCGAATTTAATAATAGTATTATAACTCTTCCCGCTACTAATTAAACTTCTCTTTTTCCTAATAAGTTTATTTATACTCTTTAAGAAATAAATAGAGAAGAAGCCTTCTACTTTAAAACTTACTTTTCTGAGATCTGGGAGAATAAATTAATTAATCTAGCTCTGGGTTTACCTAAAGAAGCCTAATCTAATAATTTCTATTATACCTATTATAGCTTTAGGATCTTATAGCCTAATATAATAATTTATCCGATTTATTACTTATACTAAAGAATAGTACTAGTAGAGCTATACTATACTACTCGCCCCTTTTCTCTTATATTAGATCGTTTCTTTAATAATAAAGTATTTTGTCTTTTACTTATCTTAGCCTTAAGATATTACGGCTATTATTTACAACTTATAAAATCTCGCCCTAGCCTGGCTTTCTACTTATCTTAGCCTTGAGATATTATAGCTACTATTTATATTTCCCGAAATCTCGCCTTAGCCTAGCTTTCTATCTATTATATATACCTTACGAAATCTCGCCTATTACCTGACTTTCTATTTATCTCAGCCTTAAGGTATTATAGCTATTATATATTTCCCGAAATCTTACTTATTACCTAGCCATCTTACCTATCTTAGCCTTAGGGTATTACGGCTATAAAAAAAAAGTCCTTTACTATTACTTTTTTGAATAAGCCTTTTCCAGATTAATACCTAGAAATTAAGTTAACGAATTCCCTATAGTTATATCTTTGGTCGGCTACTAGTCCTCTTTAAAGATTAATATCCTTTAGTTAATATTTACTAGCATCCTTTTAGTTATATCTCTTCCTATAAATATTTTACTTACTTTTAGTTATTCTTTTATATTCGTTTTCCTTTATATTATTATTTTTAAGAGACTTAAATAGTAGTATTATAGTATTCCGGTATTTAGGTATTATATTATTAGTAGTATTTAAATTAGGCTTTTATAGATATCTATTTCAGTAGTTTCTCCTTTATATATATAGCTAACCAGATTAGTACTTAATATATTTATAGTCTCCAAATTTCTTCTCTTTCTATTCTATATATATTATTATAACTCTATTACACGTAATTGCCCTTTTAAGCAAAGTCGTATTAATCTACCTTTTTTCTTTCTTATTAAAATACAATACCTTAAAATTTTTCTATATAATATTTAGCCAGACCCTTAGTAATTAAGTATATAGTATAATATAGGTTATTGCAAGCATTCCGACCTCCTCCTGGGCTAGTATAGTACCTCTGGCCGTCTCGTACTCTCTCTAGAAATACCGACAAAATCAGATTCAGATATAGATATGGCTCTCTTATCTTTATAGGCCGGCCTTTTAATAATAGATAGTAACGGGAATATCCAGATAAGCTTTGGGGATAATTTCCCAGGCTACTTTCAGGATAATAATAATAATTACTCTATAAGTACTAAAATAGTAGGAGAAAATAATATAGATAATAATTCTAATAATAACTCGGAATTATAGTTTCTTTATAGTAATATAGGTTAATCTTTAGTATCTGGAAAAGCCTAATCTAACCTTTTCCAAGATACTTCAAATATACTAGACCAGATTAAAGCAGCCCCAGATTATATATACGAAGCAGATCTTAATAGTAAGGATAATATAACTATAATTATAGTATCTTTTATATTTCCTTCTTTTCTAGACTCAGATACTAAGTCCATTAGCTTTATACCGTTTAAGGAACTACTTTCCCTATTCCATCTTACTTTTGAAATATGGCTAGAAAAGGCTTTAATTTCTCGGTTAGAATATAAGTAACTTCGAGAATTATAGATAATAAGGCAATATATATCCAAAGATAAAGGTTCTAATATAGAAAAGATAGAGGATAATTAGTAATAAGAGCCTAAGTACCTCTATCTTTCTCTAGATATTAATATTCTTAAGTACTACCTTTAAAGTTAGCTTCCTATACTATATCTCCTCCGGAGACTAATTATTATAACTCTAGAAAAACAGGCCTTACTTCAGGCCCTGGAAAAGGGTAAACTAGTACGGATAATAATTACTCGAACTACCTAGTACTATTAGTATAATCCTATTAATCTTATAACTCGGATCTTAAATACCTCTAGCCTTAGTTTAAAGATATATTTCGGAATAGCCTAATATATTAACTATCCGAATAAGATTTGGTATTCTTGCTTATAGGAATCCTCTACTTTAATAATATCTAGTAAATATACTCGGACTACTAATAGGGATATTATCTTACTTAGTAATATTATCAGATTTATATTACTTATATAAGGCTTTTCCAAGGGCCGTATTATATTTATTAGTATAAAGTATAGGAATAAAGAGTATTATATTACCCCAGAAAAAGAAGCCGTCTTTATAATCCAGTTAGTAGCCTCAGAAAGTGAATTATTAGACTAATTAGATATTAATATAGAATTAGATAAAGGCAAAATAATCTTAATTAATACTATTATTAATATTACTAAATAAGATATCTGCTATATTATTAATATATTTATATAATAGGAGTATAACCTATTAAGTAAGAAAGGTAATTTAGTCTATCCCGATATTAAGTTCTTTATTAAGAAAATTATAAATCCTAATACTTATAAATAGAAATCTATCCGGTTTATATACCCTATCCATAGTAATTTGGAGATCTCTTACTATAGCCAAGAAATAATCGAGGCATTTATATTTTCAGACAACCTTCCTTATTATTCCCTTTTACTCATTCTTTTTATTAATAATTTCGGTATATATAGAAATATATATTAAGCCTTTAAGGGCTTTTATATTATACCTGTAAATATTAAGTATATTAACTACCGCAAACCTAGTAACTAATTCATACTAATCTTAGGTCCCTATAATATAAATATTAGTAATATTATTCATAATCTGGAACCTGGAATAAGCAAGTATAGAAGAGGTATAATAATTAATATTAATAGTAGAAAGACGCTTATAAAAGCCTTTCCTATTACAATTACCGGGGATATACTAGCCGGTACTAATAATAATAGATTTTACTAATATAATACTAACCTCGGGTACCATATATATAAAATACCACAATTAAAATATAGAAATATCTATTTTAATATTATTCTTAATAGCAGATACTATTTCAATACCGTTTTTAAGAGAGACAAAGGCCAAGATAAGAACGGAGTATAAAAGGCCAAGTTCTTTAAGGACTTGGGATTATATAAAGAACCTCCTGCTATTATTACTATTACTTCTATTCTAGATTTAATTCTTGGCCATAAATATAATATTCCCTATTTAGAATAAAGAGGAATTAGCCGGGTTTTATTTAGTATTCTCTTTAATAATACTCTTACTAAGTATGGCCGGAATAGCTTTATTAAGAAGTTCCAGAAATACCCTTTTCTAGCTAGCTAGTCAAAAATCCAGAGTTCCCTTTATTTCTTCTTATAGTCTCTCTCGGAAACTAAAAGAGCCATAGTTATTATCCCGCTACTACTATAATCTTATATAAAGCCATTATAATTTCTAATACTATATATATAAGTACTATTACAAGTTACTAATAGGGAGAACTTTACCTAGGTCCTAATTAATTACTATAAAGCCATTACCGAGTATATTAGTATAATAAGCTCCCGATCAGATAATATACTAACTGCGGAACTTGCTAATAACTTCATTTATAGGTTCCGTACTATATATAGAATTCTTATTAAAGCAGTAGCTATTTCTAATAGCAGGGTAGATGGTTCACTTATAAAAGAAGACCATAATAAGGAGTCTAGAAAAGTGTTTTCTAATTCCTTAAATATAGAGATTAAGAGGCTTAATACTAATAATAAAGCTAAAAATAGAGATTTGAATAATAATAAGAGTAAAGATAATACTCGGAATAAAGATACTAGTATTAAAGATACTAAGGCAAGTATTAAGGAAAGCCAGCCTCTAGAGATACCAAAGATACTAAAATATTATAAGTCCAAGTAAGAAAAGCTGCTTTGCCTCCCAAACTTCTATATTAGGCTATATTTAGTAAATAATATTCGCAAGTATAGTTATATTATAAATTATAATATTCTTAGTAAAGAATTAATATACGGGTATATAACCTGCTCTGAAACAGCCTTTACTAACCATATTTAGGAAATAGAAAGCTTGGGTAGATACTACTTTACTACTAAACTTAATAGTATATCTCTTTATAAAAGATATTATATAGTAGTCTTTATAACTAGGCTTTACTAGTATATAGGATTATACTAATCTGGACTTGGCCAAGCCTTTAAATATAATTAAGAAGTATTACCCTTTTCTCCTAAGAAGTTTTATACTACTATTAGAGAGATTTGGAGATCTGGACCTTAATAAAAAGAAGCTAGCGAATATTCTAGAAAACCCCGGATATACTTGTATTATTATTAATATAAAAGGCTTTATAGTAGATAGAATAGCCTCTATCAGGTATTTCCAGATAGGTAAGAATATTAGCTTACTTGGGAAATTCAAAGCTTTATTACTATTAAGTATATATTTTCGGGATACCTTTTAAGATAATATATTCTTATATATATTCCCATTTATTACTACTATTTATAATTATTTATATAATATTTACCTAGTTCGCTTAATATCTAGGGGCTTTATACCTATAAAGTACTCGTTTACGTTTTATATATATAAATATTTATCCTACTCTATTTCTTATTTACTACTATAATATATATATAATTATTATAATATGGCTAGTTTAGCTTTACTATATACCTTACAAATCCCAACCATTTTTGCCAGTTACTTTACTAGCTTATAAATCACCTTTACTATTCCATTTTATTAGCTTTACTATTTCATTTAATGAGCTTTATTATTTTTATCTCTTATTAGCTTTACTATTTCATCCCATAAACTTACCCCACTATCCCTATCCGTTATCTGGAGAAGGCTAATTTATATTACAGACTATAGCATTCGCAATATCCTTATTTTTAATCGCAAAGACCGAATCTGGTAGTTTAAGCGATTATCTTATATATTCCCTCAAGGCAAGCGGCGGACATTCAAGATTAGGGACTTCTCCTGTTTTAACCCAGATAATATCCTTTATCGAATCGAGTAACTTGCGGTCATACGGTTCCAGGGAAGGAAATACGCTTTTCTCTTTACTAATAGGGTAGTCGAAACTGGAGATAAGGATCCAGTACTAGACTTAGCTATTTACAGGATATCAGGTAAGACAGCGATATTTGGGTTAATAAGCCTGGGAATAAAGAGGGATTATCTAGTACCTATACCTGACCATGATTCCTGGCTAGATAAACTAGAGGATAGGGATACTAGAGAAGGCTTTTTCTTAGAGTGCAAATGGAGATTAGAGTATTTGTAGTTTAATTAGTTATATAAAGAATATAAGTGGCTTTAATATAAATATAATAGTAGTATTGAGTATATTTTAATATAGACTTAAACGGGAAATCGGGCTCTAGCTAGTTCTGAACCTATTTGGAAACCACTTCAAAACACTAAACCAATACCTGTTTTATTATAGTAAAACGGGTTAAAATCAGTTCTGAGCTTAACTCAAACCTAGCTGAAATCACGATTTAAACCTTATTTAAAACCATCTCAAGCTAAATTTGAAATAGCTTTAAACCAGTTTAAAATACTCTATAGGGCCAGTGAAGTACTATAACCCTATCCTTAATAATTCCGGGTAATTTTTAAAGCTTTTATATTCTACTTTAATTCCTTATAGTACTTTATATAAAATCTAGGAGAAATTAAGTATAGTAATATTAAAAAAAGAGGCTTCTTACTTAAAACTTTATAACCTAATCTTCTTATATTTTAGCCGCATACTAATTCCCTTTATACTAGCCTATTACTAGTTACTAAGTAATTATAAATAGATGCCTCTTATTTTTTAGAACTCTTTTTTTCTTCTAGTAAGACTCTAATTAATTAGAAAATCCCTTAAAAAAAAATTCTAACCTTATAACTTATAAGCCTCTAGCTCTTAAATATCTCAAAACTTATTTCTTAGTAACCTACCCTCCCAAAATAGATATTAATATTATATATAAAGAGCTTTTAGTAATAGGATAATTATAAGAGAATATTAATAATACTAAAGAGATATAAGACTAGATTATAATAGAGAGAGGAGATCCCGATATACTTGCCTCTAATTCTATAGAGAATATTAAATCCCGAAGCTATAATAAACTTAAATCCTATAAGTATATCTCCCGTAGCTTATTTTATAACCTAAAGAGATTACTTAAAGACATTGGATATATTAATACTAAAAAGGCTATTTATAATATAGTAGACCTAACCTGGCCCTTTTTATTCTTGCCTTTAGAACTTTAAATGAATTTAATCTTTATATTACGGGAATAGTATTTAGGGCTTGAAAAGCAAGATAGAAGGTCTCTTATAAAGACAATTCAAAGCTAAGAAAGGGAAAACTAGAATATAGGAGGCTGCGAGGGAGTATATATACCCCATAGTATACTAGTCCCAAAGGGGCTTAGCCTTCTAAATATCTCTAGTATATTCCAAGCCTACTTCCCTAGTAAGGCGGCCGCATCACGTGTGTCTAGGAGGCAATGGGACATGAGTAACGGGACATGAGTAATAGGATATAAGTAACGGGATATAGGTAACTATATTAGCTAATTATATTAGCTAATAAGATTAAAAGCTGAATTATAATATTACTTCTCCCTTCGGAATAAGCTCGTTCCCGAGCTTTATAAAAGCCATTAATTCATCTAATTTCATATTATTTTCCTTCCTAAAATAAACTAGTATCTCGGATATAAACGTTATATATAAAAGGCCAGGGCCTTTACTATATGACTTAGGAGGGTTTATTATTATTTCCGTATAATTCTAGACAAGTATTATTTTTTATATAGTCTAGCTAATATTATAGGTTTTATAGAGATCCTAGTATATTAATATTATTATTATAGAAACTCTATAAAACCAGGAGGCTATTACTTAGTACTAAAGCTAGATACTATACTAGATCCTTATCCTAACTAACCTAATAAATTCTATACTTTAGCTTATTTCTTACTAGCTTGACTATAATAACCCGCTTAATACCATACTCTTATTTGCTATTCTCTAGTATTAATAGGAGCAGTTCCGGATTTGCTTAACCTGGCAAAGAATTCTAGGGATCTTTTTATAGCTTCTCTATATAAAAAACTAGGTATATCTTTATAATTTCCGGCAGTTTCAGGAGAAACAAGTAGTTATACTATTCTAGGATCTCAAATAGGCCTTCTATTTGGTTCCCTAGCTTCCGGCTCGGATAATCGGATTTCTAGTACTTTATAATAACCTATACCTTATTTCCGACTTTGAAATTAATTAGATAGCGGTATTTATTAGCTTATACTATATATTATTCCTGTACTTATTTTATATAACCTTAGGCAAGTTACTATAATTCATATAATCGATTTACTAATACTTTAGCTTTATTCCTATTTAGCTTCTCTTTAAATAAGCTAGCTTTAATAGGAGAGTTCTAGTCCAGAGAGGTATAAGGTTTATAGCCTTTTTTAGTTATAAATAGGGACTAGCTAATAGTTTCATACTAAAGAAAGGCTTATTAATAATTAATTATAGTAACCCATTTGTCCTAGTTATCCTAGTAATAGTTAATATACAAGTGTAATCTCTAATTAAAGTACTAATTAATAATCTCTATTTATTTGTCTATTTGGGAGTAATTAGTTATAGAGAGCTTAAGCTTTATACTAATTCTTATATAGAATTTGCTCCAAAAATCAGATATAAATTAGGATCCCTAATCTAATATAATTATTTCTGGAATACTTACTTAGTATATTATATAAAGTAAAAATAGAGGTACTAGCTACTTGGCTATAATTATATCTTGTACTAGAATTATAATTAGGTACTTAGACAAGTAATTCACGAATATAATAACTATATTATGGGCCGATTTGCTTTCTGGATAGCTCTTAAAATCTATAATAATATATTATTAGAAGTAATTAGGAACTAGAAAGAAATAAAGCAAATCAGGCTTCTTATTTCTAGGTATATATAATCTCCTATAAATATAGTAATTACTATAGTATTAATTAATACTCTTGCCTATAGATAGCTAGTAATATTACTTCTTTAATAGCTAATAAAACTTTATATATCTAGGATATCTAGAAAGGAGTTTATTATATACTTTACGGATTAGGGCAGTTTGCAAAAGTAGTTCGGGAGTTATTTCATTCTCCGTAATATAGAGTTTTCCATAGTATAAAAGGAGGCTATCTTATAGTATCTAGATATTACTTTTGGCTTGGGCTATTATATATAGCTTCTCTAGATTAGGTAATATATAATTATCCTATAGAATCTTATCTATAAGTTATAAACTATTATACTCGGCAGGAGCTTCTAATAGTGCTTTTATAGGAGCCATTATAGCGGAGTCTACTAATAAAGCTTCTAAGAAAATACCTTCTTCTAGGGGAATTATACCTCTAATAGGAATATTTTTCTCCGGAAAGTCTTTAGTATATACTTAGTTTTCGGGGCCAAATTCCGGATTAAGTAAGCTAATCTTATAAAGTATTATTATAAGCTATAAGTTATAGATAATCTCTGGATTAATCTTATTTTTAGAGAGAAGTACTTGAGTTTATAGCTTCTTCTTAATCTGGCCCTAAGTATCTACTTTATCTTATCTTTATAATAAAGTATCTACTTACTTATTTGATTTTCTAGAGTAATATATAAGCTTAAAGTAATAGCGGGATAAGAGCTTAGCCTATTTACCTTAGCTTATTAAAAAGAGAGCTTTTTAGTAATTATAAAATATTCTAAGGTATAGTAATTAAAGTAGACCTTAAAAGAAGCATTCTAAAAGCTCTCTAGCTTAGCTCTCTATTTCTCTAGTACTTATATTATAGTAAGTATTTCCTTATTATATATATTATAATTGAGCTCTATTAGGAATATAGTTTTAGAAAAATAAGCTATAGGATACTAAAGGCCTATTTCCGGGTTTTATTAAGAGAATAGGCCAGTAACTACTTCTTTGAATATATCTATTTCTATTATTATAATTAGATCTGAATTATAGTATTATAGAACTAGGATAGAAATTATAGCTTTCTTTAGATACGTAAAAGCCTCTTAATATTACTCGGACTACTTAAAGGAAATACCCTTTTTTATAAATAAGATAAGAGGTCTAGTAATTCGTTTATATTCTCTAATAAAGTATTTATAAAAGTTATAAAAGCCGAGAAAGAACTATATATCCTTAATTATCTTTAAGAATTACTAGTTATATATTACTTTGACTTTATTAGGATTTACTTTAATACCAGATATAGAGATAATAAAGCCCAAGTACTTTATATATGTGACTTTAAATTCCGATTTCTTAATATTTACTTAGAGGCTAATAAGATATAAATAATCTAGTATCTTTCATATATATTATTTGTACTTTATTAGGTTCTCTAAATAAATAAGAATATTATTAAGATATATTATATAAAAGTTATCTAGATACTCAAAGAATATATTATTTATATAGTATTAATATATAGCCGGGCCATTTATAAGGCCTTTCTAGAGAATATTACATTTATATGCTTTATAGCAGGTATGGAATATTATTAGCTCCTGAGAGTCCGGGTCTATAGCTATATAATAGAAAGCTTAATAGATATCTAATTTGGTATAGATTTTGGCTTTAGATAATTAACTTAAAGTCTTATTAATAAGTAAAAGGAAATATTAATTCTTCCGGATAATATTATTTAGATAGCGGAAATTAATATAGAAGTATAAACCTCTATTTGCTTTCTTTATAAAAAGAACTAGTAAAGTAAAGAGAACCTAACTAGCTTTAATAAAGCCCTTAGCCAGGTTATTTTCCAAGAAATACTTGATTTCTAGAAGCTCTTAAATAGACTATTACCAGAGGAATTAATATCTAATACTCTCGGTTCCCTTTAGGCCTTTAATCTAAATCTTATAATTATATAGTCTATAGAGAGAAAGGATATTAGATTTCTTTTTAGAGAAAACAGAGGCATATTTCTTAAGTTCCAGGAATAATATCCTTTATAGCTACTAAAGCTCTATTTCTTCCGGCTATTAATTCTCTAGGCCAGGGATAGCTTCTTTTTTCCGGGCTTTAAGCTCCTTATTAATCTTATAAATAGAGATTTAACTAATAATATTATCTTCTCTCTTAATTATATAGTTAAATACTATAGAAATAAGAATAGCTAGGTCTAATATTTATTCTTTATTAAGAACCTTTTCCCGCTTCTTTGGCTTTTGCTTGGGTATTATATCTTAATTAGGTTATAAAAGCTCCTTTTCTATAGTCTTATATAATTCCCTCTAGTTAGTCCGAAAAAAGAAAGACCGCTTTAGAATAGAAGGTTTCCAGGAATAGCTTATAATAGAATCTTATTAATTAGTATTCTTTTAATACTTCTTATTGGGTTACTTCTCTAGCTATTACTATAAAGTATTAATAATATAACTAAATCATATAGATTTAGGCTTATTCTTTGGTTATATAAGCCTATATCTTCTATAATTAACTAGAATATTAATATATACTACCTATTTTCTACTAAGAATAATATTATAATCTCTAAGGTTTAGGATAATTATAGGTATATTAATACTTTATTTATTAATTAGAAGTAAGACTTCTATATATTTCTTAGTAAACTCAGCTAGCTTTCTATTAAAACCACATATAGTATAGGATAAAGAAAGAAGTTATAGTTCTATTTCTAAGAATTACTCTATAAGCTAAGTAAGCTTTATATTAATAAAGACATAACTATTAGCTCTAGTATTAATAAGAGAAGAAGACTTAATTCCTAATCTATTTATACTAATAATATAGGATATTATAAGAATATTTCCTCTTATTAGACAAGTCAAGTCAATTTCTATTAAATTCATATTATAAGCCCCTAAAGTAGAGACTTTCTTTAGGGATACTTGTTTCCCGGTTCTATACTAGAATTAAAGCTCAAATCCTCTAAATACTTTACTAGAATAATATATTCCGGTAAAATAGGAACTAAGCCCGGCTTAATTCTAGAAAGAGCTACCTTAGTTTCCTTACTATATAGAACCAGATAATATCTAATATAGTAGCCAAACTCGTTATAGTTATAGTACTTAATAATTAAGAGATCCTTAGTCTTTATAAGATATTACTTGTATTTATAAGGAGATATATACTTAATAAGAGTAGTTAATATAGGCTTCTTAGGCTCTTTCTTAGGAGTATATTTCTTAGGAATATACGGGAATATAGTACTAGAAATAAATTTGGCTAGAATAACTCCTGCCTTCTTATATTCCTTAGTCTTTTTATATATAGCCTTAATCTACTAATTATTAGTAGTATAATATTAAGTAAAGCAAGTAATATTAATAAATAAATTATTATAGTATATATATACTAATTCCTAGAGCTTTAATAAGAGCTTCTTATTTAGTTTATACTTAATGTTTTAAAGACTAATACTACCTTTTATAAATAGTTATAAGAAGAAAGTATAGAACTCCTAAAATACTTAACTAGAGTATATTTAAAGCTTACTAAAGTCGCAATAAGTATTCTATATCTTATTAGGATTAAAGTATAGCTTCTTTAGGTAAAAGTAGAGCTCTAAGAGCTAATAGTACTAATTTGAACTATCTTTATTTATATAAGAATTAGTTAGGGCAAGAGTATTACTAGTAAGTTTACTAGAAATATAGATAATCTTGAAATTCTCTAAAGAATATAAATTAGTATTTCCTTATAGCTTATTCTTAATCTAAACTAGCTAGTTATTAAAGATAGTATAATCTCTAGTAAAGAGAGTTAGATCTAGAAGCTTAGTAACTTTAGTATCTCTAAAGAAAGTATAAGATATAGGGGATCCTAAACGGGAATAAGCAGATAATAGTTCGGAATTCTTTTAAGAAAAGTTCGGAGTAGCTAGAGCGAATAGAGCAGAAGTAGTTAGAGCTACTATAAGCTAATCTACTATGGCCATATAGTATTTAATATTATCCTTGAGCTTAGTATTATAGAGCTTAGTATTCTCGAGAATAGCTTTATTATAATTATAGGTATTCTTATATAAAATAGCTCTTTAGATATTCTCCTAATAGCTCTTTATAATAATATTAATATCTGAGAGCAAGATATTAGGTTCCTTAGCCTATTTATATAACTCTCTAGTAATAATATAGTCTTTAGTCTCTAGAAGCTTTATATTAAAAACAGAGAATTCTATTTCTATAAACTTATCTATAAATTCTCTAGGAATACTAATGAGATATTCGGTTCGGGAAAGGCCGCTAATAGGATAACCTGAACTAATAGGAGCTTTACTAGAAGCCTTGGCGAAAATTAATATAATTCCTAGTTATATAATATTCTAGGAAATTAACCTATTATACTTTTCCTCTACTATATCCTTCCTGGCAGTCTTATTACCGGTATATATATAGGGCCTATAAGATTATAGGATAGGGCTTGAGAATAGTAATTAGGTTACTAGCCTATAAGTGCCTATTACTCTAGGACTTGATTAAAAAGTAGCCTTTATTCGAGATTTTTCGATTTTCGGGTTTGAGAGAGGGTTTCTAATATACTACTAGTATATATTTATAAAGATATAAATACCTGATTCCTCTAAGAATTCTAAAGCTTTTCGCTTTTATTATTCTGGAGTTTATTACTTATATTTCTGAGGTTCCGTTATCTTGGCAGCGCTTATATTACTAATAGTTCTGAATTAGTTTATTTGAAATCCTTTATAGGATTAAAGAAAGTGAGCTTTAAATACTATTACGGGTATGGTATTTAGGGCTTAGAAAGCAAGATAGAAGGTTCCTTATAAAGACGATTTAAAGCTAAGGAAGGGAAAACTAGAATATAAGAGGCTATAAGAGAGTATATGTACTCTATAATATACTAGTCCCGAAGGGGCTTAGTCTTCTAAATATCTCTAATATATTTCAAGCCTACTTCCCTAGTAAGGCGGCCATATTACATATGTCTAGGAGGCAACGGGACATGGGCAACGGGATATAAGTAACGGGATATGGGTAACGGGATATGGGTAACTATATTAGCTAACTATATTAGCTAATAAGGTCAAAAGCTGAATCGTAATACTTTAATAAGATCCAGGGCTACCTGGGTATTATTATAGCTAGTATAGAAGCCTAATATCTGGTACTTTCCTTAAATAAGCAAATAATATCCAAATTTTAACTATTTAAATAACCTTTTACTTATTAAACTAGTATAAAACGGACTAACTAGAAAGAAAGTAATATATAATATTTTAATATTTTTTTAGTCTTTATTAAGTACCTTATACCTAGAGAACTAATTACTTTCTTAAGTATAATAATATTAAGATTACTAACTACTTTAAACTATTTATTATAAAAATAACTAATTAAATAGAAATAGGAAAGAACTATAATAAGTACCTATTTTATATATAGGTAATATAGCTTTCTAAGAAAAAGAAATATATTTAGCTTCTTATTTTTAATTCTAATAATACTAAAGCTTCCGGTACTATAATTTATAAGAGCGAGCTAATCCTAATCTAAGCTATTTTTATTAAAAAAGTTTAGAAGTACTAGAAGTTAATAAATAATAATAACTTATTCTATATTATAAATTCCGGTAGAAATCCGGACAAGTAATATATAAAACTATATTCCGAATAGCTTTAGAAAACTCTATAAGATAAGAATTAGCGGAATTTCCCCTTAGTAAATAGGGAAATACTAAAATTAGTAACCCGGATTAATATAATAGATAGAAAGCGGAAACTTCCCTCTCGTTTAGTATTTCTTGCTTCTCTTAAGCTATAATAAACTTGCTCTAGATTATAATTCTTCTCTGAGTCCTGCTCTCACTTTGCTTTATTTATAAGGCTAGCTTCTCCTGCCTTTTACTAGAAAACAAGCCGTCTAAATATTGTCTTAATACCGGTTCCGGATTAAGTAGGAGATATTATAGTAGCTATAGCAGATAGAAAGCATAAGCTAGTTTCTGATAATAATATAATTACTTATTAACTCGAATAATTAGGAATAGATATAGAAAATATAAACCTGAACTTATTAATACTCTTAATAAAACCATCCGAACTACTCTCTACGGATTGCTTTCCTATACCTATACCTAATAAATCGGGTATAAAAGAGGAGATTATAATAGTTTTAGTTCCTGCTTTCCCTGATTTCACTAAAGGCTTATTATTAGCTTTGGAAACTCTAGTACCTATTTCTTCTCGTATTTTAATATACTTCTTATAGCTCTAATTAGTTCTTAATACTTCCATACCTCGTATACTAAGCCCTCCGAGTTCTTCTATTCTTGAAGTACTAATACCTCCGGCCTTTAAATTATCTATTACTAGACCCTTAATTACTACTTCTCAAAGCCCCTCTCCTAATACCTCTCGAAATTAGTTTAATATTAAAGGACATATAAGGGAAAGAGATTAGAAGCTAGTAGCTAAACGAGAGAAGAAGCGTCTAGAGAAGAAGGAAAGGAAAGTAGTAAAGCAGGCTACTAAGGAAGTAAGGAAAGGTACTATCTGAGCTATATTTATTTATTCTACTTTTATATTCTATAGTTAGAATTATTTAGGGATACTAGTTTCGTCTAGTACTATTTTTAAATAAGAGTATTAAATATAGTTATATAATATATTATATATATATAATTATATATAAGACTAACTAGCCTATACGGATATATATATAAGGTAGGCTCTGCCTATCTCCTATTCTATAAGAAATTAATTAAGATCTAACCCACTTATATATATATATATATTTGTTTAATACCTCTTAGCCCCTTAAGAAGAGGCCCTATTTGAGTTCTTCTACTTTAATTCCGAATTTTCTTCTTTATAAAAGCTATTAAGTTCAGATTCGGACTCTCCTTATTCTCTCCTATAAAGAGCTTCTCTTTTAAAGTTCCCGTTACTTTCCTCTTATTCTCTATAACTTACCTATTTATATTTATATAAGTACTATAAACTATTTGATTTCTTCTTTATTAATACTAAAATTATCGAAATTCTAGACTTATAATTAGATAAATAAAATAATTAAAATTATATTATCTAATAAAAATAAGCTAAATAGGATATCTCTTGGGCTAATTCCTTAGCTTAAGGATAATAGATTAAATTAGTAGAACTTTTTCTATTAACTAGAGGAAATACTTATAATAAAAAGCTTTACGGATATAATATAGTAAGTAAAGAAGTTATATTACCTGCTTTCTTTAGCGGATTTCCTAGATAGTATTATAGAGGCCTAGTAGGTAGTATATCTCGCTCGGTATATGAACTATATCCTGCTTAAGGCAAAGTATAATAGAGTACTCCTAATCTAGATAGAGAAGTAAGGTTATATTTATATAGTAATCCGGAATAAGTATAAGTATAATAATTACTAAAAGGTTAAATTAAAGACCCGGATATATTAGATATTTAATATCCTTCGGGCTAGCTATAAGAAGGGCTTTAGAAAGCTAATAGAGCTTATAACCCGGTTCTATATTCTTTATTTTAGGAATTATAAGAGTATTACTAATTTCTCGGGCTAGCTTTTGCAAATTAATTACGAATTATAAGATCTTTACTTATCTATTATATTCTTAGAGATTTAGTTCGTTCTCTACTTCCTCTAAGGCCTTAGCTTTATATATAATATCTTTATTATTATACTTACCTAATCTATAGCCCTAATTACTTCTACTAATACCCCTATAATTACTGGCCCTAATTACCTCTACTAATACTCCTGTAATTATATTTAATACTATAGTTTAGAAGGCTTATAATAAGAAGAAGTAGTAATCCTCGTTAATTACTAGTACCGGAATAGTTTTTATGGCCTATAGCTTCTTTTATTTATCCGGTATAGTCGACTATTATATTTACTATAATAAGAATCATTATATAAAAGCCAAGTATTTCCTAAAGTACTTATATCTCAAGAAGAATTTCAATAATAAGTAAAAGGCCCGAGATAAGAAATAGAAGCGGATAAGTAAAGGCAGGAGAGACTTTAAGAAGCTAAAGAACTCTTCTTTACCCGAGCAAACTGCGGATATTACGGATATAGGTACCCTAATAATTAATTATATAGCTATTAATAATTTTATATCCGGAAATATTACTCCTGTTCTAATAAATAATTAAGCCTTCTTAGCCCTGCCTTACCTGCTTTAAAATAAGTAGATTATTAATACTAGCTATATAAATTATACTACGGGTATTCTGGCTAATTTCTCCGAGCTTCAGAAGAACTAGTATAGTACTTGCGGTAGTATTAGGGGTAGTATATATTTTAAAGGAATTAGAATAATTAAAATCCTAATTCCTGGCCCTAGTAACTATCTAATACTTCTTTACTTAACTAATATTAAATACTATTTATTTATAGGGCTATTTAATCTTATTTCTGTATCCCAGATCTTTAAGAAAAAGAAGATATAGCCTGTTCTTATAGAAGAGGCTATTTATTAGACTATAAGTAAGGTTAAGATTAATATATCTATAAAATACAGGCTCTGGCTCCTGAATTAAGTAAAATAACGGCCTATCTTTACCCGTTTTACTATAGAAGCCCCTTTTCCGGTTCTTTCTCTAGCCTCTTCTCTAGTTCTATAGCCGTCTATTCTAAACTCTTTCTTACTAAGTACTTATCTATAGTAGTTTTCTTTCTCTATCTTATATTATCTACTAGTTCTATAGATTTCCTTTATACCAAGAGCTTTCCCGGCTATTAAGAAGCCCCCTATTAAGAAACCTACTATTACTTAAGCCTATATAATTCAAACTAATATTATTTAGTAATATAATTATATGAGATACCTGAATTTATAAAATATGGCCCGTTTATTATTTATATATAAGGGTACTTAGTCACGTGCCTAGGAGAAATAAAATCGGATTTAAATATAGTTCAAATACGATTTAAATTAAGCTTTAAAAACTTTTTTCCGGTTTTTTTACTTCCCTTACTTTTACACCCACACTTCACCCACCTTCAGAACTCACTCAATATACCTCAGCCCTTTGGCCCCAGGCTCTAGAACCTACTATAAGTAGAGCTAGAACAGGCTAAATGGCCCCCCCTGACCCCCCGGGCTCTAGCCCCCCTCCCATCGACTTTCAAGAGCTCGGAGAGCTTCCAGAGGGCCCTAGCAAACAGCTAGACCTACCCACTAGCTCCCCACTAGCTCGGTTCAGCCAGGGAGCTCAATTCGCATTCGATTTAGCTACAAATCCCATCTCTTCAGACAAACTCGCAGCCCCTTTTCCTCAGCCTAATTCAGCTAGTGCGGCTTGACTAAGCCGCCTCCAGAACGGGCTAAAGCGTGGCCCTAGCTTGAGCGATATTAATAGCAATATTAATAAGGAATACCAAAACCACGGAAACCACTACTAATATCAGAATTAAGCTTCGAATAAAGCTAAATTACGAAGTCAATTAACTTTTTTTTTTCCGGTTTTTTACCCCCCTTACTTTCAGTTACACACTTCACCTACCTACAGAACTCACTCCATATACTTACTCCCTTTAGCCCCAGGCTCTAGAACCTACTATAAGTAGAACTAGAGCCGGCTAAATGGCCCCCCCTGACCCCCCGGGCTCCAGCCCCCCTAATATCGACCCCCAGGACCTCGGAGAGCTCCCTGAGAGCCCTAGCTCGGAGCTAGAGCTACCTACTAGCCCCCCATTACCTCGATTCCCCCCAGGTTCCCAGTTCGCCTTCGATTTAACCACGAACCCCATATCCTCAGACGAACTCGCAGCCCCTTTTTCTCAGCTTAATCAGGCTAGTGCGAATCGACAGAGCCGCACACTAAACGGGCTAAAGCGTAGCCCTAGCTCGAGCGATATCGATAGCGATATTAATAAGGAATACCAAAACCACGGAAACCACCACTAATATCAGAACCAAGCTTCGAACAAAGCTAAATTACTGATTCGCCAAGCCCGGGAACTAATAGTCAAGGCTATTAGTATTACTACTTCCTATAATCAATAATCTCGACTACTAGATCTAGTAGAAATCTTCAGGGAATACACTGAATTCGGCCGTATCCGCCATACTAGTACTCTACTAGCCTCTCAAGTAGCAAACCTCGAAAATGCCACTAAACGGATCGAAATTCAAGCAAGAATACAAGCAAAAACTGCCCCTACGAAGCCTATACAAGCTATACAGGCTAAGCCTACTTGGGCTAGTATAGCTAGTCAAGAACCCACAAACTCAGCATCGGACTAGACTTTAGTATCACATACTAAGTCCAAAAATCAGGAAGGGAATGGCACTAGTACACTTACTAGTAGCGGTAGTACTCGTGGCACTAATACTAGTACTCGTGACACTAGTCTATATAGCATACGTAATGCTAAAAACACAGCCCTCTCTAGGAAATGCACCTTCCTACTAGCTCATATAGAGCAGGCTACTTCCTTTTCAGCTATTTCTACTCGCAATTCGCTTAATACTGCTTTCCGCTCTAAGGGAATCAAGGGACTAGTAATCTCTATGGTCTCTCTTTCCTCAAGGGGTAATATTATAGTAAATACCACCCCGGAGTTCAACTCTGATTTTCTGGTTTCAAATATTGAGATTATAAAGGGGGTGCTTCCCTTAGTTAAAAGCATACAAAAAGGAGAACCATGGTATAAAGTTATTATCTATAGTATACCTATTCGTGAGTTCAATATACCCGAAGGAATGGACTTAGTCCTAGAAGAAATTAAGACCTTTAATAAAGGACTAGAGCCTATTAGCCAGCCTTATTAGGCCACTTCTAAGGAAAAGAGAGACTCAGGCCTCCAGCGAGCCGGTTTAGTAGTAGTGGCATTCCCTACCGAGATCCAAGCTAATAGAACTATTAAAAATAGACTTCTTATAGCCGGAATCTCTGCTAAGATAGTAAAATATCATACTATCTCTAGTACTATATAGTATACTAGGTGTGCAGGGTACGGGTACTTAGATTCTATTTGCAAAAGAGAACCTATATATTTACTATATAGGGAAAGTCATGTGACTGAGAACCATTTTTGCTCTATCTGTAAAAAGAAGAGTAAAAAATGCCCCCACGTGATTACCAAATGCTCCAATTACTTAAGTACTATACATTTAGCTAGTTCTAAGCTATATGAAGTCTACTTAGCTATAAAGCAAGCCACTACTTCGATTCCTACTATTACTATTAATAAGTAACTATATAAAAGTACTATAATTTAATGTGAATCATAATAGAACTACTACTGAAAACGTCTTGTAAATAGCTATAGAACTGGATATTAAAGTCCTAGTAATCCAGGAACTATAGGTAATAGCAAGGGATAGTAATAATCGGAAATATTATTCTATTATATACTCGAGCTATTATTAAATACTCCCGAATTACGGTACCTTGAGACCTAGAACCTTAATTTACATAGCCCGTGAATTATAGGCTAGCCTAGCTCAAAACTCACTAAGTAATCCAGATTGCCTAATTATAGACTTAAGTCTAGGTGTACTAAAAATGCAGCTAATTAATTTCTATAATGTAATTCACCCAGAAGACCCTAATAGTATATTAACTATATTAAGAGAGGACATTTTACCTACTACTCTCTTTAATAGCTCTTTATTACTAGGTAATTTTAATATATATTATCCTTGGTAGGATCCCCTAAGGCCTCAAAGCAGTTATATAATCTATTTAATTAGCTATATAGAGAGCCATTCTCTAAGGCTATTAAATAAAATAGGGAAAGGTACCTTCTATAGATCGAATATATCTATTCCTTCCGTATTAGACTTAAGTTTTGCTACTAGTGGAATAGTAACTAAGATTAAAGACTGGCAAGTACTACCAGACTTAGGTTCTAATTACTTTAGGGTACTATTTACTATTAGTAAGTCAACTTATAGCTCTAGTTCTAATCCAGTCAGATTTAATACTAGGAAAGCAGACTGGGCTAAATTTATAAGCTACCTTATTAGTAGCCTTAATAATATACCCTTTCTACTTACTAGTATACCTGGAAACCATAAACTAGACCTATTAGCTAAAGACTTTACTAATAGAATAGTAGATGCGGCTAGTAATAGTATTCCAAAATCTACTATTAGTCTATATTCTAAACCCTGGTAAAATAAGGACTTAAAGACTTTATATAAATTAATACTATATTATAGCTATAAGTCTAAAGTCTCAGGATATACTTTCTATAAACAAGAACTCCAAAATACAAAGAATACCTACTTTATTACTATTAAAGGTACTAAGCTAGTATATTAGAATAAGTTCTTAGAGAATAAAGACTCCTAGTCAATTTTTAAAGCTATGAAATATACTAAAGATACCTTATATGAACCGATTCCTAGTATCTTAAGTAGTAATAGTAGAAATAGTAGTAATAGTAGTAATAGCAATTTAAAGTCGACTTTCTAAAAGAAGTATAATATCTTTAGAGCTAAGCTTTTCCTACTACCCTCTAATACTGAGCCTATTAGCCTAATAAACTATAGGCCTAGTTTAAAGTAGAACTGGCCTATTCTATCTAGAATAGAGCTAGAACAAGTATATACCTCTAAGATAAAGGGGAAAACCCCAGGACCAGACTTAGTTACTCAAGAGATTATAGTCTATACTTATAGAGCTACTTCAGATATTTTTTATAGGCTATATTCCTTATTTATTAATAAGGGGTACTACCCTAAAGTCTGGAAACAAGCTACTGGCTTTATTCTAAAGAAATTAGGAAAACCAAACTATTCCCTACCTAAAGTATATCGAGTTATTTCCTTACTTAATTACTTAGGGAAGGTTTCTAAGAGAATATTAGCTAAGAGACTTAGTTATTTAGCCGAGACTAGTAACCTATTACACCCTTCCCAAATAGGAGGTAGGCTATATAAGTTAGCTATTAATACTGCTTTATTACTATAGAATAAAGTAGAGACTAATAAGTCCTATAAGCTAAAAACTACTACTTTCTTCCTAGATATTAAAGGTGCCTTTAATTACATATCCAAGAATAGGCTATTACAGATTATAATTAGTTTATTACTATTTACTAGCCTTATTTTCTGGGTATTGTCATTCCTAGATAACCGAGTATTAAGACTAGCTTTTAATAATAGTATAGAAGCATTTAAGTCTATACTTACTAGTATTCTATAAGGGAGTCCTATATTACCTATACTATTCCTAATCTATATCCGAGATCTATTTAAATTAGTAAACGTTAGTTTTAAGTCCTATTTAGATAATATAACTCTTACTACTGCTTCTAATAGCCTTAAAAAGAATATTAAGACTTTAGAGCAGGAAGTAAAGGATATAGTTAATCTAGGGAATAAAAATGCTATTAGCTTTAATATAGATAAGACTAAGCTTATTTATTTTAATAATTCTAAGAACAAACCTAGCTTAAAACTACCTAACGGGGAACTAGTTTCCCCTAGTAAAGTAGTTAAGTAAATAGGAATATATTTCGACGAGAATCTCAGATTTAAGAAATATATAGCTTATAGGACTTCTAAAGCAAAACAAGCCTTTTATAGGATTTAGAGACTTATAAATATATTATATAGTTTATTCCCATTTGCAATTAGATAGCTATATTTAGCCTGTATTACTAGTATAATAGACTATGGTTCCTTACTATAGTAGAAGACCGAAAATAAAGCTCAAATTAGGCCTTTATAAGCTATTTAGAACCTAGCTTTAAGAAAAACTTTAGGAATATTTAAAACGGCTCCTATTATTCCTATAGAAGTCGAATTAGCTTTACTTCCACCTATTATAAGGCTAAACCATAGTCGTCGCCAATATGCCCTCCATATCCTTAAATTAAGTCTAAATCATCCTATTAAACTAGAGTTTGAGAAGTCCTTCCAAAGATCTAAGTAATTAGAATTAGTAGACTCTGATATAGACTCTATTTATAGTCTAAATACAGATCTAGTTCGAGATCATACGGCTAAAATATCCCAAATTGAAATTATAGTCAATTCTATTAAGGAACTTATAGTCCCTAAGAACTTAGAGACTATAAGACACTTTTACTTTACTCCCTGGAACAGAGAAGTACCTTATAAAATTACTATATTAAGACAGCCTAAGGAAGAAACTACTATATTACATAATCTCTATTTAAAGACTTTATATAATAATAGCTCTATATTATTTATATATACAGATAGATCTCAAACTCAAAAAGAAATCGGAATAGGCCTAGAACTCGTAGTCTATAGTTACGAAACTCCCTATATACCGGTCATAGCTAAATATAGAGAAAGCCAGAATATAGGAGCTAGTACTATAGTCTATAATAGAGAACTAGAAGGCGTTACTAGAGCTATTAAATATACTAGTAGTAAAGCAAAGAGAGAAGAGCTTTATAATATCTATATAGATAACTAAGCTAGTTTACTAAGATTAAAAACTCCTTCTAATAAGCCGGGACAAAGTTAATAAATTAGAGCTATACTAGCCACTAAAGCCCTTATAGCTAAAGGAGCTAGTATAGAACTAATCTGGGTCCCAGGCCATACAGATATAATTAGGAACGAAGAAGCAGATATACTAGCTAAAATAGGTACTACTTCTCCTATATTAGATAATCCCGAATTAGTAAAAACCTCCTTTGCTTTCCTAGGGGTCCAAATTAATAAAGTTAAGAAATAAGAGTATAGACTACTTTTAGAATCTTATACTAAACCAAAGACCTAGCTAGAATCATATAGTAATATATATCCATAGAAAGTATCCAAGAAAATACAGCTACCTTTAGGAACTTTAAGGCTACTAGCTAGTGCCTTCTTCTAATTAAAGCTAGGCCACGGATATATAAAGTCCTATTTATATAGGCTAAAAATAGCATCTAATAATAAATGCAAATATGGGAAGACTGAGAATACAAAGTACCTCCTTTTATATTGCAAGCTATATAAGGAGGAACGAATTAGACTATTTAGTTTATTCAAGGATAGCTTAGAGGCTAGTACTTTTAACCTATGAGTTCTATTATATACAGAGATTAGTATACCGAATATACTAGTATTCTTAAAAGAGACTAGTATATATACAAGAAAATGGCATATAGACCGAAATATAGAAGTAGAAGAAGTAGAAATAGGGATAGAAATAGGAGAGGAAATAGGGGAGGAAATAGGGGAGGAAATAGGGGTGGAAATAGGAGAGGAAATAGGGGTGGAAATAGGGGTGGAAATAGGGGTGGAAATAGGGGTGGAAATAGGGGATATAGAAATAGGAGAGTGGAAATAGGGGATAGGAGAGGAATTGTAATTTATACTTATTTTCTTTATTTCCTTACTATTACTATTCTAGGGGTATGTCCCCAACCATTTATTATACCTATATTGGAAATTGGGCCTATATATAAACTACAGAAATACATACTAGCTTGCTAGCCGTACTATATAGTTCTAAACTAATAAAGTACGTTAAAAGGAAAAAAAAAAAAAAAAGCTAAATTACTAATTCGTTAAGCCCGGGACTTAATAGTTAAAGCTATTACTATTACTCCGTTATATGACCAGTAATCTCGACTACTAGATTTAGTAGAAATCTTTAGAGAATATACTGAATTTGGCCGTATCTACTATACTAGTACTTTACTAGCCTTCTAGGTAATAAACCTCGAAAATGCCACTAAACGGATTGAAATTTAGTTAAGAACTCAAGCCAAACTAGCTACTCAAGCTAAAACTACTCCCGAAAAGCCTACTTGGGCTAAAATTACTATTCAAGAACTATAATCTTACTCGGAAAAGAACTAGACTATAGTATTATATACTAAGTCCAAAAATCAGGAAGGAAAAAGCCCTAGTATACTTACTAGTAATAGTAGTACTTGTAATACTAATAAACTACTTAGTGCCCGTAATACTAGTAGTTCTAGTACTCATAATACTAGCTCGAAATCTATGGCCTTCTCTAGAAAAAGTACCTTCCTACTAGCTTATATAGAGTAAGCTAGCTTATTCTCTGCTATTTCTACTTGCAATTCGCTTAATACTGCTTTCTGCTCTAAGGAAATCAAGGAACTAATAATCTCTATAGTTTCTCTTTTCTTAAAGAGTAATATTATAATTAATACTACTCCCGAATTTAACTCTGACTTTCTGGTTCAAAATCAAGCTATTATAAAGGGGGTACTTCCCTTAGTTATAAGTATATAAAAAGAAGAACCTTAGTATAAAGTTATTATCTATAGTCTACTAATTTATAAGTTTAATATACCCGAAGAAATAGACTTAGTCCTAGAAAAAATCAAGACCTTTAATAAGGGACTAGAGCCTATTAGCTAGCCCTATTAGGCTACTTCTAAGGAGAAAAGAGACTCAGGCCTCTAGTAAGCCGGTTTAGTAGTAGTAGTATTTCCTACCGAGATTCAAGCTAATAGAGCTATTAAAAATAGACTTCTTATAACCGGGATCTCTACTAAAGTAGTAAAATACTATACTATTTCTAGTACTATATAGTATACTAGGTATATAGGATATAAGTACTTAGATTTTATTTATAAAAAGGAACCTAAGTATTTACTATATAGTAAGGGTTATATAACTAAGAACTATTTTTGCTCTATCTATAAAAAGAAAAGTAAAAAATACCTCTATATAATTACTAAATACTCTAATTACTTAAGTACTACTTACTTAGCTAGTTCTAAGCTATATAAGGTTTACTTAGTAATTAAAAAAGCTACTACTACTATAATTCCTACTATTACTATTAATAAGTAGCTATATTAAAGTACTATAAGTTAATATAAATCGTAATAGCTTTACTACTAAAAACGTCTTATAAATAGCTATAGAACTGGATATTAAAGTCCTAGTAATTTAGGAGCCTTAGGTAATAGCAGAGAATAATAATCGGAAATATTATTCTATTATATACTCTAGCTATTTCCAAATACTCCCGAATTATAGTACCCTGAGGCCTAGAACCCTATTTTATATAGCTTACAAACTATAAGCTAGTCTAGTCTCAAACTTACTAAATAATCCTAATTACTTAATTATAAACTTAAGTCTAGATATACTAAAAATACAGCTAATTAATTTCTATAATGCAATTTACTTAGAAGACTCTAATAGTATATTAACTATATTAAGAGAGAATATTTTATCTACTATTCTCTATAATAGCTCTCTATTACTAGGTGATTTTAATATATATTATCCTTAATAGGATTTCCTTAAATCTCAAAGTAGTTATATAGTTTATTTAATTAGCTATATAGAGAACTATTCTCTAAGGCTATTAAATAAACCAGGGGAAGGTACCTTCTATAGACCTAATATATTTATTCCTTCCGTATTAGACTTAAGTTTTACTACTAGTGAAATAGTAACTAAGATTAAAGACTAGTAAGTATTACTAGACTTAGGTTCTAATTACTTCGGGGTTCTATTTACTATTAGTAAGTCGACTTATAGCTCTAGTTCTAATCCAGTCAGATTTAATACTAAGAAAGCGGACTGGGCTAAATTTACAAGCTACCTTATTAATAGCCTTGAGAATATGCCTTTTCCATTTACTAGTATATCTGGAAACTATAAACTAGACCTATTAGTAAAAGACTTTATTAATAGAATAGTAGAAATAGCTAGTAATAGTATTCCAAAATCTATTACTAGTCCGTATTCTAAATCCTAGTAAAATGAGGACTTAAAGACCTTATATAAATTAATACTATACTATAGCCATAAGTCTAAAGCTTTAGGATATACTTTCTATAAATAAGAACTTTAAAATATAAAAAACACCTATTTTAATACTATTAAGAGTACTAAGCTAGTATATTGGAATAAGTTCTTAGAGAATAAAGACTCCTAGTCGATTTTTAAAGCTATGAAATATACTAAAGATACTATATATTAATCTATCTCTAGTATTTTAGATAGTAACTCTAATAAGCTTAAATTAACTTTCCAAGAGAAGTATAATATCTTTAGAACTATACTTTTCCCATTACTCCCTATTACTAAGCCTACTAGTTTAATAAACTATAGGCCTAGCTCAAAATGAGACTAGCCTATTTTATCTAAAATAGAGCTAGAATAAGCCTATACTTCTAAGATAAAGGAGAAAACCCCAGGACTAGACTTAATTACTCAAGAGATTATAGTTTATACTTATAGAGCTTCTCTAGATATCTTTTATAGGCTATATTCCTTATTTATTAATAAGGGATACTACCCTAAAGTCTGGAAACAAGCTACTAGCTTTATTCTAAAGAAATTAGGGAAACTAAACTATTTCCTACCTAAAACATATCGAGTTATTTCCTTACTTAATTACTTAGAGAAGGTTTCTGAGAGAATACTAGCTAGATGACTTAGTTATTTAGCCGAGACTAGTAACCTACTATACTACTCCCAAATGGGAGATAGGCTCTATAAGTCAGCTATTAATACTGCTTTACTATTATAAAATAAAATAGAATTAAATAAGTCCTATAAGCTGAAAACTAGTACTTTCTTCCTAGATATTAAAGGCGCCTTTAATTACGTATCCAAGAATAGGCTATTATAGATTATAATTAGTTTACTATTACCTACTAGCCTTATTCTCTGGGTATTATTATTCCTAGATAACCGAGTATTATAACTAGCTTTTAATAATAGTATTAAAGCATTTAGGTTTATACTTACTAGTATTTTACAAGATAGCCCTATATTTCCTATATTATTCCTTATCTATATCCGAGACTTATTTAAGTTAGTAAATATTAAATTCAGATCCTATTTAGATAATATATTCCTTATTACTGCTTCTAAAAGTCTAAAGAAAAATATTAAGACTCTAGAAAGAGAAGTAAAGAATATAGTTAATTTAGGGAAAAAGAATACTATTAGCTTTAATATAAATAAAACAGAGCTTATTTATTTTAATAATTCCAAAAATAAGCCTAGTCTAAAACTATCTAATAGGGAACTAGTTTCTCCTAGTAAAGTAGTCAAATAGCTAGGGATCTATTTTAATAAAAATCTCAGATTTAAGGAATATATAGCCTATAGGGCTTCCAAAGTAAAACAAGCCTTTTATAGGATATAGAGACTTACAAATATATTATATGGTTTATCTCCTTTTATAATTAGATAGCTATACTTAGCCTGTATTACTAGTATAATAGACTATAGTTCTATACTATAGTAGAAGACTGAAAACAAAGCTCAAATTCGGCCTTTATAGGCGATTCAAAACCTAGCCCTAAGGAAAACCCTAGAAGTATTCAAAACTGCTCCTATTATTCCTATAGAGGTCAAATTAGCTTTAGTTCCACCTATTATAAGGCTAAACCATAGTCAATATCATTATGCCTTCTATATCCTTAAACTAAGTCTAAAATACCCTATTAGACTAGAGTTCGAGAAGTTCTTCCAAAGATCCTGTAATTTAGAAC
Source organism: Hyaloscypha bicolor E (assembly GCF_002865645.1). Taxonomy (NCBI): domain Eukaryota; kingdom Fungi; phylum Ascomycota; class Leotiomycetes; order Helotiales; family Hyaloscyphaceae; genus Hyaloscypha; species Hyaloscypha bicolor. The sequence continues at coordinate 1,521,258 of NW_020194558.1, forward strand.
TAGTAGAATCTGATATAGACTCTATTTATAGTCTAAATACCGATCTAAAGCGAAATTACATGGCCAAAAAGTCTCAAGTAGAAACTATAATAGACTCTATTAGTAATCTAATAGACCCTAAAGACCTAGAGATTATAAGACACTTTTATTTTACTTCTTGAGATAGAGAAGTACCTTATAAAATCACTATATTAAAAGAGCTAAAGGAAGAGACTACTATATTATATAACTTCTATCTAAAGACTTTATATAATAATAGCTCTATACTATCTATATATATAGATAAATCTCAAACTGAAAAAGGACTTGGAATAGGCCTAGGGCTTGTAGTTTATAGTCATGAAACTTCTTATATTCCGGTTATAGCTAAATATAGAGAAAGCCAGAATATAGGAGCTAGTACTATAGTCTATAATAGAGAACTAGAAGGCGTTACTAGAGCTATTAAATACGCTAGTAGTAAAGTAAAGAGAGGGGAGCTTTATAATATCTATATAGATAATTAAGCTGGTTTACTAAGATTAAAAACTCCTTCTAATAAGCCAGGATAAAGTTAACAGATTAGAGCTATACTAGCTACTAAGGCCCTTAAAGCTAAAGGAGCTAATATAGAACTAATCTGGGTTCCAGGGCATATAGATATAATAGGGAACGAAGAAGCAAACAAACTAGCTAAGCTAGGTACCACTTCTCCTATATTAGAACCTGAATTAGTAAAAACCTCCTTTGCTTTCCTAGGAATTAAAATTAATAAAGTTAAGAAACTAGAATATAAACTACTTTTAGAATCTTATACTAAACCGAAAACCCAGCTAGAATTATATAGTAATATATATCCGTAGAAAGTATCCAGAAAGATAAACCTACCTTTAGGAACTTTTAGGCCCCTAGCTAGTGCCTTCTTCCAGCTAAAGCTAGGCTACGGATATTTAAAGTCCTATTTATATAAGCTAAATATAATATCTAATAACAAATGCAAATACGGAAAGACTGAGAATGTAAAGTACCTCCTTTTATACTATATACTATATAGAGAGGAACGACTTAGACTATTTAGTCTATTTAAAGGGAGCTTAGAAGCTAGTGCTTTTAACCTATAACTACTATTATATACGGAAATTAGGATATTAAATATACTAGTATTCTTAAAAGAAACTAGTATATATACAAGAAAATAGTATATTAAGCAAAGCGTAGAAGTGAAAGAAGTAGAAATAAGGGAGGAAATAGGAGAGGAAATAGGAGAGGAAATAAGGGAGGAAATAGGGGAGGAAATAGGGGAGGAAATAGGAGAGGAAATAGGAGAGGAAATAGGAGAAGGGAAATAGAGAAAAAGGGAAAAGGGAAATAGGGAATAGGGGAGGAATTGCAATTTATACTCATTTTTTCTTTATTTCCTTAAGTTTTTGTTTCAGGGATATGTCCCTAACTATTTACTACCTATATTGGAATTTGGGCCTGTTTTTTTTTTTCCTTTTAACGTGCTTTATTAGTTTAGAACTATATAGCACGGCCAGCTAAGCTAGCGTGTGTTTCAGTAGCTAATATACAGGCCCAAATTCCAATATAGGTGTAATAAATGGTTGGGGACGTACCCCTGGAACAAAAACTTAAGGAAATAAAGAAAAAATGAGTATAAATCGCAAATTCCTCCCCTATTCCCTATTCCCCTTTTCCCTTTTTCCCTATTCCTTCTCCTATTTCCTCTCCTATTTCCTCTCCTATTTCCTCCCCTATTTCCACTACTTCCACCTCTTCCACTTCCACGCTTCGCTCAATATGCCATTTTCTTGTGCATATACTAGTTTCTTTTAAGAATACTAGTATATTTAATATCCCAATTTCCGTATGTAATAGTAACCGTAGATTAAAAGCACTAGCTTCCAAGCTCCCTTTAAATAGACTAAATAGTCTAAAACGTTCCTCTCTATATAGCATATAATATAGAAGAAGGTGCTTTGCATTCTCAGTTTTACCACATTTGCATTTATTATTAGACGCTATTTTTAGCCTATATAAATAGGACTTTAAATATCCGTGGCCTAGCTTTAGCTGGAAGAAGGCACTAGCTATAGGCCTAAGTATTCCTATAGGTAGGTTTATTTTTCTAGTTACTTTCCACGGATATATATTGCTATATGATTCTAGCTGGGTTTTCGGTTTAGTATAAGATTCTAAAAGTAGTCTATACTCTAGTTTCTTAACTTTATTAATTTCGACCCCTAGGAAAGCAAAGGAGGTTTTTACTAATTCAGGTTCTAATATAGGAGAAGTAGTACCTAGCTTAGCTAGCTCGTTAGCTTCTTCGTTCCCTATTATATCTGTATGCCCTGGAACCCAGATTAGTTCTATATTAGCTCCTTTAGCTTTAAGGGCCTTAGTAGCTAATATAGCTCTAATCTATTAGCTTTGGCCAGGTTTATCAGACGAAGTTTTTAATCTTAGTAAACTAGCTTAGTTATCTATATAGATATTAAAAAGCTCCCCTCTCTTTGCTTTACTGCTAGCGTATTCAATAGCCCTAGTAACGCCTTCTAGTTCTCCGTTATAGACTATAGCACTAGCTCCTATATTCTGGCTTTCTCTATATTTAGCTACGACCGGAATATAAGGAGTTTCGTGACTATAAACTGCGAGCCCTAGGCCTACTCCGATTCCTTTTTCAGTCTGAGATCCGTCTGTATATATAGATAGTACGGAGCTATTATTATATAAAGTCTTCAGATAGAAATTATGTAATATAGCAGTCTCTTCCTTTGGCTATTTTAATATAGTAATTTTATAAGGTACTTCTCTGTTCCAGGGAGCAAAGTAAAAGTGTCTTATAGTCTCTAGATCTCTAGGGTCTACTAGATTACTAATAGAATCCACTATAGTTTCTATTTGAGACTTTTTAGCCAAGCAATCTCGCTTTAGATCAGTATTTAGACTATAAATAGAGTCTATATCAGATTCTATTACTTCTAAATCCCTAGATCTTTGGAAGAACTTCTCGAACTCTAGTCTAATAGGGTGTTTTAGACTTAGTTTAAGGATTCGGAAGGCATATCGACGTCGACTATGGTTTAGCCTTATAATAGGTGGAGCTAAAGCTGATTCGACCTCTATAGGAATAATAGGGGCAGTTTTAAATACTCCTAAAGTCTTCCTTAGGGCTAGGTTTTAAATAGCCTGTAAAGGCCAAATCTGAGCTTTATTTTCAGTCTTCTACTATAGTATAGAACTATAGTCCATTACACTAGTAACACAGGCTAAATATAGCTGTCTAATTACAAAAGGGGATAAACCGCGCGATATATTTATAAGTCTCTATACCCTATAAAAGGCTTGTTTTGCTTTGGAAGCCCTATAGGCTATATGTTCCTTAAATCTGAGGTTTTCATCGAAATAGATCCCTAGCCATTTGACTACTTTGCTAGGGGAAACTAGTTCCCTATTAGATAGTTTTAGACTAGGCTTATTTTTGGAATTATTAAAATAAATAAGCTCAGTTTTATCTATATTAAAGCTAATAGCATTCTTTTTCCCTAAATTAACTATATCTTTTACTTCCCGTTCTAGGGTCTTTATATTCTTTTTAAGACTTTTAGAAGCGGTAGTAAGGGATATATCATCTAAATAGGATCTGAATTTGATATTTATAGATTTAAATAAGTCTCGGATATAGATAAGGAATAGTATAGGGGATATAGGGCTCCCTTGTGGAATACTAGTAAGTATAGACCTAAATGCTTTAATATTATTATTAAAAGCTAGCCTTAATACCCGGTTGTCTAGGAATAACGATACTTATAGAATAAGGCTAGTAGGTAGTAGTAAACTAATCATAATCTGTAATAGCCTATTCTTGGACACGTAATCGAAGGCGCCTTTAATATCTAGGAAGAGAGTACTAGTTTTCAGCTTATAGGACTTATTTGATTCTACTTCATTTTGTAATAGTAGAGCAGTATTAATAGCTGACTTGTGAAGCCTACCTCCCATTTGAGTATGGTATAGTAGGTTACTAGTCTCGGCTAAATAGCTAAGTCGCCTAGCTAGTATTCTCTCAGAAACCTTCCCTAAGCAATTAAGTAGGGAAATAACTCGATATGCTTTAGGTAGGAAATAGTTTGGTTTCCCTGATTTCTTTAGAATAAAGCCAGTAGCTTGTTTCCAGACTTTAGGGTAGTATCCCTTATTAATAAATAAGGAATATAGCTTATAAAAGATGTCTAGAGAAGCTCTATAAGCGTGAACTATAATCTCTTGAGTAACTAAGTCTGGTCCAGGGGTTTTCCCTTTTATCTTAGAAGTATAGGCTTATTCTAGTTCTATTTTAGATAAAATAGGCCAGTCCCACTTTGAGCTAGGCCTATAGTCTATTAGACTAATAGGTGCTGTACTAGGAGGGGATAGGAAAAGCATAGTTCTAAAGATATTACACTTCTCTTGGAAAGTCGATTTTAGCTCATTTGAGCTATTACTATTTAGGATACTAGGAATAGGTTAATATATAGTATCCTTAGTATATTTCATAGCTTTATAAATCGACTGGGAGTCTTTATTCTCTAAGAACTTATTCCAGTATACTAGTTTAGTGCTTTTAATAGTATTAAAATAGGTATTCTTTGCATTTTGGAGTTCTTGTTTATAGAGAATATACCCTGAAGCTTTATACTTACGGCTATAGTATAGCATTAATTTACGTAAGGTTTTTAAGTCTTCATTTCACCAGGGTTTAGAATACGGACTAGTAGTAGATTTTGGAATACTATTACTAGCTGCTTCTACTATTCTATTAGTAAAGTCTTCTGCTAATAGGTCTAGTTCCTGGGTTCCAGGTATACTAGTAAGTAGAAAGGGCATATTCTCAAGGCTATTAGTGAGATAGCTTGTAAATTTAGCCCAGTCCGCTTTTTTAGTATTAAATCTGACTGGATTAGAACTAGGCCTATAAGTCGACTTACTAATAGTAAATAGCACCCCAAAGTGATCTGAACCTAAGTCTGGTAGTACTTGCCAGTCTTTAATCTTAGTTACTATTCCACTAGTAGCAAAACTTAAGTCTAATACGGAAGGAATGGACATATTAGGCCTATAGAAGGTATCTTCCCCTATTTTATTTAATAGCCTTAAAGAGTGGTTCTCTATATAGCTAATTAAATGGATTACATGAGTGCTTTGAGGTTTAAGGGGATCCTACCAAGGATAATGCGTATTAAAATCGCCTAGTAATAGAGAGCTATCTAAGAGAGTAGTAGGTAAAATATCCTCTCTTAGTATAGTTAATATACTATTAGGGTCTTCTGGGTAAACTGCATTATAGAAATTAATTAGCTGCATTTTTAGTACACCTAGACTCAAGTCTATAATTAGGTAATTAGGATTACTTAGTGAGTTTTGAGCTAGACTAGCCTGTAGTTCGCGAGCTACGTAAACTAGAGTTCTAGGTCTCAAGGTACCGTAATTCAGGAGTATTTGGAAATAGCTAGGGTGTATAATAGAACGATATTCCCGATTAGTACTATCCCTTGCTATAATCCAGGGCTCTTGAATTACTAGGACTTTAATATCCAGTTCTATAGCCATTTGCAAGACGTTTTCAGTAGTAGGGCCACTACAATTTATATTAATTTGTAGTACTTTAATATAGCTACTCATTAATAGTAATAGTGGGAGTAGTAGTAGCTTGTTTAATTACTAAGTAGACCTCACATAGCTTAGAACTAGCTAAGTAGGTAGTACTAGAGTAGTTGGCGCATTTAGTAGTCACGTGGGGGCATTTTTTACCCTTCTTTTTATAGATAGAGCAGAAATGGTTCTCTGTCACGTGCTCCTCACCACATAGCAAGCACTTAGGGTCTTTTTTGCAAATAGAGTCTAAGTACCCGTACCCTATACACTTAGTACACTGCGCAGTGCTAGAGATAGTATGGTATTTTACTACTTTAGCAGAGATTCCGGCTATAAGGAGTCTGTTTTTAATAGCTCTATTAGCTTGAATCTCGGTAGGGAATGCTACTACTACTAAACCGGCTCGCTAGAGGCCTGAGTCTCTCTTTTCCTTAGAAGTAGCCCAATAGGGCTGGCCAATAGGCTCTAGACCCTTATTAAAGGTCTTGATCTCTTCTAGGACTAAGTCTATTCCTTTGGGTATATCGAAATCACGAATAGGTAGACCGTGAATAATAACTTTATACCAGGGCTTTCCTTTTTATATGCTTTTTACTAAGGGAAGCACTCCCTTTATAGTAGCTTCGTTTTGAACCAAAAAGTTAGAGTTGAACTCAGGGGTAGTATTAACTATAATATTACCCTTTGAGGAAAGAGAGACTATAGAGATTACTAGTCCCTTGATTCCCTTAGTGCGGAAAGCATTATTAAGCAAATTGCGGACGGAAATAGCTGAAAACAAGCTAGCCTGCTCTATATAAGCTAGTAGGAAGGTGCTTTTCCTAGAGAGGGCTATAGATTTTATACTAGTATTACGGGCACTAGAACCACTAGGTAGTTTCTTAGTGTCACGAGCACTACCGCCACTAGTAAGTGTACTAGGGCCTTTTCCTCCCTGATTTTTGGACTTAGTATGTAATACTATAGTCCAGTCCTTTTCCGAGTATAGTAGTTCTTGAGTAGCGATTTTAGCCCAAGTAGGCTTTCCGGAGGTAGTTTTAGCTTAAATAGCTTGAGTATCTGGTTTAGCTTGAGTTCTTGCTTGAATTTCGATCCGTTTAGTAGCATTTTCGAGGTTTGCTACTTGGGAGGCTAGTAAAGTACTAGTATGGCGGATGCGGCCGAATTCAGTGTATTCTCTAAAGATTTCTACTAGATCTAGTAGTCGAGATTACTGGTCATGTGACGGAGTAATAGTAATAGCTTTGACTATTAAGTCCCGGGCTTAACGAATCAGTAATTTAGCTTCGTTTGAAGCTTGATTCTGGTACTGGTAGTGGTTTTCCGTGGTTTTGGTGTTCCTTATCAATATTCACTATTAATATCGCTCGAGGCTAGGGCCCCGCTTTAGCGCCGTTCTGGAGGCGGCTCAGTCGAGCCGCACTAGCCGAATTAGGCTGAGGAAAGGGGCTGCGAGTTCGTCTGAGGAGAGGGATTTGTAGCTAAATCGAATGCGAATTGAGCTCCCTGGCTGAAACGAGCTAGTGGGGAGCTAGTAGGTAGCTCTAGCTGTCCGCTAGGGCCCTCTGGAAGCTCTCCCGAGCTCTTGGGAGTCAATGGAGGGGGGGCTAGAGCCCGGGGGGTCAGGGGGGGCCATTTAGCCTGTTCTAGTTCTACTTATAGTAGGTTCTAGAGCCTGGGGCTAAAGGGCTGAAGTGTATGGAGTGAGTTCTGAAGGTGAGTGAAGTGTGGGTGTGAAAGTAGGGGGGGTAAAAAAACCGGAAAAAAGGTGTGTGAATTTGGGCCTGTATATAAGCTACTGAGACTTATACTAGCTTAGCTAGCCGTACTATATAGTTCTAAACTAATAAAGTATATTAAAAGGAAAAATAAAATAAAATAAAATAAAATAAATTAAGCTTATAATTTAAAACTAATTTAATATTAATTTAAACTCGATTTGAAATCGATTTAAGATTAGATAATTTAAGTTCTTAAATTCGATTTTAAGTTTAAGCTAGCTTATAACTATTTTAATGTTTTATAAGTAATTTGAAAAATGATTTAGCGGTTAATAAGTAATTTGAAAATGTTATATAACTTATATATATCGTTCCTTCCTCTTTAATTTACCTTTCTAATTAAATCCTATTACTTAAATTTCGCTAGAGTACTAATAATTTAATAAGCCACGCTAGCGTCTTATAACCCTTAAAATCACGTGATTTAGCATAACATATATATAAAGGCGCTATAATATATAAAGATAAAGATATATATTAATTAATTTAAAAATAAAAATAAAAACTAGATTTTTTTAGGATTTTTAAATAAAAGTTTTAAATCTAGTTTAAATCTAGTTTAAACTATTAAGCCAATACCTGTTTTATTATAATAAAATAGGTTGAAATTAAATCTAAGCTCGATTTAAACCGGTTTAAAATCAGGACTTAAACCTAGCTTAAAAATATCTTAAGCTTAATTTAAAATAGTTTTAAATTAGTTTAAAATATTATAAGAAAGCAGTAAAGTATTAATCTTATAGAAAAATACTATTTATTAGATTATACTATTTATAAGATATATCTTATATCTAAGAGCTATTAATTATTATATAATTACCTAATTAAGCCAGGAAAATATAAGATAGACCTAATCTACTCGAATATAGTAGGCCTAATACTTGTACTAGGCTATAATAAGAGCCGGTACCTAGTTATCTTTATATATAATTACTCTAAACTTATAGTAGTTTATCTAATTAAGGCTAAAAGCAATATAATAGATAGTTTTATTTACTTTAAGAAATACTATAAATAGCCAGACCTGGGCTAGGTTATTAAGTATCTCTATAATAATAATAGAAGGAAATATATTACTAGTAAGTTCTAGAAAGTACTTTTTAAAAGAGAAGTCAGGTAGAAGCTAACCGAGCCATATATCTCTCAGATAAACGGTTTCATAAAGTGCCTTAGATAGACTATTTACTATAAAGCGGCCCCGCTCTTTAAGTATACTAGTCTTAACCTCAAGTTCTGGCCCGAGGCTATTAAGTATATTATATATCTTTATATATAGAGCCCCTATTTCAAGATTAAGAAAACTTTATTTAAGGCATAATATGGCTATTACTTATATATTAATTATCTTTATATATTTGGCTTTACTATTTATTATAATAACCCTGGGAGATTATAAAAGCTCATTTGTAATAAGGCTAATAAGAGAATTCTTATTAGATATAAAAGAGATATCTTATATTATATCCTAAAGCCAGATAAACGGGTTTGCTATATTATAATTTTATAAATTATTAAACGAATACTTTAGTAATAATTTAATCCAGAAGATATCTAGGAAAAAGACCCGAATATAGATTACTTTACGGATCTTATAAGACCCGGAATTCGCTATATTTTTAAATATATTAAGCCTATTCGAGTTTTAATTATACTTAGCCTTATTTAAGGAAAGAAATATCTACTAAATAAAAACTAGTTTATTTAACTTATAGCCAAGATATAAGTATTATTTTATGAGTCTTAGCTATATTTAAGGGCTCCTGTCTTATATCTACTAGTTCTAATTAGCTCTGGGCCTCTCCTAAGCTCTCTTTAGCTACTAAGCCTTAATATCTCACCTTTTTATTCGTTTACTAATTAAGGAGTCTGCTCGCCCGTCTAATTATAGGCCATACTATTATTAATTTACTAGAACCTCTAGTAAGCTTCACCTATTTCTTATAATAACTTTTAATACGAGTTTAGTAGTTCTTTTCCCGAGAGAGTAATATATTCTTCTCCTAAACCTCCTCTTATTCTAACGGCTTCAAGCTATACTTCACTTATCCGGAACCCGCTATTAGCTTAGCTACTAGCTCCAGGAATATCTTAGCTATAATTCTCGCGATTCGTATTTATTAAATACTTCCCAGAAGCCTCTCTAGTAATTAATTCTATACCTTCTCGCTTATAGACCATCTATAGCTTTGCCTAGTAAGGCTCATTTATTAAGCTAAGTCTATAGGCTTTCTGGGAAGATATCTCGCCAGAATAAGAGCCTTATTTTCTATAAGCTATTAAATAAGAATACTTCTAGTATCCGGAGCTCGATTCTGACTTTAAGGAACTAGAGAATCCGGAAAACTTATACTAGGCTTCCTTATATCTATAACCTATAGTAGAAAATAAGCTTATCTATAATTTCGAGAATATCTTCTCTCTAGAACTATTTATAAATCCAGACCCTGATTTCTACCTGCTCTTAGAGAATAGGAATACTAATTCTTTTAAGTATATCCGTTACCCAGAACTCTATTTATAAACTCTTCTTTCTTTAGTTACGGATATAAATAAACCAGAACTATAAGCTTATGAATTCTCCTTTTATAAGTTCCTCTATTAAGTATCTAATTCTCCTAACTCTCTTATATTCTATCTTTTCCTAACCTATTTCTCTATATTTAATAAACCTTCTCTTCTTTTATTCTTTAGTTAAGCTAATTCCTATAAGCCTTTCGAGCCACGAATATTATAAGAAGCTAAGAATAATAGATAATAGAAATAGTAGAAATAGGTAATTCAGGAGAAATACTAGTTTCTAATAAAGAACGGGACTTGAATTAAGTAAAACTACCTATTAAATTACTAAGTACTTATAAATAAATAGGTCTTTAAAATCAAGTATAAAATATATAAAGAGATTCTCTAATATAAGGCCCGCTAGGTTATTTATAGGTTTGAGTAAAAAAAGAGCCTGAACTTTTATAAGACCTTTATTTCTATAATTAAGCCTATATCTTATAAGACTATTTTTGCTCTTATAATTATATATAACTAGGAAATCAAATAAATAGATATTAAGACCGTATTCTTATATAAAGATATAGATAAGAATATCTGGATTAAATTCCCTATAGGCTATAGGGTCTTTAAAATAGCAAAGCTAAGGAAAGCTTTCTATAGTTTAAAGTAATTCCTATAAGTCTAGTATAATATACTTGCTATTTTCCTGGCTTTACTTGATTTTAAATCTCTTAATACTAATTCCTCTATCTTTTACTAGAATAATATAATTATTATAATCTATATAAATGATTTCCTAATTACTAGGGCCTCTAAGCCAGATATTAATAGAATTAAGGCCGCTCTAAATAAGCGGTTTAAGATATTAGATCTTGAAATATACTACTTTTACCTTAGGATAGAAATTATTTATAATTATCTATAATAGATCCTCTGGCTCTTATAGAAAGCTTATATAGAAAAGGTATTTTAGGATTATGGTTTTGGCTCCTATAAGTCTGTCTCTATACTAATAAAAACCTCTTCCCGGCTTATATCTATAAATAATCAAGCGGATTAAATACTTTGCTATAAGTATTAGTTTATTATAGGCTCCCTAATATATATTATACTCGGTACTCGTTCGGACCTTGCTTTTACGGTCTTAATAGTCTTATAGTTCTCTTTAAATCCTAATAAGACTCATATAAGAGCCATAGAACGAATTCTCTGATACCTCTATAATATAGCGGATCTAGGGCTGGTTTTTCGCAGTACTTTATAGCTACTTTCTGGTTATATAAACTCGGATTAGGCCGGGAATTCAAATACTCATTAATTAATATCCGGATACGTTTTTAGCCTTAGAAATACTACGATCTCCTGGTTCTCTAAGTAATAGCTCATAGTCTCTTTCTCTACTTATAAGGCGGAATATATTAGTTAAATAAATACTACTAAAGAAGCGACTTGGTTATAAGGTTTTCTTAAATAAATTAATTCGGGAGATCCCGGCCTTAGTATTATAATTATTTATAGGAATAATTAAGGGGCTATTATACTTACTAAAAATAATTAGTTTTATAAACGAGTTAAGTATATTAATATCTAGTACTATTTCATTCGTAAAAAGCTTATAGAAAGACGAATTAACCTCTGCTATATTCCTATATTAGAGTAAGTAGCAGACGGGCTTATAAAGATACTATACCGGGATAAATTTATAGTATTTAGAAAGGCTATAGGAGTGAAATGAGATTATAAGAGCTAGAATTCTCGGTATCCAGAGGAGAGATATAGTAGTTTTACTATATAATATTTATATAATTCGAATTCCGCTCGGATAGTTTAATTTATAGCTATCTAATTAGCTTAGTTTATCCGATTACTTTCTGTCTTTTTCTTTATTATGGTTTATTATTCTTCTATAAATTATCTTTTCTCCTATAAAGGGTTTTAGCTATAGTTTACTAAAGATAGCTCGTTCTATTTATATATAAGAGCTAGTCTCTGCTTTCTTATATATATAGATCTTATAGGAGCTTTTAATTATATAAGAGTATTAAAAAAGTAATATATAAGCCTAGTATATATATATAAATATATATACTAGCTACCCGATTTATATATATAATATATATTAAAGAGCTTTATTTTCTTATTTATATTATATACTTAATATATACTTTTATTCTCTTAATATTTATAAATATATATTATTATATAATTCTAGCTAGGTTTTCGATTTAATATAAGATTCTAAAAGTAGTTTATATTCTAGTTTCTTAACTTTATTAATTTTAATTTCTAGGAAAGTAAAAAAGATTTTTATTAATTTACGATTTAATATAGTAATAGTAATAGCTATTTTAGCTAGTTTATTTACTTTTTTGTTTTCTATTATATTTATATATTTTAAAATCCAGATTAGCTCTATATTAGTTCTTTTAGCTTTAAGGGCCTTAGTAGCTAATATAGCTCTAATTTATTAACTTTATTCTAGTTTATTAAAAGAAGTTTTTAGTTATAATAAACTAGCTTAGTTATTTATATAAATATTAAAAAGCTCTTTTCTTTTTACTTTATTACTAGTATATTTAATAGCCCTAATAATGCCTTTTAGTTCTTTATTATTAATTATAGTATTAGTTTCTATATTTCGGCTTTTTTTATATTTAGCTATAATTAATATATAAGGAATTTTATAATTATAAACTATAAGTTCTAGGCCTATTTCGATTTCTTTTTTAGTTTAAGATTCGTTTATATATATATAGATAATATAGAGCTATTATTATATAAAGTCTTTAAATAGAAATTATATAATATAATAGTTTCTTTTTTAGGCTATTTTAATATAGTAATTTTATAAAGTATTTTTTTATTTTAGGAAATAAAATAAAAATATCTTATAGTTTCTAAATTCTTAGAATCTATAAGGTTTTTAATAAAATTAATTATAATTTCAATTCGAGATATTTTAGTTATATAATCTTATTTTAGATTAGTATTTAGACTATAAATAAAATTTATATCTAATTCTATTACTATTAAATATTTAGATCTTTAGAAAAACTTCTCGAATTTTAGTTTAATAAAATACTTTAGACTTAATTTAAGAATATAAAAGGCATATTAGTAATAACTATAATTTAGCCTTATAATAGATAGAACTAAAGCTAATTTGACCTTTATAGAAATAATAGAAGCAGTTTTAAATACTTCTAAGGTTTTTCTTAGAACTAGGTTCTATATAGCTTATAAAGACTGAATTTGAGCTTTATTTTAAGTTTTTTACTATAGTATAAAACTATAGTCTATTATATTAGTAATATAAGCTAAATATAGCTATCTAATTATATAATATATTTATAAGTCTTTATATTTTATAAAAGGCTTGTTTTATTTTAGAAGCCCTATAGGCTATATATTTCTTAAATCTGAGATTCTTATTAAAATAGATCCCTATTTATTTAATTACTTTACTAGGGAAAACTAGTTCCCTATTAGGTAATTTTAAGCTAGGTTTATTTTTAGAATTATTAAAGTAAATAAGCTTAGTCTTATTTATATTAAAGCTAATAGTATTTTTATTTCTTAAATTAATTATATTTTTTATTTCCTGCTTTAAGATCTTTATATTCTTTTTAAGACTTTTAGAAATAATAATAAGAGTTATATTATCTAAATAGGATTTAAAACTAATATTTACTAACTTAAATAACTCTCGAATATAAATTAAAAATAATATAAGTAATATAGAACTATCTTATAAAATACTAGTAAATAAAGTATAGATTTAAATACTTTAATACTATTATTAAAAGCTAGTTATAATATCCGATTATCTAGAAATAATAATATCTAGAAACTGAGAATATAAAATATTTTCTTTTATATTAGATATTATATAAGAAGAAATAAATTAGATTATTTAGTTTATTTAAAGATAGCCTAGATACTAGTACTTTTAATCTATAATTACTATTATATATAGAAATTAGAATATTAAATATACTAGTATTCTTAAAAGAAACTAGTATATATATAAGAAAATAATATATTAAGAGAAGTATAAAAGTAAAGAAAATAGAAATAAGAGAAAAGAAATAGGGAAAAGAGAAATAGGAAATAGGAAAGAAATTATAATATATATAGGGTCGCATGTGACTTAAGGGCATATAACAAATCTCGGATATTACGGGTATTAATTAGGGAAATCGGAGGCCCTTTAATTTTATAACTAATTACTATTTATATTATAAGTATTAGGCTTATAAATTACTAATTATATATATGTTATCGGGGCCTCTTATTTAGAGAGGGCTTCCCTAGACCTTATAGGAAGAATAGAGATTAGTTCTATACTGAATTTAATACTATAGTTTTATAACTTACTAATTTATTCTATTATCTTATTACTTACTAATAAATACCTTATAAGCTAATCTCTCTATCCTTAAAGGAAATAGTTTAATAAGTAATTATATCTCGAAATCTGCGAAATATATGACTTCTTACTAAAGCTATTCCTATAGAGGAAGTTAATTAGATTAACCCTAATATAGGTAATAGTAAAGGCTCGTCTAATACTTTTAATAGGGCCTCTCAGGAGCCTCCGAGAGCCAGTAATAATAACGGAAATAATCCCGGTAATAATTAAGATACTGAGATTAATACCCGAATTACTACCGTCTAAGCTACGAAATAGGACTTATATACTAAAGTCAAAGCACTCTAACGAAAGCAAGAATTAGTAAATATAATTAACTAATATATTCTATAGTTAGAGTAATATAAGAGTATTCTTAGGGATATCTTATAGTTTATTATATCTCGTAAAAACTCTATTTATAAGTTTACTCTATTTTCCTTATTAATTCCTACTAGGGAACTTCCTGAAATAGGATTAGAACCTATCTCTTTTCCTAATATAATAAGCTTTAAAAGTAATCTTAATACTATTTATTAGAAGCTATTATATAATATCCTAAAGATATATTTGGATTAAAAGAAGCTTTTTAAGATTTGAATACCTGATTTATATTATGGAAAATCTCTTAAGAAATAGAGAATATTTATATTTTCCTGGAAAGTAGTTTTTAGGACCTAACCTTGGATTTATAATAGATACTTTTCTAGAGTTAACTCTATTATAAGTGCTTTTAGGAATAAACCTTATAATACTTAGGAGGCTATAATAAAGTAAAGCCTACTATTATATAAGGTCTATTAGAAGTAATTTAAGGCCTATTTGGCTAATATACTTTAAGTATCTCAAACCTATTAATAAGATATTTTTAAGGAACTTCGAGATCTTTATTAGAAAGATAAGGAGATAGTTACTAAGTTATATACTCGGATAATTAGTCTTAAAGTTAACTAGAACCTATATCCTAAAAGAGACCAGATCCGGATTCTTAATACTATTTTATCTAACTATAAGACTTATTAGATACTTATATCTATTTTCTTAGAAGATAAGGCAGTATCTATTTCCGAATAGCTTAAGAAAGCTCAGAAAGCAGAATATATTACTTATTCTAAATTAAGAAAAGTAAAGACAGGAAAGTCTAGTAAGAGTAACTCTGTCCCTAAAGACCCTAACTTAGTAAATTCTGATTTATAAGGCTATTAAAAAAAGAAGAATAAGTTCCGAAGATTATATAAGAAATTCTTAGATAGTACTTTAGCCTTTTTAAGGCCTTAATAAAGTACTAGTTCTATTTCAGGTATAATTTATTAGACTTATAGATAGAAAGAATACTTCTCAGGAAATATAAAGTATTTCAAGTATACTAAATAGGCTTAGTAGAACCCTAATAAGGCCAAAACTATAGAAGAGTTAAGGTATCTATAAAAGCAGGTTAATACTATAGCTATAAAGAAGTACTTTAGAGGAAACTCTCCTAAGGAATAGGGAAAAGGAAAGGCCAAATCTTAAATATTAATAATTTTGGCTATAATAAAAAAGGCATATTACTTTATATAATTATTTAAGTAAGATTAATATAGCCAGAAGTAGGTATCTTAGAGATATATAGCAGACTTAGTAATACCGGATTAGATTATAACTTCCTTAATAATAATTAGGCTTAAAGCCGGGGCTTTATTATTTTAGCTAAATATAACTAAGAATTTATAATCTTTTATAAGAACTAATTTAAGATCTATTAAGCCTATAATCTTAAGGTATTTATTATAGATAATTATAGTAAGATATATTCTTTTAAGCTCCGGTTCTATAAGTATAAGAATATTAGCTCTTATAGCCTTATCTTTAGTATAAAATTTTATAAAGTAACTCTTATATAATATATAGACTATATTAAGAAATAATAGATATATATACTTATATAGCCTAATAATATTAAGATCCTAATACTAAAAGAATTTAGTAAAGAGCTTAACTAGTATCCTAAACTAGTACCTCAAGTCTTATTCTTAACTAAAGGCAAATATAACTATTCTAGATAGTAGGCTTTATATATTTATAATAATTATTAGATCTCTACTTTATTATATAATTCTAGTAATACTAAATAGGAGTTTTTAATATAGCAAATTAATACCTTCTGGAAAGGGGCCTTAGAAATACCTATTTATCTCCGGAATAATAAATATAAAGATTTCTTAGAGGTTTTTAACTCTAATAAAGCTTTAGAATTTCCTAATCTTAGCAATATTAAATACTCTATTAATATAGATAGTATAGTCCCGTATAAGCCTTTATATAATCTATTAGAGACCTAACTAGAAGTATTATATCTATATTTACAGGATATATTTTATAAATATTAGATAAGGCCTAATAAAAGCCTAGTAAAAATGCCTATTCTTTTTATTTCCAAGAAAAATAAAGGACTATATCTTTATATTAATTATTATAGACTTAATTAAGTTATAATCAAGAATTAGTATCTGCTTCCTTTTATTAATAAGATTCTTAACTAGCTCCAAAAAGCTAAGATTTTTATAAAGCTAGATCTTAAGAATATATATTATTAGATAAGAATTCGTAAAGAATATAAGTAGAAGATAGCTTTTAGGACCTGCTATAGCTATTTTAAATATCTTATAATATCTTTTAGGCTAGCTAATATACTAGTTATATTTCAAGTATATATTAATATTATACTTATAGGGCTTCTGGATTATTTCATAATTATTTATTTAGATAATATCCTTATTTATTCCCGAAATAAGAATAAATATTATAATTATATTTGCTAGGTATTTATTTAGACTATATAAAAATAATCTGTTTTATAAACTTAGTAAATACGAGTTTAATATTAGGGAAGTCGAATTTTTGGGCTTCCTTATTAGAATAGAAAATATTTATATAAATCCTAAATAGGTCTATAATATTATTAAATGGCCAGAACTAGAATTATTCTATAATATTCAAGTATTTCTTAGATTTACTAATTTCTATTATAGGTTTATTTACTATTATTTTCAGGTAATTATAGGCTTAATAGATCTCTTAAAAGAAATAGAAAAGGGCCGGAAATCCGGTCTCTTTATATAAATAGATAAAGCGACTAAAAGCTTTAAGATATTAAAAAAGCTTTTACTATAATACCTATTCTAGTCTATTTTAATTCTTTCAAGAAGATTTATATTAAAACTAATATATTGAAATTTGTAATTACTAATACTATTTTATAATAAGTTAATCCTAGTAATAGCCCGAAAAAATACTAGTATCTAGTAGTATTCTGGTTCCGGAAACTTTCTAGAGCTAAATATAACTATAATACCTATAATAAGGAGCTACTTGTAATTATTAAAGCCTTTAAGTATTAGTATTATTACCTTAAAGAGTCCAGGTTTATAATTAAGATTATTATAGACTATAATAACCTCTAATATTTTATAGAAATAAAGTATCTAGAGAGTTATTAAGTATATTAGGTAATATATCTTATAATATATGATTTTAATATTATTTACTATAGAGGCGCCTCAAACCTAGTAAACGGACCTAGTAAAAGACCTAATTATAAAGAAGGTCCTATTAATATAACTTGGCTTCTAATCTTTTAGAATAAGCTAAAGAAAGCTTTTATAATTATAATTCAGAAGTTCTTATAAATATCTAAAGAGTTTCCTCTTTAAAATAGGTATTATTTAATACTTACTATATTCGTAATAGCTAAGAAGAAATATTTATTATAAGATAAGTAAATAGATTATCTTATAGATTTCTTAATTATAAAATTAATTAAGAAACAAGATATAGGAAGATGCCTTAAAGGCTCTATTACTATAACTAAGGTAATAGGAATATCTATAACTATATTACTTAATAGAACTAAAGATTTCTTAATTTCCCGAGTTTTTAAATTAGATAATTACAAATACCTAATTCCCTGTATATAGATATATATAGCTACTAAAAGAGCCATAGTACTAGCTTCTCTATCTGAATTCCTTCTAGATATTATCTAGATAGCTTAAAGAAATAATTCTTAATATTAGAATATTATAAAATAGAGGCTTAGTAAGAAAGATACTAAGGAAAAAGAAATCTAGAAAAATAATTCGGGCCTACTCAGGTATTATTCAAGAATTATTATACCTAATAATCCCGCTTTATATTAAGAAGTCATAAAGCTTTATTATAATAACCTAATAGCCGGATACTATAGAGTAAAGAAAACTCTCGAGTTTTTTAGAAAGTTCTAATATTAGGAGAATATAGAAAGAGATATTTATAATTATTATTAAGAATATAATATTTACTAGAGAATTAAGGCAAAGAGGCATTTACTATATAATCTGCTTAGTAGTTTATTATAGCCTAAGAAACCCTAGAGTAAGATCTCTATAGATTTTATTATAGATCTATTACTATATAAGAATCCGGTAAGAGATCCCGATTTTAATATAATTCTTATAATTATTAACTAGTACTCTAAAATAGCAAGGTATATTATATATTATAAGACTATTAATTCTCTAGAGCTTATTAAGATTATATAAGAATATGTTTTCTTAATCTTTGGCTTTCCTAATAAAATTATTTCTAACCGAGAAATAGTATTTACTAGCTAGTTCTAGTCTGCTTTCTGCTTTTATTTAATATATAAATAGTATTTAAATATAGTTTATTATCCTTAGATAAATAGTTACCTAAATAAAAAGGCAAAACTAGGCCCTAGAATATTACCTGAGATATTATTATAATACCTAAAAGAATAACTAGTTTAAGAAGTTATCTTTTATAAAATTTATATATAATAACTCAAAATATTAGATTTTATAAAATATATTTTTTTATATATATTATAAATACTATTCTTAATTTCTATAGAATCCTAAAAACAGGATTATAGAAGAAGTACTAGCTATATATAAGAGGCTAGAAACTCTTAAAGTAAAATAGAAAAAGCTTAAGAATTTATAGTATTATATATAAAATAATTAGGAAATCTATTATAATAAGTACTAGTTAGCTAAATACTATTTTAAAAGAGCCTAGATAATACTATTAATAAGAAATATTAAACTTAAAATAGGAAAGCTTAAGCCAAAATTTATAAGTCTATTTAGGATTCTTAAATATATTAGTAATTTAGTATATAAGTTAGAACTATTAAGTATATATAATTATTTATATCTAACTTTCTATATTTCCTTTTTTAAAGAATATATAATAAAAAAGAATTAGAAGCTATACTTATATTTTTCCGGAGAACTTCCGGAATTAGTAAATAATAATAAAGAATAAGAATAGGAAATAAAAGCTATTATTAATTACTAATAAGATAATAGAAATAAGAAGTAATAGTATTTAATTAAATAGAAAGCCTGGTTTAAAAATTATAATACCTAGTTACTTACTTTCCCTAATTTTAAAAATTTCAAGAAACTTCTGAAATTATATAACTAAAACTATAGCTTAGAATCTAAAACTATCTTTTAATAATCTTTTAAGATTAAAAAGAATTCTGGACTACTAAGAAAAAGGCTACTTAAAAGAAAGAGAAAACCTAAATAGCCAAGAAAAGGCCCGGAATAATAATAAAAATACTTTTTTCCTAGATTTTTTATTTATAAAGGTTTTCTAGGGTTTTATTAAGGCTTATAAGAATTATATTTAAATTATTAAAAAAAGATTTAGAATTAAGAAAGATTTATTATAAGTAAACTAGCTATAGGTATCTTAAATAAATAAACTCTAATTTCTATAAATTCCTAATTCCTATAAATTCCCAATTCCTAAAGTAAGAATATTAAATACCGGCCCTATTTAGGACTTAGTAAAGAATTAGCTAATACTTTCCGGAATCCGCTTATTTCTTAATAAGATATAGTTATACTATAATAATATTAGTATTAAGGATATTAAGAAAAGCAAGTAAGGAACTTATAATAGCTATATATATTTTATAAAAAGCCCGAACTTCTGAAATCAGGTCCTAAATAGCTATAAGTATTATATTATTAATACTTAAAGTACTAGTAATAGATTACTTAGTAATTTCGATAATAAGCTTAGTAATAAGATTAATGCCTTAAAGATAAATATTATAATATTTCTTTAAGAAATTAGTAAGTACCTAAATATATTAGAAAAAACTTATTTTTAGGATACTAATTCAAGTAATATTATTATCTATCTTATTAAGATAGGAAGAAGAATTCCGAAGCTTATTAGTATCTTTCTAGTTTTTAAAAACCTAATTAATAGTATTATTCTTATTAGTATAATACTATTTAGGATATACTTTAAGAAATTTCTTAAAAGTTATAATAGTATTTTCCCAGAACTAGTAAGCCTCTAATAAGTAATAAGGAATCTAAAATTATATTAGCTTTAATAGATATTAAAGCTAAAGAACTTACTAATATATAAGACTTAGAACTCTTATTATAATAGTTATAATTCTTCTTACCAGATACTATAATATATAAGATAAAGGAATTAATAAGCAAATACTTGAAATATTTCAAGTATCTACTAGTAATAGGAAAAGAGGCTATAAGATTATCTTTATACTTATTATTATATAAGCGGATAATAAAGCCAGAAGAAGATATTATAAAATTAATTAAAATTAATTAAAGAAGGCTTAGAGAAAAGTAAAAGAAAAGGCTAGAAAGTAATAATAGAAAAAGTTATTATATATATGATTATTAGAAAGAAAGAGAGTATATAATAATATAAAAAGGTCTTTTTATAAAGATAGAGAATTACCTGGATTAACTACTAGTTTTCGTACTAGTCCTAATTAGAAACTAGTATAACTAATTAATATATGCTCTCAGAAGCCCGCAAATAATCTTTAGGACCTTAGAAATATTTATATGGGTTTCTTATATAAATATTTATTAAATTCTTTCTATATAGCTATTTAGATTATTCTAATACGAGATCTAATAGGTAGTATTAATTTTATAGAATAGTACCTTAGTACTTTAGATTAAGCTAATTAGGACGCTCAGATCCCAAACGAAATTGCGATTACTAGCTAGCCCCTATATCTGGGATATAATTACTCTTTCTTCTTGCTTACTTAGCTCTAATCTAATTAGATAATTTTTATATCTATTATCTAGATTATATTAGTAAAACCACCTCCCAAGATACTAGAAGTTTGTCTTAATTAAATAATTAATTAATTAAATATTTACTAGGATAAATTAATAAATTTTGGGGACAAGATCCTAGGAGAGAAGTATAGTTATAATATATATAAGGTTATATGTAACTTAAGGATATATAACGAATCTCGGATATTACGGGTATTAATTAGAGAGATCGGAGGCCCTTTAACTTTATAACTAACTACTATTTATATTATAAGTATTAGGCTTACAAATTACTAATTATATATATATTATCGGGGCCTCCTATTTAGAGGGGGCTTCCCTGAACCTTATAGGAGAGACAGAGATTAGTTCTATACTAAATTTGATACTGTGGTTTCATAACTCACTAATTTATTCTATTATCTTATTACCTACTAATAAATACTTTACAGAAATTATAATTATAATTTATTTTATTTATTTCCTTAAGTTTTTGTTTTATAAAATATATCTCTAACTATTTATTATAACTATATTAGAAAATAGTACTATATATAAATTATTAAAATATATACTAGCCTAGCTAGCTATATTATATAGTTCTAAACTAATAAAATATATTAAAAGAAAAAAAAAATCCAGAAAAAAAAATTAATAAATAGTAATAAACTAATTATAATTTATAATAGCCTATTCTTAAATATATAATTAAAGGCGCCTTTAATATTTAGAAAGAAAATAGTAGTTTTTAGCTTATAGAACTTATTAGTTTCTATTTTATTTTATAATAATAAAGTAATATTAATAGCTGACTTATATAGCTTATTTCTTATTTAAGAGAAATATAATAAGTTATTAGTCTCGGCTAAATAATTAAGTTTCTTAACTAGTATTTTTTTTAAAAACCTTTCTTAAGTAATTAAATAAAGAAATAACTTAATATATCTTAGATAAAAAATAGTTTAGTTTTTCTAATTTTTTTAAAATAAAGCTAATAGCTTATTTCCAGACTTTAGAATAGTATCTCTTATTAATAAATAAAAAATATAACTTATAAAAAATATTTGAAATAGTTTTATAAATATAAATTATAATCTCTTAAATAACTAAATCTAGTTTTAGGGTTTTCTTTATTATTTTAGAAATATATACTTATTCTAGTTCTATTTTAAATAAAATAAACCAGTTTTATTTTAAATTAGGTTTATAGTTTATTAGACTAATAGGCTTAGTATTAGGAAATAATAGAAAAATCTTAGCTCTAAAAATATTATATTTCTTTTAAAAAGTCGACTTTAATTTACTATTACTACTATTACTATTATTATTATTTAAAATACTAGATATTAGTTAGTATAAAATATCTTTAGTATATTTTATAGCTTTAAAAATTAACTAGAAGTTTTTATTTTCTAAGAACTTATTCTAGTATACTAGTTTAATATTTTTAATAATATTAAAGTAAATGTTTTTTATATTTTGAAATTCTTATTTATAAAAAGTATATTTTAAAGCTTTAAATTTATAGCTATAATATAATATTAATTTATATAAAGTTTTTAAGTCTTTATTTTACTAGGATTTAGAATATAGACTAGTAATAGATTTTGAAATACTATTACTAGCTACTTCTATTATTTTATTAATAAAGTCTTTTACTAATAAATCTAGTTCTTAATTTCCAGATATATTATTAAATAAAAAGAATATATTCTTAAGGCTATTAGTAAAATAGCTTATAAATTTAGTCTAGTCTGCTTTTTAAGTATTAAATCTAACTGAATTAGAACTAGAGCTATAAGTCGATTTACTAATAATAAATAAAATCTCGAAATAATTAGAACCTAAGTTTAGTAATATTTACTAGTTCTTAATCTTAGTTACTATTTTACTAGTAATAAAACTTAAGTCTAATATAAAAGAAAGAAATATATTAGATTTATAAAAGATATCTTTTTCTGGTTTATTTAATAGCCTTAGAAAATAGTTTTCTATATAGCTAATTAAATAAATAATATAATTATTTTAAGGTTTAAAGAAATTCTATTAAGGATAATATATATTAAAATCGCCTAGTAATAAAGAACTATTATAAAGAGTAATAAGTAAAATATTTTCTTTTAATATAGTTAATATACTATTAGAGTTTTCTAAATAAATTATATTATAAAAATTAATTAGTTATATTTTTAATATATTTAGACTTAAGTTTATAATTAAGTAATTAGAATTATTTAGTAAGTTTAAGGCTAGACTAGCTTATAGCTTATAAGCTATATAAAATAAGGTTCTAGGCCTTAAGATATTATAATTCGGAAGTATTTAGAAATAGCTAAAATATATAATAGAATAATATTCCCGATTATTATTATTTTTTAATATTATTTAAGGCTTTTAGATTATTAAAATTTTAATATCTAGTTTTATAACTATTTATAAACCGTTTTTAGTAATAGAACTATTATAATTTATATTAACTTATAGTACTTTAATATAGCTATTTATTAATAATAGTAATACAACTTTTTTTCCGGTTTTTTACCCCCCTTACTTTCACACCCACACTTCACCCACCTACAGAACTCACTCAGTACACCTGATCCTTTTAGCCCTAGGCTCTAGAACCTACTATAAGTAGAACTAGAGCCGGCTAAATGGCCCCCCCGGACCCCCCGGGCTCCAGCCCCCCCAATATCGACCCCCAGGAACTCGGCGAGCTCCCAGAGGGCCCTAGCGAACAGCTAGAGCTACCTACTAGCTCCCCACTAGCTCGGCTTAGCCAGAGGGCTCAGTTCGCATTCGATTTAACTACAAATCCCATCTCCTCAGACGAACTCGCAGCCCCTTTTTCTCAGCCTAATTTGGCTAGTGCGGCTCGACAGAGCCGCTTCCAGAACGGGCTAAAGCGTGGCCCTAGCTCGAGCGATATCGATAGCGATATTAATAAGGAATACCAAAACCACGGAAACCAATATTAATTCCAGAACCAGGCTTCGAACGAGGCTAAATTACTGATCCGCGAAGCTCGTAGCTTGCTACTTAAAGCTATTAATATCACTCCGTCACATGACCAGCAATCCAGACTACTAGATTTAGTAGAAATCTTCAGGGAATACACAGAATTCGGCCGGATCCGCCATACTAGTACTTTACTAGCTTCTCAAGTAGCGAACCTCGAAAATGCTACTAAACGGATCGAAATTCAGTCAAGAAATCAGCAAGCTACTCAAGCTAAACTAGCTACTCAAGCTAAAACTACCTCCGAAAAGCCTACTTGGGCTAAAATCGCTACTCAAGAACTACCACACGGAAAGGACTGGACTTTAGTATTACAGACTAAGTCCAAAAATCAGGGAGGAAATGGCTCTAGTATACTTACTAGTAGCGGTAGTACTCGTGGCACTAATACTAGTGCTCGTGACACTAGCTTATATAGTATACGTGATGCTAAAAATATAGCCCTCTCTAGGAAATGCACCTTCCTACTAGCTCATATAGAGCAGGCTACTTCCTTTTTAGCTATTTCTACCCGCAATTCGCTCAATACTGCTTTCCGTACTAAGGGAATCAAGGGATTAGTAATCTCTATGGTCTCTCTTTCCTCAAAGGGTAATATTATAGTAAATACTATCCCTGAGTTCAACTCTGACTTTCTGGTTCAAAACATTGAGATTATAAAGGGGGTGCTTCCCTTAGTTAAAAGTATACAAAAAGGGGAACCGTAGTATAAAGTTATTATCCACGGTATACCTATTCGTGAGTTCGATACACCCGAAGGAATGGACTTAGTCCTAGAAGAGATCAAGACCTTTAATAAAGGACTAGAGCCTATTGGCCAGCCTTATTGGGCTACTTCTAAGGAAAAGAGAGACTCAGGCCTCCAGCGAGCCGGTTTAGTAGTAGTGGCATTCCCTACCGAGATTCAAGCTAATAGAGCTATTAAAAACAGACTCCTTATAGCCGGAATCTCTGCTAAGGTAGTAAAATATCATACTATCTCTAGTACTATATAGTATACTAGGTGCGCAGGGTACGGGTACTTAGATTCTATTTGCAAAAGAGAACCTAAGTATTTACTATATGGGGAAAGTCATGTGACTGAGAACCATTTTTGCTCTATCTGTAAAAAGAAGAGTAAAAAATGCCCCCACATGATTACCAAATGCTCTAATTGCTTAAGTACTATACATTCAGCTAATTCCAAGCTATGTGAAGTCTACTTAGCTATAAAGCAAGCCACTACTTCGATTCCTACTATTACTATTAATGAGTAACTACGTCAAAGTACTACAAGTTAATATGAATCATAATGGAACTACTACTGAAAACGTCTTGCAAACAGCTATAGAACTGGATATTAAAGTCCTAGTAATCCAGGAGCTATGGGTAATAGTAAGGGATAGTAATAATCGGAAATATCGTTCCATTATACACTCGAGCTATTACCAAATACTCCCGAATTACGGTACCTTGAGACCTAGAACCTTGGTTTACGTAGCCCGTGAACTACAGGCTAGCCTAGCTCCAAACTCACCAAGTGATCCTGATTGCTTAATTATAGACTTAAGTCTAGGTATACTAAAAATGCAGCTAATTAATTTCTATAATGCAATTCACCCAGAAGACCCTAATAGTATATTGACTATATTAAGAGAGGATATTCTACCTACTACTCTCTATAATAGCTCTTTATTACTAGGCGATTTTAATATACATCATCCTTGGTGGGATCCCCTAAGACCTCAAAGTAGTCATACTATTCATTTAATTAGCTATATAGAGAACTACTCTCTAAGGCTATTAAATAAAATAGGGGAAGGTACCTTCTATAGATCGAATATATCTACTCCTTCTGTATTAGACTTAAGTTTTGCTACTAGTAGAATAGTAACTAAGATCAAAGACTGGCAAGTGCTACCAGACTTAGGTTCAGATCACTTTGGGGTACTATTTACTATTAGTAAGTCGACTTATAGCTCTAGTTCCAATCCAGTCAGATTTAATACTAGGAAAGCGGACTGGGCTAAATTTACAAGCTACCTTATTAGTAGCCTTAATAATATGCCCTTTCCACTTAATAGTACAAATCAAGAACTAGACCTATTAGCAGAAGACTTTACTAATAGGATAGTAGAAGCGGCTAGTAATAGTATTCCAAAATCTACTACTAGTCCATATTCTAAACCCTAGTGGAATAAAGACTTAAAGACTTTACGTAAATTAATGCTATATTATAGCCGTAAGTCCAAAGCTTCAGGGTATACTCTCTATAAACAAGAATTCCAAAATGCAAAGAATACCTATTTTAATGCTATTAAAAGCACTAAGCTAGCGCATTGGAACAAGTTCTTAGAGAATAAAGACTCCCAGTCGATTTTTAAAGCCATGAAATACACTAAAGATACCTTATACCAACCGATCCCTAGTATCTTAAGTAGTAATAGCGGTAATAGTAGTAATAGTAGTAATAGCTTAAAGTCGACTTTCCAAGAGAAGTGTAATATCTTTAGAGCTGAGCTTTTCCTACTACCTCCTAATACTGAACCTATTAGCTTAATAAACTATAGGCCTAGTTCAAAGTGGGAATGGCCTATTTTATCTAAAATAGAGCTAGAACAAGCATACACTTCTAAGATAAAGGGGAAAACCCCAGGACCAGACTTAGTTACTCAAGAGATTATAGTCCACGCTTATAGAGCTGCTCCAGACATTTTTTATAGGCTATATTCCTTATTTATTAATAAGGGATACCACCCTAAAGTCTGGAAACAAGCTACTGGCTTTATTCTAAAGAAATCAGGAAAACCAAACTATTCCCTACCTAAAGCATATTGAGTTATTTCCTTACTTAATTACTTAGGGAAGGTTTCTGAGAGAATACTAGCTAAGAGACTTAGTTATTTAGCCGAGACTAGTAACCTGTTACACCCCTCCCAAATGGGAGGTAGGCTATATAAGTCAGCTATTGATACTGCTTTATTATTACAAAATGAAATAGAGACTAATAAGTCCTATAAGCTAAAAACTACTACTCTCTTCCTAGACGTCAAAGGTGCCTTCGATCACGTGTCCAAGAATAGGCTATTACAGATCATGATTAGTTTACTACTACCTACTAGCCTTATTCTCTGGGTAACGTCATTCCTAGACGACCGAGTATTACAGCTAGCTTTTAATAATAGTATCGAAGCATTTAAGTCTATACTTACTGGCATTCCACAAGGTAGTCCTATATTACCTATACTATTCCTAATATATATCCGAGATCTATTTGAATTAGCAAATATCAGCTTTAGGTCTTATTTAGACGATATAACCCTTACTACTGCTTCTAATAGCCTTAAAAAGAATATTAAGACTTTAGAGCGGGAAGTAAAGGATATATTTAATCTAGGGGACAAGAATGCTATTAGCTTTAATAAAGACAAGACTGAGCTTATTCACTTCGATAATTCCAAAAACAAACCTAGCTTAAAACTACCTAATAGGGAACTAGTTTCCCCTAGCAAAGTAGTTAAGTAGATAGGAATGTATTTCGACGAGAATCTCAGATTTAAGGAACATATAGCCTATAGGGCTTCCAAAGCAAAACAAGCCTTGTATAGAGTACAGAGACTTACGAATATATTACATGGTTTATCCCCATTTGCAATTAGACAGCTATATTTAGCTTGTATTACTAGTATAATAGACTATGGTTCCTTACTATAGTGGAAGACCGAAAGTAAAGCTCAAATCAGGCCTTTATAAGCTATTCAGAACCTAGCTTTAAGGAAAACCTTAGGAGTATTTAAAACTGCTCCTATTATTCCCATAGAGGTCGAATTAGCTTTAATTCCACCTATTATAAGGCTAAACTATAGTCGTCGTCGATATGCCTACCGTATCCTTAAATTTAGTCTAAAACACCCTATTAGACTAGAGTTCGAGAAGTCCTTCCAAAGATCTAAGCAATTAGAATCAGTAAACTCTGATATAGACTCTATTTATAGTCTAAATACAGATCTAGTTCGAGATCATAAGGCTAAAATGTCTCAAATTGAAATTATAGTCGATTCTATTAAGGAACTTATAGACCCTAAGGACTTAGAGACTATAAGGCACTTTTACTTTACTCCCTGGAACAGAGAAGTACCTTATAAAATCACTATATCAAGACAGCCTAAGGAAGAGACTGCTATATTACATAATCTCTATTTAAAGACTTTATATAATAATAGCTCCGTATTATCTATATATATAGATGGATCTCAAACTCAAAAAGGAATCGGAATAGGCCTAGGACTCGTTGTTTATAGCCACGAAACTCCTTATATTCCGGTCATAGCTAAATATAGAGAAAGCCAGAATATAGGAGCTAGTGCTATAGTCTATAATGGAGAACTAGAAGGCGTCACTAGGGCTATTGAATACGCTAGCAGTAAAGCAAAGAGAGGGGAGCTTTTTAATATCTATATAGATAACCAAGCTGGTTTACTGAGACTAAAAACTCCTTCTAATAAGCCAGGACAAAGTCAACAGATTAGAGCTATATTAGCTACTAAAGCCCTTATAGCTAAAGGAGCTAGTATAGAACTAATCTGGGTCCCAGGCCATACAGATATAATTGGGAACGAAGAAGCAGACGTGCTAGCTAAAATAGGCACTACTTCTCCTATATTAGAACCTGAATCAGTAAAAACCTCCTTTGCTTTCCTAGGGGTCCAAATTAATAAAGTTAAGAAACAAGAGTATAGAGTACTTTTAGAATCTTATACTAAACCGAAGACCCAGCTAGAATCATATAGCAATATATATCCGTGGAAAGTATCCAAGAAAATACAGCTACCTTTAGGAACTCTAAGGCTACTAGCTAGTGCCTTCTTCCAATTAAAGCTAGGCCACGGATATTTAAAGTCCTATTTATATAGGCTAAAAATAGCGCCTAATAACAAATGCAAATGTGGGAAGACTGAGAATGCAAAGCACCTCCTTTTATATTGCGAGCTATATAAGGAGGAACGAATTAGACTATTTAGTCTATTCAAGGGTAGCTTAGAGGCTAGTGCTTTTAACCTACGGATACTATTACACACGGAGATTGGAATACCGAATACACTAGTATTCTTAAAAGAGACTAGTATATGTATAAGGAAATGGCATATGGACCGAAGTATGGAAGTGGAAGAAGTGGAAATAGGGGAGGAAATAGGGGAAGAAATAGGGGTGGAAATAGGAGAGGCGGAATAGGGAAATAGGGAAATAAGGGAATAAGGGAATAGGGGAGGAATCGCAATTTATACTCATTTTCTTTATTTCTTTACTGTTACTGTTTCAGGGGTACGTCCCCAACCATTTATTACACCTATATTGGAAACTGAGCCTGTATATAAGCTACGGAGACACACGCTAGCTAGCTAGCCGTACTACATAGTTCTAAACTAATAAAGCACGTTAAAAGGAAAAAAAGGAAAAAAAAAGAAAGAAAAAATAATAGTAATAGGAATTATAATAATAATAATAGCTTGTTTTATTACTAAATAAATCTTATATAGCTTAGAATTAGCTAAATAAGTAATACTTAAATAATTAGAATATTTAATAATTATATAAAAATATTTTTTCTTTTTCTTTTTATAAATAAAGCAGAAATAGTTCTTAGTTATATAATTTTTATTATATAATAAATACTTAAGTTCTTTTTTATATATAGAATCTAAATATTTATATTTTATATATCTAATATATTATATAATACTAGAAATAATATAGTATTTTATTATTTTAGTAAAGATTCCAGCTATAAAAAGTATATTTTTAATAGCTTTATTAGCTTGAATTTTAATAAGAAATACTATTATTACTAAACTAGTTTATTAGAGGCCTAAATCTCTTTTTTTCTTAGAAATAGCCTAATAAAATTAGCTAATAGGCTCTAATTTCTTATTAAAGGTCTTGATTTTTTCTAAAATTAAAATTATTTTTTCGGGTATATTAAACTTATAAATAGGTATTTTATAAATAGGTATTTTATAAATAGGTATTTTATAAATAATAATTTTATATTATAATTTCTCTTTTTATATACTTTTAATTAAGAGAAGTATTTCTTTTATAATATTAATATTTTAAACTAGAAAATTAAAGTTAAACTCAGGAGTAATATTTATTATAATATTATTCTTTAAAGAAAAAGAGATTATAGAAATTACTAATTTCTTAATTCTCTTAGAATAGAAAGTAATATTAAATAAATTATAAATAGAAATAGCTAAAAAGGAAATAGCCTATTTTATATAAGCTAATAAAAAGATACTTTTCTTAGAAAGAGCTATATTCTTAGTATTATATATATTATATAAGCTAGTATTACAAGTACTAGTATTAGTACTATAAGTATTATTATTATTAGTAAATATACTAATATTATTTTCTTTCTAATTTTTAGATTTAATATATAATATTAAAGTCTAATTCTTTATTAAATATATAGGTTCTTAACTAGTAATACTAGTTCAAGTAGGCTTAGCTTATATAGCTTGTATAGACTTTATAAAAGTAGTTTTTACTTGGGTTCTTACTTGAATTTTAATTCATTTAATAGTATTTTTAAGGTTTATTACTTGAGAAGCTAATAAAGTATTAGTATAATAAATATAGCCGAATTCTGTATATTCTCTAAAGATTTCTACTAGATCTAATAGTTGAGATTACTAGTTATATAATATAATAATACTAATAGCTTTAATTATTAAGCTTCGGGCTTTATAGATTAGTAGTTTAGCTTTATTAGAAGCTTAGTTCTTGAATTAGTAATAGTTTCCGTGGTTTTAGTATTTCTTATTAATATTACTATTAATATTACTCAAGCTAGGGCTATGCTTTAGCCCGTTCGGTATACGGCTCTATTAATTCATACTAGCCGAATTAAGCTAGAAAAAAGAAGCTGCGAGTTTGTCTGAGGATATAGGATTTATAGCTAAATCAAAGGCAAACTAGGAACCCGGGGAGAACCGAGCTAGTAGGGGGCTAGTAAGTAGCTCTAGCTATAAGCTAGGGCTTTTAGGGAGCTCTCCAAGATCCTGGGGGTCGATATTAGGGGGGCTAGAGCTCGGGAGGTCCGGAGGAGCTATTTAGCCGGCTCTAGTTTTACTTATAGTAGGTTCTAGAACCTGGGGCTAAGTAAATTAGGTATACTAAGTAAGTTCTATAGGTAAGTAAAGTGTGGGTATAAAAGTAAGAGAAGTAAAAAACCGGAAAAAAAAGTTATATTAAATAAAGATTATAAAAGCTCCTAAATACTTAATATTCTGATTTTTTAAAATAATTTAATTAAATACCTGGCTATATTATTTAAGTATAAGAATCGGAAGCCCTAGTTCGTCTTTATTATATAAATTACTAGGCTATTTTATTATCTAGATTAATATAAGTTTTTACTAGAAAGCTATTAAAAACTCAATTATTACTAGAATACTTTTAATTTTAGTAATTTTAAAAGCTCTAATATAATTAAGTATCTTTTCTTAATTAGTAAACTAGTATTTTAGGCTTATTTCTCTTTTATTTACTTATAATAGAACTAAACTATATATTTTCCGAATAATAATAATTTATACTATATTTATAGAATTATATTTTATTAATAAAGCCTTAAAAGCCTTATAAATAGAGCTTTATTTATTTATTTTAAATTCTAAAATAAAGTTTATAAGAATTTTTATATTAATTATTTAATAGAACTATTATCTAATTATATAATAATATATTAGCTTATTTATCTAGTTCAATTTCTTGATTTTATAGTTCTATAAAAATACCGAATAATAATCTCTAATATTATCGAATATTATAAGCTATAGAAATACTAGTTTTAATCTTTTTTTAATTATAAGTCGAGTATTTTTACTATAATTTTTTATTTTAACTTAGTATCTAGTATAGTAATTCTTTATTTCTTTTAATATAAACTCGTTAGGTAATTATAAAAAGAGGTTTAGAAAGAGTTATTATATTTATTTTAATTATTTTATTATTAAATAAATTAATTTTATTCCAGATATCTTTATTACTAGCTATTTTATAAAAGTATTAAACTAGTTTATTTAGGAATTATAATTCTTTAGAATAATAATCTTAATTATAGCTTCTAATATAATTATAATTAAATTTATAAAAATAATAGAAATTATAGAAATAATTTCTATTAATTAGTTAATAATAGAAATATAAACTAAAATATAATTTTTAAAGAAATAATTAAATAAGCTCTTAAATACTCTTTATAATATACTAATTAGAAAGCTTATTAGTATAAGGCCAGGCTTATAACTAATATATATATAAATTATAAAATAGAAAGTTATATTAAATAATAAAAGAATTAATTAAACTAGCTAGAAAAGAGCTTTAGTAAAATATAAAGCTTTAGGAAATAAATATATAAATTCTAACTAAATAAAGTAATTATACTAGTTTCAAATTAGTAATTCTTATTATAATAAAATACTATAATAAAAAATATATTAATATAAAGTTTAAAATATATAATAAGGTTATATTTTATATAAAAAATATTTAATAGCTATATTTTAATATAAAGCTAATAAATAAATATTTTGGCTCTTTTAAAATTCGAGAAATTATAGAAATATATAAATAGATATATTATTTGGAATTATTACTATTATATTAAATTTATAATATTTATAATATTTTCTTTTTAGAACTATAATATTTATAAACTAGTTAAAATAAAAATTAAAAAAAGTTTAAAAAAATTTTTTATTATAGCCTATAAAAACAGAAAAGAAAAAGAAAAATCTTATTTATTAAAAGAGCTATTTACTAGTAAATAATATATAGAAATTACTAAATAATCTAGAAAATATAATTTAAGAATTATAAAAATATTTAAAAAAAATATTATTATAATATTATTAGCTAAATAGAAATATAAAAAATAAATGTTTTTATTAAAAATTATTAAAAACTTTAAAAACTTTAATTTCTATATTTTATAAATATTTTATTTTTATAATTAATTTCTATTATTCTTATTAGAATTTTTATTGGAATTTTTTCGAGAAATAAATAATAAATTAGCCTAAAAAACTATTAGCTATTAATAAAAAATAAGAAAGAAATAAGTTTATTTAATACTAAAAAATATTAATTATATTTTTAAGAGTATTTTATATTTATATTAAATTAGTAAAAATTATTTAATTTATATTTTAGATTATTAAAGAAATTTATTAGCCTTAAATAATAACTTTAATATAAGAAATATATAAAATTTAATATTAAAAAAAATAATAGCCTTTTTTTATTAAAAAAAATAATAGCCTTTTTTTATTTAAATAAAAAATAGAGAAAATATTTATATATATTTATAATTAAAAAAAATAGTTTAACTATATTATATATATTTAAAAAACCTTAAATAATATTAGAATAAGAAATAAAAGAAAGAAATTATAATTTATAAAATTATATTTCTTATTTTTAAAATAATAATAATTATATATTAAGTAATTATTATTTTTAATATAAATAAAATTAGGAAACTTAGTAATATTCTTAGAATATTTAAAATAATAAAGGCAAATTAAGATTATAGAAATATTAGCCAAATAATTAATAACGGGCTAATAAGTATTAAGAAAAGAATTTATTTTAATAAATAAAGAAATAAAAGAGAATATTAAAAAGAAGTTTAAAGAAGTTTAAAAAAGGTTTAAAAAAAACTTGAAAAAATAAAATAAAATAAGAAAAAGCTAGATATAATATTATAATTAAAGAAAAAGAAAATAAGTTAATAGAAAAAAAGAGGCCTTTTATAATATTCTTTTCCCGAATAGTAATTATAAATTCGAAACCAGTTTTATATTAGAAATATATAGAAAATTTCAAAAAAAGAAATTTATAAATAAATTAAAAAATTAAATTAACTTTTCTAAACTTTTAAGTTTATAAAATAATAATTTATTTATAAATAGAAACTAAATTAGAATTTATAAACTAATTAGAAAATAAAATAAGTTTTATATCTAATAATATGTATTATAGCTATATTATTTCTATAAAAAGAAATTATTAAAAGTAATTTATAAATTAATTAAATAGAATTAGTAAATTATATTTTTAATTTTATTATCTAATATAATAATATAATAATAGAATAATTATAGAAAGTTTTTAAAGAAAACTAATAATTAGAAAAGTTTCCAGAAATATTTATAAAACTATTTATAATTATTTTAAGCCTTTTAGAAATAAGAACCTAAAAAAGAAATTAATATAATAAATAAATATTAGATATTATAAATCTAGTTTTCTATTTTAAATAAAGCTTATAATTAGAATTATATAAATTATATAAAATTATATTTCCTAATTAAATAAAGAGCTTTATATATTTAACTAAATATTAGGAAATATATAAAGAAATATTAATTAATCTTTTATTAGAATTAATTCTTGAAATTAGTTATATTTATAAGTATTATTTTATAGTTTATTTATTTTAATTATTTATATATTACTTTATTATTATATATTTTATATTAGCTTCTAATAAATATAAAAATAATATATTTTTACTAATTTCTATAATATTCCTGTTTTATTTATATAATATTTCTAAAATATAAATATATATTTAAAAGAGAAATAATAAGAAATTAATTCTAATTAGAATATATAAATACTTTTTTTTAAATAAATTCTAGAATAAATATTTATATAATTAAGAATTAAATTCCTTTTTAGTCTTTTATTCTTATATTTTATAAGCTAATTTTTATAATTTTATTATAAAATAAGGCTTTCTTTTTTGGCTAGTTTTTTAGCTTTTAGTATATATATAAAAAATAAATAAAATAAATATTTTTCTGTTTTTTATTTATAATTATTTAGGAAATGTATTCTTAAAAATATATATATATTTTCTATATTTAATATATACTTTTATAAAGTATTAAAGATATTAAATAAAGTACTTCTAGCCTATTAAGGTTCTAATATTAATAAAGAAATAAGCTTTATATATATATATTATTAATTAATATCCAGGGCTATAATTAGCCGATATCTTAAAGAATATAGGAATATACTAAGCTAAGGATTTAATATAAAGTCTTATTAAGAGAAGGTATTAAAACTATAAGGGGAAAAAGGCCTCTCTTCTCCTAATAGCCCCGGGTTTCTTATCCTATAGTATTTTAGTACTCTTATAAACTTTCAAGAAAGCAGTTTATATTATAATAGTATATAACTATAAGAACTTATAAGAGCTAATCTTCCCTAATAAATAAGATAATACTCCTCTTATATTCTATTATCCAAGTTCTCTTATAACCCAGATATTCAAGCCCGACCCCTTTCCTTATTCTCTTAATACCCTATACTTCTCTTTATATTTATAGAAATACCGAGTTCTTGGGCCTGCCTCTATAAGAGAATTCCTCTATTATATAGCTAGTCCGAGAATAAGGTCTCGTCGAGTAAAAGTTTGAGCTCTTATAGAGGCACTATACCGCTGGCTTATATAAAACCGAATTGGGCAGTAAAAGAAATTCTTCCTATATTCGCTCGTAACTCAATCTTGGCCCTATACTAGAGTATAGGTTAATAGCCTATATTATAAGGAGATATTGAGTTATTATAGGCCAGAAATAAGCTTTGGAACTCCCAGAACTAGTATTTTATTTAGTTAATAGTAAATATAAGCCTTAGTATAATTTTAATATAATTTTAAGCCTAATTTTAAATACTATTATAATAGGGTTTTTTTCTTTCTTATTTTATAATTATTATTATATATCCTATTTCCCAGATATACTAGTACTAGTTTAAGGAATTATATAAGACTTTTATTTATATATATAATTAGCTTTCCTAATATATTAATTTTTGAAGCCTCTTATTTTTAACTATTTATATTATTTTATTACTAGTATTAAGAATCTGAAAATTATTACTTTTATTTATTTAGTTTTTTATTCTTTTTATTTTTATTTATATATCTAATACTTATATATAATCTAAAATTCATATAATAATTAAATCTCTATTATATTAATAATCTAGGGAAAATTCAAATTATAATAGCTAATATTTTTAAATTATATAAGTATTCTTTAGATTCTAAAAATATAATTACTTTTAGTTATATTTATATATTTTAGCTTTAATTATATAAGTTTTCTAAAATTAAAATATTAGCTAATTAGCTATTAATTCTATTTATTTATAATTATTAAAATATATCTCTTTATATTAATCTTATAAATAAAGTAGCTTATAAAACTATTTCTTTTATTATATCTTTTAATTACTAATTTCTTTATTATATTTCTTTATAATATATATATAATTATTAGGAAATATAAAGATTTCTTTATACTAGCTTCTTTTACTAGAAAATTAATAGCCTATTCTAAAGAAATTAATATAAAGTTAGCCTATATTAAGGTTATAGCTTTAGGAATCTATAATAAAAAACCTTATATTTAGTAATTCTTTATATAAATAGTTAGATAATTTATATTTTATATATTTTATATAAAAAGTTCTTTTACTAAAGCTTTAAAACCGGTTTTTAGAATTAGGGCAATTATTTATATATTATAATTTCTTTATAAAATTAAGTAATTATTATAAAATTAGAACTTACTATTTCTTTTTATAATATTATTAATTTTAATTATTTAAACTATTGAAATTACCTTATTTCTAATTATAAAACTATATTTATTACTATTATTACTTATTTTCTTTATTATATAAATTCTTATTTATAATCTAGACTTTATTATAACTAATTTCTCTAGCTTTATTTCTAATTCTAAAATAGATATTATTACTTGCTTTTGAAATAATAATAACCCGGCCTTACCTATAATACTAATAGATTTTTCTATTAATAAAACTCAAATTATATATTTTATATAAATAATATTATTTATTACTATTTCTGAAATACTTTATTTTAAAAGCCTAATATTACTAAATTTCTAAACTAATATAAAAGCTAGTACTAAAACTATTATATTATTAGTTTAGCTATAATTTCTTGCCTTTTCTAGTATTATTATATAACTATTATATAGTATATTTATATAATACTAGAGTGGGTTTTAAATAATTAAATTATTTTTAAAATTATCTTATATTAGAAGTATTAAAAAAAGAATACTTATTAAATAATAAGAACCCGAAGATTTATAAAGGCTTTAAAAAAAAGCTATATTAATAGAATTAACTTATAAAAGTTCTATTAATAATATATTTTCTTTTCTTAATATCTAATAAATAAATATTTATTTAAAGGCTATATTTAAGTATTTTAGTTTCTTAAAAGAATTTCTTTATTCTTTTATAAAAAGATTATTCGGAAATATAATATAAAGCTTAATATTTCTTATATAATAAATTTCAAGGGTTTTATTTTAATAGCTATAAAGTATTATAAGTTAAATTAAGCTAATAAGGAAATAACTTATTATTAAAACTATTTTTACTTTTATAGTATTTTTATTAATAGATTCTAAGCTCAAATAATTATAGAAATAAACTTTATTTACCTTATTTCTATTTATATAAAGCCAGACTATTACTAGTTATTTATTAGTATATAGCCTATAAATACTAAAGTTCTTATATTAGATATAACTAGATTTATTTAAGCTATATAAGTATTAGTACTATTTCTTAGTAATATTTAGAGCTCTTTCCTAAATAATAATATATTTAACTCGAATATATAAATAGTATTTACTA
Organism: Hyaloscypha bicolor E; assembly: GCF_002865645.1. Taxonomy (NCBI): domain Eukaryota; kingdom Fungi; phylum Ascomycota; class Leotiomycetes; order Helotiales; family Hyaloscyphaceae; genus Hyaloscypha; species Hyaloscypha bicolor. Next base: position 1,559,444 of record NW_020194558.1, read on the forward strand.
GATCTGCTTTTCTAAATATAGCTTAATTCTTTTAGTTTTATTTACCTGTTTTCTAGCAAGAATTATTAAAACTTACTAGAGCTAATACCGGATATTATTTCTTATATTTCTTTTTTTTTTACTAGTTTATTTAATACCCGGAAACTACTAGTTCTTTATATAACAGGAATTATATATTTTAATTAAATAAATTAGATTTATACTAGCTCTATAAATTCGGGAAATATAATATTCTAATTTACTTTTAGAATTAATAAAATATAGTATATAAATTAGAATATTTATTCTAGCTCAGAAACTAAGGTCTTTTCTTTTTCTTTAGTTATAAAAGCATATAACCTATATATGAATTCTAATAATAAAATAAGAAATTTCACCTAAACTAATAATAAAAATAAATAAGTTATAATTAGTATTTCTAGAATAAAGAAAAAGAAAAATAATAAGCTATATAGAAAACTAAAAAATAGTTATAATTAGTACCGGATATTAAAGAATTATTAAGAGAAAGAAACTAGTATTATTATAATATAATATTTTAAAAATAAGAAAAAGATATTTATTATAGCTATAAATAAAAAGAAAGAAATAACTTAATAAAATAGTTTTATACTAAACTAGCTATAGCCTATTTTTATATATTTAATTTCTTTAAGGAATTTTATTATTAAATCTATAGCTTTACTTATAGCCTTTATTTATTTTCTATTTAATTATTATTTGAGAGTTTAGTATTTAGTAAATAAACTTTAGAATAAGGCTAAATTAGAGCTATTATTAAATAAAATCCTTAATTAGAAAATAGAAAATATTATAATTTAAAAGCTTTTATTAAAGTCTTTAGCTTTTCTAAAGCTAGTTTTCTAGAATTCTTAATATAATTTATTATAATCTGGCCCTAATATTATTATTATTTTCTATAATCTAAAAAAAAGTAAAAAGAATCTATATTATATAATATTTATATTTAAGCTTAATATATATTTTAATAAAGCTATTTAAATTAAAGCTATAATTAATACTAGTACCGAAATTAATATTATAATTCAAGGCCTTATAAATAACTATAGTCTTATAATTATAGGAAATTCTTATTTAATTTTAGTTTCTTATAATAAGAAATATTACTTTTTTAAAGAATTTTATAAGAATATTTAAGTTAAAATTAGAAGTATATTATTATATATCTAGATTTTCCTTATTAAAGAAGCTAATTATTAATTTATTTTCGGGTAATTCTTTATTTTATAAACTAATCTTATTATTAAATATATTTAATTAGAAGCTATTTATATAATTATTTTTAATATTAGATAAAATAAGTTTTTTATAAGCTAAATTATAAAAGTATTCGATTTATAGAACCGGGTTTAAAAGAATATTTTTCTTTTAAATAACTAGAGAATTCTAAAAAAGATATTAGAACTAGAAAAAAAGAATTTTTAAATAATATTTTTATTTCTTTTTTAAGAGTTCGGAAAAGAATTATATATATATTTAATTCGAGACCTTTAATAAATGCCTTTTATAATATTTTTTTATATATAAATATAAACTATTATATTTCTTTATAGTTTAATACTTATTTTTTATATAATAATAAAGTTTTCCCTTAATAGTATTAGTTAATAGGCTATATAAACCTGTTATAAATAAATAAAAATTTGGTTAGTAAACTTAAGCAAGAATATTATCTTAGTTTAGCTTCTAGGAAGCTAGGTAATTAAAAGAAAATACTAGAAAAGAAAAAGGATATTAGTATATCGGGAATTAGATACTTTTTTTTAGTAATTAATTTCGAAGTTTTCTTATATTATTTCAGGTTTATATTTAATAGAAAAGAGAAAAAAGGCTTTAAAAATTAGCTCGGAATTATTATATAAAAAAAGAGATTTATTATTTATAATATTAGATAATAGAGAAAAGGCTCTAGTTTAGAATTTTAGTTATCTAAAGCTATTAAAACCAGAAATATCTCTATTATTAGAAATTTATATTATTTTATATAAAACTTAATAAGAATCTAGCTTTTTAATATTAAGAATATTAGTTCTAGTAATTAATAAGTTTATATAGAAATAACTAGATATAGAAATCTTTAAATATTATAACAGGCTCTATTAAAATCTTTATTTTCTAGTAAAAAAGAAAAAGGCTTTTAAATATTATATAATATAAATAGCTTTATAAATAAATAAGATTACTATTAGAAATACTAATTTATTCCCGAATATAAACGAGTTTTCGAAGTATTTTACTAGTTATATAATTATAAGTTTAGTAAATTACTTTTTAAGTTATAATTAACTTTTTTTAGTTAATAAATATAGGAATATAACGGGATTTATAACTTTATATAGGCTTTTTTAAAGAAATATAAATTCAATTATTTAGTTTATTTGAATTATATATTATATTTTCCGAGATTTAATACTATTAGTTTATATAACTTATTTTAATAATATTAGAATCCGGAGTTCTATTACTATTTATAATAATATTAAAAACTTACTTAGTATTTAAAGATTTATATAAGAATATATTTAAAATTTAAACTAGATTCTTATATTACTAGAATATACTAGATTAATTATATCCGGCCCAAAATTATAATAATATATAAATAGTATTTAAATTATTAGTTATATTTGTTTTTTTTTAAAAAAATTACTAGAAATTCTAAAAATTCTAAAAATTCTAAAATAGCTAGTCTTTTGAGATATTATGTGAGCCTATACTTTTATTAGTATTTATATTTATTATTAAATCTAAATTACTTACTTTATTAAAATTATAGCTTCTATTTATAAACTTTTCCGGAAAATTAGATATTTATCTAGATATATAAATACTAGCTTATAATAAATATTCTTAAAACTCTTTTAATTTCTTTTCCTATATTAATTATACTAGATTTCTTACCGGATACCGGATTAATTATTCTTATAATAAATACTAGTTTTACTAGATAAAATATAGTTTTAATATAAATTAGCTAATATAATAGAAAATACTATTTTATATAATATAAGAGTAATTATTAGAATTAAGTTAAGGTATTTTATAATATTATAAAGTATAAATATAGGAGGGTTTTAAAAGTATTTAAGAAATATTATAGCTAGCTTTATAAAATAAAGTTTCTCTTAGAAATTAATATAAATATTTTAGTTATATAGCTTAATAATATTACTTTAAATCTATTCGAATTATTATTTATAAAATAAATTACTTGAATCTGGCTATTTAATTTTAATATTAAATATATATTAGAAAAGAAATATATAATAGCTAATAGTTTATTATATTAACTATATATAATTATAGAAATAAAAAATATAAAAAATAAAAAGAATATTAAAAACTTTATAAATATCTAATTATTTTTTCTAAGAATTATATTTATTTATATTTCTAGCTTAATATTACTTATTTAAAATATCTATTTTTATTTAATTATTATTATAAGAAATAATCCGAAATAAACTTCTATTTAGAAGGCTTTTATTTCATATATTATTAATAATATATTTACTAGCTTATTATATTTATTTGGCTAGTAAAATAAAGTATTATAAAATATTAATTATTTAAGAATAATATTATTAAGTTTCTTATATAAAATAAAATGCTTTTCTAGTAAAATCAAGATATATCTAAAAGAATTATTAATTTCCTGAAAAAGTAAAAAGATATTAAGATAATAGCTTATAAGATTAGAAGTTATAAGTCTAGAAAGGCTACTTTTTATAAAATTATAAACCGTTTTTAGTAAAATAAATAATATAAAAATATAAAAATAGAAAATAAACTATATTTTATTTAAATATAAGTACTATAATATAAAATAGCTTTAAATATAATTTATATACTTTTATATTCGGGTAAAAATAGGCTAGTACTAGCTAGAAAAAAAGGCTCGGGGTAAGTTAAAGAGAAAATACTAAAGAATACTAATATTTAATTAATTATCTAATTTATTTTCAAAGATATTATTTATAAATATAAAGTTTTTCTAGAGCTAGTTATAAATGAGAAACTAGAAAATAATAATACTATTATAAAAGAGCTTATAATAATATATAAAATCCGTTATATTATTATTTCTGCCTTTAATTTTCTAGCTAATAAAATAATTAAAAAGAAATATAAGCCTGTAATTATTATTCTAACTAAAGCTATTAAAAGTAATATTAATAATTGGGTTTTCTATTTTTTAGTTATATTTTAAACTAATTAAATAATAGCTAAAGTTATTATTAATTATATATTCTTTTATTTTAAAATAAATTAAGAAAGTCTTTTATTAATAGATCTAAACTATTTAACTTGAAATATATTACTATAATATAAAATTTCTTTTATATTTGATTTACTTATTATATATATATAATAGCTCAAATAAAGAAATTTAAATTTAAATAAAGTACTTTTAGTAATATATTATTATTAGAAATATAAAAAGAAAATATTTAATAATATTTATATTTTAAAGCTATTCGAGTATTTCTTTATTAAGAATATTATTCTTTTTATAATACTAGGCTAGAAAATAACTATTTATTAAAGCTTTATTATTACTAGAAAGAATTATTTAGGATCTTTAGAACTAGTTAGGTAATTAATACTTTTATAATTATAGAACTAGATAATATTTTCTAAATAGGAACTATAATTATAAGCCATTTTAAAAAATTTGTTTTTATAATACTATTCTAGAAATATTATATAATTTATATTACTAGAATAAAGAAGTATTAGAATAAATCTATAGTCTAGTTTAAAAGAAATCTAGTATTTATAAAGAAATATTATTTCCGGATATAGAGATTAGTATTTTAAAAAAAGAAAATATTAATTTAAACTAAAAGAACTAGATTATAATTTAATAAGAGTAATAAAGAAAAAAGAAAGAGATTATAAGAGAATTAAATTTATATTTTAGCTAGAGCTAGTTTTATAGTAATTATTAGGCCTTAAAAAAAGAATAAGAAAAGTAAAAAGAAAATACTATTAAGGAAAGTAGCTATATATAAATCAAGTATTTCTTTTATATAAAAGAATATTTCTTATATTTATTATAATCGGGAAATCTTAAAAATAATAGAAGTATTAAAAAAAAGAGATATTATATTACTAGTTAATTAAAATTAGGAAAAAATAAGAAGAAGAAAGAGTTTAGAATTAATATATAAGTATTTATTTATATATATAATAGCTATAAATTGGATTTTATAAAAGAAAGTTAATAAAAAATACTAGTAAATAAAAGATTAATATATTTAATTATTAGAAAATATTATAAGTTTCTTAATTTATAGTTCTAAATTCTTAAAAATAATAAAGTAAGAAATAGTTAAAAATAATATTCTTATTTAGCTCCGTTTTATTAGCTATATTTAAAGCTCTTATATCTTTATAATAGCCGGGATTTAATAGAAAAGTAAATTACTTTTACTAGATACTAATATATAAGAATTAGAAGTTAGAATTTACTATTATTAAAACTTGAATTTAAATAGAATTTGAGAGAAAAAAGTTATATAAAAAAAATTATTATTTTTATAATATATTTAGAAATAATTAGTATAAGAAAGATATTAATAATAAACTTTAAAGTATTAGAACTTAGTAATATTTTAGTATCTTATATAGGCTTTATTATTAAATTAATTAACTTTAAAGCCCTATATAATTACTATATTAAATTCTTAAATATTAGATAAATTATAATTACTATTTATAAAAAAGTACTTATTATTATAATTATAAAAAATATAATTAGCTTTAAAATAAATATTAGAGGCTAGAATAAGATTTATAAATATATAAGATAAGATTTATTAGAAAAGAAAAATTATAAAAGAAAAATTATATAAAAATAAAAACAAATATACTATTTATTTATTTAATATTATAATACTATTATTTATTTTTATAAGCGGCTTATAAGCTAGTAAAATAATAGAAGAAGTATTATTAGGGTTAGTTATAGTAAACGAAATATTAGAAAAAAGAGCTTAAGTAATAAGGAAGCAATAAAAGTAGTTAATAAATATAGAAGCCGGATATAAATAAAAGTATTTAAAAAAAGAAGTTATTATAAGAAAAATAAAAAAATAAAAAAATATAGGAATTATATTATAAAAGAATTAATTTAAAAGAATTAAAAAATAAAATAAATATAATAGAAAGCAGGAAATAATATAAAAGAATTATATAAGAAAGAAAATAGATTATTCTAAAAAGAAATAAAAGAAAATATTAAATAAATATTAGATAAAAAAGAGAAGCTAGATTTTTTTTTAATTTATTATAAAAAGAATAGATAATTCATTAAAAAAGAAAGAAAAAAGAATTAGAAATATATAAAAGACCGGGAAATAAGGGAATAATACTTAATAGCTTATTTTTAAGTATTAGAAAAGAAGTAATAAAATGTTTTTTATTTAAAAAAAGTTAATAATTTTATATTTATTATCTAATATATATAAAAAAGAGTTTAGTTATTTAGAAAAAGAAAGTATTTTATAAAAGATTATTATAAGAAAGAAAGCTAGATAAAGCAGAAATTAAAAAAGAAAAAGAAAAATTATATTATTAGTTAAAAGAAATTAGAGAAAAATAAAAGAAAAGAAGAAATTATAAAGTATTTATTTATATATATAATAGTTATATCCGGGATTTTATAAGAAAAAATTAATAAAACTAAAGAAAAAATACAGAATTAATAAATACTATTATTTTAAAACTTAATATTAATTACTAATTTTTGCTACTAAAATACTAGCTTTCTTTAGGAATAATAAATAAAAAAATACTTAAATATATTATTTCTATCTAGAATAATACTATTTATAAGATTTATTACTCTCGTATTTTTATAATAGCTAGAACTTAATAAAAAAGAAACCTTAAAAGGCTAAGAAACTAAAAGCTTATTTTTCTAATTAGGATTTATTACTATTAGTATTTGGATCTAAGTAGGATTAGAAAAAGATAAGTTATATAAAAAGAATATTTATAAGAGTTATATTTCTAGAAATATTTATTATAGCTAGAACTAAAAAAGTAATATTAATAATATTTATTAAAATAGGATTTATTTTTTTAATAGCTTATATAGACTTAAGTATTAGTATATATAACTTTAAAGCCTATAATAGTTATAGCTTTAAGTTCTTAAATATAAGAATAAATATAATTACTATTAGTAAGCTTATTAGTATTATTATTTCAGGTATTAGGAAAATAGAACTTTTTAAAGTAATTAATAATAGTAAAAGAAATAGTAAAATAATTAGAATAATAATTCAAGATTTATTTAAAGAGAAAAATTATAAATAGAAAATTATATAAAAATAATTAAAGATATACTTGCTATATATTTAGCTAAATAATACTATTTTTAATTATTATTAGAAAGAGAATATTAGGTATTATATTATAAGAAATATAACTAAAAGCGGATTTATTAATTTTTTTAGCTTTTAAAGATCTAATAATATTAAAAGAGGCAAATATAAATAAAGAATAAAGAAAGTTAAGGTTATTATTAGAAGAAAGAGAAAGTAGTTAGAAATAAAGAAAAAAGGCCTTTTTATAATAAAGAAATTTATCTAATATTTATTACGGGATTTCTTTTTTTTAGAAATAGTTATATAAAGATAATTTAGAAATAATTTATATAAAGATAATATTATTATAGAAAAAGTAAGAGAATTAGATAAGATATTAGATAAAATAAAAAGAAAGGCTAGAAGGCAAGATATTTAGCTCTATTATATTAGAAATAGTAGCGTTTTTAGAAAAAAGAGATAAGAGAATTAAGAATATATAAAAGACCGGAAAATAAAGATATTATATTAGAATATTTATTTGAGAAAAAAAAAAAAAAGAATTATATTACGGTTATTATAATATAGTACTAGTAGGGGTTAGACTAGAGCTAGCTAGGTATCTAGTATCTGAATATAATATCTATAGTTACCTAATAGTTATATATAACTCCATACTTAAGTTAGTATATAGGCCCGTATATAGCTTATAATTATTTAGATCCGAGGCTCTTTTGAGATTCTTTTCTCTTTTTAGCTTTAAATTATTAAAATAGAAATAGTCTAATTATATCTTTTAGGCTCTAGATCTTATATTTGTAATATAATTTAAAGCTTACCTATTTCTTAATTCTATAGAGGATTTAAATAATATCTATCTAATTGGTTTTTAATAAGTATATATATAATATACTATGGCTACTCCTATACTAGTTAACTAATATTAAAATAAAAGAAAGCCCTAGAATAACTAGGCAAGAAAGCCCTGGACTAGCCAGGTAAGCGAATAGGCTAGTAATCTTATTACTAAACGAAAACCTATAAGAAAGCAAGTTCTAGAATAACTAGGCAAGTTAGAAAGAGCTATAGTACGAGATACTACTAGTATATTACTAGAAAGTAAACCAGAGTCTCTTATTAAGTTTCCTAAAGGGTCCAAATATTCTATTAATATTTATAATAGAAAAGATTTTTTTTTTTAGAGAGCCGAGAAAAAAGAGAAACCTGTTCTATTAAAAGCAAACTTCTAAGAATTACTCCGAAGCCCAGAGGCTCTATATAAGGAGATTATTAAGCTAATTTTGAAAATATATAATATTCTTATCTATAGCAAGAATTATTATAATTAGCTAAGAGAAACTAAGTAAGCCCTATAAAAAAACGAAGTCATTATTAAGAAGCTTATTATATAGCCTATAGAAATAACTAGTTCCCCTATTCTAGAAAGTAGATATTTAATTAAATTCCCTAATTCTCTTATTTTTAAAGATATAACTAAGAATAGTATTATCTTTAATAATTAGTTAGTTTAGATTAAAAATAAGCTCTATAGTAACTCTAATATTTACTAGATAGAAGACCTTAAGATTATTTATATTTCCGGCTATATAAATAGCTATATCTTTATACTAATCTTTCCTTACCTAAACTAGAATAGTTAATATATATATGAGATTATTAGAGAAGTATATACTTACCTAGAAAAGCTATATAGTAACCCAAATAAGAAGTATAATACTTGGTAAGCCTTTAAGAAGCTATTTATAAAGAAAGGCTAGACTTTTTAGGAGTTTTATATCTTATTCCTAAAATATATAATAGACGGAAATATTAACTTATAGAACCTTAAGAATAACCTAAATAATAAGCTTATCTGGAAGCTCTAAGAAGCTATAGCTATATATTATAATAACCCGGCTATTTATATTATAAAGTTCGTATAATATTATACTATAAATAACTAGTAGATCCGAGCTTATTATAAAAAGAAAAACCAGGTATTTAAGAAAACTAATAAAGATATAAATAAGCCAAGTTCAGGAGGCGTCTCTTATATAAAGCCCGCTCCCAAAACTCTAGTAATAGATAAGCCTATTACCCCGAAGCCCGGATTCTTAGATCTCAAGTACTATAACTATAATGGATTTAGTTATATATCTAGAAGCTATCTAGAGCCTAAGACTAAATATATAAAGTAAGTCTTAGTAGCCAAGCTAGTAGTACTTACTATAAGTAAGCTATCTAAGAATATAGAATAGGGAAATAAAGACTCCTAAAGAAAGTTCCTTTTTTAGAGCTATATTATATAGATATAGTAGAAGTTAATTTAAACTAGCTATTAGGAAATAAAGTATTTATATTTTTTTATATAGTTAGTAATAATAAATTAGGTATTAAGACTTTTTCTCTTATTAATACTAGAGTAAATAAATATACTTTTATTAATTCCAAGTTTATAAGAATAATTAAATAATTTCTAAATATTAAGCCTATTTAATTAGTATTACCCTATAATATAAGAGAGTTTAATAGTAAGTAGGCCATACCTATTACTTACTATATTAAGCTTATACTCTTAATTAATAAGTAGAAGGTTTTAGTATTTGTATTTATTATAGGATTAGGAAAATATAATATAATATTGAAATAATAATAGTTTATAAGTACTAGTATCCTAATTAATTATAAGAATAGAAGATTAATCTGGCTAAATAATTAGCCTAGAAAGAAAAGTTAGGATAAGGTTCTAATTACTATATATAAGAACTTGAAACCTGGAAAAAGTAACTAGTACTAAAAAGATATAAATAGAAGAAATAAAGCTATAGCTATAAATAAGTTCTAGAGACCTTAGCTTATAAAAAGGAAACCCTCTTATTTTTTTCCTAATCCGGGCTTAGAAAGCCATATATAGTAAAAGAATTAAGCTTAATACTATAGAGAAATATAGGTAGCCTTAGGGAATATAGAAGTTTCTCTTAAGCCAGAAATAAGGATATTAAAACCATATTATCTAAAAAAAAGCTATAAGAGCTAGTTAAGGCCTATAATTAATATTATAGATATCTTACTAGCCGCTTTTTAAATAAACCTATAGAAGAAAGAGAAACTTTTTTTTATAATAATGTTTTTTGAGATTAATAAAGAACTAGAATTATAGTAAGAAAACGAATTTATTCCGGGTAAGTAATAGCCAGGAAAGATAAAGCTATAATAGCTAGTAAGAGTTTTATTAGAGAAGTTTAAGGATTTTATAAATATTTTCTTAAAAGAAGTATTAAATATTTTATTCCTATATTAATTATATAACTATAAGATTTAGATTAATAATCCCAAAGGCCCAGAGAGCCTAGAATATTTCCTGCTTTATTAATAGTTAATCTATAAGCTATAGGAGATTAAATATTTCTTTAAAAAAAAATCTCTAATAGGGCTTTATTAAACTAAGCTAGTTCCTTTTTGCATCTCTAATCTTTTTTATAAAAAAGGCTAATAGAGCTCTCTAATTCTATATTAATTACTATAAGCTAAATAACTTAATACGAAAGAATTATTATTCTTTTTTTCTTATTTATAAGACTCTTATATAGCTAGCTTAAGCCAAGGTCTATATAAAGCTAGATATTTAGTAAGTGTTTTATTAGATCTAAATAGATCTAGAATTAGAAGAACTTATTATATTTCGTATGAGATATAGGGCCTATAAGTATAAAGTTCTTTAGGAAAGCCTAACTAATAGCCCTATTATATATTAGAGATATATAAATAATATTTTCTTTAATTATCTTAATGTTTTTTATATAGCTTACTTAAATAATATTCTAATTTACTTAAATAATTCCCTAAAATATAAAGACTATATATAAAAGATTCTTTAGTAGCTATAGAATACTAGCTTTTAAGTAAATATTAAGAAATTAGAGTTTAAGATTACTTATATAAAATACCTAGACTTTATTATTTTTATAGGAAATATTAAAATAGATTTAGATAAGATAGTAATTATTAAGAACTAGTAATTACTAAAGATAATTAAAGAAATATAAGGCTTTCTGGGTTTTTATAACTTTTATTAATACTTTATTATAAAATATAGCCATATAGTAAAGCCTCTAATAGCCCTAATATATAAGAGAGTTTTATTTAAGTAAATAGATTAGTATTAAGAAGATTTTACTAAGCTAAAATAAGCTATACTCTTAGTATTAATTCTATATTACTATAACTTAAATCTTTTTATTATAGTTAAAATAAATATATTAAATAAAGTTATAGCTAGTATTTTCTTATAATAAGATCTCTAGATAGGACTCTAGTACCCGGTAGCGTTTTTCTCTAAAACTATATAGTTAGTAGAGCTAAACTATAATATCTATAATAAAGAAATACTTATTATTATTTTTTTCTTAACTAAATAATAAGCAGAGCTAGAAGGCCTATAGGAAGTATTCTTTATAATTTACTTAGATTACCGAGCTCTCAAGTACTTTATAATTATAAAGAAGTTCTTAGTAAGATAAGCTTATTAGGTAAAGTATTTTTCCTACTATTATTTTAAGCTTATATATTAGATAGGTAAGTCAAATAAATAAGCGAATGCTCTAAGTAAGAAATATAAGAATGTAATTGCCTAGAATAAGGTAATAGTAGCCTACTAAACCCAAATTCTTTTCTTATAATAAAAGATTAATAATAATATTATACGGGATCTCTAGTTAGCCCTAATTGAGATCTTAATAAGCCTGGCTCAGGAAAAAACCTAGTATAATAGTATCTAGCTAGTAGATAAGCTATTAAGCGAGAACCAAAAGTTACCGGAACTAGAAGAGCTATAGGATAAGGCAAGAAATAAGAAGAAAGGTATCTAAATATTATAAAATAGCTTTCTCTTATAATATAGTAAACTATTTATACCTAATAGTATAATAATACCCGAAATACTTTTATATATTATTCTTATTTAGGAGAGATATATATAACCCCTAATAGGATATTCAGGATAAGCTAAGCTTTAATAGCTTTTTTAGGCCCGCTATTACTAGCTAGGCCAAGATATAAATATTAATTAATATAGGAATAATTACTATACTTACTAATAATTCCATATTTCTAGAAATAAGAAGCTAGGATTCTTATATTTATTACTAGTTCCTAACTACTTCTAGTAATATATATTAATAGATTTTAAGAAATGCCTAGAAAGTAGAAATAAGTATAATATAGTAATAATCTTTATTAATTACCTGGATAAGTATTCTATTATAATTCCTATTCGAGATATAATAATAGCTAAAGAGTTAGTACTTCTATTTCTTATTTATATAGTTTACTAAATTAGTATTCCGGAGATTATAATATCTAATTAAGGCCCCTAGTTTATATTAGATTTCTGGAATAAGTTTTATAAGTATATTAGTATAAAGCTTAAGTTATTAATTACTAATTATCCCTAAACTAATAGCTAAATAGAGATTATTAACTAGTACTTTAACTAATAGCTATATTCCTATATGAATTATTACTAGAATAATTAGAACAAATAAGTAATAATAATTAACTACTAGTAGGTAGCTCTAGTCTATAAGACTATAGGCTAATTCCCGTTTCTTATAGAAAAGGGCTATAAACCGCAGATATTATTTAATTAGGAAACTCAAGTATAATTAGATACCCTAAAGAAAAAGCTAAATAGGCAAGAAGTAAAGGCCCTAGTAATATAGCTCTATGAATTATAATAAAAGATATAGGAGAATATAATACAAGTATAAGAGTATTATATTACCTAAACTAATAAGTACTACTAACCGGTAGACTTTGAAATAAGAGATAAGATATGAATTATTACTAAGTACTAGAAGAATAATTATTTGAGCTATAAGTTAGTATACTAAATAGAAGAACTATATGAAATCCTGGAATAAGTAAGATATTCTTTAGACTTAAGCTTCCGGAATTAATAAGAATATATCCGGTATTTTATATAGAGAAGCTATATAAGAACCCAGATAACTTTTTTCCCGAATAAGCAAATCCGGAGCCTCTACTATTAGAACTATAAGACGGGGAAACGGAATATAAAGTTTAAGAGGTACTAGTAATAAAGCTACTTTATAGGAAGCTCAAATACCGAGTCTAGTAGAAAGAATAGAATTCAGATCCGGAGTAATATCCTATATTCTTATTAAATAATAGTATTCTGGCTCTTTAGAGCTTTTATAATAAGAATCCTAAATAGCCAGGACTATTCCAGAACCTCTCCTATTAGTTAGACTATACCAAGAATAATAGATTACCAGAATTATATAATACGAACGGAAATCCTTATAAGTTATATATAAAAGGCCCTGGCCTTTTATATATAACTATAATTTGAGAATTTAATAAGGACTTTTAAAGCTCGGGAATAAGCTTATTTTAAGGAGGAGGGTAATATTATAATTATTATAATATAGTACTAGTAGGGGTTAGACTAGAGCTAGCTAGGTATCTGGTATCTGAGTATAATATTTATAGTTATCTAATAATTATACGTAATCCCGTATTTAAGCTAGTATGTGGGCCCGTATATAGCTTGCAATTATTTAGATCCGAGGCTTTTTCGAGATCCTTTTCTCTCTTTAGCTTTGAATTATTAAAATAGAGATAGTCTAATTATGCCTTCTAGGCCCTAGATCTTATACTTGTAATAAATTAGATATTTCGGATATAGAAAGAAATAAAGCTAATATTATTTCTTTATAATTACTAGAATATAGCTTTTTATTTTTATTATAAGCTTCTACTAGTTATAAAAGATATATATAATTCCGTTATAATTATTATTACTATAGTTTTTATTTTTTTTAGGAGAAAATAGAGGAATAAGAAAAGTAGAAAGGGTTTTAAATATAGGCTATAGGTTTCTTTAGAAACTATTTGAGTTTCTAGGTTCTAATAGGCTTTATATTTATATAGGCTTAATATTTTCTTTATTATAATTAGGAAATAGTTATAAATAATAGAAGGAAGCTATATAATAGGGTTTTTTCTCTCTTGTCCTATAACTACTATTATATATCCTGCTTCCCAGATATACTAGTACTAGTTTAAGGAATTATATAAGACTTCCGTTTATATATATAATTAGCTTTTCTAATATATTAACTTTTGGAGTCCCTTATTTTTGATTATTCATATTATTTTATTACTAGTATTAAAAGTCTTAAGATTATTACTTCTACTTATTTAGCTTCCTATCCTTTTTACCTCTACCTATACATCCAATACCTATATATGGTCCGAAATCCATATAATAATCAAATCCCCATTATACTATATGATTCGTAGCTTTGAATTCCATAACTTTAGTATTCTGGTACTCGAGTGTTTTAACCACTTACCGCCTAAAATCCTGCCCTATCCTGGCTCACTTCTCTAGGAAAGTACAACCAGGTCATAAGGGAGCCAATTCCTACCTATTACAGCGTCGCTGACTCATTCATCACGTGTACTTCCTGGGGTTCGTCGATATTCAGAAATGCAAATCTCGAACTCCTCCTCTTCTGAGGCCTCGATTGGCGGCTATCGAGCCCAAGCTCGTGAGCAATAGTAGGGATTTAAAGTTGCAGCGAGCGGCATGCTTGTATCCTGATTCATTATTAGACGACGATTAAGTGGTGTCGCCAGGTGGGGGTTTTCATACAGAGGCCCACATATGCCCTGATGGGGTGAATGTACTGTTTCGAATAGCTACTGTTGTTCTTGCTTCGCTAATAAAGCAAGGAGTAAGTCGTACTATTCTCGGTGTGGATGAAAGTTCTCCTCGCTGCAGGCATTACAACCGTACTACAATGACTCTCGCTAGTCATTATCAGCGGATTCGATGGATCTAATTAAGTAATGGATTGAGATGTTGTGTAAGGAGACAGATTTCTCTTTGCACAAGAGAAGCAAAGTACAAAGAGACGCGCTTTAGTCGTGTCTTCATTAAGGAAAGGCCGCGCTATCTGAGCACGGCCACGTAACTCAAGTTACTGGGTAATTCGATGAGTTGGCCGGCTGGCTCATCTGCTCGATCATGCCTCGCTTCCCCATTTCTTGCAAGGGCAGCATTCTAATCCCTCAATAGATATCATTATTATAAACAATGACCTGCTGTTTCAAACCTAGACCATAGTCCGAATACTGGTCCCAAGTCTCACTGACGCTCAATCCATTGACGGCGGCTCCACTTACGTGAGCAAGTGTCGAAGTTGTCAGCTCGGTTATGTATAGGCTTCCCCTGTGAGAGATTATACGATGATTCGAGCTCCTCTGGGTGGGCAACACGATCGTGTTTTGTATCGCAATTCTCGGAATTGCGGTGCCAATTGTCGATATATCATCAATTTTCACGGTGAATACGGCATTGAGAGAAGAGGGGGAGGCAATCGATGACCCCAGTAGCCAGAATCGCGTTGGATCTTGGTCAAATGCCAGGTGGATAAGAGGTGCAGTACTGCCGATAGCAGAGGACATGGTGAACCAATCGATAGAGGCGTTTTTGTTGATGCGTCCAAATGTACCCGTGCCTGTAGTCTCGTTACCCAACAAGACGACCCAGACGTTACCATCTGCTCCGGCAATCAGGCCGACGGGTGTGCTCCCTTTCTCTGGAGGGATCGCAATCTCCTCGCCATTCCCTCCATCGTTCTTGTAATGCCAGATCTTGCTACTCAGGTCCAGACTAGCGAAGACGTCCCCACTAGTAGGGTGTACAGCAACAAAGATTGGCTGTCTACTGACAGCCCAGACTTGGTAATCATTCGGGTTGTCGATGTTAATTCTGACCACGTGAGAGCTGTCTTTGCATGATATCCATAGGTTTCCCTTGTTTCCCAATATGCCGTGAGGCCCGAACGCTGGCGAAGGTATGGGGATGGTGTTTATGACCTGCGGTTCCGAGTTGATATCGTGGACTTTCGGGTCAATTTGGAGAATAGCATTGTCGAACTGGACAGTTGCCCAGACGGTGGGGACATGGCAATTTCCTCCGGATCCCCGGTATAGTGCCAGTCCGTGTAGACCGGACCATTGATTTGTTGGGGTCCATTTGTGGGCATCGGTAGGTTGTCCATTTTTGTTAAGCGTTACTTTGACCAGACTCCCATCAGTTTGCTGAGAGATGAATAAAAGCCTATCGCCCACAGCGAGGACCTCGTGGGTTTGGGCAGCAGGTGGGAGAGGATATTCGACGACAGCTTTGACAGGTAAGGAGCTCGCCATGGTGACTGGGAGAGGACATTCGACGACAGCTTTGACAGGTAAGGAGCTCGCCATGGTGACAGCGACCCAGTAGCGATAATTGCAATTGTAATACTGTAAGAATAGACAAAAGTGTGAGACAGATCTTATATTGAATCAAGAACAATCTCTCAGGTGCGGGATTTTCATTTCATCTGTGCAGCTAAGACGCAAGGCGAAGCGCATACACGTGTATCATTACGTGTGGTTCTGTGGTTTAGGGTGTATATAAGGGAAAGACTAAAACGACCCCCCCCCCCCGGTGTCGATTAGGGGTGTCGATTGGGAGCAGGCTAGGCGCTCGGACAGGAACACCAAAACTCCGGCTTTTTCTTTATTTTGATTTAATTTTATAATGAATTAATATAATTCAATACTTGTTTCATTTCCTCATAGCGCTAATTAAAGGCTATTTAAAGATAAACTTTTTTAAAAAATTGGATTAGTAATAGCTCTTTAAATTAAAGAAGTTAAAAGTTTTATATTTTATCCGTTCCGCTGCCGCCAGGGACGAATTGGTCCGTGCACACTGGTTTTCGCTTAATTATGGCCAATCAGAGGGCTGGATTTCCCCCTCAATTGCTTCAATTCTACCTCTCTCTATGAAATACATCAAAATAACCACGATTTTTACATAGGTGGACATCGCATTACTTGCACCCATAGAAGCTATCTCTCCTATAGCTCTCTCGCCCCTAATTGGCCGTAATCTGAGCTAGTGTAATTCGTTTTTGTGGCCGGTCCCCCTTACAGCATATACACTTCCCAATTTTACTGAGCTTTACTCGCTCATGCGATTCCACAGGCACCTGTTTAGCTCCCTGGCTAATCTGTAATATTCTTCTCTTTGGACAGATCTCACTGTCTCTCCCTTTAGCTAGTAAAGTACTGACTAGCTATCTTGTAAGGCACTTAATAGCAGGGTAATATATAAGTAGTCAAGGTAAGTAAGCTATAGAGTAATGCTTGCAAGTATAACTAATTCCAAGAATTAATTCTAATAAAAAACTAATTAATACCCCTTTCTAAAGCTAGAAGCGTCTCCTTATATATTTCCTAGTACTTAGCCAAGCCTATAAAGTACTTTACTTAACTAGAAAACACAATCTCATATAATTTATATAATTCCGATTACTTATATAATTCTAATTATAAGCTTTACCTAAAATAGAAAACTAGATCTATAATATCTAATACCTGTCTATATATTATTACGTGTGCCTATTATAGTATTATATCCTTTTTATCCGATTTCTAAAGATTAAGAAGCTCTTTAATAACTCCTCTAGTTATTTTATAAGTTCTAGTAATTATAACTTCCTAAATACGAATATATTAGATAAAGCAAATAGAAATAAAGAGATTATTAAGGTAAACGTAATATCCAGAACCTTTATAAGGTTTAGGTAATTTTTTAATTAAGTATAGAACTACTACTTATATCTTATTTCTACTATTTCTAGCCTTAATTATTCTACTAAGCTCCCTGGAAATATATATTCCTATAGGGCTATTTCTTTAGCCAGGAATATACCAGTTTCATATAAGTAAGAACCCCCTCTAGGCTGCTTTCCATATCTTATATCTAGTAAGTATAGGCTTATTTGAAATAGTAATTATTTCCTTTAATTAATCTTTAAATTATATAATTATCTCGTCTATTACTAAGTTCTTCCCAGGCTTCTAAATACTTAAATTAATTTCCTGGATATATATACTAAAAGCTTCTACTTACTCGGTAGTTTATTAGCTAGTTTCAGGTAAAATAAATAGAGATCTGGGAACTACTTTTATATATAGGCCTTATTCCTGATTTCTATAGAATTACATATATATAGAGCTCCTGAAACCGATTCCTATTTAGAAACTTTGTAATTAGGTACTCAGGAGTTATATTCTTCATATTCTAATAGTCTGTAATCTTATTCTCTATATATAAGCTTATATATATCCGAATTATAAGATAGATATATATCTTTCTATAATATATTAGATACTAATTATTTGCTCGTATATAAGGAGTAGAATCGTCTTGAGGTTTTCGCAGATAGGTATTCGTCTTCTCGACTATTAGATTAATGATTTCGGAAGTATAGTATATAGTAAATAAAGTAATAGAATTATCTGGAGAGACGTCTTTAGGTAAGGTAATTTCCCAGCCAAATGGGGGTAATTGCATAGGCTTAAAAGTACTTCCCTGCTTGCGCAGTGGATCCTCATTAGGCCAAAGGATCCCTTTATTAGTGGAATCAAATACAGTAGCGTCCGGTATCGTGGTTATAGTATAATTAATCAATTTGGTGGTTTATTTACATGTAAATATTAAAGCGTGGTTTTGGTGTTCCTCCGGAATAATAGTTATTCCGGCCCCGGAAATTCGTCCCTGGCGGCAGCGGAACGGATAGCCTATAAATAAGCTTAAGAAAGCCTAGAAATTTAGAGAAAAAGTCCCTAAAACCAGATTTAAGAGCCCTATAAGCCCATAATTTATAAGGCCTTATAGGGCTCAAAAACTAAAACTTAATTAATTAGTATATAAACTCCCTAAAATTAAAAACTATTTTAAGGAATCTTTTTATTATAAGTTAGAAGGTACGTGATTATAATACAAGGGTTATAATATACTAGCTTAGACTTATATTAAAAAATCTAATTTCAGATTTTTGAAGAGCTCAGATAGCCAATTAAATATCCTTGCCCCAATCGACACCCCTCATCGACACCCGGGGGGGGGGGTCGTTTTACATTTTCCCGAATCTGGACCCATCATGGAAGGTAATAACGCCCCTGAAATTGTCAACGATTGGCGTATGTGTGCCACGTATGCGGGATCCCGGGCTTGGAGCAGAAATGCTACAACTGCTACAACCAACACCTGTTCTGCGCTGGTGTGTGTCAGCAGTGGCGCTGGCATACCAGAGAAGAAATGTGTGTAGTTGATGAACGGGAGAACGTGAACCAGAGCGACACGGAATGAGTAGCCTCTGCATACCTCAGATTCTCTCAAAAAAAAATTATACTAACGGCGAACCATTCACTATTGGCAAGAGCAAGTGAACACGCATAATTTTTGGGTTTGTTGGTTCTCATAACCTCAGTTGTTGGAGAGGCAAATACGTGCCAAGGCCGACTCAGCACGACCATCACCCCCAGAGCGGAAGAGTTTACAGAGTTTACAGAGCTGCTTTCATTTCTTTCGTAATATCATAGAGTCATCTGCTTATTCTATAGTACACAAAGGCCCTATTCGTCCCAAGAAGGGGAAGTCAATAACCAGACCCATATAGCACCCCGATCTTACAGGGAGGATGGGGATTTATTGCTGAGTGGCATCTGTCTCAACAGATCTACCAGCCATAATGGTGGCATACTCTGCAAGCGAGCTGGTTGCCGCAAGCAGACATTGGTTTGCGTCGATGAGAGCAACAATGGCCGCGGTGTTGGTGCCTGCAGCCTAAAACACGGAAAATTGGATCAGCATTGCACAGAAACGAATGACTTGGGAGTAGAGACAGTATAACATGAGTTACTTGCGCCCAGGGCTCGCTAGGGAGTAAGAAACTTGCAAGAAACGCGAGAGAGAAAATAATGTTCCGAGAAACTGAGACTTACCAGAAGACTCTCACCCACAGCCTCAAGAAGAAGAGAGACACGGCTTCTCGCCTCTGCATCACCAATTCGTCTAGCAACCAATGTGAGCAATGATATGATACGTTGTCCTTGGGTGTGAAGCTCGTTGAGTTGGACATGGAATCCGGGAGGGACGGCCATAGCAGTTTGGCGTAGCATCTCCAAATCGCGGAGCAACTCCTGTTGAGTACTCCCATCTTGTTGCTCGCTCTCATCAGAATAGTGTCCTTGTGGACCAGCACGAGTAAGATGCGGGGTTGGTGGCTCGTCGCCACCCTGATCACAGTCTCGTTGCTTATTAACTGCCCCACGAGCATGACCAGTATTAGTTCCGATGCGGTTCTCTAAGGCGTAGACAGCTGCAGCCCGATGCTCCTTGTTGTCCCGCTGCCTTTGTTGAAGGGCAACCTCGTCAAATTGTCCGCCCTGGGCTACTGTCAGTTGTCAACATTTGAAATTGGTTCGTAGGGTTTCCTACCCTGAGAGTTACGTCGACATCGCCAATGAAGCCGGAAGGCAGCAACTCCGTGCCAATATTCTCGGAAGCGGAGAGCAGGCCGCCATCATTTGCAGAAGATCCATGATTGGCATTGTCTGCGTTGGCCTCGACGGAGGCGGTGTCCGTGCTCTTCGACTTGTCAACGGAGCCCGGGACACCAAAACGGCCACGAACGGGGATTATGGCAGAAAGACGACTACCAAACTTCTTGACCGACGTCATAGTACCGGATTTGCCCAATGTCTTGGAATTTGCTTCGGCGCGCGCAGCACTGGCTTTGGTTGGACGAGCTACGCGGGATGCAACCTCGTTGGGCGATACTTGGAGCGACGAACCGCGGGGAGGATAGGTACCTTCTTGTCGCATATGAGTTTCGTTCTTTGAGCTGAAAACCTAGAGTCAGCAATGGATTCTGTCAGACATGAAGGCAACACTGACATCTGCTGCTTTGAGGGGCCATCGGTGCTACGAATAACAGAAGTTAGCCTTCAAGATCTGGCTGCAATTACATCTACCTACATTGCAACTTTAGTGGAAGTGCTGGCAGATTTGTTCAACGAGTTAGAACTGTTTGTGGTTCATTAGAGACACGATTCCATCTTGACATACAAAGTAACTTACAACGACCGATCTCCCATGATGATTTGGTGAGCATCCTTGGCATATTTAACCGTTGGGCCAATGCCGTAGTCTTGGTAGCGCCGAGCGATGTCCTCAATTCGCTGCGGGCTGCCAAAATCGGAGGAGTTGGCCGAGACTGCACGGAAGACATCGTCCACGACTTTCGCCTCTTGCTTTACGCTGGACTTGATCTGTTGGACACGTTTAAGGGACCCATGTGGCGACTTGAGGGCACCCCGATTGCCATTGAATTTGCTCTTCGGGAGGTGCTTGGAGACTGGGCTACCAGTTCTCATAGAAGCAATTTGTTCGGTAGTGGGAAGATGGCGAGCAGGGTTTCGTGGCTCAGTAGCCTTCAGAGGAGAACTGGCTTGATCGAAAGCAAGGTGACCGGACGTATCGGAAGCGGTTCTAAGGTCTGCAGCGGTTGTTGAAACCTTACGGGTTCTGACAACGGTTCCAACTCCAAGCGCGGGGCGAGTATGTAGATCGAGGCGTAAAGAAGGGCTCGTTTGAAAACCGACCTCATCACTTACAATCGAGCTGAGAGATACAGTATCAGGAGGACTTGGCAAGAGGACAGGATATTTGACTTTGTGGGAGCCTCCATCGAAGGCGTCTGAAGAGCTATTAGTATTGAGCAACGTGGGGCTGAAGAAATGAGAACCTGAACTCACCATAGATGCCACGTCTCTCCGGAGACTCGGAAAATCGAAGGACTGGCTTTGGGGGCAATTCCTTGTCCAAAGGGGACGAGGCAAAATTCTGCGGGTTCTACTATCAGTCTTGATTGAACCTGAGCAGCGTGATTATGAGGAATCGCTGAGAAGACGCGCCATATCGTGCTCCTTGACATTTCGCGCGTTGGGACTAGGCACTGGGAATGCGACTTACAGAAGCAAAGCAGTCAGCAGTGGTAGAAGCCATGTTGATGAGATCAGTCGCAGAAATCTGCTCCTGAGAAACGGTAGAAGTGTCGCGAGCAGAAGCAAAGCTGTTGGGAGTGGTCGAAGCCTCTATGCCGACTTCAAACATAGATATCTCTTCCCGAGCAACAGTAGGAGTGTTGCACGTAGAAGCAACACCGTCAACGGAATTGATTGGGGTTGGAGTGCGAGGAGCCTCGATCGGAGGGGACGAGGGAGCTTCTTGTACCGTAGCCATTGGCGCAAGGTTTGAATTCTTCCGGATGACTTGATTTTCGTCGATATAGTAGCCCTTTAGTGCCAGTAATTTTGTTCGGTGAGGAGAGGCCAGCACGCGGAACGGGGACAATTTGTCACACAGAGCGAGGCTTCCCGCCAACGGCTGAGTCTGATGCGACTTCACTCGAGAAGAATTAACACTGATGTCACCAAGACCTCCAGTGTGATGGACTCGCATCATAGTGAACCCAGCCATTGTGAAGTCCCCAGCCATCGTGGGGTCTGATGCTAACTCGACACTTTGCTACACGGTCAAGATCAATATAATAGCTGTGAAGTCAGTATAGACAGGCAATTGGGACAGGAAAGGTACGGTGTTCTGGGTGTTCTGACAAATTGGCTCCAGCTGGTCACTGCGAGCTTCTCGGGGCTATGCAAGAAAGTATAGCAGACGATGCTATGAAGTAGTAGTATGGTGCTCAGAAGACAGATGGAGCGGAAGATAAAGATTGGACCAGATGGAGGCCCTATTTTAGCGTCTTTAATTTACTGTAGACTCACATGATATTGTTCAAAACTCGGAACGGAATTAATATTCTTAGCTTATAGGTCTATCGATAAGGATCCCAGGTAGGGCTTGTTCCGGGCAATTCACAACTGTATGAGATAATTGAGAACAAGGGGAAAGTGTCCTTTACTTTAACCACAAGCTTGAAAAATGATTTAACAGTGAAAGTCTAGCTAGACCAAAGAGCTGGAAACAATGAGCAAACGAGGATGAAGTCATCTGGATACAGGACAAGTAAACTGTAGTCTCCAGGCCCAACGTGGCGGATGCTCCTGGAAAGTTGCAACAAAAATTTGGTACAACTCCACATTTCCTAAAGCAATTGTCTTTTGGCTATACAAAGCAGGAGTGCCGGAGGATATCTCGGACACTCTTCACGAGCCCTCCCCAGTGACATCTCAACCTGCATCACAAGGCGTACCTGGAGGAACTACTCTTTTGAAGTCCTGATTCTATGTGACAGCACTCAAGACGTAATATCAAAGCGCAAGTGAGATGTCTTTTTTTAATTGCATATGGAACTGGACCTCAAAGGATGGATGCAGTCAAGACAAGAAGAGTACAACCTTGTTTGTGACCTGGACATTTGAAATGGCTTGCGGCTCAAGGCATTCACATACTGATCAGCAACTTCACAGTGTAATGATTTATTGGATGATATCCAAGGAGAGAGAGAAGCACAGAGAGGCAGAGTGAGAGTGAGGCAAAACACGATTGAGATGTCGTTGGAATGTTAGTCAGCACAACACTTGCCCACTTTGGGGCATCCAACCGATGCTGCAGGGGTTTGTCTTGCCCCCATTTCGCCCCTTTCTTCGCAGCTTGTAGCACAAAATACGTACGTGTATGGATGGACGGATTGCTGCTTCCATGGACAAACACCTCTCGACGCCAAGTCAAGCCAGATGCAGGGCCTGTGCAGATTTGGGGCCCTGTTGTGAACTCTCCGACCTTCGGAACAGAGCAACGCCCCGAGTCGGCACGAATACCAGAAGAGGGGGACTCTGAATGCAGCCTGATTTATGGACAGTGTGTATCACAGGACCAAAGGACCTTGGGTACATATTCGAAATGCTTTCTAAACATCCAACGAGAGATGCTACCGAGTCCGCAAATCTGGCTTCACTCTGTCTGCGAGATCGCGCAATTCATCACCCCGGATGCGCGGCACAAGAGAATCAAGGCATCAGGCGATACCAGAAAAGCCTACCAACCTCGGTGCAATCTATGTTCTGCATCAAGCCGTGTCGCATCAAGTGATGCACTTTCCATTTCGAGGTCGAGGTTGGAGGACTTGCGCCATCCGGTCCCTGATATTTTCAATGCAGTATTTTTTCAGCTTCTCCGAGCATTCTCAATCAAGCAATTGCTAATTTCTCGTTACTCAGCTCGTCTTATGGCACCTTGCCTTTGATCTTCGAGTATCTCGACAGCCTCATCACGCAAGAGACCCGTAGCTACTTCCTCAACGAAGTTGATGGTTCGGAGTCAAACGATCGCATTCTAATGATTGGCTCAATAAATAACCTAAGCAAGTTTGACCCCTCCTTGTCCAAACGACTAAGCCGTTTCGATCACAAGTATCACTCTAAACTGCCAAACGAGGACGAGAGAACTGCATATTGCCAGTTCTGAGACGCAAGTGGGTCAACGGGTCAATAATGATGCAGTTAATTTTCACGAGAATCTTTGTCCCATTATTGCGAAGCTCTGTGAAGGATTCAGCTTTGCGTACTTGGTAAGCGCCTAGGGAGGAATTTTTACCAGTTCTAGATCACCTATGACTTTCTTTATAGACAATTTCCTAAAGTCTCAAATTGAAACAGAGCACAGATGATCGAGCAGTTACTGACTCGAACGTTTCGACAGAAAGAGTTGTCCGCCATCCCGCTGCCAGTCATTGCCCCTGGTGTTTAGATTGAGGAAAAGGAAGATCAGCAACAAAATGAGACAGGAAAGTGTCAGCCGAAACCCAAGCAATTGTGGTTGAACACGAATCTATCATTCAGACTAGCAAGACGGAGAAGCCAAAAGCAGCAGCAAAAAGAGTCGTACCAGATGTCAAAACGCCGGCACACCTTAAAGATAATCTTTTGTTGAGGTTGTGTGTAAGCAGTTGATACTTTTGGATGAAATGGATAACACGAAGGGAGAAGATTGGCCATTGGAGAGGATCCCCGTACGGCAGTGTGTGGTTTTCATTTATATGAAGACTACCGATGTTATTAGTATCTAGAATGAAGAAGGGCTCTGTTGTATCTCTGATTTACAAATGGCAGAATCGTACACCAGTTATGAGAAGGATGCTGAAGAGAAGGCACCAAACACGTAATATTAGGTTATTTGAGGTTGGTTTGGTAACCGGGCAGGAGAACACTCGCTGGTAGTTGGATAATTTGCATGCATTCATTCATCAAGTTTATTTTGCCATCTAACCAATCTCTTGCCTTCTCTAATCCTGAATGCCTACGTATTCCAGAGAAACCATAAATGCCACAATCTGAAGCTATCACTTTGTCGTGTTCTTCTCCACAATTCCCATCGCAAACTCACCAAAACTGATGCCCTGCTCCGAATCGACAATCTCCCCCAAGTTTGGCTGTGTGAAGACTGCAAGAGTGTTACGGGCAACAAGCCCTCCCTGATTCTCCTCATCCGTCACACTAGGTCTAACACCTCTGACAAAGTGAGGAACAGCCTTGAACTTTCCCTTTGTGATTCTTTCCAGTGCCTCTCCTGTCTGAAATGCAATACAGTCTCTAGGTATCTTGACTTGAACAGTCTCCCCGCTTCGAGACTGGATATACAGGCCTGCTGTTGGGTCTGGTGATGAATCGAGTTCACCCAAAACGGGGAGATACTTGGGGCTGTACGCGTATCCCATGGGTATGGCCGGAATCTGACGCCGCTCGTTAATGAACATTGCTGAGGTCAGCCCAGTGAGACAGCTGTCCAGTCAAGTCAGCACTGCAACAAAAATGTTTAAAGGATCCAAGAAATTCGGAGCCGTTTCATCACCTCTAAAAATGACAAAGGGGGGTTATAGCGGCTCCTGAGGGAGTCCCTGACTCTCGGCTCCCTTCCGAGAAAACAGTAAATTAGTATGAGAATAAGACTTACCCGTGGTCGAGATGCGTTGCACACCAGTCATCATCGGTCTTCTCATCTTGCGCAGTCTCAACTTCCACTGGAAAGTAATGGAGCAACCGAGCTTTTGTGGTTGTCGATGTCTTGACTACATGCTCGAGGTAGCCGGATTTGTATTCTGGTATCTCCTTTTCAGCATATTTGTCACATGCTCGAGCCACGAGAACCGCAGTGTCGATGATAAGACGACAGAGATCCTCGAAAGTGTCCTTGAAGCCGGGAATAGTCGTGTCAGAAGGCCAGATGTTAGGGCTAAGATACTCAGGGAAGTTCTCGGGCGAGAACTCCGCTGTAGGTTTGGCACAAGAGAGCGAGGGGTCAACGTAGAAAGCACAATTTGCGTAAAAGGAGCCTTTATTGGTGTCGACCTGGCCATTTCTGAGTGCCTCCTTGCCGCGGGACCAGCCGGTTAAGTATTTTGCGGCAGCATTCTCGATTTTTGCTATTGGGTAAGCTTTATTTTTGAGGATAGGAGGTGGAATTACCGAGTCGGAACTCAGGGAGGTTTCCAAGGTATGAGGAATATGAAAGTAGTCGGTGTCTCAGTTGCACGAACTCAGGAGCGATATTTTTGACAATTATGATTCCCAAAGAATTGGGTCCAAAGGCTTCTTCCAATGTCGAAAATGCAACACTTCCTAGAGATTTGATCAGCAGATCATCCCTTGAACATGTGATAGGAGAGTGACCATTCTTCAAGTCATCAAGACTGACAGTCACAGCCGTTGAAGACATCCCAACTATGCGAGATTGTGAAGGAGTAACCGCAATGTCGAGTGCCTTTACTTTCAATTTCAGAAGCAGTTTCCTTGAGGATCGGACGCTGCCGAATAGAATAGGGGAGGGGTAAAATAACCCCTCGGCTTTATACACCGCCCGGCAGAAGATTTTTGGGTTTAGCTCCATTACATCAAAGTACCCCGAGCTTCTTCAAACAAAGTCGTTACCAAACAGATCACTCCCAAGAAGCCTAGCGACTTCCCAATATGGTCAAAGCATTAACATTCAAAGGCGACAAGAAGACGAAGAAGCGGAAGCGAGTCGATGTCGCCGAGAAATTCGGAGAGGATGAAGGTTCGACTTCGAAGGAGGTAGCAAAGACGGAGAAGGAGGACCCCTCAGTCGACGATGATAGCTGGGTTACGGCAGAAGCTGTAGGAGATGTAGTAGGACCTATTGTTATCGTCATGCCCTCTGAACCACCAACTTGCATAGCATGCGACACGAATGGCAAGGTCTTTCCAAGCCTGCTGGAGAACGTCGTCGACGGCAATCCCGCGACTGCGGAACCACATGATGTAAGGCAAGTTTGGGTTGCGAACAAGGTGGCAGGGACAGAGACGTTTAGCTTCAAAGGTCATCATGGAAGGTCAGTCAATACGCATCTCGAATAGACGATTCCACTGACAACCCCAATAGGTATTTGAGCTGCGACAAGTTCGGCCAGCTATCTGCCAATACAGAAGCCGTTTCTCCCCTCGAATCATTCCTCACAATACCCACAGCCGATGCACCTGGGACTTTTCAGATACAGACCCTGCGCGACACATTCTTGACCATCAAGCCATCGACGTCTTCAAAAGCCAACGCTCTGCCCGAGATCCGTGGTGACGCGGAAAGCATTACATTCAATACTACATTCCGAATACGAATGCAAGCAAGATTCAAGCCAAAACTCAAGGCATCAAAGGAGGAGAAAGCGAGTCAAAAGATCAGCAGGAAGGAACTCGAAGAAGCTGTCGGGAGGAGGTTAGACGATGGCGAAGTTAGAAGGTTAAAGAAAGCTAGGAGAGAAGGTGATTATCATGAAGCACTGTTGCTCATAAAGGTCAAGAATAAGCATGATAAGTATAGTTGAGCGGAGAGCAATCGAGGTGGGGGCTCAGCCACGAATAGCATGGCGTTGCATATTTGGCGTTACTGGTTGTGGTAAACTGGGAAACTGGGCGAAGCATCAATGATGAACGGTAGACGGTCATCAAGCACTGGAAGAACCTGTCAAAGTTAGGGCGTTCATCATCTTAAATTGTCCGAAGCCGACGCAGTGGAGATTCAGTCACGTGATCACAGACCTAAGGAAGTCTAAGGTATGTGCCTAGCTAAATGGGATATGAGTTCGTGTTATTCTTTAGAGAATGACTCACGAACCGAAAAAAAGACTGAGGAAAGGCAAGAAAGAAGGCCCAAAATTTGAACTCTGGAACTTATATTCCGGGAACCCAAATTTGCAACCAAGAAAATCTTTCTCTTTTCAATACCACACCAGAATTCTACCTTCGCTAAAAATGTACGCATTGAATGCCGTGGACGCATTCCACATATCTGAATCGAAAGATACCTACGTTTACGACATTGTTCCTCTTGCAGCCGGCCTCGCAGCAATCTCCTCCGACGACAGCCTTCGGCTGCTTGATCCGCTGACTTTGAGCGGCGCACCTATAAATTCGATCCGGCGAGTCAACACAGAGGTTACTTGTTTGAAAGCTATCAACAATACGACGGAACGAGGTGCGTTGCTTGTCTGTACTGCAGGGAGGGATGGAAGGGTCTGCTTGCTAGATCCTAGGACTGCGGTCAAAATCGGCGAGGTTAGAACCGGTGAGTTACGTCGGCCTGAATTGTGCTCTTGCAAGGTTATTTTAATATTTGCAATATCCTTGACTCCATTTTTCTTGTCTTTTCGTGCTTCCCAGAAGTCTGTCGTCTCGTTATCCAGGGAGGCAGAGGACCAAAATTTCTCATATATTACCCTGGTTATAGAAACCGAGTCTTGAATAAAGGAATGCTGACCTACTTGTAGAGCAGAATGCTCCGGTTTTATCTTTGGCATTCTCACATCCGTACGCTCTCGCGGCGGGAACAGAGTTGACCAATCATCAAGCTTCTATTCTGATATGGTTGGCACCCTCTTCCCCTTTCTTCAGCAACTATCCTAACTTTGTCAAGGGACATGCGAAATTTTGGCGACCCAGTTGTACAGTATATTGAGAGTCATAGTGACGATGTCACTGAAGTAGGTAACTCAACTACTTCATTATCTGCTAGCTACTGATGTCTCCCAGCTCCAATTCCATCCCTCTCGGCCTCAAATCCTGCTCTCAGGCTCAACGGATGGCTTGGTGAATATTTACAATACTACCATCATGGACGAGGAAGAAGCACTGCACCAGACCATCAACCATGGTGCATCAATCCACCACTCTAATTTCCTCAGTGACGTTGACATCTTTGCTCTGTCTCACGATGAGAAGTTTTCCATGTATGAATTGGTGAGAAATCCTGAAGAAGGGGTTGAGGAACCTGCCCCAACTCACTTTGGAGATATGAGAGAGAAACTGGGAGGGGAATACGTTGCAAATGTTCTGAGGAGGCCGGATGGTGGCTCAGTTATTGGCGTCGGAACCCACAGGTATGTTCTCACCAGCTTGAGATATCAAAGACGGTGCTAATGGTGCTAAAGCCGAGAAAATTTCGATTTGATCCAATTCAAGAATAATCCCCCTTGGTCTTTTGCGCTGGACTCAAAGGTCTCTCTGAGAGGCGCCCATGGATCTGAGATCGTACGGTCTTTTTGCTTTTTAGATTCTGTAAACCTGTTGATTCAACTTGTTTGATGACGAGCTAACGAAATACAGCATCAAACTGTGTTGACTTGTGGAGAGGATGGGCAGATCAAAGCTTGGAGAGGGAATTGATGGTAAGCCAGGCGTGGAGGGCTGCACCAAAGTTGCATGGGTTGAAGGTCTGAAAGACAGAAATGCGATATTTTCAGAGCACGCCAATAATTGAAAACATTGTTCGAGCTCTTCATGCTAATTCGTACCTAAGAATATGTGATCGAAGTCAAGGAAGTAATTTGTTAAGGGCAGGTGCTGCGGAGGTCGTCAGCAAGCTCGGCTGAGTCGCGTGTGGGTCTCTGCTTCCCGCCGAAAGGACAGCTTGGAAATCAGTCATTTGAACAACTTTCACAAAAGCTCTCCACCACCGCCTCAAACTCGATGTGACCGGGCCTGTATTCATGAGACGATGACTAGGTTATTTCCAGCTGCTTCTTGGACGAAGTAATTGCTACTGCGCAACGCTCACAATATGAAGTACTGGGGCAAACGGCTCTCGTTCCTGATCTGTAAGTCCATGTTGCCAGACTCCATGGGCCATAGCTAATGGTCATCACGAAAGTTTCCTTGCAAATTCTGCTTGCCATATCGTATGCGAAGATCCAGGATGATACAGAGGCGACTTTCAGTGTGGAAGGGAGTCCAAAGCCATCGATAGCAGCACAGTCTCCCACACCACAGCAACCGATTCGAGAACAAGAGGACGGTCGGAGAAGGATAGATGGTAAGAACTAGAAGCTGTATTTGTACCAATATACTGACATTTCAAAGGTACGGAGCAAGTCGACAAGGCTCTCTTCTTCCTTCGCCGATACGAACGTTTGAATCCACGCCCTTCTCGAAAACCATCGGGAATCTTGGGAACAGCAGGACACTATGTCTTGGCACTCCTTCCACGGCTGTACATTCAAGGTCCACCAGAGGAAGCGTCAGGAAGTGAGGCAAAGGAACACAAGCAGCTGCCAGGACCAGTAGCTGAGGCGGTGCGGCTTTTGGAGGAAGCTGCACAGATCAACAATCCCGATGCGATATTTCTTCTGGCCGAGATGAATTTCTATGGCAATTACACACACCCAAAGAGCTATTCTGAAGCTTTCAGGAGGTACCACCAGCTGGCCTCGTTGGATGGGAATAGCTCTGCGCAACATATGGTCGGATTCCTGTACGCGACGGGAATAGGAGAGGCTGTCGAACGCGATCAAGCAAAAGCTTTGCTATATCATACTTTCGCAGCCGAAGGTGGCAATACGAGATCCGAGATGACTGTTGCGTTTCGATACCACACAGGCATTGGGGTCGCCCGTAACTGTGATGTCGCTGTTAAGCATTACAAGAAAGTTGCCGACAGAGCAATTGAGTGGTTTCGATCGGGTCCTCCAGGAGGAATGGCTTGGGTGTCCGATTCGTACCGACTCGCAGATGATGACGGTGGTGTGTACGGCGAAGGTGCGAGTTATTCCAGCTCTGGACAAAATGCGAACAAAGCCAGCCCAAACTCCGATGCCCATGCAGCACTTGATGATGTTCTGGAGTACTTGGACTTGATGTCCAGGAAGGGCGATTTCAAGGCCACATTTAGCTTGGGGAGGATCCACTACGATGGGCAAAGAGGGCTCGCACGAAACATGAAAAGTGCAAAATGGTACTTTATGAAGGTTGCAAAACTCTACTGGCAGAGAGAGGGACGTATCATTGAGAGCGACAAAGCAGGACTGGAGAAGGTCGCGACCAAAGCTGCTGGTTATCTTGGCCGGATGTTTATGAGAGGCGAGGGCGTGGAACAGAATTTCGACAAGGCCCGGACCTGGTTTGAGCGAGGGATCAAGAGTGGCGATGCTGGCTCTCAGTATGGACTGGGACTTATGAACCTGGAAGGTCTGGGCATTCCAAAGAACACGATAAAGGCGACGGAGTACTTCAAAGCCGCCGCTGATCAAGACTATTCGCCAGCTCAGGTTGCCTTGGGCGCCCTCTACTTAGATCAAGGCACCCCCAGTGATATAAGCGTTGCGAACCGTTATTTTGAACTTGCAGCAAGATATAGCCATATCGAAGCCTTCTACTTCCTGGCAGAGCTCATCGATCAAGGCATTGGACGCGATAGAAGCTGCGGACTCGCTGCAGCGTACTACAAAAACGTCGCTGAAAAGGCCGAGCCTCTTCTTTCATCCTTCGCTGAAGCCAATCAAGCTTATGAGGAGGGCGACCACGAGCTTGCCATGGTTGATTACATGTTTGCCGCTGAACAAGGCTACGAGAAAGGCCAAGCAAATGTGGCATACATGCTCGACAAACAAAAATCAAGATTGGCTCTCTCTTCATGGCTTCCATTTTCCAATCCCCGCCCACTATTGCTGCAAAATTCTGCTCTCGCTCTAATATATTGGACAAGATCGGCCAAGCAGTCAAATATTGATTCGTTAGTCAAGATGGGCGACTATTACCTCGAGGGGATTGGTACGCAGATGGACTTGGACAAAGCTGCTTCCTGTTACACAGCGGCTTGCGAGTATCATCAGAGCGCTCAAGCTCTATATAATTTGGCTTGGATGCACGAGAATGGAGTCGGTCTTACTCAGGACTTTCATCTTGCCAAGAGATACTATGATCTAGCCCTGGAAACAAACGAGGAGGCGTATCTACCAGTGACCTTGAGTCTACTAAAGTTGAGGCTTAGAAGTGCTTGGAACACGCTAACTCATGGGAGAATCAATTCGATCCAGGATGAGCCAGGTAAATCCCCCATATACCATTCCTATTACCATCTTGACACTTTAGTAGCACCGAAGAAGCAGTGGTCCATGTCAGAATGGATCAGCAACTTCCTCCGAGACGATCATCTGTACTATGGAGATAATGGCTATGACGATAACTATCTTCCCGAAACTGATCCAATGCCTGGAGGAGATGTCGACGGTCTGTATGAAGACATTATTGACGACGGGATCTTGGAAAGCATCATCATTCTTGGATTGGCTGCGGTGTTGGTGGTCCTCATATACTATAGGCAGCAGCATCAATTAGCACATAGGAGGGGCGAGGAAGCTGCCAGAGGACAGCAAGTAGACCAGGCTGCGCAAGACGGGCAACGACAACAGCCCCCGCACGAAGATAGGGGCGTGTTTCCCCAGCCTGGAGACCTCGAATTTGGGCAATGGGTTGCTGGTGGGGTAGGACATTGAAAAGATACAAATGAAATTTAATTGAGCATGTAAAAGAAACCAGAGGGATGAATTGACTTCTCTCCGTAGAAATGATAATAACGATAAAAATCATTTTCGCCTTCCTTCCCCACCCAAATGCGGCCCTGTTCCGCATCGTCATATCTCGCGAGGTGAGGCTACAAGTTCCTCCATCCAACATCAACAATGAGATGCCTACGCTAATTGATACATGACTGATATCTCAACAGCACTAACACAATCACAAGATGTCTACTCCAGCTGCCAAACGTCGAAGAATCGATACCGCTTCCCAAACACTCTCCAAGCCCTTTCGCTCGCCCTTTAAGACGCCCTTAAAGTCGCCAGAGAAGACTTCAGCATCGCAAGACAGTACCTTGACAGCAACCAAGAGCAGCGTTCCTCTCACGCATAAGAATACGAACTCCCTCCTCTACGACCCCTCAAAAACTACCAGCCTCCCAGCTCCGTCAACCTCGTTGGCAACGCCGAATCGTTCAAACCGAGCAAAGAAGATCTTCTCATCGCCTGTCCAAGCTGCTGCGCTTAATACCGACCCTGATATAGCTCCACTATTACGCGCTCAGAGAGAAATGGAAAAGCAATTACGCGAGTTGAAGGAAGAATTAGATACTGCCGAGCAGGCGGGGAAGATTGAGGCTGATAGTGCGAAGAAGGATCCTAGTGGAGAGATTGATGGCGAGCTGGTAGAGCTGATTGAGAAGTGGAAAACTGCTAGTCGACAGGCCGCAGAGGAGTTGTTTGGGAAGGTCAGGGATAGGGTCAATTGGTTGGTCATTTCATGGATCTGGTCGAACACAAGGCTAATCTGATAATAGGATGGGTGGCCCAAGAGCTTGGAAGGAGATGCAGAATAAACAGCAGGAATTTCAAAACAGTTGGGACCAGGAGGAACAGACGAACAATGACTCCCAAGATGACGATGGGGAGGGGAAAGATATGGAGAAGAGGGATCTCTATGCGGAGTATGATATCGAGCCTGAGACTGAGAACGAAAAATCACAGCGTGCCAAGGGAGTTGGTGATACCGGAGAGTTGCCTGGACAAGAAGACGTACTCCATGTCCATTCATGCCTCACTGTCAAAGACTTATACTGATCGTTATCAGGAATTTACAATGGCTATGATGCTGAGAACACTCAATGTGGATTTGGACATCATTGGTTATGATAGAGAGCAACAAAGATGGATTGACTGATAGACCCACGAAGAAGAGAGAGGAGTTGAGACACAGTATACCGCGGGGAGCTTTGCAGCATAGCTGAAAGATTTCTCCTTGCATCTTCACGACTTGATACCCACTTTTGTGCACATTGCATTTAGAGCGTAGCTGCCATTACAGAAATAAACCAAAGATTATGTTGAAAGCAGTACTTTTGACGGCCATTCTTGAGTTCAATAGTCACGATCCCAACCAGCCCTCCCTTCAAGGGCTTTCGAAAGACACTTCGGGAAAGCTCTTGCTTGGCTTGTCTAACAACGCACTACTCTCTCCTTTCATCACGAAATCAAAGAAAGCCTCCACATAGGTGGTGATAACCTCGAAACCCCGTGCTCCACCAATTGTACCTAGCAAATCCGTAGCTTCGGGAGGTAAACTTCTTCTAATGCCAAGTACATCAACCACATCAGGCAAATCGGTGAAGGTATTATGGGCACTTCCTGCCAGCATCAGCTCCCGCTTCCAACCTGTGAGGTTAGGCCATATTGCTTCCCAAGTGGGATCAATTTTCCCCTCGTGTGCTAGCATCAGAAACGGCTTATCCAAACCTTTCTGGATTACGTCGCCCCAGAAAGAGCCGTCGAGATTTATTCCCGCGATGAAGCGGGAATCGCGGAGCATTGCTGTAGCAGCAGTAGCTCCGCCCAGCGAATGTCCAATGATTCCCGTGTTGGACACATCCAGTCTGCAAGCGAGGCTTGGAATGATTCTTGCGGTTGTGGAAGGCTCGGAAAGCTTGTCCAAGACAAACGAAACGTCCTTCACTCGAGCATCGAGATCTAGCAGAATTTGTGCTTCTGTCGTAATGTTTGCTGCTAGTATGGTTGAATTGTCCGGGAAGGTAACAATGGAGGCATCGTACGCATGGTCGATTGTAACGACGGTGTATCCTCTGCTCGCGAGCTGCTGAGCAATGGCGTTGTAAAAAAGCCGGGTTCCAGCCAACCCAGGAGAGAACAGAACCAGTGGATAATTCCGTGATGTTGAAAGATGGTGGGGATTTGCTCTGGAATGGCAGACTTGGAGGTCCAGCGACTCGAACGTGCCTGGTTGAACACCAAATTGCGCAAGTGCGGCGTCTTCGAAGGCGGCCGTGATGGGGTTTAAATCTAGAGTGAGGTACGGGGAGCATTCGGCTGGAGAAATAGGGTGAAAGACGGAGATCATGAGCCTTCTTGGTTGTTTCGTCGGAGCGAAGGGGTCCAGGCGAGCATCATCGGTGAGCTCTGATATGAGAAGCGTGGTGTTATAAGATCCTGTGGGTGGAGGGAATGGGATTGCAGTTACGAATTGAGCAACAAGTGCCAGAAAGAGGCAGGCTTTAACTGGAGAGGTGAGCATATTGAGCTGCAGATTGAGTTACGAGGCTGCATATGCTGCATGTTGAGGCACGTTACTCTTATATGCTGCTCGAGAGTCCCTCGACGGAGTCTCCTGCTCGGGGAACCGCGTTATCGGGTCAGCTTTATTTTATTCTGACCATAGAACGACGTTCCAGAGATGAAGTTCTCCCGGAGAACATGGATGGAAAAGAAATTTGCTGATTCATGAGATTTGGAAAGACGTCAGAAGTTATACGATGACTGGTCAATTTTATACGGCCACGATATTGGGCATGCAATGGCTGTAGTTTTCCTAAAATTGGAGCCATCGACTCTATCAGCGCACCTGCGCTCAATCGCTTCCTCATTGGGAATAGCAGTGGAACAAAGCTGCCGCCTAAGAGCCCTACCCGTCCACGACCACCTAGAATCAACAAATAAATGAGCCTTTGGATCCTCCACGCATTTTGAAATATGATAGTTTTATGCAAGTTGTGCTGGATCTGGTCACAGTCTCAAACTCACGATAGTTGCTGTATTCATTCCGGGCGATGCAGACTTCCTCATTATCAGCTTGAATTTTGACGGATGAAGCCGAATCCGTGAGTAGGTCCTTGGACTCGACCGGTATGGTCCTGGGCCCTCTTGACAAGCGTGTTCGCAAAAGCCGATGCAAAGCATGTGCTAGGAGACGAATTAAGGTACCAGAGCTCAAACATGAAGCCTCTTGATTTGCTCAAGCCTTACTATTTACAGTGCGAAGGCGGCTCTCCTTGTCTTTACTGCAGGAGAAGGAAGTTCACGTGTACGCCTCAGTTTACAGAAAGTCAACCAAGCTTAATTTTCGTAAATCAAGCTCCGGTTGTCGATATTGAGCAACCTCCGTCCACGTTGTGGCCAAATGTACCTCAAGACACCATAAGCCGGTTCGCAAATCATTTCTTCACAACCTTCCTAGTCCACAACGACTTCGCGGGAGCAAGCTTGGATTTAGACGCCATTAAAAGCCAATTCCAGTCAACCCCGAGCTTTTACCATGCTGCGATTGCAGTTGGTGCTCTTGATCTTGGCAGTCCCCATCCGTCTTCCATTGTACGGAAGGGGACATCCAGATTGGAAGCCTTGAATGCCTATCGAGCATCCATAGTTGAATTCCAGAAGGAAATCCAAGGCACAGCAAGCATAGAAAGCAATGCATGTTTATGGACCACCTTCTTCTTGGGCCTTTTCGAGGTTTCAACTTCCTTTTCTCCTCTTGGAGCCTCTGACTAATTATGAGCCAGTTAATGTTTGACAACACAGGGGATGGCTGGGTGAAACATATCTTCTATGGAACTTCCAGGATCATGCAGATTCGTGGTCCAAAAGCACATCTGACGGGCCCTGGGCGTTCATTCTTCTTGACCGTTCGGCTATTTGAGATCTGCCGCTCTTTCTTCTACCCAGAGCCCACGTTCCTTG
Source organism: Hyaloscypha bicolor E (assembly GCF_002865645.1). Classification (NCBI taxonomy): domain Eukaryota; kingdom Fungi; phylum Ascomycota; class Leotiomycetes; order Helotiales; family Hyaloscyphaceae; genus Hyaloscypha; species Hyaloscypha bicolor. The sequence continues at coordinate 1,596,477 of NW_020194558.1, forward strand.
GAGAGGCGAATTGGATCTTGCTCATGGATCGAATGTGGGAAGGCGACCTAGCAGAAGAATGGCACCCAAAGGAGAATCTTCTGGATCTTATGACTTCTTGTTCATCACTGAGCCATCGGTGCGGCCTCTGAGAGATCCTCGTGTGCTTTGCCTGCTGACTTCAGGTAGTATGGCTGCTCTACTCAACCCAGGCTCAACTCGCGACCAAATACCGGAGGAAGCTCTTCTTCATCTGGCTTCGGAAGGCATCGACTTACGCAACGCTCTTTTTCGATGGTCGGAAACCTTTGCGGCGTGGCGGAATCTTGATTCAACACACAAGGAAGATGCACGCTCAACTTTAGCAAACATATACTTCCACGCCATTTCGATCTACCTATCAGGACTATACGACTACAGATACCAGTTCAACCAGATCCTCTCGGCATCTCTACCATCAGATAACATCCAAATTCATGTCTGCGAAATCTTGCATCATACCGAGGACGCGATGAAAACGACACGCCTCGCTGGGATCCTGTTCTTCTTCCCGTTAAGAGTCGCTGGTGCAAGAGCAAGAACTTCGGCGCAGAGATCAGCAATTTTATCAATGTTGGATAGAATTACACAAAGAAGTTTTGTGGTTGCACAGGCCTTTTCTCAAGTCCTAAAATCTCTATGGGGAGACAAGGCATTGTAGCAAACCCCCGGGAATTAAAGTATGACATCTCGCTGTTATCTTGGGCGTATCAATTTATCACTTCAAAAACAGAATGTGGGTGACTGCGCAAAGCCCGTATATGCGTATATACCACTGGGACTGATACTGAGGGATATGGATAAATCAATCCGTCGATCTGACCGAAACGTCTCTGATCATCTTTCCTTTCTCACATCAATAAACATAGGCGGCTTGTGTCAGGGGCAAGCTAGTTGCTGCTTCGCAGGTAGCATGCACTCCATCGGCCTCCACCCGATAGTTTTCTGGATCAACTTTCATCTTTGGCATCACGTCATTGAATTTCATATCCTTCTTCCCAATCTTGCGACAATTCTTGACGGCTGCAATCTTCTTCCTCAGCCCGTACGAAGCGATGTTGCCCGAAGTGATTGAAGCTTCAGAGACGAAGAGTACGGAGGTGGGTGGCACAAGAGGTGCGAACATTGGACGAGCAATGATGGGCTGTACAGTTGGGATGGAGGCATTGGGGTCACCCTAACGAGAAGGTTAGCCGAGAATGAAAGGAGAAGAGGGGCTCGGCTACCATCTGTGCCCACGCGATAAATCCGCTCTTGATAACAGTCATGGGCTTTGTTCCAAACCAAGCTGGATCCCAGACTACGAGGTCGGCCAACTTCCCTACCTCGACGCTTCCAATGACGTGGCTCATGCCTTGCGCAATGGCCGGATTAATAGTATACTTGCTCACATAACGTTTGACACGGAAATTGTCAGCTCCTGTGCCCTCGTCTTCCTTCAATGCTCCGCGCTGGGTTTTGTTCTTGTGGGCTGTATTCCAGGTTCGGAGGATCACTTCTCCGCAACGACCCATGGCCTGCGAATCAGATGACATCATACTGATGGCCCCAAGATCGTGGAGAACGTCTTCGGCGGCGATTGTTTCAGCTCGGATACGGGACTCGGCAAAGGCAACGTCCTCGGGAATATTCTTGGACAGATGGTGACAGACCATAAGCATATCAAGATGCTCATCAAGGGTGTTCCTAGTATATGGTCTTGTTGGATTTGTCGAAGATGGAAGAACATTCGCATGCTCAACCACGCTGATAATGTCAGGTGCATGGCCGCCTCCAGCACCTTCAGTATGGTATGTGTGAATTGCTCGGTCTTTGAATGCAGCAATTGTTGATTCGACGAAACCTGATTCGTTGAGAGTATCAGTGTGGATGAGACACTGAACGTCTAGCTCGTCGCAAACTGTAAGGCAGGAATCAATGGCTGACGGAGTAGTTCCCCAATCCTCGTGGAGCTTCAGACCACAGGCGCCAGCGATGACTTGCTCGCGTAGAGCCAAAGGAGAACTATCGTTTCCTTTCCCCGTGATTCCGAGGTTGACCGGCAAAGTATCGCAAGCCTGAAGCATATCACGCATGTAATTCTTGCCGGGCGTGCAAGTTGTAGCACTCGTTCCAGCACTGTCAAACATTAGCAGGAGCATCTTTGCGGGGGAAAATCGTGCCTTGGACCAGTTCCACCTCCTAACACAGTTGTGATACCAGATGAGATAGCCTCGTAGACTTGTTGAGGGCAGATGAAATGAATGTGGGTATCAAAACCACCCGCAGTGATGATCTTGCCTTCTCCGGCAATCACATCTGTGCAAGATCCGACGACCATATTGGGGGAGACCCCCTCCATCATATCAGGATTACCAGCTTTTCCAATCCCAACAATGACACCATTCTTAACACCAATATCGGCTTTATAGATACCACTCCAGTCTACAATCAGGGCATTCACAATTGCCAAATCCAATGAAATTTCATCAGATACGCCGGTCGCTTGACCCATGCCTTCTCGGAGAGTTTTCCCTCCACCAAACTTGCACTCGTCTCCATACGAAGTCAAGTCTTTCTCCACCCTGATCCAGAGATCAGTGAAACCCAACCTGATAGTGTCTCCTGCAGTCGGACCAAACATTGTAGCGTAGGCTGCCCTATCCATCTCAAACATATCGATATGTGCTGCATCGCCGTGTGGGTCCTGAGTATGTGCGAAGCCTGCTTGTTGTAGCTTGGCTAGTATCTCTTCTGCGCGAGACAGGTCAACCCGGCCAGTTGCCAGATGGTTTCCACCACGAATGACTTTGTGCCCACCAATTGCAACCAAGGTGACTGCCTTGGTGTCTCCAGGCTCGAAACGAACAGAAGTTCCAGCAGCAATATCCAGACGGTAGCCGTATGCTTTGATACGATCGAATTCCAACTGAGGATTTGTCTCGATGAAGTGGTAGTGAGAGCCAATCTGCCACGGTTAGAGCTTTTATATCACGACGAAAGACTGAATGTACCTGGATTGGTCTGTCTCCCTTGCTCGTAACCTTCAGCTTGATCCGCTTCCTGCCCTCGTTGAGCACTATCTTTCCCTTGACTGTAACAACGGCTCCTGGCTGCTTCGTTGGCTCATATTCCTCCCTCTGTGGCAACGGGAATATCTCTTTGTCGGGGATGGGCAAGAAACTGCCGTATAATGCTTTCGCAAGATCACCGTCATCGCTGCTAATCGGGTGATGCACTGTGACAAGGTAGGTCCCTGTTGGAAAGGTACCTTCCACCATTATTTCCGTGAGAGTTGACGAGACAGAGGGAAGGACATGGCGGCGGCCGAGCATAGTGGCCCCAATGGACATGAGGTCTGCAACGGAGTGGTTTCCATCGCGGATGAGCTTGCGATTGTCAGTGAGGATTGGGAGATATTATGGGCATAGCTGAGACTTCTTGAAGGTTATTTGCAATCAGAGCCTATCTCAAAGATTAGTACAGATTCTTCCTTCTACGGACCGAGCCAGCATACGCAAGCTTCAGAGTGATTGAGCTTCACCCCACGAGCAAGTCGTCTCTGGGCGAGAAGGCCGACCTGGGAGATGACCAGCTTATCGAGCTGTTCGGCAGTGTCAGTTACATCGCCCAGCGCAATTTTCGAGTTCAGGACACACTTCTTTCGGTACGAGATGCATCGTGGATGGGCAATTGCTATTGCTCGTTGCGGTGGAGAACCTGAGCTTGAGCCTGAGCTTGAGCCCGGCGTGCAACTGATTTGATCTGATCTGATCTGGGGGTGAAGGTTGGATCGCGGAGCACAACCCCGCAGCGCCAAAACCGGCCGTTTCCCCAGCGATACAGTAAGTGGGCGCAAGATAAGACGCCCCTGCCACTGCCCCTGCCACTGCCGCCACCAACCGTTTGTCCTGCGCCCTGCGCCCTGTCACCGTGCTGTCAAAGTTGGGTAATTCAAGCCAACGCATGTTTTTGTCAAGGTAAGAATGTAATCGTCTGCATTCATCCATCTCCTTCCATGGTCGTGCTCCCACTCGAACCGGAAGAAGTTGCCATAGCTATGGCTATGGCGATGGCTACGCTGCCACCATCTATCACCAACATATTCATGCATGCATGCTCCTGCTGTGAACGCCGTCCATATGCCAAAATGCAACCCCGCAAATGCCCCTTCCGATTCCGTGGTATATGTAACTCCGACTTAGATCCCTTCCCAATGCAGCGCTAAATGCAAAAATATATATCAACTACTAGAAAAATCCAGGAAAGACTGCCAGTAGCGTTTTCTTCCCTAACAAGTGTGTAAGCACGGCCGTCTCCGCATGAATGGGAGCTTACAATGTGGCCGTTCACGCTCTTGAATCACGTCCGGATCTTGAATTGGAACCCGTGTGGTTGCCAGTTCTCGGATCCTTTGCTCGACTAATTCTTGTCGAGCCGCCTCCATCACCTCGGCTGTTGCGTCGTCTTGTACCTGAAAACGAGATGGCATGGCGTTCGTCATGAAGACTGGCTGTGGTTGAAGTGGCACTGTATAAGAGATTGCAGCTGGCGGAGGCGTTTGGCTGAAGAGATTTCTCTTAACCCAATTTTGCATCCGTGATCTGGTACGCTCACTTTCTGCGTCCAGCTCCTCATCATGTACCATAACCGTCGATCTTATTTCTCTGAGGTTCCGCTCCGCGCGAACCATGGCGTTGGTGACCTTGGTGGGGCAGTATCCGATGGGCAAGGCCGACTTCTTACATAGAGGGCAGAGCGAGCTGTTGCTGCCTAGAAAGAGATCGATGCATTCGGGATGGAATATATGCCCACAGGGAATCTCGCGGATTTCGGTTGTCCCAGGCTCAAAGTTATCAAGACAAATGGCGCAAGTTGGCTGGGTATATGGCAAGAATTTATGAACAATGAAAGAATCTGGGTTCGACGTGCTGTCATCAACCATGATGATTTGTGCTGTTGGATTATTCAGAGGCATGTATGATCCGTCACCCGTATGACGGGTCCACACGGACGACCCTCCCTGGCAACCGGGCTGTCCGCTGATAGTTTCTGTGGGCTTCTTCTTTGGCTCTGGAGATGCTGGCGGGGATTGCTCCTCTGACGTATAGATGAACAACGGTAGTTGGTCAATGAACTGTTGAGGCACAGTAAGGCGTTTGATCCCTAGGGCTTCGAGGTTGACCTCTCCACTAGCCACACGTCGTTGCAACGATTTTCGCCGGGACCGTTGAATCAGATGCATTGATGCCGAAATAGTTCCAAGCGTGAGAACAGCTATCACCAGAACGACCACCAAGAATACCCATAAGCTCGGAAGGGTCGAAGAATTAGACGTAAGAATCCTGGTGTATAATCGAACGTAGTCCCTCGGGTCTATCTCAGGCAGCTCTGATATTTCATGACCCCAAGGAACGCTCGTCATATTTCCGGAGTATAAACTTAACTCGTGCACCAACCCTTTTCCTATCGCGCCAGGGACGGCATAGACCGGGTATTGGAACTTGGACTTCCAGGCGCCGTCATCATTAAGGACCCATACGTCAGAGTCTGCAGAAGGAGGTTGGGTAGTGTTATTGTCCGGAAGATAAAATATTAGAGCTCGGCACGGGTCCAGACGCGCAGCAGCTAAGTACTCTAGGGTGCATTGGGTGTTGATCCAAGGCACAATGCCTATCAGGGTGAAGTCCTGGAATATAGAGTTAGCAAGTTGATAGACTAGTATTTGTAGGTCGAAGCAGCGTTTCAGGAGTCAGTTTTCTTGAAAATAGTCATAGAACAGACAGTTCTCGAGACATTAAAACCCGGACGAGGCGCTTCGGGGCCTAGGAGAGTACATACTGTTGGGGGAAGGTTGGCTTGCCGAGTAACATTGGCTGGAATATATTGCTTGGAAATGTTGTAGCATTCATCGTTTTTGAGGAGGTCCGGGACATAGAGAAAGCCGTCGATACGCCCATCTTGGTCAGAATTGTGTGTAGAGAGTGTTTGGAGGTTATCTTCGAGGTGTTGCGAGAAGGAGATGTTTGACTGCGGAGGCCTAATCAGAATCGGGATCTGATGCAAGGCGGGGAGACACCTACGCTCAATCGTGCAACCCTGGCATTGTGCTGCGTCGCGGCGGTGGCGGCGTCACTCCATTCTTCGTTCTGGACGAGTAAACTGTGCAACAATCAGTATCCACTTGATGGACTGTCGTGGCCACGCGTGCGAGATTCTCGAGTCGCGGATTCGATCGATGGTGGGACGTGACCGCGACGACGGTACGGTTGGGTGGGAAGAGGAGGGACAGAACATACACGAAAGTATTTATGTCAGTCACCGCTGCACGGAGGGCCAAGTCAGCATATGTATATCCTCGGCAGGAGCGCTACGATGAGGGCCAAGAAGGCAGACAGCTGGGCGCCAAGAACGATGACACTCATCTCAATTGGCAGGCAATGGAATGGGGTGAGACCTACACATTCTAAGGAGCGACCGGCGGTGCGCCGAACGGTCGTGCACCTGGCAACAGCCGCCTCGCGCAGACCGAGTCGTGGATTAACATATGTACAGACAGGGTGGGAAGGGGAGGAGAGTTGTGATCTCTCGAACAGCGCTGGTCTGTGAGGGCTGAAGATGGGTGGAAGAGAAGCCTTTGCCAAGAGATTGGCGGTTGGGGGACGGCTTCTGCTGGGACCGCGAGATCTTGGCAAAAGCTTGTGCCCAGGGCTGACTCACGTTCAGTACTACTTGTACTCTTCCGCCCTTGAATAATTACGGTACAGTACGAGTGGGTCCTTTGGTAACGCCACACTGAAACTTCGTTAATATCCCCGAATTAGGAAATATCAGGGTGCTTTTGAGAGCTACGATTCGCTATCCCCTTGATTGCGTGCCTTTAGTTGGGTGTAAATCGTGGCATGAGTGTGGCGAATATTGGACCCACCCGTAATTATTCAAGGGAGAATAGTAGTAATTTACTACGGTACTCTGTGGTATCCAACCCGAATACTTACTCCGTACAAGTACAGTGGGTCCTTTAGTAACGCCACCATGAAACCTCGTTTATAACCCCCAACTAGGAAATATCAGGTGCTTTCCAGAATCGCTATTGGCTACCACCCTTGAGATGGCCAGTGCTTGGGTGGTGTTATTCTTGGACCCACTGTAATTTTTAAAGGGGGGAGAGGAGCAGGGGTGTGAGGCGTGTCTCGAACAAAGTGGACTGTGCTGGGATTTGGGCCGAGGGAGCTTAGTGGAAGAGTGAAAATACCTTACAGTACTGTACGAAAGGGAAAACCAAGAATACCCCGTCCAATTTGCGGGGAAGGGAAGGGAAGGGAAGGGGAGGGAGGCCAGGCAGATTTCGGACGGTGGCGCTGGCCTGAATACTTACAGGATTTTGAAATAGCAAAGTCACGAACTTTGAATTGGATCTGATAAGACATGGCCGTGACTCGCGGGTTGAGAGTGAATTCTGAAACGCTTTGGGGGGGAGGGCCGATGCCGACTTGCGAGATACGCACTAGCGGCATGTTCGTTCCACATTTTGAATGGAGCTTTTCTATCTGCTAAGGCTGAACATAATTACTGTCCCAAATTACTCCACCAGCCCAGTCATTTCTCCTTGCTGTGAGCTGAGCAGAGCTGCAGCAAGAAGGGCCAGGCGAGGAACAGCTCGCGGCGTTCGCCGCCGCTGAAGCAGCTACAACAGTGAGAAGAAAGGAATAGGTAGACGAAGAAAAGCATAGGTGTATACCGATTGGGCAAGGACCGAAAAGCGCAAGTCATATCTACTGTAATATTCTGCACGCACCAGCAGCGACACCAGTGGCAGCCACCACTAACTCCGGAATCAGAGACAGGATCACAAGAAAGTCCGGCACCCCAGGGGCTGTTGAATCTTAGTCAGCGACAGAACCAAAGAAACATCACTCATTGCAATTCAACACTCACAATCCCCACGAACACACCCTGTTCACCAACAACGCGCGATGCCTCCTCTTCCGAGTCAGAAGAGCCAGAAAGGCACAGGCAAGAAGGGCCGCGATGTGCGCCAATCTCGTAGTCGCAACACGACCCCGAGTTTGGTCAGCGCAGGTGCTCAAGGCGAAGCTGGCTACACCGCGTACCTCGAGCTACCTATTACGCAGTTTCGAACAGCAGATGACATTACCGAGCATTACGGAAGTGCGATACCCAGTTCCAAGGATTTGGAGGCCCTTCTGGATCGACTGAAGCGGCTGGTCGAGGTGGTTGAGGGTCGTGGTGCGGTATGCGACAAGGGCATGCGGATGTTAGCGCAGATTCGAAAAGAAAGAAATGAGGAAATTGAAACCGAGAGGAGAGACGAGGAGCGGAAAGTGAGGGACGCAGCAGAGGAGGAAGAACGTGGCAGAAACAAGGCAAATAAAGTGAAGAAGAGAAAAGAGCTGAGTTCGACGAGAGAAGAGAGACCTTTGACCCATGGAGCACATGGCCTGGCACCGCAAGACGGAAGCAACATAGGTAAAAAGAAAATTGATCCTACCCATCATGCTTCCGCGCACCACTCGGTCCCCAAAGCTGACGGTATACACTCAGAGCCCTCATCCCCTGCGCGAGATAAATCAGCACGGAAGACGTCCCCTTCACGAGACAACGATTCTGCTAGCTCATCGCTATCACCAGTCGCAGTCGCAACACCCGCTGCTACAGGCATGGACATCGATGAGAAGGATGCGGCAGAGGATTCTGATTCCAGCATGGATGAGCGCCAACCCCCTCCGGCACCCGCAGTTCCACATCTCCAGATATTCGGGGACGACCCTTCCACTTTTCCAGATCCGACGGTCTACGAGGTTCCCGATACCGAGACCACGAAAGACTTACCTCGATCGAGGAAGAAGGAGATTTATTCAGTTTCTTATTTCCCAAAGGAGGATCTAGAGGACCTGATTCCCGGCACGCCTCCTGACAAAGATTTCAGCAATGCCAAGCCCACCAATCAAGTACAAGCCAACACCTTTGCAACCTACCTCGAGCCCTACTTCCGCGCTTTCTCCGAGGAAGATCTTGCATTCCTTCGGGAGAGAGGTGACCGAGTTACCCCATTCGTTATCCCCCGCCGTGGCAAGAAGCATTATACGGAGATTTGGGCTGAGGAGGATGGCGCCTTGTCGGTCGACACCCCGCAGCAAGCTCGTGACAGACTCCCTGCGAATCAAGCCCGTGGTGATGTTGAGTTGATGGACGATCGCATCGCGGAAACAGACCAGGTCTCAGCTGGCCCAATTCTCTCCAGGCTTTTGGCAACGATGAGACCAGAACATAGGGCTCCGCCTGCAGAGGAGAGGCCAACTACGAATGGTCTCACCAACGGTGAAGCCAACGTAAACGGTGAGGCTAATGTTGATCTCGGTGACCCATCCCAACCTCTCAGTGATGCTCCCGCTCCCATCCCACCTGCGACTTTCATGCCAGAATCAAATTCCGAATCGTGGAAGAAGGCCACACACCCAAAGCTTGACCATGCTCAAGTCGATGAGCGAATCAAGCAAGAACTTCGCCACATCGGATTCCTGCCTCCTGATACTGAACCTGACTATGACGCCCACTACGACGACGAAATTGCTGCTCGCTTGCGCTACCTTCAGGGCAAGCTCAAGGAGACCTCTATCAAGAATGGTGCTCGCAAAGCTAGACTCCAAGAACTCGTCAACGAGCGAATGGCCCACCAAGAGTACAGTACGATTTTGGAGGATCTCGATGGCCAGGTCCAAACTGCATACCTCAAGCGTACACGTACCCTAGGTAAGAGCAAGAAGACCAAGAGGCCTGGTGGGGCCGGTGGAGGAAGCCATTTCGTTGGTGGAGTGAACACTGGAATGGCGAGACCCGGTATTGGTGATTTAACGAAGACAGTGATGGAGAGAAGAAGAAAATGGATTGATACTATTGGTGGTGTTCTAGATAAGGATGCAAACCAAGTTCGCCGGAACAAGGATCCAGGAAGCTCTATTTTCAAGCCGGAGTGTATGTCAGATTTCATCAGAAAGGAAAAGGAGAGCTGGGACGACGATGCCGAGGAGGACTAGATGTCTCAATGGCTTGATCATCTGGCATTGTTAGCTGGCAGAGACGGGGGACAACTGGAGGGGCGATCATGAAACCTCCAAGCTTCTTGGATGCAAACTCGTTATTGCGAGGAGCGAGTTGCGCTACGCACGAAAGTCAACTTCACACATATTACGAGCCATGTCCATCGAACCGGTCTTTGATGATTGGACCGATGGTGCCATTACGGGTTCGCGGGTTCGCACCTGTTTCATACTTTACTGATCTTGAGTAGTCGGCATGTTGGTCTTAGGTGATTTGCATAGTACTGAACAGGGGCGAACGAATGTGATTACTCCCCTTCCCAACTTGTGCAGAGTACCATTTCCTTGATATGATCCTGAGCGGTAGCAAAGACAGATCAATGGGGCAGGGGGGACGATTGGTGAAGAGATCTCTTCGGGGATTGAACCACGGGCAACGCACCGGTTTGCATGACCTAGCCATGCCTCCTCATGCACGTTATGGCCCTTTCAAGGTCATCTATACATACCAGTGTAATCTAGATGATAGTAGGCCACGCTGTAATTGAAGCATGAAATTGACTTTTTGTCCTTCTATTGCCCGAGTCATCCAATCTCCTTGTTGAAATAGAAGGCTGCAGAAGTTCCTACTTTTGCAGTTCCGCTCCTGATTCCTTTGTAGTTCCGTGATTTAAGGGTTTGAGCTCAAGAAATTGCCCCTGTTTTTGCCCTATGAAGATACTTCATTCATCCGATGCAAACAGATGGCTTCAGCCAGTGTGCAATCCCATCCTAAATTTAAGAAGCTGAGCGGAGACATTTGAGGTGAGGCGAGGCTTTGCTTCAGTTCGTGCTCTTTGTGCTGCTCTCGCTTCGCTGTCCGCACCTTCCAAACTAAACAACGAACTCCTCAACTTGAACTAGGAGCAACCTTGATCTTTCGTCCCACGTCGAAAGGCCGATATTGCGCTCTCACGAGATTGCCTATTCCCCGTGTAAGTACTGCATACGCAGGTTCAGCCATTGATTTACGCCGAGGTTTCCTCTGTTTGCTTCAACAGCTCTGGGATATATCTTCCCACATCGTCCGCACACGTCCAGAAACACCCCCCTTTTTGCTGGTTTGATTCTTCTTCCAGCGTCCACAGGGCAATAGTTTTCTCCCACGAGTGCCAAGGATAATCATGCTAACGATGTCGCAGTCGCGAGGGCACGGAAGATCACAGCGCCGCCACCTTCCGAGCAGCGCTCTCTATGGACGCCAGCGAATACAAATCCCAGCAGCAAGCCATCTCCCGCAAGGCAGAAGAGAAGGGGATTGCACTCGACGTTTTGAATGCCGTGTTCGATCAGAAGATCGACGCCATTGTTAAAGATTACCCCGGGACGCGTCCGAGTTGGAGACTTGGACGCGCTGAATACTTGTAAGAACCTCCCCCCACCCAGAACTCAATCTTAGAGATCTCTTCTGACGGGTGGTTACAGAGTGTGGGCGCATTTTTGTAAGTGGTAATGGGCGGACATTATCCAGCAACTTACAAAGACATTGCCAGTTCCCAATGAGCCGTTCCCTGGCAGTTTAATCCCATTGGACAGTGAATTAACCAAGATGGGCCCGAGCATTGAGAAAAACACTGATAGTTATCGACCGAAAGAAAAGAGGGATATGACCATGGATTGGGTCCACGACAAGTATCGAGCCGATTCCCCCGACCACAAGGGGGAAATTGTTGAGAGCAGGCGCGGTGACCACTACGATGGACCGGGAAAGAGGCGAGTGCGCTCAACCGATTCTTACAAGCCGGGTATTGGTGATTTCAGCAACCACAGAGGCGACAGCCGGGATTCGTACAGGCCATTGTCCAGGGATAGTCATGAACACCCTAATGACGGCCGTCATGGCGTCCATAAATCCAATGCCTACTATCAGTCGGTCCTTGGCCATATGGTTGACAAAGCGTTTGCTGCAGGCATAACTGCAGAATCCTTCTGCGGTGCTTATTATCGGTGCGGTGGGAAGGTTAAGAAGGACAAGCCAGCCGCCAGCGCCTACTGGCTCTTGTGGAGACAGGAATGCATGATCTGGAAGCAATTCTGTATGTGATTTGAATCAGCTTGCAAGTCGAATACTGATTGTTCTGAACAGTTCCAAGCCAAGGGTTTATTGGAGCCGAACCTAAGCTTAAACCCACAACACGGGACACAGAACCAACCAACTTTTCCTTGTTGGATGGTTCGAAGCTCTGGAGTGTATTTAGGGCATCACCGACCTATGGGAGATTGACAAAGGAGACCCATCTTGGCTCGTCTATTCCGGCTGACGCATCCTCTCTTCCCAAGAAGCCTCAGCCTATCACGACGGCGTCTTCTTCTTCTACTCACGAGTATAAAAACAATCCGCAGCACCCTTCTCAACCGGCCAGTTCAAGCAATTCTACCCACAATGACCAGAACAATATCCAGATATTGGAACTACTCAAGACTAAAGCTATAGCTCGCAAAGTTTCAGCCGGGAATCTTCAAGCCATTTATCAAGAGAAGCAAAGATTAGCGAAAGACCACTACTCTTCAGACCAAAATGAAGAATGGCAGAATTGGTTCGTAGAAGCTACTGTATGGGGTCGTCTCTGTAAGTCAACTTACAACTCATTTTGAATGTACTAACTTCGAACAGTCAAAGATGTTCCGTTCCCAGGTCGAGAGCCTAGATTTTATCATCGCTCTGGAGACAGTGGACAAATCGCAAATCCTGCACTTGACAAGCATTTTGTGTTTTTGTATGCACCCCAAGAAAAGGTGATGGAACAGATGGCAATCAAGCGAGGCATTAGGAGGGAATTTTTTCAGTACCTCAACAGGACCAGACATGATGCCATAGCCGTCCATCCACTGTGTACCTGTTATGCTCGGAACTTTCTCGCTGACCGCCTCACTTGGCGCAAATTCTGTAAGTTGTTTTCTTCCATTGCATACTTTAATAACTGAGATCCAGTAGTCAAGGAACAATTTCCAGTCGCCTGGCCTTCCCAGGATCACAGCAAAGAGTGCCCTGCCAATGCCCAAACTGGCCCCTCCCCCCCCCAAACACAGGCCATCACGGCGCCTCCAACGTCGCCGACTGTAAGAGTTAGAGAACGCGAAGCTATGGCTCAAGGACTACAGCGCCACGTTGCTACTATCGAGCTGCCTCCGAAGTCAACAATTGTCGAATCTCAAGAGCCGGTAGCTGTAGTTCTGCCAACCCAAAGCTCCACCGCTATTGTCAAAGCATCGGCGGAGTCCCAATGTGCCTCTTACTCGCCGGGCTTTGCTTCAACTCAAGCCCCGGCGCCAACTTCGAACCCGCAAGGTCAGAGAATCAATATCACAGTCCCGCCGGGAAAGCCGTCGCAGCCGCTCCAGGGTAAAAGCTCAACTTTGGCTGGCGTACGAGTGGGAGAGAGCCAGGCTGAATCCGCCCCAAGGGAGGTAGCTGCGTCTCCAGCTCGAGAATTTCGGGAGATACCTCCCCCAATGAGCGTCCTGACCGCTTTAGCCCAAGCGAGGAATAACACGCAAATCCCGGATGGTGCTCTGGTGATGCAAGATATGGATGTGACGATTTGTAACAGTGAATCTGTAGCGCAGATGTTCCGATGTTTGCAGGCCGAGAATGCTGCTTCTATTTTATCCATCAGTGATGGCTTGAAGTGCCACTTCCGCTATAGGCGACAATGGAATGGTGACCTCATACTCTGGATTGAGCCATATATGCTTGGAGATACTGCTGCTTTCTCTGGAGGGCATTTCTTCCTCAAAGGCTGGGTACAACGCAATCTAGGATTCGGTGTTGTGCAACCTTCTTTCTACCGGAATGAGATCTACAGCCACCTCAACTTTAAGCAAGCGGCGACGGCTTCAACCCGAGTGCACGATGGAATGTCTCCCATCAATTCTGACACTGGAAACGGCATATCGTCAGCCAGGAATATCGACGGTGCTACGGATAACACAGAGCAGAATGTTAACGGTGTCCTGATTGTTCGAGGTGCTTTCCTCGAAATTGTGCCTTGCTCTCGTGCGGCTCTCAAGAATCTGGCCTATTCATTTGTCATCGATAGCTCCAAGGAAAAGGTAGAGCAGGGATTACGATGTTCATTCTCTTTGAACGAATCCAAAGGATCCAACAAGACCGGCGGAACGGAGCTCGACCTTGCAGTGAGGCGACCTGTGAGCACAGAAGATAAGGATTTTGAAAAGGCAACACGGTTTCTACGAGCTTGGGCGTTACGTGCGATGCAAAATACGCCATGCAAGCCTTCCACGTTTCTAGTCTGTCCCGAGGGCTTGTTTATCCTAGGGAAATCACCACCTGTCATACCAGCAAATGACGTCTCGGAAAAGCGTTCGGGCGACCGAGAAAACACTCGGTCGTCCTTCAATGCCTCCGATCTAGATCTTTTGCTTAGTGAAGAGACTGCCAAGGTTTGTCCCAGCTTGTTTGTCAAGTCGAACTTAAGTACTGACTGGGTTTAGGCAGAAGGATCTTCACGTCTTGTCCTGGACGAAGTCACTGGCGAAGTAGCCAGCCTACGAGAACTGCTGAAGAAGACTCTTCACAGAGCCTCTGCTAAGATATTAGAGTCCTCGACCATAGTCGATGGCGAGGACGACGATGAAGAAGAAGAGGAGGAGGTAAAAGTGTTTGGTACAGATGGACAAATGAAGGATATGGGAGGAGGAAAGTTTGTTGTGGTCAAAACTCAGAAATGTTTCGAAGTTGCTGGTGTTGTCAGTGGAAAGCGTAAGATGGAGGAGGATGCAACCTTCGGCGAGTGCGCTGAGAAGAGGGTCTGCACCTCTAGCGACACGGTTCCTGAGTACCAGGATTCTAGCGAAGGTATGTTCGTTACTCGATCCTTCACTTACATCCTCTAACAAGGTCCTATAGGCGTAGTTGTAGCAGTGGAAGGTGTTACCGGAGGAACAAAGCAAAATGGCGTTGATGAGCCTGCCACAATCCCGATGAAGAATCACTCGAGGGCCGTAGAGACCTTTGAGCTTGCTAATGGGAAGTGCAAGGCTGAGGAGGTTTCGCTGGAGGACCATGCAGAGCAGAACGGCGTTCATGAGTCTGCTCCGACTCCTTTGGAGAATGGCTCTGGGGGTGTTGAGACCTCTGAGCATGCCAACAGGAAGCGCAAGGCAGAGGAAGTTGAGCCGGAAGACCGCGACGAGAAGAGAGTCTGTGTCTAACTCGTCTCCTTGCCCTTTTCGGGAAAGATGACGGGCGATGGGATCTGCACGATGTGTATCACGGAGAAGACATTGGACGTGACATTTACGTTAGCTCGCATCAGTGAGTGGATATTGAGAGAACGATTAGCCTGTAGAGTAGATGATTCTGTTGAGATGATCCTTTAATGTGATCGGACGGTGCTGGACATAGCCTCCACTCATCCCTCAGTCCAGACACACAATAAATACTAAGGAAGCAGGGTAGAAAATTGGTATAACTCATCGTTTCATTTCACATACGTATGATGCTGCCTACACCCTGCGATTAAGCTCAACAAATCAACTCCATGCAAGCAAAGCATAGAATATCGTAAGAAGAGCCCAATGCAACCCGCCTGCCCGTCTCCAGGAACGGCACAATCCTCATTAAGTCCATGCTCCGCTCCATGCTTCAAACCATTCCCTTGCCTTTCCATGCGAAACCCCCATCTAGAAAACAACTATCCCTAAGCTCTTTCTGTCTTGCATGCCCATATGTACCGTCATCAACGCCAGTTCATCTGCTATCCACAGCTACTACTTCCGAATGCAAGTTTGAAGCCTTTTTTCCCGCAAATAAAACATGACTTTAATCATTCAAAGCACCGTATCAGGGGGTTAAGGAAATCATCGATGATCGCGATATCTGATCGCTGGAACGTAAAGCCCGGTGGAACGCCTTGCTAAAACAACGCCAGTGTGTAAAACAACAATAAGCAATGGTAAATGGCCCAGCCAGTTCTTCCTTTCGTGCATGAAAATTTCGCCGCTTTCCGGAACCCGAGTAGAGAGGAATCAAGAACTGCTGCCTTGTTGGGGGGTTCTTGTCAAACTTAATCTGACGCTCTGATTTGGAGTGGTGGTGGAGCTTGCAGGCATGGGACGCCGCGAGAATTGCTCTGCGAAGTGATTGTCGAGTCTTGATACCATTCTTGTGTCGAGTCTTCCTGTAGAGCTTGTGGCTCGGGCGCGAGGACTCAGGCTTGGTCTTGAGAGCCAGGGGGAGGTTGTACTACTCGTTGGGGTGGACGAGGTGGACGATGTAGCTGCTGGTGTCGTTGGGGTAACTGCTGCATCTTGTGTACGACGGTTATTGGCCTCGATGTTTTGACGAACAATGTTGTGCAGGAAATCGGGAATCTGTTGCCATTGGCCCAATCTCGCCGCATTCAGTAACCTGGGGTGCATGGCTGGGCTTTCTGTGGCAGGTCTCGTGCCCGGAATATTGGCGTCTGGGGAGAGATCTGAGGAGAGGAATGGTAGACCACCAGCCTCAACGGCTTCCTTCAGCCATTGCTCCCATTCCTCATCCATAACGGTAGCCACATTGCCTGCTTCTCGTTGCGCAACAGCAGCCCGCAATCGCTCGTTCAGCTCAACACCCACGCTCTGGATCTCTACGTCCGAATCATCACCGTCCTCATCCATTTCATTGTCGTGCCCCTCAGTCTCTGCAGCCTCCTGAATATCTTCCATGTCCTCCACATCGGCACGTTGTGCTTGAGGAGCCGCTGGGACTCGCATTTCAGGGGGAACCCAGGGTTCGATACCATCCTGCCCAGCAAATTAGCACTATGAACCCGGGGAGAGAAAATTCAAGGGTTGCTTTGGCTTTCAAGACACAAAAATAATGGAGGCCGCAGCAGCCCCCGAAACGGATCCTGGGCTCTCAAATCTCAGAGAAATGCAGGGGAAAAAGCTCACGCTAGTAGTATCCCGAATAACAATTCCCTGTTCTCGCTCAAACCTCTCCTTTGCCCAACGCGTACCCTCCCATTTGGTCAAGCTGGCGATCTCCGACTTCGTGAGGCCCAAGTTGTCGAATGCGCGGAAGAGTCTCCGGTGCCAGGTGTAACGCGAGAGGCGAACCCGATGCGGTTGATACGAGTAGTCGAGGCCGGGATACTTAGCTTCTTGCGAGGAGAGATGTCCATAGAATGCTTGCGTCTCGAGACGGACTTCAGGAACGAGCTGGCGTTGAAGGAGTCCTTGGAAGTTTTGGGGGTCGGTGGCTTTCGGCTTGGGGAACATGCACGCGTAGACGAGCTGATCAATTGCTGGGGCCTTCATCTTGTAGATGGGCAGTTGTATCTGCAAGTAGGTCGTAGTGCTGTGTGACGTAGAAGGTTCGAGTTGAAGGTAGAGACCTTGAGTTATAGTGAATTCGTATTCCCTGGCCAGCTCCCCCTTTATGGCAGTGAATTCGAATCCACTGGCTGCGAATCAGCGTGATTCACAACCATGCAAAGTGACAGCGTCCCCCTTTCGTTGCGCAGGTGGATTGCACGGAATTCCAACCAACTCGAAGTCTGCTCTCCTGGAAACTCCGAGGGTGAAGGAACACGTTGGTTGGCAGCAGGAGGCGCGGCGCGGCCTTCTAAATGTGCGGCGAGGGAGGAAGGAGAGAGGATTCCGTGGTGGCGAGGACGGAGGGAGGTGAGGTCTCGCAAGAGGACGTGGGATGAAGTGTGGGTGTGGTTGTGGGTGCAGTTGTGGTTGTGGTTGGGTTGTGGTTGCGGTGAGCGTCGTGGTCGAGAGCGTTAATGGCGTCGGCACGGTCTGGTTTCGCCAACGGGTCAAGGACTCAAGCCATCACCGAACTCCAGAATTAGCGGGCCGGCCTGGGACGTATGATTGTGGGCCGGAGAATCGAGTGCTGTACGTACTGTATGTCGATTTGCGAAGCGTGGGCTGGAGCGAGTGTTACAAAAGAAATGAAGAGCTGCCCGGCAGGTCCTTGCTTTCTTCTGTGGCTCTGTCGCGACTCGCGGAATCTTGATATTCCTCCCCCCCTGGTTCAGACTGCCCTCCTTTCCTTCCTTGGATCGGCCTCCTGGATCGGCCTCCTGGATCTGACAGGCCCAGCAAATGGGCAGCTGCGACTCTGGGCCACTCAAACCGTTTTTGGGGAATGCTTAAACTCACGCGAGATGGTTCGACTGCGAGAAGGGGGAGGGGAGTGGAAGGGGGCAGAAATATGCGCAGCGAGCCTGCGTTTTGTGAAAGACCGACGACGCAGAGTCAGCAAGCAGCTTGGTCCGTCGTCATCTCATCACTCCCCTCTCACGCATGGCATCCCCAGCCAGAGCCACATCCGCAGTGGCCAGACCGCAGCGTGTCCGTCCAGGTGTACATCGGAAATGCACCGCCAATGCATACAGAGAACCTCCTGTGATGACACGTCGTGACCGCTGACCCACCAAGCGTCCCCTCAGCAGCGCTGTCTGCTCCGTCAATATCCTCCTCTTCACTCCTATCCTATCCCGGGAGATCATCCAGCTCTCCGCCAGAAGCCCCTCCGAGTTTCCCATCTGCGTTCCAGCTGACTTGGAGAGAAATCCGGATGGCTTCAATGCGAGCCAATCCATCGCCTTGCAAGATACCAATGAGAGGCATCAGCCTGCAGCCTCTTCCACTTCCATCACCCGCATCACCCCCCTCCTGCACAAGCCGTCCAAACCCTGGGCCAATCGTTCCTGGGCCGGATTCTGGGCTGGAGACCCAGCGGACGGCTCCCTACAGCACGTAATCAGAGACGAATCGACGATTCGCGACGTTCCTTGCAGCCGGGGAGACGAGCCTGTCAAAGCCCAGCACTTCCCTGCCGCCCAGCAGCTGGCCCCTATGACTGATTGGCTGCTGTTTTCACCGAGGAAAAGGTTAATATATCGACGCCTGCCACAATGCAAAGTTCCTGGTACAGTACGAACATGTGCCAGCGCATCTGAGTATATCTTGTTTATTGTCCGTCCATCGACCATGCTAGTTTCATGAAGTAATTGTTATGATGAGCTAAAAGTAACAGCAAGGTCAAAGCAAATCCCATGGGTATCTTTGGTCATAGTAACTCCCCTTGAATGCACCGATGTCATAACCATGCAAAGCAGCCACTCGTGCCCCAAAATCCGTTTGAAACCTCCGCTACAACTCTACCTCTGGATGGGTATGGTTGTCCTGAGTGGAAACCATGGTAATGTTATGCCACCCATCGACACTGCTTGCAGCCTCACCTGCTTCCGCGCTGTCCCGGAGCCCGCCAGTGGTGATCTCTGACTCCTGAGATTGTTCCCGCGCTTGAGAAAGGACGAGTTCCGTCACAATGGGATCAGGAACACTGACATCGATAGCCACCATCCCGTTATCGTCGCTATCCTCCATATCTGATCCGCTATTGTAGTCAGATCCAAGAACGTCCCTCCTGAAGTTATCATATTCCTCGGCAAGACCGCCGTAGTCATTCAGAAGCATGGTATGTGTTGCTTGAAGCAGATTGTACTGTTCCTTCCAATTTGTCTCTCCATTACTTGACGACGAGTCATCAGGTGTGTCGGAGTCTGGTTGAGATTCATCATCGATAAAACTGTCTTGCTCGTCATATGCTTCGTTGAAATGTTGGTCTGCCTCGTCTTGCGAATCATAGGCCGATGAATCGTCATCGAGGTAGTTACCAACGACGATTCTTCGAGCGGGACCTTCGATCATCTCTTCCGAATGCTCGGTCGCCGAGATCGCGGGGCGGGGTCCGTGAGCCTCTGGATATAGCACCTCAAAGTATGGATCTGTGGCTAGCCCATCTCTGCAGTATCCCTTTTCGATGCCAGTGCAGAAGCCCTCGGACGTCCAAATCTCATGGCCACAGTATGCACAGCGAAGGATCTGATCGTCGTAATCGAAGAATGTGTATCTGCTACCCACCTGAACCGGGTTGTCCTCAATGTCAAATATTTCAGGTTCTGCATCATCGAGAGCTACTGAAATAGCTGAACTCTGATCGTCCGGGACTTCATAACCATCGCGGTCGCTACCTACCTCCGAGCCTGGGCCATGGTTCGGCACCGGCGTGTCTAAATCGAAATCCCCACGATATTCGAGTACATTTCTGTTTTGAAGAGTCATACTGCTGTGTTCGCCAGAGCCCCCCAGTGGTGATGAGCCGTGGCCGTCCACTTGCATCCGCGCACGCTTCGCATCTCTTTCGCCAAGACCATCCAGGATGGCTTTGCGGCGCAAACTTTGTGACTCTGAGCCCGGTGAGACAGCCGATATGTTTCGCGGTGGCGTGGCCTTTCGTGCCACTGGTACTTCATTTCCAGAAGCACCAAAGGGTCCCAGTAAGCCCTGAGAGTTTCGCCGGACAGTCACGCCGGAAGCTGGTCTGGGGGGAAGGGCGGCAGTTCTGTTTGTATGTTTCAATACAGGGCTTACATTCGGGGACGACTGAGCACTGGCAGTGGTGCGAGTTTGCTGGTCCTCATGATCGGATGAGTTCTCAGCAATAATCATTCGCATTTCGAAGTCATGCCGGAAGATCGAAGCAGAGCAATGCTTGCCAAAGAGGTTTCGGATGCTGACTCCTGCTCAACATAGATCAGTAATCGAATCTGGGATAGATTTAAGACGGAAACAAACCCTCGTGCCAAGTATCTGCGTCCACCGTGCATGCATAAACATCCTTTGGGCGGAACACTCTAACCAGGTCGCAGAGTTCGGCGTAAGAAGAGTGGCGGGAATATGGAAATGTGATAACGCGAGGAAGACCTTGCTCCTGTTGCTTGTTCTCGGTGACCTTGGCATTTCGCTTGTTGGTTAATGATCGCAAGATGATCTTAGCGAGTTCCGACAGAGACAGGTCATCTTCTTGACGGTCAAGTCCCATGTCGTCAAGAGATACAGCTCGGGTAGTCGATCGAGAACCTGCCTGAAGCATACTTTTGATATCATTCAAGATGGCGTCCTCGATATTTGCAAATCTGCAATGGCTTCAGACTTTATCCAAATTTTAATTTGCGAAACTCACAGGTCAAGAAGCTGATCGATAGCCAAGTCGCTGTCGACTTCCAGCTCCGGCCGTTGTGCTAAATCGCCTCCTCCCCCGCCAACGCCAACCTCAGCAATCTCTCCGCGCTTTGTTCTGGTGATGATTGGCTTAATCCAGACCGTCTTCTTATTTGTAGTAGGACAATGCATTCCCTTCTCGCAGCTGTGCAAGCGAACGTTCTGGTCGTCTGTAAGACATCCTTCCTGAGGCGTATTTCCACATATATAACCAGCCAAGACTGGACCTTCGTGCGCAAGGAAAGCAGCTGAAGTTTTGTCCTGCTTGGTAGACTCGCCTCGAAGAGATTGGTAGAGCCGCAGCTTGTATCGATCGACGTGGATCTATTGCACTATTAGTGTGGGTCGTAGGATTCTACAAAGGGGATATACTGGAGACTGCAATGCTTTAGATAGAGCCATCCAAACTTCCTCATAACCGAAAGTCCAAGCCGCAAAGTGGAAGACTGTATCCTGAGGATACTTAGATACCTTCTGCAAAAGCTCCTTGATTCCGTCGGCTTTAGTCGGGAACTCGATAGGCGACGTGTTGCTCGTGTCCAGATAAATACAGTCCAGGGTCTTCAGGTCACTTGTATACTCGATTAAAAATGGATTCCGTGTCAGTGAATTAACAAACCATGGCTCTGATCTGATGTCGCCAGTGTATAGCACCGCCTTTCCATCACCCTCGAACACTGGAATAACGTCAATAATTTGACCACAAAAACGGGGCAAGATATACAGACAGAACATAACTGCTCCTGTACAGTGATTTGCATCAAATAACGTGACTTGGATATCCTTGCCAGGTTGCAGCTCGATCCGAGTTGGCGTTTCCAGAGGAACCGGCTTCAAGAGCTTTTGGAGATGCTTATACGTCTGTTTGCGGGATTCAAGAATACCGAGCTCGAAGTTGAGTCTATGCGGATATCGCTCAAGCCGTAGAAGAAGCTCTTTCGTTGCCGGGGAGCAGAAGATACTGTCCACGTGATTAGCACGTGAAAAAGTAAGAGCATAGGAGTCGTACAATGGAGACTTGAACGACTCAAGGCCAGCCAAATGATCGCTGTGGACATGACTCAAGAAGCATGCAAGAGGCGGGCGATGGCCTAGAACAGGTCGGAAGAAGTCAACTGTGATTCTCGTCAGAACTGTCCATCGTGGTGTGGCAGGATGGCAAACCTCGAACGTCAGGAAACTCCACCATTACTCCCCCAAAGGTTGACATCTTGTCGCATGCTCAACTTAAACGTCCACGATTGAGACAGTGCCTCGCGGGTTGGGTTCTCAAGGTTTGGAAGAGGAGGGAAGAAGCTAGAATGATAAGGTTGAGGTTCGTAACTTGCAATATCCGGCGCGCTAGCGACGCGTGACCACGTGCTTTGCGCCTTGGAAGGAAGGAAAGACCGGCAAGGTCACACACAGTACTTAAGCAGTTTCTGGCATCATACTTAGGAGGAAAGAGACTTCTGTGGACTCATGAATTTTTGAGTTCTAATTTTCTGGGGAATTGCAGCGCATTGTAACTTGTCTTCTCACGACCCAGCAAGTTCTCCCAGCTGATTGACAAGTACCAGACAGAAATGAAGGATCGAAAGTATTCGTTGATTGAAATTTAGGGAACTTTATTCTGAGGGTCTCTTTTTATGATCTAATACTTTCATGATAATTCAGCGCATTTTACTATTTACTCCACGTACGCCAATCAAGCCAACCTTTGTCTCACAAGAACTGCATGGCTCGAGACTCGATCCAACAGTCGTTTAATATTGTTGAGAACCAGTGCAAAGTCATAAAGACAGCTCCGCCACCATCTCAGAATGAGCCCTGTATATCGAGATAGATCCCTTCAAAAATGAGGTACATTTCGGGGCCTTTGTCTTGGCCTTCGGGGAACCCTGGCGCCCTCCGCAAGGTCCCGGATGGAACACTTCCATTCATCTATTCCCTAGAAGACATCCGCGCTTCCAATGTTGTAGCCACCCAGAATTCCAATATCTTTTACACCCACCGGCAATCGTCACCATCTGAACTCCGCCACTCTAACCGTCTCATCCGTGCCTCGGACGTAGTGAAACCTGGACCATCGTTGCTCCGGATGAACAATCTCATCAAGCTGCCTCACTCTCGCTCTTGCTGGTATGTAGTCCATCTCAACACCTTCCTCCTCTAGCTCCATTGATTTTGTAGCCAATGCAGCGTAGTATTGCTCGTCATGATAGCCCTCCCTTGTCCTGAACATATGCATAAGTGATATAGCCTCACGCCGAATCGTCCGCTCTCTGCAAAACCTCGCGACTGTGAAAAGAACAGAGTTGACGATCAAGTCAAATGAATATTGCCAAGCAGGATTTTGTACTTTTCTATAAAGAATTACGTCTCTCTCAAGATCAAGTACTTCCTGGAAAACAGAGGTGAGGTGGTCGCAGGAGCAGTTGTCCGTGTCGAGGCTCACCGCAATGGTAATGTCGAAGGCTCTGGTCAAGGCAACTAGATCGGTCAGTAATAACTTAATACGGATTAATTCGAAAGATCTGTGATCTCGTCTCCGCAGAGATCGTAAGACTATTAGAATGAAAAAGATATTTCTTCCCCACTACTTACTAAGTGATTTTGCTGCAGCTTGTTCGCGCTTGTCGGTCGACAACATAATTCTCTCATAAAGACCAGAAAAGGCGGAGCGCCACCGAGAGAGCTCCAACGAACACTGCCCTTGCTGGACCGCGAACGCGTATGGATCTGCTACTTGAGGCTCGGGAGACTGGTCTTTCCCGGGTGAAATTGACAAAGCAGACACCCCTTCTTCGAGAATTTGAAAGTTCGAGTTTGTAGAAATTCGGCCATCTCCGGCAAGTTCAGCAACTTCACGAATAGAGTGAATAATTCTCCTGAACATGAGCATGGCGTAACGATGAGCGTCCCTCATAGTTTCAAATTTATGGGGCATGTGTGCCATCGTTTCATCGCCTTCATGTCGAAGCCTAGCATGCTCTGACGCCGGTCTTGGATCAAGGTATGCTGAGACCTGACAATTGAAAAAGTTGGCAGCCTGGATGATGTCGTCTTCAATCAAATGACTTGCTGGGGATGCGATTCCAATCTCGAGGGGGTTCTTGTAGGGGTGTTGGACGAGCCACTGCTCAAGGAGTCTCTGCCCGCTGATGGCTGCTCAAAACATTAGTACTACAAATCCTGACAGGTGTGAAGGGCCTGAAAGCTACTGGGCTGTCACCACTTCCTAAGACAAAAAGCCAGAGAAATCATGACGGTCCCTTAGAACGTTCTCAGGCTCTCTGATCTTACAAGAAATATACCAATTTGACACGAGAATAAAACGTACCATGGGCGTGAGCAGAAGCCGTGTTCCCCACAAGACTTTCAAAACAACACACCAAAATACAGCCTATTAGGGCCTTCCTGCTGTCTCCGGCCTTTTCCAGGGCATTCCTCATCTCTTGAAGCGCTTTTTGATATTGCTTGTACGCAAACTCGGTCTGCTGGGCGACGATGGCACGATGAGATGTATCTGTATCGGTATTGTGTAAAAGCTTCTTCGAGGTGCTCATAGCGGCCAAGGCCGTAACCACCTTCTGCGTAAACGGCTCCTCGACACAGGCCTGTAAAATGAGGCGATGCCAGAATGAGCTGTCGAACCAGCCTTCGAGCTCTGCTGCTGTTTCGTTCTGAAAAGTCCTGAAGTAGCGTTCTTCGGTCTCATCTGCGAACTTTAGTGGCGAGGAAGGGACAACCATCAGTTTGGGCCGCGCGTAAGGCCCGGCCAGGACTTGGGAATAGTTCGGTCTTTCTACTATTGCTGTTGAGGGTATGACCAAAATTTTCGGGTTTACGTTCTTTTTCGGAGGAGGCGGATAGCCATCGCACTTGATACCGAATTGGATGCACCGTAGGCAATTTGCTGTTTAGCAGTGAAGTCAGCAATTTACGTGATAAAGATTGTTCAGGTGGGGATGCTGCTGCTGCTGCCGCCTCGTGGAATGCTCATGGCAGATCACATAAAGAGTCATGGGGTCTCGTTTCCACTACCTACGTCGATTTTCATCGCATTTGACCCGTCGCTTCCTTCATTGTTCAAGTTGGTTAGCAAGCTGGAGTCTCCTTCCCCTTCTCCTGCCTGGCTTCATACTTGCAACAGAAACAGCCCGTCCTCGTCTTCTTGGTGCCACGCCGTGTGTGAACCTTCCTGAATAATTCTTGCCCGAGACCGAACCCTATCTGCGGTTTGCTGGCCATAGTAGCCATCCTCGAGGTCTGGCGCAAAATGTCGTGGGGCGAGAGGAGCGTGTCGTGAAGTGGACGTTGTCTATTTATGATAACGCGGCTATGATCTACTCGGTAGGATAAAAATGTCGGAGCCTTGTTCTTACTGCAGATAATGCTCCGTTATCTGATTGTGATTGGAGCCCTCGTAAAAGTATCCATGTTTTTATCCCCACCAAAAACGCCCGTGGTAACGTCGGGGAAAGCCAACTTGACGAAGGCGGCTAGATTACTGAGAACTTGAATTGAGTTCGAACCTGGTAAAGCTTCTCTGGTAAAGGTTGTAAAACGCTGTTAGGAGTTGTGAACGATAGCAGCTGTGGGTGAAGTTCTACTGAAGCATCTAATGTATCCTGGCCACGGCGTCTGCCCAGTAAGCGAGAGCTCGGCAATCCCGAGATCATTTCAGGGGTGTCACGTGTTTCGGGGTGTGCTTAATTACCATGGTCCCAACATTCTTAGTTAACGTTTTCACAGGAAAGCAGTTGAGAGTCTTGCGAAGGGCATTTACATTCAGAGGATTAAACGCCTACCGCTCACCGCCATGCCAGACTAACCCTCCAACGCCACGTGA
The DNA here is from genome assembly GCF_002865645.1 of Hyaloscypha bicolor E. Lineage (NCBI taxonomy): Eukaryota > Fungi > Ascomycota > Leotiomycetes > Helotiales > Hyaloscyphaceae > Hyaloscypha > Hyaloscypha bicolor. The sequence goes on from NW_020194558.1 coordinate 1,622,439, forward strand.
ATTCCACCCAACCAAAGATGTTCCCGGCCAAACGCCATTCCCATATAAGCCGAAAACTCTAAATCGCCATCATCTCCCTCTACCGTCCTTCTAAGATTCCAAATGTGACCATTCGGGGATGGTCTTGATCTGCTGCCACATGTACTTCTCCAACTTGTTGGCACACTTGGCATACGGTGTAGTATCATTATTGTACTTTCTGCAGTTGTCGAAGATCAGCTTCGCATCCCTGATGAAGTCTTCAGGTGTTGCGTAATTGTCGGCTTCTAGCTTGACCTCCATGGTGGACAGATCCATGGGTTCCTTGATCACTTCGTAGTAGTCGGCCACATCGTCCTTGTTAACGGGCGTCAAGAAGGGCCAGGAGGATTGGTGATTTTGCATATCGTTTAAGAGGTGTAGAAGTTGGCTGTAGTTAGGGCCATGACGAGGCTGTCTAGCCAGCTCGTCCATATCACGGGACCAGCCAGATGCTCGAATAGCTGGAATAGACATCGGATCGATCTTGCAGATGCCATTCTTCCACTCCCTTGGTGGTTGGTGGACTTGGTGACTCTTGCTGAAAGCCCGAATCTTGGCGTGTACGGCTTCCTTCTGCTTGAGTAACATGCGGCCCATCTCAAGATACCTCACTCGTGGGAGCATCGAACATTGCATTATTGTTCCGCCCTCATAATCCTTAATATAGCCCATCCAAACTGGTTTGTCGAGAGTGATATCCTTGGTGAAGCCTTGTTTCTTGAAGTACCCGATGGCATAGTTGTCAGCATAGGTAAGGAAATGCATAACGTCGGAAGTTGCTTTGACATAATCTTTCAAGTGGGACATGAGATGTGCTCCATAGCCCTTGACCTGCTGGTCAGAGGAAATGGCACAGAAGACGATCTCAGCGAACTTGCGACCTTTGAAGGGGCGGTATGTGATTCCTCCAACGACCTCAAGGGGCTTTTTGACAATAGCCATTGACAAATGTGTGCGATCGTACACCAGGCGGGCTATATAGTCCTTGGGCATCTTGGGAAGCTGCTTCTGAAAGATACATTTGAGCCCTGTAAGGATAATAAGACTCTCTCGTTGGTTGTCATTGTTGACCACGCGGAATTCGATCTCGCCATTTCGTTCCTCGATAACTGCGGGCTTCTCAGGGAAAGGAATTGCTGGAGCCTTGCTTATCTTCGGCGTTGGCTCTGGCGAGTCGCTGCTTGTCTTGATTCTCTTTCTGTCGGAGGGGGTGTTTGGTTCTTCCGTCGCCTTTCGCTTGGAAGCTGGACAAGATTTAGCAGGGCGGGGTAATACTAAAGCGGGTCGTGAACTCACAGTTCTCTTTTATAGGGCCCATTCTGGTGGGCGTGCTGGGTGTCCGCGTGGCGAAGTCGCTGCTCGATGCTATCGTGTTCTCCTCTTCAATCCCTTCGCTCGACTGACCAGAGGCGTCGCTGCTGTACTTGCGGGTACGACGTGTTGGGCTTAGATCGCTCCAATACCTCCCAGGACTCTCGAATCTTAGCTTCTTGGGAGCGGCCATGTTAGCTGACACGGAACAAGAATGTGACGTATAACGATAGGTGACTGTCATAATGTTGATTGAAGACTTACCAGCTAACCTCTAGATGCAACGCAGGACCAGAGTCGTGCCTGCCCCTCTGGACGTTGTGAACTTGCGTCGTGGTTTAATTAGGTTGTGAGTGATGTCTGAAAGATGGGGTAAGGGCAAGTGCCGCTTCAGGCGACGTTGTCAGCCTCACCAAGAAATATCGGAGCTCTTTTCGCCGACGCTACTCCATTTTTAGACCCCTGTCAAAGAGAAGGCCAGCGAGGCCAAATCCGCGTGCACCTTCAAAACTCACAATCTCAAAGCTCGACTATTGCACCTTCCAACACAACCTCCATTTTCCTCCACGCAGTAATTGAACCCATTCGAAGCTTATGGAGTCACCATTGCATCAGGTCTGGGAGAGTGCCGTTGGCAATCCCTTCGTACCAACTGTTGGAAAAGGCAGCCACTTCTTCCTGGGCTTCACGTTATTAACGATTGGACTTCTGCTCAGTGGCCTTTTCGGCCTCAGTACGTCCTCCCTATTTTCATTGATGGAGCCATAGCTGATTACCGTGATAGACCGGTCCATCGCCAACATCGGAGCTCTTGGAATACCTGCTTCGTTAGCCATTGCGTAAGATGAAGCATGCTGCTATTCTCCCGCTTTCACTGATATTCTGCAGGTTCGGTGCGGTCTACATGATCTGTGCAGTCGGCGTTTATGTATAAGATCTCGATTCCCCACGAATTTCTTTCCACCGCATAAAATTGTACACTAGTAGGAGCATATAAAAGCAAGGCGTTCAGATTCTCCCACTGTTGGAAGAATCATTCAAGCTCCATATCAAGACGAACAAGCACAAGACCAAGTGATTTTACCTGCCGCAGAAATTCTCCTCTCCTTTCGATCGTCCCTGTCACCTACTTCTACAATGTCTACAATCGGCGAGCTGGACCATGGTGCACCTATCTTCAAAGCTGTGTCGAGTTCCGCCAGACAGCTATTCCAACTTCTTAACTGCATACGTTTTGCACCAAAGGCTCAGGTGCAGATCAGCAATGAAGGACTTCGGTTCGCGGTAGAGGAATCGAGAGTGATGCAAGGTATGTTTGCTGGGCAAACAAGTTATGGCTCAAATAGTAATGTGCTCAGGGATTGTCTTTCTCGATAAAGCACTCTTCACCACCTTCAATTGTACTCTTCCAGGACCGGAGCCTTCTGGCGATGACCCTGATTCTGCCACGGCCGACCTTCCAAACTTCTCTATCTCTCTCTCCGCTCTCCTCGAGACTCTTCAAATCTTTGGTGCAGCAGATATTGCCACTACTCGATTCTCAAAGCCCGATAGTGATGCTTACGGGAGCAACATCCGTCCCGGCCGTCCAAACGCTTTCAGCAACCAAGCTCTTGGCATGGCAGGAGTGTGTCGACTGTCCTACGCCGGCATCGGATCACCCTTCAGTATCATTCTTGAAGAATCGGGGGTGACGACGACATGCAACCTCAACACATATGAACCAGAAGGTGCGGAGGAGATCCCATTTCAACGAGATGCTATGCAAGTGAAGATCATTATGCAAGCACGTTGGCTTTTCGATGCCGTCTCTGAACTTTCGTCGACATCGCCCAGTCGGTTGGATATCACAGCTCATACAGGCGCTCCGTATCTAAGCCTCTCCGCTGCTGGGCCACTTGGCAGTGCTAGTGTTGAATTCGCCAAAGGCAGAGACCTGTTGGAGACCTTTACCGTGGCTGAAAAGTGGACGCAGAGCTACAAATTTGAGATGATCAAGGCAGCTGCAGAAGCTATGAGGTTGGCGAGCAAGGTCAGCGTCAGGGGTGATGAACAAGGTGTTTTGAGCTTGCAGTTTATGGTTGAGGTTGAGGGGGGTGGGATTAGCTTCGTTGATTTCAGATTTGTTCCCTTTATCCGCGACGAGGATGAGGAAGATGAGGGTAGCAGCCAGGAGGAAGAAGAGGATTACGAGGATGAAGACGCTTGAAACAAATATCTGACCTCGCCCAGTATTTTTCCTTCCAATTATAGCTGCTATGCTTCAAAGAGCTTCCTATGCCCAATTTCACAATCCAGCAGGTAATTTGCTCTCACAGTATTTGCATATTACACCAAGGGAGTTGAGATCGCTATACAGTCTTTGGTTCTTCCCTCACAGTCTAGACTAAGTCTTAGTGGCGTTGCAGATCTGATAAATGCAGTTCCACAAACAATCATCCCTCTTATGCTCTTTTGAAAAAAGGTCCAGCCAATTGCCTAGGAAGTTTTGGATAGCTGTAACGTTCCGGATTCTTGGAGACAAGAAGAGTATACAGAGTGTACTTTAAGGAGTCTAGACGAATTAGTTGAGGGGGGGGCGAAATCACTCACAGCAGCTACCCGAACGCAAAGTCAAATATCATCCGAAAAGAGGGAAGAAGAGGCAAACGAAAAGTATCATAGAAATCAAATTCAAGAGCTCATGGTTCTTTCCCACTTTCCAGATGTGGATACGCCTTCGTTCTGAAACCCGAAACATACCCAAACGGCAGCAACTCATCCACAGTTGCAGTCCTCAACCCCTCACTATCCTTAATGATCACCTTTATATCAGGGTAGTAATCAAACATGAGCTGGCGGCAGCGCCCACAGGGGGTGATTACGCCTCGCTGGTCGTTTGCCACGGCCACGACGTGTGTCAGCTTTGCTCCATCTCCAATTCCTGGGCTTGAAGCAGATGCCACTCCTGCCGCCTAGCTCAAGGTTAGTGTAGTTTGAGGAGAAATATTGAGTTTGGGGGTGTATACTGATGCGTTTGCAAATGCGACGTTCTCTGCACAGGGGCCTCCTGAGAAATGGAAGACGTTGATTCCGGTGAAGACTCGCCCGTCAGAGCAGAGAGTCACGCACCCCACAGTATGATCTGTTATTCTTCGCTCGGCTGTGCCTCTGGGAACGGCATCGATGACTGCGTTTGCAGCATCTATGAGCGAGTTTTCGGCTGGAGTGAGTGGCATCTTGAGGGGATTTGCGGCCAACAGCGTGCAGGTCACGGAATCAAATGTTCCAATTTATACAGGCATTTTGAATCCGAAGAGTCGTGATTCATTTCTTATTTAGACAGTGTGCTAGCATGAATTTAGGCAGCATCCTGAGTCATCACCGCACTGTCCCCACTTTCCGCCCGTCACATTGAAAATCGAGCCTTCCTTTTGCAGAACTTGCACAAGTCAGTACATTGTACTGTACAGAGAGGCTCCAGAAGAAATGTAGACAGCTCACAGTTTGATATCACAGTCCTCCGCCAATGTTCCTCCATCCTCACGTACAACCACCCCTAGCTGTGCTTCTGGCGCTTGTGTGGTGGTTCCTCCTCATTATCGGACCATATTGCGTCGTTGTCTTTCTCGGCGAAGTAGATTGGGTTGTCCGGATTCCAGTCAGCTTCTTCTTCTTCGTCTTCCTCTTCGGTCAATGGTCGTGGCGTGCTCGTCGGTGTAGTTGCAAGAGTCGTCAAAGTCAAAGCTGGGTTTGTGGTTGGTGTAGAATCAGACTGTATTGGTCGAGTAGATGGGCTTGGTAATGGTGCCGAGGTGTCCCTAAAGACCAGCTTCTCCAAGTGGTAGTTTTCGACGATCTGGGGACATGTATAGATGAGGGAACCCGTAGCTGTATCGAGCTCAAGTTTCGGTCGGAACGGGAACGGAGGGTTCTTGAGCCATTTCGCGAGTTGAGGATCGTTCTCGAGCTCTTTTTTCACTTGCTTGAGGACGAGTATCTGAGATTTGATGCAAGCAGCGAGGCGCTGGTATGGAGTGGCTGTTTCTTGTTGGAGCTCATGAACTGCCTTCTTTTGTGGTTGTGCTCTTGGTGAGGGTCTCCAGGTAAGGGGGATATGTCTCTTTGGTAGTCGTTGTGGTCTTGATGATCCTCTCCAGAATTTGTCCTGATGTTTGAAGCTCAGGATGCGTGCAGCCAATTCTCCGCCAAGTGCAGGGGTTTGACTTGGAAGACAGTTCTTCCAGATCTCGTCGCGCAGCTCCCAGGGGAGCGTGGGGAAGCCTGGGAAGGTGGTAGCCATAGTTCGTGGTTGATGTACCGAACGTACGTAGGGGAATGTACCGTGGGTTTGTGTAGCGTGCGTAGTAGCAAAGTACGAGATGTGTTCGGGGCAATGAGGCGCACTAGCGAGCGTCGTTGCAAGCGCAAAGTATAAAAGGCGTCAGGAATAATGCTCAGAATTTCATCGTGATTGTTCCACTTATGCTGGGAACAATCACGTTTATGTGCGAGCGCGGTTGGGATCTGGACTGTGTTGCACTGGGACCGAGCTAAGGTTAACTCGGAAGTTGAACCAGACGCCAGCAACTTCACCAAAGAATAAGTTATTCAAAGGAATTCTCATAGTTCGAACTATCACGAGAACATTCACAATTTTGCAGTTCTGTTACGTTACAGCAGGAGTGGTATGCAACTAGGACATGGCAGCTAAGCTAAAACAGAGAACAAAGCTTCAAAGGAGATTTGCCCATATCTAGAACTTGACATCACAAACTATATATAACACAGGCAAGTGGTACATTTCACGCTCTCTTAATGAATAAGAATGAATTTTCAAATCTCCAGCTGACATCTTTCAAGTGAAATTTAAGCATATCCTGTGAAGCTGGAGTGCCATGACACGTTATACCACATCGAAAGCAGGAGCCAGGAGTCTAATAATCTAGGGACGGCCCGTCCCGCCGCACGGTCCACCTTCCCGACCCTGTTTTCATCGTTTCTTCTGACTTTCTTTAGAGTTTCCCGCTCTCAGATATTGATCTGCTACTTTGAAGCTTGGGAAGCAAGGACTCGGACGTCCCTTTAGATTGTTTGAGCTTGCATCAATCACAATTAACGGGAAGGTGGAATGAGGTCAAGATCAAGCACGCCCTTCAAAACAAAATTGATTACTGTTGGTGTCCAAATCAACCGCGACTATCCGTACGCAACCCAAGTAGCGAATTTCTCGCCACTTCTATCACCCCAAATGGCTTCTTAGACCCTTCACTGTCATGCGTAACACCCCCATTTTGGACCCCCTGTTCTGTCTCGCTCTTCATTGACCTCCCCTCGGATCCCCCGTGAAAAGTCTCAATGCTTTCTATTCTATCAAACCCCGAGTTTCGAGCACTCTGCTCAAGCCGCCCTAATAATATTGAGTGTGGAGAGAAAGTGGTGGGGGATAATGGATCTTCTTGTGGTTCATCGGCTTCGAAGTTGAAGAACATGCGACAACAGGCGCACATGATGCTATGAGGATGCTGTAACTTTCGATCCTGGAGGAAGGAGTTATCGGTCAGTTGTGTTGTGTATAATGGGTTTAGTGCGACTTACTTGATCCAGAGAGTGAAGGGGGCAAGTGCCCCTAGAAAAGAATTAATTTGTGATCTTTTGATTTGACAACGGACCTACAAGTAACGTCTATGGTTCTGGGCATTGTGCCCATCATTACCGTCTTAATGATTGAAGCAGCTCCTGATCTGTAATTCCAGACCGTCATCAATAGTTATTCTCTTTGTAATCTTGTGAAGAATAAACATACAATACGAGAGGGCCGCCCAAAGTTGTAGTCTGCCACAGCCTTCTCTTTATGAACGTAGGATTCATGTCTCGAAATTGATCTTGAATAGGACATGGTTTACGTTTCATCGCCATGATTGAGTATTGCCAGATCTCGTAGGTTTCAATATATGCAATGGCGAAGTCGGCAAACGCATTGAAGGCTGTGAATTATTAGCTGCAGCAGATTCTCCGTCCAGAGATACTTGCCTCCCGATAAATATCCAACACCCGAAGTTGCCACAATGAAAGGCTGACAAATGGTCGAGCCGTCTTCTGGTGGCCCTTCCCAAGCATAATGGGGATATAACAACCGATTTGAAGGTCGGTAAGGGTTGGGACCGCATTCAAGAACTATTTCGAGCATCATAGTGACGTTTATGAGGAGATGAAGAATCATGCTGCCCATGAGGAAGAATCGGACTTTGTCATTCCATCTCCCATAGATCTTGTAGAGGAACCACATCATACCAGTTCGCGAGAGAGTGGTTGATGCAATGACTATCATTGATCAGAGAGGTATTCAAGTTCAAGTAGAGAACCTACTCAATATTTGGGGAGCCACCTGCCACTTAAGAGCTTCGGAGAACTGTGGACGGCTAAGGAAATAAAATGCCTCCCAAAACCAGCATTATAGGATTTCTGCAGGCATGCCATGTGAGCAACGTCGAGAACCTAGAGTGTATTCTTAGCATCCACCAGATTCAGGGACGGAGTGGACAAACCCATGCAGCAGCGAAGAGACAGTCTTCAAAACCCCAAATTCGATCAGTCGCTTTAACTTTGGGAAAATGAAGTGATACCCAACCCTTGGCGGAATATCGGAAGATAAGACATAGTCCGGTGATGGCTGTACATATCCAGCAAGCAAGGACGATCCCGGTTGCTGTGAGGTTTAGAAGTTAGATAGTCCCATTTTCGCTAGGTCAGTGTGAGCAAATTTGTAAGAAACTTACCACGGTCAACGTCTGCTCCTATCGGAACAGGAATATCCATCTTTAGTCAGAAAGAATAGTTTAATCTGGTTCAAGTTTGTCATGTGACCGTGCTCTTTCAAATCGAAAATCTCGTTCCGTCCCCAAATTAGATCTCTCAAGGACGCTCTCTCCTACCGTTTCGTTACATCAATACACATTCAAGATTTACCCCCTTCAAATGCCTAGGAAGTTCTAGAATTCTAGAGTCCTTCCCCTCTGAGTTCGGAGAAATGTCAAACTGTGACTGGATATTGGGAATCGGTGGCCATGTTCTTATCTAGCGAGTCTGATTTTCACATATACAACCAACTTCAAGGTGACATGAATACTCTTCCTCTAAATCCATAGTTAGGCAGAATTGTAAGTGTATCTCCCAAAGAATCTCCAATCACTTTGAATCTTCCCCTTCATATCGATCATCAAGACTCACTCCCCAATAAGTATCATCACTAGCATAGAATTCCCTCCCCGCAAACTGCAAAGTAGCAGCCCCAACATCAAACAGCGTAACTACATTCTTCTGAAATGTATCCCCCAGAATAAACACATCCTCCGTATTGCTTGACCCACCATCCATCCACCCACTTATACAGATCCCATCCCCAGCATCAAGAATCATGTCCAGCGGATTAATCGCGAAGAGCGTGCCTGCGATATCGATGCTAACAGCAGGAGCCTTGGCCGTGCAGGATACAATGTACACGCCGTCAGCGGAAGAATAGGTTGCGGCTGGGGAGAAAGCTTTGTTGATTGCGTTGGCGACGGACGCGGGGACGTAGTTTAGAGTCGTGCCTGAGTCAACGATATATTCTACTGCTGAGCCGCCGGAGTTTGAGATGGCGACACCGTTGAGCTCCATGGAGACGATGTTGATAGTGTAGAAGTCGTAGCTGTCAGGATAGCCTTCAATCGTGGTAGTGATAATAGGCGTGGAAGTGAAGTTCTGCGTGAATGCAATATCTGGAACACCACCGAAAGCGAGGTAGCCGGAAGGTCCTGAGGTTTGTCGTTCGATGAGGAGGGAGAAGTATTCATTGGCGATGAGACCTTTGGAGTACATCCTAGGGAACGGAGGAGTCAGCAACTGCCCAATACAAAATGTTCCAAGGGAACTGCGGACACTGTCTCGGAGAAAATCATGAGATGGTTAGAAGTAGAAAGGGGCTTCTCCCCAAAAACCCACATGGTGAAAATTGGATTGTAGACTTCTTGAGTACTTCCCTTGTACGCGCTCGTCCTGAGACAACGTCAGTTTCAATATTGCCTGAGGCTTGGTTGAGAAAGAACACTGACAGAGCTGGGTACGCAAGACCCATGAGACCAGAGGTTGTGCCATCACCCTCCCAGGCGGCAGCAGTCACGAGAGCTACCTCTTGATCGACTGTAATCCCCGCGACAGTGACTTCCTCGGTTCCCGTGATTCCAGTAAGATACTCGCCATCCCCATATTCAATGGAGAAGGTTTCACCAGAAATCGCCGCGAAGGTGCTTGATTTGGTATAATATGGACCGAAGTCGCAGTAAGCTGGGTACGGAGAATCAGCGATTGCTGAGTGATGGTGGTTGTCCCAGGAGATTTGTGACGTTGGAGTTCAATACCTTCGGTTGTCGTCTTCCCCGTATCGAGATCTGTGCAAACAAAACCGGCCTCAACGACCCACGTATCACTGGACCCAGTGTCAACAATCATCTCAAAAGTCTGCGTGCCGAATTCGACTTCAGCAGCAAATTCCTCGCCGGTAAAGAGAGAAGTAAGAGTGGTTGTGCTGCCATTGGCAATGAGGAGTTTGCTGAGACGTTGACGACGTGCTGCAGAGGCACCGGTAGCTGCCATTTTGGTCAGGGGCAGGACAGCGGTGGTAGCTATGATTTTGCTTGGAGCACGCTTTGCAACTGCCTTTCTGCTGAAGATGGTGAGGCCATTGTCTCTCTTGACATAGCGAGCTTGGGATCCAGCAGCCAAGAAGCCAACGGCGGCAACTGTTGAGAGGGTAATTTTGGGGTTCTGCAAAAGAGTATATAATTGATGGAAAAAGCTAAGGTTTACAAGTGCCCAAAAATCAGAGTTTTACCCTTAGCGCCATCACGTGCAAAACAGCCCTTTCAACAGCAACTAAGGACGAGAACAACATCATGGGGTATGAAAAAGTTGGGCTTGTTGATCCGAAAAGCTTGAGCACGAGGGGAACGGGGATCTGGGGAGCCAAGACGAGGAAATATATACTTCTCGTGCATCTTGCGCGTGCCTGTCTTCCCCATCTCTTGACCCCTCTTTACCCTCTGCCTTGCAGAGCGCTCCGAGATTTCTGGGTCTGGAGTCGAGCAGCCCCACTGCAGTCACGGCATTCGAAGCAGAAGAGGAATGCGAGCAGGAGATGTATACCCAGCTGCTGTTTCAAGCTTAGGATCATCGGAGATGGAGCTCAATTGCGGGGTTAGTTCAGATAAGACTGCATAAGGTGTCGTCTGCCCTGGGGATGGCGCAACGTTTTTGCGGGTCCCCGTTATCTCCAACGGATAAAACGCCCATGCTCTGGCCTTCCGCCCCACCAAAATACAAGAACAGACAGTAGTGAAAGCTTGTTGTTGCGCCGTGGCTGGCAGTGAAGTTTATCAAGTGCCACTTCGTATGTGTGATCGAGCGAGAAACTTACAGCAGGGAAAAGGAGCCGAGCGGCGGACACGGGTGCGGGGCTGACGCCTTCGCTTGTCGACCCCCTTTCTTAGCGAGAACATCCAGTACAGTAACCAATCACGAGGGCAACGCGCTCGCTCGCTGTCTAACCCTTCGAGATTTCGCGGCCTAGCTCTTGATGTCCCGAGAGCTGGGAGTTCAAAGAATTTTGCAGCAGAAAACCGAAAAGAGAACCGAAGATGCACAAAGGGCAAACCCCCGGGGAAAATATTACGATTGCAATTGATATCTTTTCCCACCACCTAATCATCATAGATACGAAACCCAGAGCTCCATCCACCTCTCCGCCATTCCACAACCAGTAGATTCGGCCACAATTCTTTCATCCTCTTTCTTTGCGATCACTCGATGCTCGGTATATGCTCAGGGACGGGCTCAAGCGAGAATTCGGTAAGTCCTCCACACATAGAGCGCCCCTCGACCGCCTAACGGCTTGGAAAACGAATCATGAAGTATATGAAGGAAATGATAGGAAGCAAGATTTACACGCCTGGGAGCGTAAAGCCAGGGAGCTTAGGCCAGTTTCCTAATTGTGCAGGATCACCACCAATGCGGACGAATACACCAACAGATGGTGTTGGGCCGTTCAAGATGAACATCATAAACCATCCGGGAGGGCTCGTATGCGCATCGGGGGGTGCGGTGACCGTACAGGCGTTGCCGTTGCATGTGAATGCTGGGAAGATTGTTCTTTGGCCCATCGAGTTGCCGTGGGTCGAGACTGTTGATCCGAGGAGTGAGACCTTCAAGTTTGCCGTTCCGCCAGAGGTCACGGTGAAGGCAACGGTCTGACCATAGCTCCAGTCCTTGTTTGTGATCGTGAAGGTTGGGCGGGCGAGACCAGACAGCAGATATGGTGGAGTGAAGACTTCCATGCGGTATTCTTCTGGCCAAGTTCCAGCTGGGGTGGGGTATTGTCCTGACGGATCAGATCCAGAGACGAGAACACGCCCATCAAGGAGGGTGGTGGCTTCGGAGTGATACAGGCGAGCAACAGTGGTGTTGGCCATAATACTCATGCGCTGATTGACGGGCTTGGCAGGATCATAAAGGACTGCGTTGAAGTTCGGGACGCCTCCAAGACCGAATCCAGCGACACCGTGTTCACCGCCATTGAGAATGAGATAGGTGCCATCAGGGAGACCAGCCATGCAAGGCATGACACGTCGGGAAGGCATTCTCTCGATCGTCCAGGTTGGGTTTGCCGCACCAGGTTGTGTTGAAATGCAGTTGTCGATAGCGTACCCACCGCCTTCCGTCGAACCGCCGCAAATCAATACGCCGAGAGGAGCAGAATATGGAGCGTACTGGGGTAAGAGGACCATCGCTCCTTCCAACTGATAAGTTCTTCCACCATTGGGGTTGTTGACCGCACCAGGCATGTTTGGTAGAGTCTTGATCGTGGCAAATGTCTTCTCATCCAAAATACGTGCTTCGTTGTAGTATGCAATGAAAATACCTTGAGGAATAACGGCTATGAAGGGATACAGATTGAATGGCCATGTTCGTGCAAGGAAGTCCAAGTACACTGTCGTGTTAGAATAGCCGCTTGAGGTAGTCTTGGTTGGCACGCCAGTCGCAGGAAGAATTTCCAGTGTAGGTTGCTCGGCTGCGTTCTGTCCAACCTCGCCGCCTACAATAAGGACGGACCCGTTTGCCATGATCAAGCCCGAAGGATACCAGCGCGGGACCTGAAGCTGGAGATTAACGGTGTCCTCGACCCATTGATTCGTTCCATTGACACCTGCGGAGCCATCTGGGATATAAAGTCGGATACCATAATTGGATTCACCAGCCCAGCCTCCAGCTGTCAATTGTCGTCCTGCCTTATCGGGAAGGGTAAGCCCCGCGGCACAGAACACATCACTTTGAAGACCGGTCATCTCTCTCCAGGCGTGCTTGTAGTCACCTACGAGAGACAAATCCAACTCATAAGCACCGGTTCCATTAGCTTCACCAGTTCCGTGCTTTTCGAGGAAAGAGACCTTGCCGTTAACGCCTTGAGAGACGATCAACGGTACGACTACACCACCAATCAACAGGGAGTAGGATCCTGCAGCATTCCCGGTTGGCATGCCGAAATTGTAGAGAGGTGTGGCCCCAACCCAAGAGTAGTAACTCAACAAATTTCCAGCACCGCAATAGTACTGTGGCATGCCCGCGCAGGGGACGTTGCAATTGCCGTCTGCGACAATCTGAGGCACAGCACTTCTGGTGTAGCGTTGGATTTTGGTTGGATCCGTAAATGTGGATGGAGCCGACGCAACATAAATGTTTTGGACATCACCACAGAAACATTGACTGCCATATTCCAGACCAGCCGCATTGAAGCCGAATTTTTGGCATTGAGCAATGCAAGCGGATGGATCGTTCAAGGTTTGATTCTCCGAAACCATGTAAGGAAATGTGTTGAGCATTTCTCCAGGGTCTTCTTTAGAAGCAATGTTGTCCCTGATAAGGTTAGTTTTGATCTCCGGAAATATACCGCACACTTACTGAAGACAACCCTGGTATTTCCAATTTGCCGGCAAGCCACTTGTTTGAGGTCCAGGTGGTGCATAGACTGTAGGCATGCCAAATGAGTACATTGATATTCTTCCTCCAGCTCCACACATCTCAGTTGGTGCGCCTGGGCATGGCATGTTACAATCGGCTTGGTTCGTTGCCAAAACAGCGCCATTGTAAACGAAGTTGTCACAATAACATTCCACGCCGTATTCAGTTCCAGCAATTGTATAACCGGCAGCCTTGCAGGTGGCAACGCAAGATTGCAGACTATTCGTGGTCTGCTGATTTGGCTGTTGGTGAGTCAAGATTTTGCCAGCCGCGCCATCAACCCAGCATCCTTGGTAAGTCCAGCCGGTAGGGAATCCTGTCTGTGCAGGGCTGGTTGTGACAGAGACCTTTGTCGTCGTGGTTGAGGTAGTACCCTTGGTCGTCCCTTTGGTCGATGATGTGCTGCCGGTGACCGTGCCAAGCTTGTAGACTGAAAGCCGATTGCCCGCGCCACACAGTTCGGATCCCTGGGGAGCAGGTAGTCAGTAACTGCCCAGTTAAAACTTTCGGAGAAGTGGAGCATTGAATTTTGAGAAAGGTCAACCCAATGTCGGACTTACATCTGCTGGGCAGGGGAAACTGCAGTCAGCTGGGGGAGCAGCAACTGATCCTGCTGAAAAGCTGTTGCCGCAATAACCTAGAATGATTCTTAGCCTGGTTTAGGAGAGCAGGGGAGAATACACATACACTCGCGTCCATACTCAACGCCGAAATAGGTAAACCCGGTACAGAAGGCCTGACATACTTCAAGAGTCATTGTATCAGCCGCGGTGGATGTACCAGCAAGTGCTCTGGCATTGGTTCCTTCAGTTTGGCAACCAAAGTACGAGTATGGTCCGACAGCTGGCTTATTCGCTGGGCCAGTCGAGGTTGGTCGAACCGAGGTTGCTGTAGATGTCGGTTTTGTACTTGTGGCCGCGGTGGTCGGTTTCGTAGATTTGGCTGTTGTCGTCGGTTTTGTCGTCGTCGTAGAGGTTTTGGCCGAGGTTTGAGATGTAACGGTTGTGTATGGAGGCAAAACGACTTTGCTGTTGAAATCATACACATCTAATCGACTCCCGGCCCCACAGAATTCGGACGCATTGCCGTTGCAAAGCATATTGCAGTCAGACAAACCTCCTGGAGCCAGTTTGCCGCCGTTCTGAATAGCATTGTCACAATAACATTCTCCGCCGTACTCTGCACCTGCGAGGTTAAAACCCGCAGTCTGGCAAGCTGAAAGGCAGTTTGCGATGGTGAGGTTGGCTGCTCCCCCAGCCGTAGCAGGGGCGATGGTAAGCGCGCGTCCGGTTGTCCCCTCGCTGTATATCCTATCAGCAGTTGCATAACAGCATGCTAAATCCACTTACGCATAACAACCACTAAATTTCCATAGACCCACACCGGGATTTGACTGCGGACCAGATGTACCACTCCAAAAGAGATTCAATCTGCTGGGGCCACCACATGCCTCTGTAGCATTTCCTGTACACGCCATACTGCAGTCCGCCGCAGGGGCTGCAACGCCGCCAGTGGCAAGAGTAGCGCCACAGTAACATTCTTGAGAGTACTCAGTGCCGGCGTAAATGTATCCAGCCTTCTCACAATAAGCAATGCAAGACTCATCAGTCATTGCAGTGGCCGACGTGTAGCCACCACCGGTAAGTGTGCGTCCCACGTCTCTTGAGGCATGTCAGCTGAGGGTCTTTTAACAGTGTTTGAGGACTTACACATAACATCCTTTCGACACCCAAGTCCCTGGGAGTTTCGACGGAGTGACGAGAGCACGCTCTTGGATGATTGCAGCTTCAATTGTAACGAACTTTGTTTTTCAGCGCGAGCACCAGGGAAGACAAGCATCAAACTCACTGAACAGAGCAATGCTCTAAGAGCAGAGCCGAATTTTCGAACCATTTTTGCAGTTTGAAATTCTTAAACGAATGTGATGACGAAAACGTCGATTAGATAGATTATTATTTACTGGTACATAAAGGGCCACTAGGTCCTGAACGAGCGACAGCAGTGGGAAACGACAGTGTGGGTAATGCTGGGCTTCAAGGAGCGAGGGAGCAAAGCTATAAGAGAAAACGGAGAAAAAGAAGGTGCCTTCTATCGACCAGGAACCAGGGGCAGATGCACGACTTCGGCTCTGAGGGCTAAAATTTGCTATCTTCGTATCCCTGGGTGCCATGCCGAATGGCCAGATGCTGACCCCAAAGCTCCGATTCTCAGCACACCTTGCCGTCGGCCGAAAGACCTCTGGTCCCTTTGAGCCGCCAAGAACCCCCCTTCGCTTGGTAGAGAAATCGTATGAGGGACTAGGTCATCAATACGCGAAAGGCGTTTCCATCTGATAACGCGAGTGGCTGCTCTAGCCCGGGCCTCCAACTAGCCCTGCAGGAACCGTGTGCGCAAGGGCTGTAAAGCGCCACCAATGTTAAATTCTGCGCTCTCCTGAACGCTTTGGCAAGAAGCTTGCCCGTGTTGAGGCACCCCTCGTGTGGGATAGCAGCAATGGGCTTAGCAAAGGATCAAAAACCTCATGGGGCTCTGCCAGGCTGCTACTCCGCAATTTGCAAGGGATGTTGGAATCGTGAGACTTCGGGACGCTGGGAAAACGTGGGCATTCGCTGGAGAACCGAGATTCCACGGGTCTTTTCGTCGTATGACAAAAGCCATGGCCCCTGAGAAAGCTTCATCGAGGAGGGTGCCCACAAATAACAGCATTGATGGGCAGCAAGCATCAAAATAAGCTTCGCCAATCAGCACCGCGCCAGGAGGGGTGAAAATAACCTTCGCTGTCTGCCAAGGGACTGACCCGCGATATCGAAATTGAAGTCGGATCTTGGTATTTGGCGCGCGCAGATCAGAAGCAGAAACACGGTCTAGCGTTCCATCCCGCCTAATCCAAACGCGCTTGTCTTCCTCGAGCCTCGAGGGATGTGAGGGCTGGAATTCGGACAGCCAAACACGGCTCGACCACGCCATGCACTAGCACAATACAATGATAAATAATAATGCGGCAAGACGTCGAGCCGCTTCTGCACAAATGTATTGGGGGTGAAGTGTGTTCTGGTCCCTCGATACGAGGCTCTGGGTCGAGACTCGGTGCATTTGCGCGTTAAGGTGCTGACTCTGCAGTTGAGAGAGACGTTTGGTGGCTGGATGCGAACGCGAGTCATTTGGGGTTGGCATGCGTTGGAAACCCAGAGGTGGAAATTGAGAAGGTGGAGGTGGAAGTGAGACAGACGGTGGAAGAGGCGCGTAGATAGCTATTGTTGTTACTTGACAAATGTGATTGCAGAAAGAGAATAATGGAAGGGTCTGGAATTTGGGTTTTCTGACATTTTTTTGACAGCTGTAATGTTGAGTCAACATTGTTGACCCACACTATCGAGAGCCTGCAGAAGTGTCGAAGCCGGCTCGGGGGATTGCTCCGGTAACTATCTAGGCACCTTCATTACTTACTCACGTGGTGCCCTCCCTTATGTAGGTATTTGCTTTTTTCCAGACCTGGAAGAGCCAATGTGTAGCAAGTGAAGAACTATATCTTCCTCCTACATCAACTGCTTCTGTGAATGTATGGATCATGTATCACCACATGTCGACCTCGTATCAATACCTCGAACTTTCAAGAACTAAGTTGGGTTTGTTCAATAATGGGCTTCCCCTTAAGAGCCAAGCACCAGGTTGTCCTCAATTATTCCATTGCCTGTTTGGGCATCCGCGTCGTACGACTCGTATCTTCCAGCAGGCCAGCGCTACTCAATGAACCCCTGTCTCGAAGAATAATGGGACCATTTGATGGTAATATACCCGCTCAAAGGTTCCAGCCATCTCGCTTTCTATCGTCCATCTACACCCGCCTCATCCCGCTCTCCTTTGGCCTGGAAATTCTAACTCCCGGAAGCGATCTCTTCCGTTGAAAAGGGAAGACTAGCCAGAAAGCTAGTTGCTCATTGAGGCTTTCATAGTCAACCACACACTTGTGGAAGATCGACATTGTTGCGCGAGGCACACCACAATGGCTAGTTCAAGAGGGACTTGGGGGTCTTCTCTGAAACATAACAGTAGCAAAGAAGTAATACATTCGTAAGCACAGGGTTTTGTTGGTACATAAGGAACCTGCCCCTTTCTCTGTGCACGTCGTTAGGCAGAACAGTGCTCAATACCTATTCCTTTCTTGTCGCTGCATCTCGTCCCTGAAATGGTTAGCCCTCTCCTCTGTTGGGGTGCCAGCCAGGCTACCCAGCGCATCTGAGTCCGCTCTCGCATGCCCAAAAGGCCGTTCCCTCTCCTCTGGAAGTGGTGCATCTCGGTATTCGCCTCCAGCAGTCAACTCTTGATCTCGCAACTGAATTGCCCCATCCTTCTTCTTTCTCAGACCCAACCGCTGACGCCTAGATTTGCCAACTCCATATCCGTTTCGTCGTCCCATTACGTTCCCAAGACCAATCTTCCTGTGCTTTCGGTTGATTATGGCCCCACCACAAACACAAAGGATGATAAACCCAAAAACAGATGGAAGAGCGATATACAGAGACTGGCCCGTTGGCACTGGTGTCGGCGGCGGGTGATAATACTCTGCGGGTTTATTGGTCACCTCAAGGTTCAAACCTCCCAGGCTATGAGGCTCGCCATCGATGGGATTCAAAGGGTTCATCCATAGTGTGACACTGTTAGAGGATAGCCCTTGCAGCCAATCTTTTTCAATGGTCCAAACATAAAACCCTGCCGCTGCGCCAATGATTTTCGATGAGAACGCAACCTGCCCCCCGTTTGAGGAATTAAAATAGTTAGCGACTATGATGACGGTGGCATTTTTCTCTGCGAAATACGCCGAGTCCCACGTAACTGTTCGCGGTTAGAACAATTGCTCCTCAGACCTCCAATCAGATTCCTACCATAATACGTCTGTCCCACGTATATCGCAGTGCCATTGTCGGGTTTACACATGGGGGCAAAATGCCCATCAAGGTTGTGGCAGACTTGAAATGACCCCCCTCCCGACGGCACGGATGTTTCAGTCGGCTTCGAATCGCTTTGCGATGTTGTTGTGGTGGCAGTCAAGCTCGCAGGTGCCGCACTAATAGTAGTTGCAACTCCATTTACTTTTGAGACGAAGGGAGTAATCGTGGCCACCGGGTTTCCGCTGGCGTCGACGGATACCCATGGATCGAGAGGCGATTCAGTGACTAGGCGCACAACGATGATTAGAATATCAACCGCCACATATTAAGGAGGGAACCTTACCAGCTCGGCGAATTGCAGGTCCCGCACATAATGTGTTCCTAAAAAGAAGGGCAGCAACCGCGAGGAGGCTGCTGGCCCTCGACGCGTGCATTTCGTGTAGCTCGTTCGAGACGGCTGCGCGAATTGGCGACAAGAGGAGGGATAGATTGCAATTTGTTTGAGAAAAGACAGGACGGACAAAGCCTGGAGGAGAACGTGTGATTGAAAAGAGCGTTTTGGTTTCACGAAGTCGGGAAACGAAATACAGTGAGCTTGGATGAAAGCCAAGCGGAGGATGCGGAGAAAGTGCAGGGATCCACGATGCTGCGCTGTGATTGGCAGCGTCAGCTAAGGGGAGCTTAGTGGACGATCTCCAAGATGGCGTGCCAGGAAACTAATTCTGACAATGCACATTTCGAGCTCCCCATTGATTTGAATAATTGGAGAAGAATTGAATTTAGGGTCCTATTTCAGGAGAAAAAACCGAGGAGATGGATAAGTTCAAAGTTCAGATGATTTTCCAGTCTCGAGAATGTCGACACGGGAGGGTCGCGACTGACAAAGTCAGTATGTCAATATTTACATTAGGACCTGGCAAGGCCGACTTTCACTTGACAATAACACACCGAATTGTTACAGTATACTCTACATCATCCAACATTTATTCAAGAGTATTATTGCCAAGTCCTCGCGCGTTTTAGGCTGCCTGCCTTCCCAGTGACTAGAACGGTCAGCCCGATCTCTCTCCTTGTATCTCCCAACCGCGGTTCAATGACTGTCCAGCGGACATATCTCGCCCCGCCAATGTCTCTCGGAAGTATTGACGACCTCCGATAACTAGAAAACGTCGTCAACTGGAAGCTTCCTACGCCGTTTATCTCTCGAGCAAGAGCAAGAGCAAGAGCCTCCATCTTCAGTCATGGCCTCTTCAACTACGTCGACAAATGTGGCCATGGGCACGAACCAGCCCCCACCGATCCTTATCCCGCTTCTCCGAACTTCCTCCCGAGCCCCGAATTCAAATCTGGGAGGAGGCAGCCCGAGCGGATGTACGGATTTTCGAAGTGCATTGAGACAGGCTATTTGGGTTCACATTCCACTGCCACCCACCTCTCTGCCTAGCAATAATGTTCCTGGGGGAGGAGACCCAATAGCGAAAGAATTGAATGTCCTAGGACTGCCTGGGGCACTTGTCCCTGGGAGACAAGTCAAGATAAGAGGGCTGAATGTACCAAGACAGTCAGGGACATCGAAGAGGAGAGTTGAACAAAACTCGAGCCTCCTCCTACGGCAGAAAAAGCTAGCAGTGTTCCCTCAAAGTACCCCAACTCTCCACAAAACTTCTGCTTCACACACCCACACCTAACCCATTGCGAGAGGACAAGTCCCCATTCACCCCAAGATTGGAATTCTCGCTCAAGAGGCCGTAGGAAGCTCGTTATAGAGACGTCTCTCAAGCTCGAAAGAAGAGTCTCTGAGAATTCGCGTTCGCTAATTTGGGAGAATTGTTGAAATACCGTCAATACTTTTGAATATATATAAGAAACCAAATTTCTCGCAAGCCACGTATCTACGGTTCGCCTGACCAGACATCGTCAGCAATCGCTCTTACCAGCGCAAGCTTATTCTTCATATCCTCCCATCCCAGCAAGTTCCCCTCCTCATGACTAGCAAATCCGCATTGAGGGCTGACACCCATTCGTTGCAACGCCTGCTCTCTTGTCTGGCTGGCTCCTTTGGCAATCACGTCTGCTCCAGCGAGGATCCGCTCTTTCATTTTCTCTTTGTCCTCGAGCTCGGGGAACTTGGAGGTGATGACGCCGAGGATGACGTTCTTGTGTGGTTGTGGGGGGGTGGAGCAAAAGGGCTCGAAACCGCCTGCGCCGGGCGGGGCGTGTCGTATTCCAGGTAGTAAATAGCGGAAGGGAGTCTGATACACCAAGTTTAGGAACAGTGGCGGATGGAGTCTGATACACCAAGACGTTTAGTTTTTGGAAGAGCTTGATGGCGATGCGGTCGTAGCCTCCTTCTGAGAAGTGGCGGGAGCCCATGAAGTTTCCTGTGGGAAGTTAGAGGTGGGAGTTGCAAGCCTGAGGATGACATTTACCTCCGCAGATGTGGAGACCAATGTGCATCTTCTCGGAGTGCTGGGCAGTGCTGTCATTGTAGCATTGGATATATGCATCCAACAGCTCATCGGGAGTCTTCTTATTTGACTTGTCTTTCGCCCACCCAGCCAACATCTTCTCGGAGCAGAAGTCTGAAAGTCAGCGGTGGCGCCGGAGGTTCTCGAGACTCACAAGCAAAATTTGGGTTATCAAACTGAATGCTCCTCACTCCAGCGGCATACAAGATATCTAGTTCCTCGCTGGCAGCCTTCGAGATATCCGCCAAGTACTCCTCATCGCTGGCATAAACTTCAGGAGGAAATGCCAAGCCATTCTTGTACCGTAAATGATACCATGGAGGAGCAATCATAGTCAACCTGATTTCTCCCCATCGCTCTTCTGGAATTAAAGTCTTCAGGTACTCGAATTGCCCAATCAAGGTGCTCTTCCCCTTATGGCGAATCTTCCCAGTGCAGATGCAAGACTGCCCAGGCTTGTGTCCTTTCTCAATGAAGCCTGCAATATCTGGAACATAAGACCGGAAGAGATCCATGGGCGGGTTTCTGATCTCGGTCATGCCTTCTAGCTCTTCAAAGAAAGTCCCCCAAAACACAGCGCGCCTGGAATAAGCATATCAGAAATAGTGGGGATGGTAGGGGGTAGCTCGCAGAGGATTTCTCAATTCTCACCTGTACTCTCCATCTGAGACAGCACCAAAGCCAGAGGCAACCTGGACTTTGACAACCTTGTTAACTGCCTCGTCTTCTGCCTTGGTGCACTCCGCCTGGCTCAATTCGTTCTTCTCGACTAAAGCGCGCTTTTGCAGAAGCTCCTTGGGTCTGAGCAGACTACCAAGATGCTCGGCGCGGAACGGGGGATTGTGGTGGATATGCGTCATTGTGAAGGAAGCTCTGCTGGCGTAGTTTGAAAGGATTTATTCCGATCTCAATTTAAGAGAAAGAAGACCGAAAAAAAAAGAAGTGTGAGAGTGAGAGGAAGGTGGGAGTAAGTGATGCTTGCCGCCCCGCTCGGCCGCTAGTTCAATACCCCACATTTAGGAGAGGACCCTTGTTCCACCCCTTAACCATCAAGACTCTGAAGGTTTAGGCTAATTCTGGTGCCAACTTTTCCAAGTAAACGTGACCGTGAAAACCTTCATCTTTCGCACTGTTTATTGTGTTGGTGGCTCAACTATCGAGTAGGAGAATCCAATGACGGCTTTCCACTTAGTGGTGGGATGTGCGGGTCAATTCAAGAACATCCAGTTCTCTTCAAGGAGGAGCGGGATAGACTTTTGAGTGCCTCTTCCAATTTTCTGAGATTTAAGCATTCCTGTTCCTATTTTTGGAGCCGGACGCTTCCAGCCAGTGCTGCAAAGAACAAATTGCACCCGCCACCCTCCTCTGCCGTCCTTCACTCCCGCGCTCAGTGGCGTATAAACCTCCTAAGACCTGAACTATCATTGGAAATCCGTTCTATCCTTTCTGCATTAACGGTACCGCCTAATATGTTTGACATTTTTCAAAAAGTCTAGAACTGCAGCCTGTTGCTGCATCTGCTGGTACGTGCTCCTTTCCAATCTCGGAAGACATGAAATGCTACAACCCATTTTCTCAGATCATCTCATCTGATCTGATCTTGCTGCCTGCTTGTTGCACATCGCACTCAGAGATCTCCTGTGGGATCTATTAATTTCAATTGATAATCTCAGAGGGGCTGATCGGTGCGTGGCTGTTTGCCAACTAACAAACACCAGACGTTGGGTTTCTCATTTTCTCCGCAAGACAATAACCTCATCATCCTTGGCTCTGTATATCATTATTATGCTGTATCGTTATTTCCCTAATATTCTAAGTCCATTCCTTGAAGTTTGCAACTCCATAAAGATAATTTTTGGCCCCGGAGGTCAAACAAAACATTTAGGAGGAATTGTCATTCTCGACACAGAATCCTGGTTCTTCCAATTCACACACCAGATGGCTTCTCCAAAACAATTCAGCATGTCTCCTCACTTGTCAATCAATTCAAGAAAACGCATTCTTACACGTATCTCCCCCAAATAAAGCATTCATGACTTGTCAAAACCCTCGGATCTGGTTATAAATATGCACCCCTGACTCCCCACCAAAACAAGATATCCGGAACCAAGTAGTTTCCATTCTCACAGGACCAGGATAACTCAAGGCGTCACTCTTCACCTCACATGATTCGATATTCCCGGAGATGGATGGAGAAGCTGCGAACCTTGGTGCTGAAGTTCTCCAATAGAACGTGGTGTGGATGGGACTTTTGCTAGCGGTGAGCGGGTGAGGACGTGAGGAGGATGAGGCAGTGGAGGCGTTGGGATTTTTTCTTTTTTTGATTGGGGCATATGTTGCCCCAAAGGATGAGCACGAGGTTGTACTCATGCTTACAAGAAGGAATTGATGCAAGGGAAATATAATCAAGCTGGAGATAAGGAAGTGTCGGTAAGGGTAAGACATCAGATACCTATGAGAATCTGGACCAACGTATGTGGATGAGACAAAGAAGAAAAGGATACAGGTATTTGTACTTGACGTCTTCTATGGGCTCTTGGGTATATAAATATCCCTATCGTTAGTACATAGCCTTTACTCGTACATTTCTATCAAAGGAGAACCGCCCTGTGGGGCGGCAACATTTTAGTCGGTTGCGGACTAAAAATTGAAAATTCTAAATCTCATTATGATTACTATTATACATAATTGAAAGCTTCTCAGGTACGCGTTCAGGATCGACATTGCCAAAAGGCCACAAAATCTTAGGCGCCTAATATTTGCACGCTCCGCTCCGCTCTCCATATTCGATTCCTCCCCCTTTATTATAGCCCCACGTAGCCCCACATAGAAACTATCCCTCCTCTCCGTAAGGCAGTAAACGCAACACCTAGCAGGATAGGAAAGAAAGAAAGAAAGAAAGAAAGAAAGAAAACAAACATGGCGCATTCGATATACAAGGAACACACCCAAGACGCTAATCCATCGCCAGAATCCCAGGATACTAGGAAAAGCCTCTCGCCCTAACCAATCCCACCGGTTTCTGAACCCTCCTTGAGTGCATCAGGAACAGTGGCCACGTCGGCTTTGATTTCATCATAAGTCCCGGAGAGCTCTCGACTTGTAGCCGAAATCTTTACCAGAGTACATCGTGTCTCGTCTATCTAGCGTGGATGACTTTGGCCCAGGTCCCGCCGCGATACGATTGAGCTTTGCAAGGACGGCTTCAGGTTCGACATATGCGCTCTGCTCCGGGACTTCTGCTCCCTCGTCGTCTGGTTTAGGGGGATCCGTGATCTCATTCTGGATTGCACCCATGGATTGTGGTTTACTAGATAAGCTTGGCTATAAGACCTCTGCGGCATTGGTAGGGGTAGATGGAGCCTCTGGTGAAGTGTTGAAATCATTCGAGCTTAGGGCTCCCTCATCATCTGCTTCGTGAGTTTCTGCGGCACTATTATGGAGCCCAGTAACGTCTTGTAGCTCAACAGATGAGCCTTGCAGCGCGTCTTCTTGAACAGCGATCGAGGCAGGTGATTCACTCGGTGGTGTAATCTGCCCAGCTGGCGAGGTCTTGGCAATGACGGTCTGCTACGACACTTCTTTGGCATTGTTTGAAGCAGATCTGCCCGGAATGAGTGGCATTGGCGACAGTGGGCTTTGAAGAAACTTGCTCGAGTCATGGTGTGCTTGGCTGGGACCTTTCTTCGCTGATTACAGACTGGGCTGTGCGTACTGCTACTGGGAATAGACAATGGAGCGTAGTGGAGATGATTAATTTGGAGACTCAACGGAGACGTTGACCTCAGCAATTCGATTTGTCTCGCTCGATGAGCTCCAAGTGCCTTTGGGATTCCCACTCCCACCCATCGAACAGTAATGTGACTTGTCATGAGATCTGGTCGAATAGAGAGGATAGCCTTCTTGGTACTGGCAATTTTCTGAGTGACACTGACAAATCGGAACCCTTCCCATGGGTGGAGAGGCAGGAAGTTTTTCTTGACCCTTTGTTTTACTAGCTTCCCTTCTGAGGACGGCAAGTTCCTGATGGTGCAATAGTAGGGCTAAGGCGCACCCTGCTTCGGTTTGTGGGCAGAAGGCTTGCAAATTGTAGAGCTTCTCCCCGGTCAATTGCCAATCTGTCAAGGGCTTGGAAACTCGGCCTGCAAGGCGATTGAGAATAAACTCCTTCTTCTTATTACTCCAAGTCGGTTTTCTCTCCTCTGACCTTGATTTGATCCACTCTTCCGCCCAGTCGCTTTCACGTTCCACATGCCGGACCTCGGGGATCCTGTCGAGGTTGAGTCCAGGTCTGACGGCTGATATGAAATATCGGGCTGCTTCCAATGCTTCGAGAGGCCTAGAAAGTCGGTCATTCCCATTGCGTGTGGAGTTGACCAAGAAATCCAACCACGGCCCAAATTCCGCAGCGCGTTTGTGACCTTCCTGGGTAACCGCAGTTACATCTGTAATCTTCATTTCCGCCACTTGTGACATCAACATGAGATGCCCAAGCTTGCCACGGATGTGACATGAGAGCTTGCTCAGCTGTCTTTCGGTACATTGATGACGCTGGCAGAACCTTCGGAGAGACATTGGTGAACCATTATTGAAAAACGCCATCCTTGCATCGTAGAATTCTTCTGTGCGTGGGATGTCAATAATTCTCTTCAGGTGGTGCATCCTTGTGATCCAGATCCAATTTCTTTTCAGCAAATGGTTTCTCAATATGTCCTTATTACCATTCGCATGTAATGCTGAACCCGTTTCTGGCGGGGAACTCAGCATCTCAAAATCCGAAAGGATTGGATGGTCGTCGTCAATCCAAATGCTAGCACGATCAATCATGTTTTCAGAGATAGCCGGACCCCATGAAAGTCTTTTGCAGCCGCCCCAATCTAGATCATCAACCGCCATGATTGATTCTGGAAATTGGATCCCGACAAGGGGTTGAGGTCCATGCAGTTTCCCGCCGCTGACAATGATTGCGTCGAGAGTTGGGTATGAAGCGGCATAACCAACATCCGCCCAGGACTTTTGAATGGAGTCGTGAAGGGTTGCGATATTCCTGAGCCTTTTCATTCCTGCCTTCTTCGTGAAGTCATTCCTCTTGTAAATTATCCGGAGAGAACTAGAATTCTCGTTGGTCCCCCTCGGAAAGCCTTGAAGGATCACCCGATCGAGGCACAAACGTGTAACCCTCTTGCTGAACTCCAAGCGGCCATCCGGGAGGTGCGTCACATGGTCCAGGAGAACGTTCAGCTCCGGAATAAAAGCTTGGAGGTCTTTTTTGGGGAGTTGTGATGAACGAAAGAGACAGACTGGCGAACGCCGAACAGTTTCAATGCCAGGTGGTGGTGTGGGTCCTGATTGAGGGGACTCGTCCGAGAATCGGTGAGTGAGCTCCTCAACAAACTCGCTTTCTCGGATGCTCTCTTGGAGCGTTATCTCACTTTGGGGATCGTTCAGATCCCATGCTGGTTGTAGCTCCCGGAGCACTCGAATGTTTTCTTGGATAGTCATCTCACGAGGCGGGCTCTTCGACTGCCTTGCTGGTTGTCACGCTGGAAGTCCGTTCGGTTCACCGTGTGATCGATCCAATTTCAATACATGACGACGAGCTCTGGCAAAACAAAATATATTGCTAGAGCGTACGAATATCAAAATAGCTCTTGACTGAAGTACAAACGATGACTGGCAAGGAAGAATATGCGTGTCGACGAACCAGTTGAGGCCTTTTCGGTTTTCCTAGAGACGGCAGCGGTGGGGATGGAATAATGGTAGTTGCTGAAAGCTTAGCCAGAAGCATATCCTTAATGGATATTGCGCAGTGCGACAGGTGACTTGGAGATAGTCTTGAGCGGGAAGGTGCAAGCACTGAGGGTCCAGGTGTGGCTCACGTGACCATTTGTCGAGTGTATCGAGGAAGAGTTTCGCACCAACAACGTAGTGGATAATTCTGTGTTCGGTTAACTCGGGAATTGAAATTGACCTGGGGGGAGATGGAGAAGCAACATGGCTTTACATGCTAGTGTGAATGGTTGTGGGAAGAAATGATATACAAGGACTCGAGTAGTAGTGAGAAATCCCAGGGAAGGAGCAATCAAAGAATAGATTTCCAATTAAGCATAATATGGCACTTGCTGGGGAATAGATGCATACGAAGGACTTGAGAAGGTTCTGGAAGATGCAAGAAGAGGCAAGGTTGAAATGAAGAGGAATGTGGGAGGCGAAGGAAATTCAGAGAAACCGTTGTGGTACGCGCTTTTTGATTCAAGATATCGAGCCTCCATGCACCGGTCGTTACTTCGTCATAGTTCAAACGCCGGACCTGAGAATGACAGCATGACGCCTGTCAACTGAATCGACCGTTACTCACCACTAACTCCCTATACAAGCCTGGGACCCGAAATATTTAGACCATTTATCCGTCGATCATAGTGCCTTCAAGACGACCCCGCTCCAGAGTCCGCCTGATATGCTCGTCCTCCAATTTGCGAGCATTCTGTCGACCTTCCTCCAATCTCTCAACACCTTTCTGAATATTCTCGAGGTGAACAGACAATGGGATGTCAATGCGGTCACGCAATAACTCAGGAGAACCAACACGTTCCCGCAAATCCTCGAGACCAGCGCCCATGGCCTGTAGGCGAATTATGGTCCCAGAAACATGAGCGTAGGCGTTCTTTCTGTAAATGCCGACTTGCTGCAGCAAGTTAAGCTGTCGGTCCATCTTGTTTAGCTTGCCTCGGTTGCCACCGACCATGGTCCAGAGCTCGGAGAGGATCTCATCCTTCAGAGCTTTGGCATGCATATCCTCTCTAGTGGCGATGCCGTGAATTACTTCTAGCCTGTCTTCGAGGTTATTCAGCACCAGCAAAAGAGCTTGGGCTTCGGCAATCAACTTGTTAATTTCTTCCTCGACAACATGAGTATGCTGGATATATTGGTCCAAGAGGATACTTTCAGTGAACTTTACTGGCTGAAATGGTGCAAGTACTCTATCATTGATGAACGCACTGATAGATCCCCGCGATGCGTCTCGTTCTTGGATCCCATCGAGGACGCGGGTAGTCCAACGAGTAGTTGCTATTACGCTGTCCACGGCCTGCAGTTTTTAGTACTTAGCTCTTGGGCCCAGACACCCACCGCTTCTTTCTGGAAACGACATAGAAGTAAATGTAGATAGAATCAGACTAGACTACGCGAATCAGAAGATGAGACTTACTCGACCAACATGACTACTGAATTTCTGTAGATCGTATGACGCGATCCGGGCGGTCTCGATGAATCCGTCAAATTCGAGCACCAACTCGTTCCTGATGATATAATCAGTAACAAGACAAAAAGGAAAGGTCTAAAATCTGCAGTCGAATCGACTTCCAGGATATATTCTAACTCACTTCGAATGCAGCTGACTGTACCGAACAAGCTGACGCAAGTCTCGAATAGATGCCTCTCCCCGTTTCATATCTAGCGGCAGTGAAACGCTACCAGCGCTCTCCTCCAAAACCTCCTCGAATTTCGACTGAACCACCATCAATTGGTCGAATTCGACGGACGGAGGTGGCCCATGGCTGGTATCCACGTTGTAGACAGGGCAGAAAGGCAGATTGAGCAACGAAACTCCTGGAATCCGGCAAACAGGTGACAACGAGGCGTATATTGACGTCGTCACAAAGTTCCGAACCACGACGAGAAGCCCAAAGAGCAGCCATATGGCGAGAAAGTAGGACAGCGGTGTCTTCAGAACTTTGAGGGCACCACCAAGTACATCCAGGAGCCACGACAACATAATCGTTCTGTGGTTAATATCAACGTCCAAGTTATCTTGAATGCCGTTGGAATCCTCCTGGTAAGTTGATTGAGGTGCATTTCCTGATGAACTGGTCGTATTCACCTTGGTTCGGACGCGTTTCTCTGGACTTCCGTTGCTCACGCGTACGCTTCTTCTACGCGCCTCGGGTGCCTTTCCTGAGGATCGCGTTCCTATAAATTTCGTGTTTCTGCTCGCTTCCGCCCATGATCCATTCAGTGAATCAAGCTCTAAAGATGGCGAGGGCATAATGAGTTCCGGCTCAGGTGATCTCGTACTCCCCCTCGTTTGGCGTCGTGGAGGGGTAGCTCTCGTCGTTGGAGGCCTGTAGTCATCGTCCGTCGGCGAGTGCTCTGGGCTCTCACTTTCTCCTTCCACCACCCAAGACTCGCCCAGCTGCAATTTGCCCCTCCCAGGAGCCATGGCACATGTATGTTGTCGGTGGTAGTTGTGTTTGAGATGACGCGTAAATTTTGGCTGGCAACGGTGGAGCGGAAGCATTTAAATTGGGGGAGGACCGTGAATACAAAGCAATTTGAAGAAGTTATTCACAAGGGGGTAGAACATATTTATAGAAGAGACAACGCAGAATACTTGTCACAGGGGGGGGGCAATGGAATGACGCCCCCTCGTGATTCGATCCTTGTTCCCCCACGCCACGGGCGCCTAACCTTAACGTGCGCCTTGCTTCTCAATTCGACAGGGATTCATGAAATGCGAACCATTTTGGGCAATCAGCTGCAGACAACACTCTCAAGCATCTGCAACAGTCACGACGCCATGCGCTCGTCGACAGCCTTGCGATTACTTCGGACCAGTTCAAGGGGGTCACATGCCATCTACAGAGATCGTCGAAAACCGCTGCTTCTTCGCAATGGCTACTGCTCAGCATGCGAGCCTGCAACCGCAGTTCCGCGGACAGACAGTGCAGCTACGGCGACCACAAACCCTCCGGTTCCTCCAGCCGATCATCGACAGCTAGCCATCGAGCAAGAGTTGTTCATTACATCTAAATACAGTCCGGGATCACCTCTCTTCCTTCCTAATGGCGCTAAGATGTTCAACAAGTTAACGAATTTTCTGCGGACTCAATATGTGGACTTCGGATTCGAAGAAGTCATCACGCCCACAATATACAAGAAGTCTCTCTGGGAGAAGTCAGGCCATTGGGAGAATTATGCAGAAGACATGTATGCCGTCACAGGGCGAGGAGCGTCTGGAGAGAAAGAGGGCCGACAGGCCGGGGAGGATGAGGAGTATGGATTGAAGCCCATGAACTGTCCAGGGCATTGCTTAATTTTCGCCTCAAAGAAGCGAAGTTATCGAGATCTGCCAATACGATATGCCGACTTCAGTCCGTTACATCGTAATGAGGTACATGGCGCATTGAGTGGGCTCACCAGAGTTCGGCGGTTTCATCAGGACGACGGTCACATTTTCTGCCGACCCTCACAGATCCAGGAAGAAATATCGAGGACGCTGGAATTCGTGCAGTTGGCGTACAAAACATTTGGTCTCGGCCCATACAGACTTGCTCTGTCAACACGGCCAGTGGATCATTTCATTGGGACCGTTGAAGAGTGGGACAACGCTGAGGCAGCCTTGAGGAAATCTTTAGTCATAAGCGGGCAGCGTTGGACGGTCAATGATGGAGATGGAGCTTTTTATGGTCCAAAGATTGATGTCATCCTCAAAGACTCCGACGGCAAAGAACATCAAACCGCCACGATCCAACTCGATTTCCAACTCCCTAAGCGATTTGAATTGGAATATCAAGCACCAGCCCCAGAACTCGAAAGCCGCGGCCGCGCCACCACAGATCCTGGCTTACTTGAGGTTGAGGGTCCCGTTACGCCTGTTCTCATTCATCGAGCTGTCCTAGGTTCAGTCGAAAGAATCATGGCTCTCCTGATCGAGCATTACAACGGCCATTGGCCTTTCTGGTTAAATCCTCGACAAGTGATTATTATTACAGTCAACGACTCTCAGCCAGTCATAGATTTCGCGGAAAACTGCCAAAAAATCATCTCGGGCATGAGGCAATTACGGGGCCAAAAGACGGCCATACCGCCATACGAACACATCTCAGTCGACATCGATGCCAGTCCTCGATTTTTGACGAAGAAGATCGCGGACGCCAAGCGAAAGCGATACGCAGTAATTGCCGTAGTTGGCAACCGAGAAGCTGCCGCGAACCGTCTGATCATTGACTTTACTGCTTTCCCTGACTTCGAAACAAATCTTGGCAAGCATCTCGCTGTCCGGCATGCTTCTGTGACCTCGGAGGGGAGCAAGTCTGAGTCTGCCGATGAAGGTCGGCAGACAGATCAGACCCCGTACTTGACTGCCAAAGAATTGAAAAGCTTAGCTGTCAGCCCCAAGACGCTGGCTTCATGCCTTGCTGATCTTCAGAATCTGTATAAATAGAACAGCTGTAAATTGGGCCCGTTGCAATGCTAGAATATACCTCTGTGGCGCAGCTCAATTGGAAACTCTCCTGTGAGATAAAACTTTTGGTATCGGAGAAGATTGCCTTCCACACCTCCATTGAGCTCCTCGAATTCAAACCACAATTGCATAGCTCCTTGACCTTGCGCCCATAACTTTGTGCATCGTATCCATATCCATGCTCGTGAACCGTACAATAAAACTGTCCACAGCGCCGCCAATTGTCGTCACCATCATCGCCTCATTCCATCCTCAACCTGCCCGCCCAACTCATCAAGCCTCCCAACTAGTCTCCTCCTCTCGTCAAGTTGTGCCCGCATATAATCAACCGTTTTCTTCAGGACAACGCTTTCGCTTCTGCCTTGGCCTTCCAATCCAGGGACCAATTCGGTAAGTCGGTCGAAGCCTTCGCGGATTGCTTGTCTACGTTTCTGCTCTGCATTGCAAAGTTAGCTGCAGCCAGACCAGATAATATAAGGGGCAACGGAGCCGAGGGCTTCTTACCAGAAGCAATATGATTCGCCTTCTTCTCATGCTCGGAAAGCCTTGGCTTCTCCTCCAATCCATTTGACGATCCCGCGTTCGCAGACCCTTCACGTGGAGAAGTAGACATCTTGAATTCGTGCACTGGAAGCGTGTATCATTCGCTCAACAGTAATGCCAAATACATGACAGCGCACGAGGTTGTTGTCCCCCTTCTTGTGATCGCCCGTCGTCTGTCACATGCGCCGGCTGATGCACGAGGCTTTGGCGCACCGTTGACCTTCCCCGTTTGAGACAAGCCCAGAAGCCCCTGCATTTCAGTCAGCCTTGCCGTCTCCAATTGCCAAGTATTTCAACCTCAACTACATGCTAAAGACGATCTATTGATCTTCAAGATGTCTGAAAAACTGGGACCATTAGCCGGTGAGTATTTGAAGATTGCTCTGCCAACATACGAAGCGGCTGCAACTCAACATGGTGCCCTCCCATCGAGGAGTGGCCCACCAACTCCAGGGTCAAACCCCCTGCCTCGCGGCCCATTTCCCCTCAATATTCCAGTGCTTAATCAGTTGCGAGGCAAAAGAGTAATTCTCGCGTCTGCAAGTCCTAGAAGGAAGCAGATACTCTCTACCGTATTCTCTCCTGCCCCTTTCAAGCCAATGTCTAACGCCACCAGATTGGCCTTCAAAACCTCGAAATCACTCCTTCCACAAAACCAGAGAATCTCTCGAAAGAAGAACTAGGACCATTCGACTACGTATTACAGACCGCTGTTCAGAAATGCCTAGATGTATACACAGTTGCTCTCGAGAACTCGTTGAAATCAATCCCTGATCCGGCACTTGTCATTTCCGCCGACACGGTCATTGTTACGAATACTGGGAGGATTCTAGAGAAGCCGAGGAGCGAGAAAGATCATATTGGGATGCTGAAGATGCTGAGAGATCAGAAAGTGCACAAATGTTACACTGCCGTGGTTGCTTTGGCGCCGAGGGAAGATGCTAGGGCTCCGGGGTATAATATTGAGACAACAGTGGAAGAGACAAAGGTTATATTTGCGGCGGATGTGAGTGATGAGTTGATTGAGGCGTATGTGAAGACGAGAGAGGGTGTGGACAAAGCGGGAGGTTATGGACTGCAAGGTATGGGGAGCTTGCTGGTGGAGAGAATTGAGGGAAGTTGGGATAATGTGGTTGGATTGCCTTTAAGGGCTACTTTAGCTTTGATCGAGAAGGCAGTGTTGAATCAAGAGGACCTGGAGATTGATGAAGACGAGGATTGATACGCATGAAGGGCAATTGGGCATCGTTGCAGGACAAATAAGAGAGATTTGGATTGCGCAGTGCCATCCACAAGTATATAATTCTTGTGAAAGTTTACAACAAATTACATTGGGAGAGGAACAGACATGCACTTTTTGGAAAGGTCGATCATGTAGACTTTTCGACAGTGGTTCGTGCCGGTTAGGCGCTTTGATGGTGTAGAATTGGGGTATGCACAATCTCCCAAAGCAGGTGCGCATAACCAGTTGTTCAAAGCAGTTTCATTCTGTTATTGATATCTCTTTCCCACCCTGACTTCATTTTATCGATAAATCACGGGTTCCCCCTTCGTTTGGAAGATCCTTGATCCGTGCCGATCGCTACGTTGCCCCAAAGAGGCATCGCGTATTCGGTTCGTATCTAAACGACATCAGGGGCTGACCCTTTTTTTCGACAAACAATTGGATACTTGCACAATGATCTCTTCCTTTCATATGTTCCCCATGCTTTCAACCGAAGTCCGGATCCAGTTCGGGACTTTTCCATAGTTCTAGGCCACTTTCCATGTATAACCCCGTTGTCCTCACACACGATGAAGGTGACCTTGGCAGCAACGAGAGGCACTTATTACCCTCTCAGAACCCCAAATTCTTCATGATCGAGTTAGAGAGGCCCCGGAGATCCTACGTGTCTATCAAGAATCTAAGAAACTGTGGTTGGAATGGTACTCGCTGAGGTTTCGATTCTCCCACTTGCTAGGTCAGTTGGATCATGATCGAAGTGGTCCAGTAAATTCAGCGATCAAAGGGGTATTTTATAATAACTCGAAAGATCTGGTTTTCTTAGGTGATTACGAGAGGCTGTATTGGAACTGTGTCAGTGCTGATTTCTTCTGGGGTGTTGCCTGCGGTCAAGTCAGCCTCGAGTTTCTCGTTCGCTGAAGCCTACTCTGGTTGACATACATATCTTTGATAAGCTGTTCAATCCCGACTAGTGGGTCTCCTTATTGCCGCAAGCGTACTAGTTGTTGCTTCTACGGCGGAGGACCGTGACCATTTTACGGTCGCTGAAGTGGCTCTGGCTGACTTTGCCTCCGAGTGCAAGGTAGGAGAAGCCTGGTGAAGTAAGGATATTCTACCAGGCCACGTGAACAAATCTCTTGTAGTCGCAAGACCCCGTGAGGCCGTATTGAACTCTCACACCCTTTCATCGACAGAACTGTGGGCCGAGTCGGCGGATCTTGATCATGATATCTTGGACGCTCTGGACGGGGTGGGATGTCCGGAACCGCGAAAGCTTTCCATCGAGCGGCACTGTCTGGGTCTAATGGTTAATATTGAAGCTGCGGGTCTTTTCAATACTCCGGTGTGCCTATGGTCGCTGCTTTGAGAAAGAGGCTCGTGTATTTCTGGGACATCCAGATCCCGTTGCTAAGAAATTCTAGCGTTCTATTCTCCTTTCCTTCTCATCTAAACCAACCTAAGCGCCCCCTCTTCATGAATCACGGGGAACACGCGAGTTTCCGGTACACTTCCGCCTTCGGAGTAGCACCCCTCCTTCCCCCTCTTCCAGAAATACTTCGTTAACCTCTCCTCAACCTTGCGATCCTCAACTTCCACAACACAAAACAACATTGCACTTGCATCACTTGCAACGATGCCATTTGCAGTGGATCATGAAGGCTGGGGATACGAGTCGCACCTGCCGCTCCTGTACGAGTTGCTAAGTCGCGAAACACCTAGTCCTCACTTCGTCCGAGATGGTTTGACCTTCCTTCAACGAGAATTCTCGCGAGTTCTGGATGGAGTATGCCAACAAATGATGTCTAACTCGGAATGCCTCCGTATGCCCTCGGCTGTCTTTCAGTACTACCTTGAGCTCGACATGTGGGCAACTTTCTGTAAGAATTCTCTGTCTCTCTCCTGACTGCGACTAATTGATCAGATGACGGGTTTTATGACTTTCCTGGCCAATTCCCCGAGTATATAGGTCATGGGGTCGAAGAATCTGATGAGGTTAACCACGGGGAAGAAGATCAGGCTCCTTCTGTTCAGCTTCCCAGCATCAAGTCCATCGGGCAAAATTCCTCATCGCAACCCTCCACCCCTAGACCAACCCAGCAGGTTTTGATCCCTCAGGGCTCCGCAGTAAATTCAATGAATCTCACTGCTACTGAGCCAACCAGCGCTCCAGCTTTCACCCCTCGAAAAGGTATCCCTACAGGTCCAGCAGCTATGAGAAACAGGCTCCACCAAAAGCCTATTGCTCGCAAGGATTTTTTTCAAAAGAACCACCTTCAAGGCGCAGCAGCTGTGCAAGGCAAGCCTCACCAAAAACCTATTCTCCGCAAGGATTTCTATCCGAAGGACTTCCCTCAGGGTCCAGCAGTCATGCAAAACAGGATCCACCAAAGGCCTAGCGCTCGCAAGAACTTCCACCCGAAGGCCTTCCCTCAAGGTCCAGCTACCATGCAAAGCAAGTTCCACCAAAAAGCTGTTCCCCGCAAGGCCTTCCATCCGAAGGACTTCCCTAAAGCCCCAGCAGGTCCCATCAGATCTACAAAGCACGCACACGGGGTGCGAAAATCCTCTCGACCTTCCCCGCCTTCGAGCCCCATCGCCAACAAGTTCTCTCAAAGCGGTGCAGCACTCAAGATCATCAACCCGGGCCGGAACTCTAATGCACCAAGTAACAACTCACGATTCTCTCTTGCCCAAAATCTTCATCCACGTGGCCCCGCAGCTTTCAAAAACTCGGCCAACAACACTAGCTTCTCCAATCTGCAAGTTTCCATATCCCCCAAATCAGTCCCAAAAGGACCCGCAGTTCTCGGCAACGCGGTACTTGTAAGGATGACTGGATCCGTTCGGGATGAAGCTATTCGCGCTATTCTTCACAAGAAGGGAGCTAGCTACGTACCATCGCACGGTTGGGACAACGACGGATTGCCCAAGTACTCGATCCCCTGCTTTGCCATCAACGGACTTCAGGCTCTCCTAGGTGTTGACGGTATGGACAACTCTTATCCGGCAATCCGAAACGCATTCCCAAGTTTCAAGATCATGTTCCAGAAAGTCAGGATCGGTCTCAGTAAGCACCCCTTTGTCGCATTGCCCCTCCCTACAATATATATTCCTTCGAGTTACTTCCGTTTACATCATGTTTGCTGTAAAACTATTTGGAAGTTGCGGTATCTCGAAATATCACAAGTAGTATATACTAACTGGGCTTAGTCATTATTTGGCCGGAGGTGAAAGGCAATAATGGTAACGCTATGCTGGCTGCCAGTGATGAGCTGTGGAAAGAGTTCACACGGTGCTGGAGATTCCTTAAGAGCTGGGCAGATCAAGGCCGATATGTCAACGATATCGTCACATTCATGAAGAATTATAATGATGATGATGCGAGGGCTATTGTTGACGCGTTCAAGCTTGAGCGACCTACAGTTAGGGCATAGTGGTGAGGGATGATGAACAGGCAATGGCGTGTTAGACTATGTTTGTTGAGTTGGAGAATGCTTTTTTGTGAGTGCCTTGCAGTATCAATGAAACGAGTGGAGCGAGTGGGCAGTCTATTAGAAGGTGCAATGTAGGTATATCAACTCAATTCCTCCGACTATAAGGAGAATAGCAATGTATGGTCGCACTTTAAGTCTTTAATTGTTGATGTGATTGCCATATAAGTATCAGTTGTTCCGTTACACAATTGTATATTCGTAGGCTCGCTCTTATCCAACGTCCCTGAAGTTCTCGAACATGGAAATCCGCCCTACCCAGTCCAAGTCAATGTTCTACGTGATCGGCGCCCCATTGACATTGATAGAGTACCTTTCAGTGTTGTGGACCTGAAAATGCATCTCTTCATTCCGGGAGTCTTGCTGTTGGTATGCTGTGGGAACGGTTCACGGCATGTGAAACATTGAAAAGAGGGAGTTCGTAATATTGTGATGATCCTTGGGAGCATTGATTTCACTCTGTTGTTTGGAGATCTTGGGAACTTTATGATTTAACTCTTCCGCAATGTAGGTATCTCCCTCCGCTCCAGCTGCTCTACGCTATGGGAATGTTCTTCAGTCTGTTGAGCCTTGAGAACGAGAGTTTTCGTATAACCTATGGGACCACGGACATGGCTTAATTGTTCGGAATCATTGGAACATGGCATTATCCAGAGCTATTAGAATGTTCGAAGGTGCCGAAATTTGGAGAACATCAGAAAGAGAGACTTTGTAAGATTAAATCAGCCCATGGGTACACTGTGGTCAATAGATTCTTCATTGATCCTTGAGCATTGGAAATTCAGCTGTCACCAATGTCTTAAGTTTCCTTGGAACCAGTCCAGGGGTTATCACATTCCCCTCTCCAGGGCAGGGTCCAGAGATATCAACATCTGCCAAAGCAAGGTAATCAGTGCCAGAAAATGCAGTCACCCCAACCGTAGTGTAAATCCAATCCAGTGCAGCTGAAAGTGCGTCGACTGAGCACGGAGTCGGAGGCTGATCATGTACGATGGACAGTTTCAGTTTTCCTGGTAGAATTTACACCTTAAAAGCATTTCCCAATACCATGTCCTCTCAAATCATGCTTGCCCAGTTTCCTCAGCGAAGTAAATTTGTGATTGTACTTGAGGTCCCGCCATGGTTCATCACCCTGAATTTGGCCGACTGGCTACCTTATCACAAAAGAATAAACAAAAATCGAACATTAACAATCCATCAACCTCTGTCATATTCCCACAACACATACACACCACAACCACATTGAACCACGCATCCAAGAACAGCGGCGCTTATTTGCAAGACAGCCTATGACCAGTGGGTGAGATAGATCGCCGAGCCAGACTCAAGATTCGGTGTTCCCAACGAGACAATGTAGTGACGGTAGACTGTGTGAACCAGTCCTACTCGCATTAGGTCGATAAGTTCAACGACTGTGAGAGATGGAGACACCGTGAAGATGCAGTGAAGAAGAATCGAGTGGAGAAATACGTGTGGAAATGCCTTTGTAAGATCAAACATCTTTGAATACCCACCTGTGCTAAATGGTTGCAGACAGCATTGACACAGTGCCATTACTGGTTGTGGGCCAAGAGATCGCCAGGATCGAGGCAATATTCTCCGAGGAACCCAGATTCTCTGCGGCAGCACAGTACCTCAGATGAGCAGAACTCCTCCAGTGCAACAACAACGCCTCTCTGCAGCTACGCCACAGGCTTCGTCATTCGCCCAAGCTGATGTGGAAGAATTCAGTGCCAGTAGCCGAGCCATCATTCAAGGCCACGCCGAGACCTTGCAGATGAAACGCAACTCAGTGGACGCAGTTGAGAGACAAGTTGCCGTGTCGAGGAATAGTGCAGTGGAACAGCAGCGGCTTGAGGTTTCTCAGGGCGAGGGGAATGTTCCGGTATGCCACGTTCAATGACATTCGTCTTCATACGGGTGCCAGCAAGCTAACGAGAATCCTTTGCAGGATCATGTGCGGGGTGACAGTGCAGAAGACCTCATCACCTTCTCGGATGACGAGGATCCAAAGCTCGGATGAGGCTCCCTTTTCTTTGTTTTCCCTTTGCACTGTTGTCCATCCAGCTGAGCTCTATCTTCGTCACGGTTGTGACCCCAGTCGTTGTTGCGACCTCTCCTCCAACCTTGTATCTGTCACTGTTGTGACCCTTGCATTCCATCAGAGAGAAAGTCGCTGTTGCGAACCTGGCCGATCCATGGAGGCCGCCACCGTTGTGGTCCCAACCACCTGTAAGTTAGACAAAATGGAGACTCTCCTCCTGCCCATCTGAGCGTCTCATATGGTACATAGCCCCTCGAGCTTACTTTCCAAGGCCTGACGACAAGGCACTTTCCCCGAAGTCTGTCACCATCGGAAAAGGCAAGTGCATTCATCACTCGTTCTGCGTGGCACATGGCGCAGAACAATACCTGTCCCTCCAATTTGCAGTCTAAGCAGTACAACCACGCACTTGAATTCAGGTGGCAGCGGGAGGATTCGCGGGAGACAATTTGCTCGAGCCGCGTGTGATCAAATGGAGTTGGTTTCCATCTGACGCCAAACTTAACAAATTTTGAGCTACATGCAATAAAACCGACAGTTCTCCATTGACATGACTCAGACTCGACATCTGAACGGACGCGGCTATCCTCGGCCATTCAAAAACTCGAGCTGGAGATTCGAGGAAGGTGCAGCCCTGGCGACTCATTCTCCCTTTTACTTTGCTTGATCATAGAAGAAACGGGAAGAAAGACGAGGTTGCTTCTGTCAGGCATTCCGAGCCTTTGCCGCAAGATATCCATAACACACTAAACACGCTCCTTCCACATTGTGAGAATGCATCAAGAGCAGGAGGAACATGTACGGTACAGGACAGGAACACTAGTCCTCTCAATAGAAATTAAATCCAAATGCGTCACATATCATGAGCGGTCAGCATCAAACACACTCATTTCTCAGCATCCAACCTCATCCATTCTCTCCTCAGAGCAAGCACCTATATACTTGTTCTCCTCTCCCTCACTTCACTCCCCTCCCCGCAACTCCTCCGCCATTCTCCAATAATTACACATCTCAAATGATAGCCGGCCAATCGCCGCCATGCCGCAAAGTAGAAGGGTAGAGAGAGAAAAAGGGTGTGCGAGCGATATACACATCCCATGTCATGTTGTCCAAAGCACAAAACGCCATGCCCATCCGTATCCCTCGTTCTCCTCATGCACATGCTAATGCAACACACGCAACGCATCTCAAAGCACGAAAAGGGCGATTAATCGACCCCGAAGCTGACCGATGCTGGCAAAAAACACAGATCCGCTATGCAAAATAAAAATTTCCTGGTCCACTTACTCTCGTGAAGGAATATCTAAGGTCATGAGAAATCATCATCCCCACTTCTGCCACCGTTCTGCTGTTCCCCGTCAATGACATCCACTCTCAACACCAGCTCTTTCGTCTCCCGTGCGATCTCGAACGCGATGGGTGGCAAGGATTGATTCCACTGTCTCCACGTCCGTTCGCCCTCGTCGTCTTCTCTTCCTTCGTTGGCGATTGCTCGGCCCTTCTCTCCTGCGTCGAGGATACGCTGTCTTAACGTCGCTAGTTTCCGCACGATTGGCTCGCCTTGATTTCTTAATGATGAGTTGCCTGTAGATGACATAGCTGTCTCGGTCGAGGACACGACGGTGCCGACGACATCAGCAATAGCGGTGATTTGGGTGGAAATCGCTGTAATCCCTGCTTCTGAGCGGATAGATGAGACAAGTGACTGGATATTCTGGACCAACAAGGCTGTCTGATCGTCGAGGTAGATCTAAATCTGGTCAGAATATGGAAAGATAGGGACTTGATGATGGTATCACCTTGAGTTCTTCGACATCACTGTCTTGGGTTCTGATGCCGAAACCGACGCCCATTGGTGCAGGAGGCAGGTTCTTGTTCACTCCGTTCATCATACCATTCTGGCCTCGAGACATGGAACGATTACGTCCGGCCCAAGACTCCTTTCCTGAGCTTCTGGGTCGCATATTTGTTGATTCACGGGGCGAGTTTACGGGGCTGTACATTGAAGAGTCGGCGCTGATGCGGTTGCTCCGCAGCCCTTGGAATGGTGGGGGAGGGTTGTCTTGTCTTGGATCACGGACAGGGAAGAATCCTGTTGTGTCTACAGGTTCTAGTTGTCCATCATCATCATCTTCGAGTTCTCCCGCCGGGGTAGGCCGTATCTTGACAGTTCTGACGAGCTCAACCACTGCTGCCGTGAGATGCGAAGCTGCAGCATCAAGCAATGAAACTGGAGAAAGTCCACTTGCTGCAATGAAATTCTTCGAGGCTGTGATTAAGTTGTTTGCCGTCGCTGACACCCTTGACTTCAGTTTAGCTTGCTGCAGAGCCAATTCACCGCTGCTGGGTGGTGCTTCGTCAATGTCTTGTGTTATCCTCCGTACATTGACAATAACAGAGTTCATGAACTCGTTGACTCTCCCCGGATCATCGGTGCGTGCTGTTCTCAAGAGCTCGTCGATCGAAATCTGGAATTTAGTGACATGGACATCCTTGACCATACCGTCATCTTGGGTGAAGCCACTGTCCTTGGCGTACTTCGCCACATCTTGCTGAATCGTGAGACCAATGGACGATGCCCTTAGAGAGCGGAGTTGCGTCTTCGTCCTGGCGTACCGATTTCTCCAGTCCTTGACTTCCTCTTCTAACTTGTTGACAGTATTCGAGAGTTGATCCTCTCTTTCATACGACTGTCCACTTCGTTCTGAAAGAACACGCATTTCTCGGAGAAATTCTTGAGCTTCCTGTCGAACTTCTTCAGTCACTCTTTGTTGTCGATCAAGTTCTGATCTCAGCTCGTCATTTTCCCGTTCCAGATCAGCGTTGCCGCCCATGCCCCTTGATCCAGCCCCACTAGAACGAAGATCCTCTAATTGTGCGCGTAGTTCCCTCTCCGTATTCGTTTGTTGCGTTTGAGTGCTTCGGACTCGATCTAATTCTGACTGCAGAGACTCGTTGAGATTTTGTGCATCCGCAAGCTTGTTCTCCAGGTCCATTCTCATATCTGACCATTCCTTCTTTTCCATATTGGCTGCCGTTGCTCGACTTCTCTCACCATCCAGAACGCTGTTCAGTTCGTCATCTTTTTGCTTGAGCGAGTCTTCCATGGCGTCGAGCTTTTCTCGCAGCTCGGCAACCTGTTGTTGGTAATCATCAATGAGCTTCTTGTCGGTCTGAGCATGATATTAGCAAAATTCAGAAAAAAGAGACCTTCAGCACATACTTCAGAACCTCCCGTGCTCTTCTTCCTTTCCCTATTTTGCGCAGCCCCTTCTAGGCCAAAGGCATCTCCATCATCGTCATCATTATCCTCCCCACCGGTCTCATCGTCTTCCACCATTGTGCTCTTGTTGGGGACAATCGTATTACTCTGAAATGTCTTTGGAGTTGGTCGGCCGTAATCATTAGGAGGCATTCCAGGGGACGGTGGTATGCCCTGTCCTCCATTCCCATTCAATGGAGGTCGTGGCCCGTTTCGTGATTCGCTTCTCATAGAGTATGCTGCTATAGAACTTGCATCTGAAGGTCGGCGCCGTCCTCCCAGCCCGTTAACGGGAGTTCCATTTCCATTTCTACTCGGTGGTCCTCGCATAGATGCAGGGCTTCCCATGCGACTCATATCTCCTGCTGCAAAGCGCGGGAATCTCCGCTCCAATTCATAGAAGACATCAGTTGCCAAGTCGCGAAACCTTGGAGGTGGTAGGGTCGAGAGCTTTTGTCTGGCCTGGTTCCGCTTTGGATGGAATGAATCCTTGGGTAGGAGATATGGTGGTGGGCCTCCACTGTTCCCATTTGGCGTCCTCCTTCCACTGTCTTGTCTCCGCAGCAACTCGTCGAAGACGTCTGTACTCAGTTCTTGGAACTGGACAGGTGATAGCCGTAGCAGCTTGTCCCTTGCTTTGTTCGGCCTCGGGTTGCCCTTCTCATCGCGCAGCGACGCTGCCAGATATCTCTTGAGCGCGACATAATGTTCTGAAAGCGTGGCTTCGAATGATTCGTCCTTCCTGCTCCTTCCACTCTCACTCTGTGCGTATAATCCCGTACCAACACTCGATCGCGCTATCGAAGCTGGGGGTGAAGGTCCTCCTGGACTCCCACCAGAATCTCCTCTGGGAGGGAATCCGTTCATCGTGCCGTTGGAGCCACTCGAAATTGGCGGTGAAATAAGCTGTCCACGGTTGTTGGGAGAGTAGGGAGAGTCGTCGCCGTTCTGGTATTTTGAAATACCTGACCATTCGCTCCCTCCTCCTACAGAAACAGGCGACAAGGGGCCATTTCGACCATTCATTGTAGATGTCCCGAGGTATGTGGTGGCTTTTCGACTAATTGCTTTCTCCTCCACCGCAATCCTCGCTCAACGTTATTGAATGCTGGGCCCTCAGAACATTCACCAGAATTGGACAGGATAAAGTCGAAAGGTTATCGTTCGGCGCATACAAATCTGCCGCAGCTTGCAACGACTTAGAGTCCTTGAAACCGTGAAACGTCGAAGGACTGGCAGGGTTGTCAAAGCGAGCGCCAGCGGTTCGCTCACCGTGCGACTGGGCCGTGATTAAAATTATCGTGGATTATTGTACTTTCGTGAGTATGGCTGGTAAGGACCGTGGACTGTGATGCTGCACAGTTGACAGTGGTGAGGCTGGAGTGGGAGATGCGCTGTCTGTTGGATGCGTTTCCTTGATTCCCCCTTTGAGGGCTGTCGGGTGGAAGCGGCGCGTAGAAGTCTAGGATTCGTTTAAAGGGGAGAGCCAGGCCCAGGCAATCGATAAGCTTTTTTTTCCAACGGATTTACGCTTTTGATCGCAGGCAGCATTGAAACGGGAAGGGATCGCCAGTGAAGTCAGTCTCTCATTGCCTCAATGTCGTTGGGTGAGGAAGGAAGAAGTATAGTTTGAACACTGAAGGAAGAGCCGCGACTTCCTTTCAGCATGTAGTCAGTTCACTTAGCAGCATTGTTCCAACCCAGCATACCTCATCTCTCCCAATCCAAATTATCACTGGCGTCAAGTCCTAGTCCGGCGTCCGCAAGGCACAATCGCTTCAGGGGGTAATTGGCTCAGAGTGGCTTTGCGTCGCAACCAGCCCACAGCGATTGGCCAGAGGCGCTGAGCATTGAAATATCATCTCTGTCAAAAAGAAGCGAGAGTGATCTTTCCGCGCCCATGACGACGATAGCTTCGTGAGCATCCTGGAGCGTCGTTACTCTTCGATTTGGCATCCCGATGCTGTCATATGGCGGGGACCTGC
Organism: Hyaloscypha bicolor E; assembly: GCF_002865645.1. Lineage (NCBI taxonomy): Eukaryota > Fungi > Ascomycota > Leotiomycetes > Helotiales > Hyaloscyphaceae > Hyaloscypha > Hyaloscypha bicolor. The sequence continues at coordinate 1,665,951 of NW_020194558.1, forward strand.
GTTGGCGTTGGCCACTTGGCAAGCCATCACCCGAACGTTTGCATTCTGTGACCTTTCGTCGGGAAATGCTGCTTCTCGGCTTCCGGGCTTCTGGAATATTCAATTCAGGCGGGTCCAAGGAGTGACCCCCGGACTCCAACAATTTCCAAGGATCATCGGTCAGAGACCATATTCATCTGCTCGCCGAGATTCTTAGATTCGCAGCCCTATGCGGCTCACAGCTCACACGACCTGATGTGTTGGCATTAAATCGCCAAGCAAGGGCACAGTACCATTTATCACCTCGTAGCCTCATGACTTCCCCATTGAGACATTCGCTAGCACTTACTGTCTTAGATAAATGGGATAATGCCCCTTCCCGAGAACTTCAACTCCTTCCTTTGAATGGGTATCCCGGACCAGAACGCCAGACCATGATGCAATTCCCATGCAATTTTCAAAACCACGCCAAAGTCCATACCGCTGGCAAGTTTGGCCATCTCTCCTGCCACTCTCCAATTATCTCCGGTACTCGCTCATCAAACCCAGATCTACTAGCCGCGTTTCCACTGTCAAACCCTACCGGGTCCAGAGTTCTCTCTTCTGCCGCTGCCTTGTTCAAAGAGTCTGCGAGGTCAAGAATGGCCCGGCCTCCGGTCAACGCTTCCTCATGATTATCCTTGATATCGACATTGATGACATGTACTGGTCGATTCAAAGGGGATCCTCGGCTGAGAAGATCGTCGATGACAGCGTCCCAGCATCTTTCTTCACAAGTAATGACCACATCCACAACCCCTCCTTCCACGCCTTCGCTGCCTCTGTCTGCACTGTGCTCCAACCTAGGCACCCCAATCTGCCAGTCCTGCCATCTTTCTGGACCCCATTTGACCCCTCTGTTCCGCCCTAACATATTCAGTATACCATTCGCCCGGTATAGACGTGGGTCTTTCGCCTCTAGTTCCTTGTACATGCTGTCGTAGGAAGTTTTGTTGAATTGGTAGACATTGGGCTGGGAGATTGAGGGTCCCGGAAGACGGACTAGAGATCCTGTACCAAACGAAATGACGGGATAATTCGCTGCTGCAAGTCGGAGATGCGATTCCATAGATCTGTAGCACAAAGTCAGCACTTTGCCGGCAGAAGCGTGCCATGCAAACTGACCTGTTCTGATTGCTGGCACAGACAGTGCAGAACTTGAGCTTGAATCCACCTTGATCTGGACCACTTCCATTCGATGAAGTGCCATTCGCTGCTTGTGCTTGTGCTAGTGCTTGAGCCATGATTGCCGGTGTTGTTTCGTGGATGTTCGAGATATGCTAGTTGGGAAATCTACGTGTTGCCTCAGCAGGACGTGGCTACATTCGCAGGCAGTCTGTGGTCTTCGTCACCGTGGCGTAACTTCTCGTAGTCAGCTCTCTGTCAAAGTGAAGGTACGGTGTGAAAGCGAGGGAGCTTGACAGCATTCAGGAATATAAGTTGCGTAAAAAAGATTGTGTCATCACGAAGAATAAGACAGCTCCAATAAATAGTATTCATCACGTTGCGGGTTGGAAGGAGTACAGGAGGTGAGTACGTACCAGGCGTTACTTCATGGCAGTCATTGAATTTGTGAGGGTTGTTGTTGTGGGCCCCAAGCTTGAAGTTGCACGAGATGTTCTTGGGAGAAAAGGCAATTTGTTCTAGAATTCGCTTAAGCACGACATCAAAGCCGGCTCGTTTACCTAGACAAGCCATTTGTGCATAAATATCTTTCAGCTGGAATGTTTAATAATCTTCACAATGGAACTATGAAGCACAGTGATCTATTCATCAATGAGACGAGTGTATATCAGAAATTCCTTATACGCTTCTTGCAAAACGTCACTTCGTCGAAGCAAGCTTCTCAGGAAATCCCTCACGTGATCGACCGTATTTCCACGATATTGCAGGATATGTTTGTAGAAAGAGGGTTTGCTGAACAATTATTGAATTCCATTTCTCAAAGGGAAACCCTCGGGGCATCCGCCACCAGACAGCCGACCTCAATTTCCATCTCGCTAGCGTGCCGCCCCCTTTTCTCCTAGTTTTGGCAATCGGATGAAAATAGGGCAGGTGTGCAAGCACGAAGCCGATGATTCTTGCCCCTAAGCCTGTCAACATGTGCTAAACTGACCAGCAGACCTACGCGGCGCTGACGGCTTTAAAGTTTCCCACTTGTGCATGCGTTAAGGTTAGTCGTCGGGAGGGTTGTAGGGTGCATGATATCGAGCTAAAAAAGGGACACCAGGGAGATCACAATACCACGAAACTTAGCACGAGCGGATGGGAAAATTCACTTATCTCATTAGTATTGATCTGATCGCCGTAGTAAACATTTGAAGGTTACTGTATTCTCTTGTGATTTTTTGGGGCGTCCCCCTTGCAGCCGTTTCTGGCCCGTTGGTTGTTGGGCGCCACAGCAGCCCTGCAGAGAAGCACAAACAGAGGCCTCTCTTGATTGGCCATGCTGTGAATCGTCCGCATGTGTCCTGGATTGTTTCAAGTCCTGGCCGCCCCATTCTTCTGCGCCGTAAATAGATCTTGGCCTGGATGAGATATTGCAGCCCGTCCCCAGAAGCCGGCCAGGGATTTTCAGATCGTGGGCTTTATGAACTCCGCCCAGTCGCCAACAGAGTCCCATTATCGACGAAGGATCTCCCACGTATTCCTCCCTTCCTGGCCAGCACCCTCTGCCGTCACGTGTGCTCAACCAAACAGACAGACAGAAAGAAAGAACAGAAAGAAAGATACACGGCCACAGACGTCGGCGCGCCATCGCTCGCTGCGGGGTCCTTCCCTGTCCATATCGAAGACTTTGAGGCGCTTTGTGTGTCGGGCGCTTGCACTGCACCCACGAATCGAGGAACGAGAACTCGAAGCTGCTCAAGCGACCTGAGCGCGTTCCCAGTCCAGTTCAGATTCTTGTCGATTCACCGCTGAAGAACACCCCCTAGCGTCTGACAGAAGGGGACCCATCGCTGGTTCTCTTGCCTCTCCGAAGCCCATTGCGTGCTTACCATTGGGTGCAACGGTGGCCGTGGGGTCAGCGTGCTCCTTGGTCTCTTCGAGGATCTGAATAATCTGATCTTTTCGTGTCCGAAGCGTCAACCTGGTTGATCGACTCCCAGCCGGCATCGCCTGCTAATCCTCGAATTTGCACTGCCTTGGCCGGATTCGTCTCGAAAGCGCGTCTGTCGCGCCAAACTGAACGTCCTGTCGCAACAACATTCAAACATTCATCACCGAATCCGAATAATCGCAGCTGCCCAGTCACCGCTGATCAACGGCTCCACGTTGGTCGATCTCGAGGCGCAGCGATTCGAGCTGTCTCCGAGGGGTTTCGAGTGCTCTACAACAACTCTTGTGCGAGCGTTTGCACTGGTGCAATTCCCAAGGCTTGCTGGCAAGCTTCCGCCAGTTGGTCATCATCGAACGAAACAACATCAGTTGACACGGACCTTTCGCGCCTGTTATAGAAGATCCCCACAAGCCGATTCTCCAAAATGGCAGCGGTCATGTCGCCGACGATGGAGACGGTCTCTCCAGCGACTTCTTCATCACCGGTATCCTCCCCGTCCTCGAATCCAAACCATCCGCCATTACCGCCGCTGATCACATCACCGCCTTCGCGCCGGTCAATCTTGCAACGACCTACCTCATATGCGTCGAAAAACAGATTATCACAATATTCGACTAATTCCATCCCTTCAAGATCACGGCCACCATCGCACATATTCCCGGTGTTCCATTCGAGTTTACCTTACACAACCGTCCGAGACTTTGCCTATCCAGTAACACACCCTATGCACTATGGCCCGCCCCCAGAGCCATCACAACCGCAGTCTGGTTTCTCGACACCCGCGAGCGAATCGAAGCGACTCTCGGATCCGCCAACTCCATGGGATAGCAGGGGCGGCTGGGCAGCTGGCCCATGGGGAAGTGATGATCGCCTCTCGAGAGGGGAGCAGTTAGCGCCTATACATTTTGGCGACGGCCCGCCATGGAGTGAGGATGAAGATCTTCAAAGCCCTGTTGTTGTCAGTTCGCGGCACAGAAAACACAAATCATCAAGCAGTGCATTTGGAGGAATTGGCCAGGGACGCGGTAGAGGACGGGCTCGCAGAGAAGACGGGGAGAGGACTGCGAGTATGCTGAGCCAAGAAAATTATGAGCATGACCGAGGCTACTTTGTTGGTACTGGTGGCGACGGCAGCGAGAGATATTACGTGAATGAAGGTGACGAGGCTGATGGACCAGGAGGGGATATTGTGACATATCCTCCAGAACAGGCTCGACACTCCACACTGGCGCCATATAATGTACCAGGACAGCGAGATTCACATTTTGCTACAACGCTACCAAGCAGATCCTATACCGATGAAGCGGGTGTCGAGTTTCGATCAGAATCAGAGACCTCGAGCCAAGCATCTTCTCCAGGATTAACACGTAATGATGAGTCTCGATACTCGAGGGATTACCAATTTACCATTGCATCACCCGACGAAGAAATGCATGGGAAGGCTGTGGCACTTTTCGATTTTCAGCGAGAAAATGAGAATGAGCTCCCATTGGTAGAAGGACAAGTGATCTGGGTATCTTATCGACATGGTCAAGGTTGGCTGGTGGCTGAGGATCCAAGAACTCGAGAAAGCGGATTGGTCCCAGAAGAATATGTTCGATTATTAAGAGATATTCAAGGAGGATTGAATAGTCTGGTGGCAGCTCAACCAGGAGAGCAGTTGTTAAGCCCCGTAGGTCCTGACTCTGGAACGCCTACACAAGCAGAGCATGGCCAAGCACAAGCACACACACCAGACCCCGAGCAAGCTCAAGCACGCGGGCACGCACCTCAGCCTAGTAATGGGGCAAACGGATATCAGCAGCCTATCGTCTCTACGTTTTCGACCTCTTCTGCGGATCTACACCCTTATCCACAACATCTGTTGGGCACACAAGCCGGCCAAGCTCCCCCTCAAGTTATCCATTATCATGGGCAACGCGGGGGAAGCCAAGCCAACACTCCGACCCTACCAACATCTCAGGAAGGTTCCCACGATCGAGCCAGCAGCCAGGACCCAAAAAATCGGAGGAAAGATGACAGCTCTAATACCACGCCTATTGCCACTCTTCCAGGTGCCAAACTGGAAGCCACAGCTTTACGAGAATCCGACAGTCCGGAAAGTGATACAACTGGTGAATCAGTGGGGGAGGAGAAAGAAGCTGCGACATCCTAGCCAGTTCATGCTCTAGTATACGAGAGCGCACGAGAGGGGAGGAGATCTCATTTTCAGCGGGAGGGGTTTGGGGTCTGCGTTTTGCTCGGTTATTGCATTTCGAATACCCATTCATCGTCGGTTTGTTGCATTTTCAGGGGAAAGATACACTCGCTTGATACACTGTTCCTGAACTCCATTGTATTATTGGGGCATGGGAGGGAGCACTTTGTACGAGCTGCATTGGGTGCATATAAGGTTGTTATGAACTCAATGACGGGTGGCATATTTTGCGTTGGTGGGGGTGTTATTGGGTATATTGCATGATTGTACGAGTTGACATTGAATATTATGAGCGAGTATGACTAGAATGGCGGTAGTCAATAAATAGGAGACTGGAAGAAACGATTGAAAGATGAAGCTTGTCTTCGAAGGACGCTATGTCTCCGGGCTCACCATACGTCGATACCTTTACCAAGTGGTAATTTAAATATTGGCAGAGGAGAGGCTTCATCTCCTGGGATTCTATTTCTAATTTGCACAGTGAAGCTCTATTCCAGCATTTCGGGAAGGGCTTCTCAGGTACCTCTTCTGTACATAGATAGATGCCTTTTCTCGAGCACTTGTGGAAAGGGTGGGTAAATACCGCACCTGATCGGGAACGCAGATCTCGGCGAGCCCAATCAGGACAAGCTTCACTCTCACGTTGAACATTATTTCATCCTCCCGAATTTCATCCCAGCTTCAACAGCACCTTCAAAGTACGATATCCGTACACCCTCAACCATCTTCCCAGATATCAACAACGGGTCAGCTGGGCCCGTAGAAACAATACAGTCATGTCTGGCGCCACCCCCACAAGTGAAGCAGTGCCCAGCCAGTTCAGAGCCATCTTCTTCCAACCATGTCAAGGACCTCTCCCAAAGAAACCACCTTGGCTGCGAGACCTCTGATTTTCTTAATTTATTTCCTCCAGAGTTAAATCTCGATCCAAGCAGCTTATATGTCACTTCTTCTGGACCCACTAATGGAACCGACATATCACCCTTCGAGTGTGTTGAACATGATTTCTTTGGGGATTTTAATCCCCTCAAGTTCGATATGTCTTGGAGCCCGTGCCCAGCGTACAACATGACGTCCAATTATCTTCCAATGGAGGAGCGTCTTCACAGCGTTTCTCGTCCCAACGACCTGTTCCGACTCGGGTCTTCAAAAGACGACTTAACCGGAGCTTTATATCCTCAACCTAACCCTTATACGAATCCAGAGAGCCGAGCTCTAGCCCATCTGTCTCAAGGTGTGTATCCAACTGCCCTCTCAAGCCTTCTCTAACCCAATTTAGATCATCCTACCTACCCTCAACAGCCTTTTACTTCAACGCCCTCCACCTCCATCCACCATCCACCATCCCTCTCTCCTCCCACGAACGCCCCTCCCTCGCGCATCCAAAAACGCAAAGTCAACACCCTAGCAGCTCGCAGGTACCGCCAGAAACGAGTCGATCAGATGAGTGACCTTGAGACGAAGCTGAAGGAAATCCGGGCTGAGAGGGATGCATTGAAAATGAAAGCTGCAAGGTTGGAGGGTGAAGTGGAGGTTTTGAGGGTGTTGGTGGGGAGGTGAGGGGTTTGGAACTGTGTTCGGCTGCGCTTGAGGGATGACGGTAGAGAATGAGGAGGGTTAAAACCGTCATATTTCAGCCGTTACGGAATCATGTGAACAATTTGTACTCCTTTCTTTCTTTAGTTCAACAGTCTTGATGTTATCTACCGCTCCTACATCATCCATCGCTTCAGCGCTCAGCAGATCCCTCCATCCATTGCTCTCCCCAATAGCTCATACTCTCTCCTAGCCACGCTACCCACTCCACTCATCAGCCATCCTGTGCAAAACGCTCCCAATCCCCCCGAGCGTAGAATGCTCAGACGGGGAGAAGTATCTGCGTGCATAGCCGCCCGCCACGTTTGAATCGCACTTGCGACGAGGAGGAAGACCAAGCGAGGAGGTTGTTTACCTAGTGTAGTGCTCGTGCCTCTCACGTGCTCCGCCTTGCCCTTTTTTGTGGGTGTTATATAACCAAATAAGCGATTTCTGTTCAATAGAGGTCTCCAGTCACAAACTCTAAGTGAGTTTGAGTGAACGCAACTTGTAAATCCTTGCACTAGCTGCTCAAGGTTAAGGATGTTAGTAACGCCCTATGTAACCGCGAGGTTCGACGATAGGGAAAGGCGGCTTAGAAGAGATATGCTCTGCCACAAGTAAACCAAGCGAAAGCTGAGTTTCTTGGTCCGAAAGGATTTCTTTTGCTTCTTGATTCTTCGTTTGTGCTGTATGTCGCATTTTACACTTGTTTTTGCCCAGAGCTCGCGAAAGGGGTTGGATTCGCTAAGCGAGGCCATGGTCGCATTTCCCAATTTCTGCCCAACATTGAACACACTAGCTTGCTATTCTTTTACTTTCACATGTAATACGGGGAAGGCAATTGGGGTTCAGCTATTTGTGTTCTCGAATTTCAAAAATGGGGCAGGCAAGTGACAAGTGCCGTCCACAGAGTGGAGAAAGCCTCTACAGCCACGACGGTACAGAGAAAGGTGATATCCAGATCAAGCAGAGTTCCTCTTCTTCCAGGTTCCCATTCTAGAATCTAAGCACTTTTCAATTCAGCTTTCCCGGTCCTGGTCTATTCACGGATCTACTCTGTGCGCTCTCTCATTGAGGCTGGGGGAGATCGCAGCGATTGGGCCAACTTCTCTCACAGCCTGACCTGCTCTTTCAACCAAGAGTAACCCCAGGGGCCATGCCTCCTAATGCCAGGCGAGAACTTGCTTGAGATCTTTCATTGAACTAACAATACAGACCTAGGGTTCGCGAGTCTCGAGCTCAAAGAGGCTCGCGGTAAGCCATAGCAACAAGAACAAAAATTAACCCTTCTTTCTATCCTTCAACTCCCCCCTCTCCTCCACAGTCCTTGCAACCAGCTCCCCCTCCTCCGTCCCCAGCTTCCTAAACCCCTCAACCACTCCCCTCCGATCCCCTCCCGCCAGCTCCTGACTCATCTTGAACTTCCCCGCCAACCCCGTAACCTCAATCTCAATCCCAATAATCGCCTTCTTCAACAAGTTCACATAACTCTCCGGCGCCTCGCCTACATTCCACGCTTTCTGTGCTCCGTCTTTGCCTGTATATCCAAAGACTTCCTCCTCACTCTGCTTGGAGAGATCGTTGATTTGCTTAGACAAGAACTCCTGGTGTTCAGGGTTTGAGGAGTCGTGGAATATGGTTGCGGTGCCGTAGACCTGGACTGCGGAGTAGTCCCATGTGGGAACTACTTTCCCGGTGCTTGGTTTGGTCTCGATGTAGAATTTTGGTGTTACGTAATGGTGAACTGGGCCGTTGAAGAGGACCATGATTTCATCTTGGAATTTGTTGGAAGAAGATTTGGTGGCTGCTTCTATGAGGGCTTTTGTTTGGGGATTTGCTCGCGCGAGGTGGCCTCTGAGTCTAGCTCTTGGCTCGTCGGTTGCATTTTCTTCGTCTTCGACATCGAGCACCCACGGCACATGACTGCTTTGGATGGTATGATAGTTGGGGGAATGGATTGCTGTTGTGACGATACCCAGCGGATTGCTCCGGATGAACTTGTATAGTGTCGGGAAGTGAAGATCTGTGTGAACAGGTCGTAGATACATGATGGAAGTTTGTTTTTGAGAAGGGCCGCAACGTTGCCGGGCACCTTACCACGTCCAGGACCAAAATTTTAGGGAGAAGGTGACGCTGAGATCCCAAGACAGGAAATAATTGACATTAAATATGTGAAAGCTGAAAGGTGAAGCCGAGGCTCAAGAGTGCTCTTGAGTCACGAAAGAAGTGTAATCAACTTTGACTCGGATCATTTGCAAAAAGAGTGGAGGTCCACAATCTTGTGTGGCTGCGCCCTGTCGGTTGGACTCTCCACTTTAGGAACACTAGTTGTGAGAGTCATTGGGCCACTGCTGTAAGTGGAGGGAGGAAGTCAAGGGGCGGCCGCATCAAACGACAGGTCGTAAGGTGAATTTTCTCATACAAAATGACAAGTTCATTCTTCAGGAACCTAGTCATTACTATAAATTGTAGACTGTTGCGACTTGAGGGTTCTCGCCAGATCACATCTCCTCCCATCGAATGAACCTCACAGCCCTCCATCCTAGACTCCATCTTCGGAGTCTTGCTCCCCAGAAAAACATTGGGATAGCAAGGAGCAAAACAAAAGCTGTAACAGCAGCCATTTCGCCCAGTGCAACATCTTCACCAGCACCTGCGATCCAAGAATTGGTCGTTGCTGAGAGCCCGAAGCCGATGATTGCTAGATGAAATTAGAATGGTGGAGGCTTCACTTTGATTGACGGAGTGACTTACACTTGAAAGCAAGTTGTGCAATTGTTACTTCACCTGAAACGGGCCCATAAGCGTCGAGGGTGTAGACAAAGGAGATATTGATTGCTTGGCCAGCAGAGAAAGACACTCTTTGTATTAGCAGAGAGCTGCAGTCTATTGACGGGGCTTCATACCTAAACCCAACCCGATAATTGGAACCATGAAGTGCAATTTGTATTGCAAGCCGGCACCATAAAGGATCAATCCGAGTGGTGCTGTGATGACGGAGATGGCAATCGCAGGCAATCTGAATTCAGGTTCCCTGATGCCACGATTTCGAATTGTGAAATAATTCGCAACAGCCTCTCCAACAGGGCCACCAGCAGGAACTGCGATACTTGTGAGACCTCTGCCCCTGAGAATATCGGATATTACTTACTGGCAAGAATTCCACCAAGCAGACTTCCAAAGAACCCTAGGCCGGCTTGAAAAGGGGTAAAGTTGTAAACTCTTTGGAAGTCATTGGCAACTATGGGAGACGTGTGAGCGCATTCCATTGAACGATCACCAACCCGAACAACTCACAGGCGGAGGATAGGGCCACTGAAAATCCGATAAGGGCTGACATGACAAGGGTTGCCCAGAGAACTGGTGGAAGAATGATCAAGCCAAAAGGTCGAATGAACATTTTCCACAATGAGTCTTGGGTGTAAACCTGTCCAGAAAAGAGGGAGATCGTACTCCAATACGACTTCTTTGACGAGAGACCAGATGATAGTGGGGAATATTGGTTGTTTCCCAAGACAGCAGCTTCGAGGCGCCGAATGCGTTCTTCCATTCGTTGCATCGTAGAAGTCTCATTCGGGATTTCATCCTCCGGCAGTATCTCCAATCGGTCACTTCCCTGGTAATATCTTGCGATTCGAGCTTTCTCTTCGTCCTTCAAAATGATCGATAAAGACAATCTAAACGGGTTCTTCTTGTCGTCAATGATATCGCCTTCCTCACTGTCGTCATACGATCTGTTGTAGGCCGTTTCCGGAATCGTGAAGATGATGAGAATGATCAAGAAACCAATCAGAATCGCGCCGGCCCAGTAAATGACCCGCCATGAGTTGTTGAGAGTTATTACGCCGCTGATTATAATACCGATCGAGACACCTGACCCAGTTGCAAAGTTGTACATTCTAAAATATCTATCAGTAGGCGATAAGCAACGGCCTGCAATCGACCTACGCCATCGCCGTTCCTCGTTCATGAAGGAAGAAGACGTCTGTAATAGTTGCTGGCCCAAGACATTCTCCAGCACCGGAGAAGAAGCCAAGAAGGATCCTTGCAATAAGCTCACTGGTGTATCCGGTGCTCAACCCCGACCAAATGGCTGTGAAGAGGTAACCTGTGAAAGAGATGATATATACCGGTCGCCTTCCGTATTTGTTGATCAGTGGCTGCCACAACAGATTCCCAGTTCCTTGAGTAAGTGCTGATGTCGTAAAGAAGAATGAGACCTCAGGGATTAGGACTGCTAAATTTGCCGTTGGTCCTCCACCAAAATCCATTGCGATCTGAACAATTGCAACTGTTGGGCCAGCCGCGAGGAAAGTGCACATCAGCATGCCAAAGCAGGTTACAATGGCTACATAGTATTTGAATGGCGTAGACCTGTATCGGTGAACAGTCATACAGTGAAACTTTTGGGATCACTGACCAATTCAAGGGATCGTCTGGACTGTTCGAAGGTTTTGGTACTAATATACGCTCACCCGACTCCGTGAGGAGTTGAACCCGCCCCAAAGACTTTTCCTCCACAACATCGCCACCTTTGGTCGCCATCTTAAAATTAAAGGATGTATTGGGCTCTCACCAGGAGGCAACAAGAAAGATATGAGTGAAAATGAATGAGCTTGGTAACACAGGTCACTGGCTTTGCATCAAAACATGGTGTAATGACGAAAGTGTCGACATAATGATATCTCTTTTGAAAGTCCACTTAACGTTTAGAGTATCTTCAAGGCTCGGGACCACATAGTTAAAACTCCACCACGACCCGTAAGGCAATTAGGTGGAGATGGGGAAGGAGGAAGGAGGGAAGGATTCAAAGGCCCGACTTGGACTGAGTCCTGCTACTTTCAATGTCTGCCCATAAGACTTGGCGACCAAAATTAGTACCATTGAAAGAGGCCAAACAACGCTGAAGCCACATGGTGGCCGTTGCAGTGAGTTGATATCCACCATTTAAGAACATTGAGCCTTGCCTCCACATCATCGTTTCGGCAGTTGTCCACGCGTCCCCTTGAACACATCGAAAGGATTTATGCCATGGATGACCGATCTGTGTCTTGCAGTGCCGTTGTTTCATTGATGATCGCGGGTCGCCCTCTCACGATTGATGACCACTTTCCGCATGAACAACCTGAAACAAGCTGATGTTGTCGCAAACTCGCAGATGTTTTGGGCCTTGGCAGAGATTGGTTGACGTCCATTATGGACTCTGAATGACATTGATGCTACGGCATCCAAAGTCGACATTAAAGCCTTCAGTCATTGGTGAACCTTCTGGTCAGATTCAGTATCCACGGGCATCCTGGCTCGAGGTACATAAGGTGTGCGTCACTTCTCGTGACTATCAGAAAGCCTCTCTAACGAAGCAACCATTCCGAGGATTAAGGTTAATCAAGGAATTAAGCAACCCGATTATTAAGAGACCTGGGGAAGATGATGTCAAAAAGAAGGTTCGTGGAGAGAAGCAATGAGTTGCAATTAAGTTGCTTTAGCGAGCCCCGGCCCCAACTTTCCGGTTTTGCCCAACTTGGAAAGCCTAAGCGGCCCCCCAGCAAGCGACTTCTTCACGCCCTTCACTTCACAAGTTGAAAATCTCAACCATTTCTAGAAGCATATGGCCTTCAAGAAAAGATCCATGTACCTGAGCAGTTGCATCAATGGAAGGCCATGACTCATAGTGGAGACGAAGTCTGAAATGCCAAATTTTCTTGTGTACTCCGGATCGAACTCCGACCAGTGTCAGACAGAGGTGGAGCTTGTCAACCTTTATCTCTCTTTTCTCTAAAGAATCGGATATAAGCTCATCTTCTCGGGATATCAACGTCTACCTTTTCAGAAGCACAAGTTTCCACTTCGTCGTCATACATTGAGAAAAAGGGAAGAGCGGTGTGACCTCTCGCTGGACATCATCGGCATCTTCCTCCTCAGATCAACTTATCACGAGTCACTTCACCTCTGCAACCCCTCAAAATGACACAACCAACAAAGCCAAAACCACAAGTCACCCTCCGCCCAGCCCTCCCCAAAGACGCACCCCAAATCGCCGCCCTAGGCTCCTCCGTCTTCTCCACCAGCTTCGGATACTCCATGCCGGCAGCAGACCTACAAGCCTACCTCGAGTCCGCCTACAGCATCCCGTCCCTCTCTCGGGACCTCTCAAACCCCTCCGTCACCACCATCGTCGCCTGCCCGACCTCCGCGCCCGACACCGTCATCGGCTTCGCCCAGCTCACGCGCGGGACTTCCGAGCCCTGTCTAGAAGGATGCGAGCAGCCCGTGGAATTGCAGAGACTGTATGTCTCCCCGGATTTTCATGGGGGAGGTGTAGGCGGGATGTTGGTTGAGGAGATTGAGAAGGTGGCGAGGGAAGAGGGGTTTGTTACTCTGTGGTTGGGTGTTTGGGAGGAGAATTTTAGGGCCCAGAGGGTTTATGAACGCATGGGATTCAAGAAAGTGGGAAGCCATGATTTTGTTATGGGGAGTTGTGTGCAGACAGATTGGATTTTAACGAAGAGGTTGTGATGTGAAGTGTGGTCCTGGGATGGGTTGGGGTGGCGTTTTAGAGGGGGGGGTTAGAGGGTAGAATAATATTTTTATACCGGTGTTTAGAACGGTGCTGATGTCCAATTTTCCCATGAGGTTCACATGCAATAAAGTGAAGTAAAGTCGGGGTATCTCTTCATACTCAAAACTATTTGATCCAAAACAATTTCTAACAGCCCAACTCTAAATATCAAAAACCAGTCATTACACTCTTTTTACACAAGGCAGCACATTTACCGTCCGAAGTGCTTCTTCTCAAAGTATCTCAGTACAGTGTACGAGGTAGAAGCGAAGCCGAAGGCCAACTCGAAGCCAACATCTCCGCCGTACGTTGTACCGCAAAGCTTCCCAATCGGTCCAGTGAACCAGACCTGAGCCATGCCGAGAATGGCACCCATGATACCGAAGCAGAAAGCAATGATGGCTGCGATTCCCGGGGGAAGCTTATCCTTGTCCATGTAGATGCTTGGATCATAGCCGGTCATGCCACGTTTGTAGAAGACGTGCTCTGAGACGGCGATACCTATTACTCGTTAGTCAAAAAGTTCATGAATGATTTGAAAGAACTGGTAGCTTACCCTCATAGATAGCCAGCCAGTAAGCGATGAGCAGCATGAAGTTCTCAAGGACAGACTGGAAATGGCCGTAACCGGGAATGGCAATGGCACAATAAATGAGGGTTCCAATAAAGGTCCACACGAAGCGGGGAACGCGCTGGGAGACGCGAGCAAGGAGTTGGAGGGAGAGCGAGACGGAGTAGATGTTGGGGCAGTTATTTGCGATAATCGACAATGCGAGGACGACAAGGCAGAACTGTCCGAATCGGCCCAAGGGAGGGACGATAACGGCTGCGAGAAGTCCACCGATGCCAGAGGACTGGTATCCGTCATTGTAGACATTGTTACCGCCATTGGCAGCCACTGCAGTCGCGACCGCTGCACCGAGCATCTCCGTGAAAAGGAGAGGGAAGGCGAGACCGGCGTAAGTCCAGATGAAAACCGATTTTCGGGATCGGCTGACCGGTTGATAGACGGTGTAATCAGCAGCATACGAGGTCCAGCCAGTTGCGAACCCGAAAACTGAAGCAGCGAAAGAGAGAGCAGATCCTGCCTCGGAGAGTCCGACACCCATTGGAATGTTCGAGAAATTGCCAGAGTGGGCAAACTCGCCAATGACGATCAGAAAAATGATGAAGCAGGGGATCCAGGAGTATCGCTCGTAGGTGTGGACAACCTTGTATCCGAAAAGAGTGATCAAGAAAGTGGCGGCAGCGATCAAAATAATACCGGCCCATCCTGGCATGTTGCTGTTGACGGCGTTGAACAGCTGAGCTCCCACAATCACATTAACTAGAGATGGGTGGATTAGAGAAGAAACTAACAGTACAGGATAGGATAGCTTACCAGCAGACCAACCAACACAGGCGAGGATGTTGAACACAGCAACGACCTTGACACCGTAATATCCGAAGAAGAATCTCGAGAGAACCATCTGTCTCAAACCAAACCTGGGACCGAAAGTGCTGAAAAAGGCGACGGGAATTATACCTAGCAAGTTGATGAAGAAGATGATCAAGATAGTATCGACGAATCCAAGGAAGAAGATGGGGTAGGCCAAAGCACCAATGGCGAAGGAGCTGACAACCATGTTCGCTGAGAGCCACATGGTGCCGACTTGCGAGATGTGTGCTGTGTCACGCTCATCGCTGGGGACTCGCTCGATACCACGTTGTTCGACACCGAATTTACCAGCAAGTCTCTGTGTCTTCGCATACCAGCTGTCTCCAAGGACGAAGGTCTCGGCGGCGACGGCACCTTCATCGGGAATGTATTCGCCGCTGTCGTTTTCGGTGCCATATACAGGCTTTTCGGATGGGACGGCCTCGACATCGGCCTGTTTCTTAGAGAAGGCACCCATCTTGGGTGAAAGTGAGTTGTTCAAGTTGAAGTTGAAGCAGACTATATTCGTCGAGGATGGTGGAGAGATATTAAGGATATTGAAAGGCGAGAATTGCGAAGCTCTAAGGTCGGCGACTCGACTCAATGTCTTGCTTGCCCTGAAATATACACTGGGTAGACAGATGGAGGTATATATGGAAATCTGAGAGCTCTCGCAAGTGATAACGGGAGCTGCAGGGATTAGGGACAAGGATAGCTCTCATGGTGGTGGGCGACAGATCCCGACTGCGGGCGACGCCGATGAGGATGTCTGGAAGGGGCTTGAGTGGAGTGGACCGCGAAAATCCAAACCCCAAATGCTTAACCCAGCCAGTAAGCTCGGCACCATGGGCTTTAGGGCTTGGAATTAGGTCTTAGTCACTGATAAGAAAAGTTCGCGACATGCCTGGGCGACCAGTGTGGATATGGCACGCATCAGACCCAGCGCACGGGGGCAAACTCTCTCGGGAGCTAGAGAGAAGAAAAGGCCACGAGAACCCGTCACGGCTTGGAGTAGCCTCCAGGCCATGGCCTTGCCGCTCTGGACTGCAATGCTGTACAGTAGATACCGTCGAAAGCTCGTGGAGTTCTGGGAGTACTGCCCATCTGCCAGGTAGCTCAGAGGCGAGAGGTGGGAGGTGGGAGGTGGGAGGTGCGAGGCGCGAATCGCCTCGCTTCCTATTGTGTTAGCCTCTGCTGCCCCTGCTACCCCTGCTGCACGCCACCTTCTTGTCGTGTGCCCCCCTGCCCCTCACTGACAGCTTAACCGAACAGGATCGCTCCCAAGCCACGCTGTGCGTCGTCCAATCATGGACATCAAGTCTCGGCTACCCCACGACAGTGGAGGGCGACGATTCGCCATGCCCTCGAGATGTCTGATGGACGGCATGGTCGTCGCCGACTTTCACTCAGGAAGAATGCGGTGCCCGGCGCTTGAACTGCCAAGAACACAGCAAAAGGAAAGTCTGCATTTTATCTCGGTCTCGAGCTTCTTTTCTGACGACCCATGCAGAAACGCAACCAATTCTCCGGCTCCTTTCTTTTGTCCGTAATCTGTGGAGATATGCAGGTTCACGCGGCTGTCATGTGTGCAAGGAAGGCCTGCCAAATGTTCGAATGTTCCTTGGTGCATCGAAGAAAGAATCCTTGTGGCTCGAGCTGGGGTTCTGGATGCAGGTCTGCTGTTGTGAAAAGTTGCAGCGGATCTCGAGCACCGATCTGTGCATCACCAGAATGCTGGCATCCGCGCGATCGAGTTCCTCGTGACGCCGACGTGGTGTATCTGCCGAATTGGTCCAGTTGGGGAGATGGTCCTTACTCGTTACTCGCAGAGCTTCTTCGAGATGCGTGTGAAGATAAGAAGGAGATGACAGGAGCCAATGACACTTCACAGCTAGCCGAGGCTGAAATTCAAGAAAAATGCCGTCTTCCCCAATTGGGCCCAGTGTTGCATACTGCTCAACATGGTTGTGGGAGATCTTTTTTGCTCTCCTTCTCATCTTCCTCGAGACATCTCGATAAAATCTCATGGGTCTCGGAGCTCAGCATATCCTCGTCCGCTCAAAGAAGAAGGTACCGATCCTCTCCCTGGGGGATGGTGGTTCTGCAGGCCGGCTCCCGCAGTTGCGGCAGCCTGCCTGTGTTCGAAACTCCCTTTGGCCAGCATTAACTTGACCGGACGCTTCCCTCCTTCCTCGAAGAGGCGTTTCACGATCCATCCCGTCTCATCAGGCGAATCAAGTGAACGGTTCGCTTCTCAAGTGAGGGCGACCAATGGCTGCTCCAGCATTTGTTTTTGCTTTTTCCGCGCAGAAAGTCAGAAGCGGAGGCTGGGCCCGCCTTGTCGGAATCCGCCGATGACAACTTGATATTTCTCTTTTGGCAGCATTTCAGCTCTTAAGATCCAGAATGCTTGAATTGGACGTTACTTTGACCCCATTCATCTTTAGTATGTGTTGGCTGTTGTCTTTTGACTTCATGGCTTGCGTAAGGCTGCATGCATGTCCTTCGGTGGCACTCGACTGCTTACATTCGGGGTACCAGAGATCTAGAGCATTCGAGGCTTCTTCCATGCGTTCCATGCTTCTCCAGCAAAGAGAACTTCCTGCACCTATCGGCGAGTACTCGATATTCGACGAATACAGCCGTTTGTGTGTAACACGCCTTGCTGCCAGAACCCGTGACAGCAGGTAGAGTTGTACTTGTGGTAGTTCGGATCGGATGGTGATGCGTGTAGAGGTCGTGGCCGTGTTGAACAAAGGTGAAACTGTTTCTGAAGTGACTAGGGTTCGAGAACCAATTTTTACTGAAGTCCCAAGAGCTTCGATTCTTCTCACCCCTGCAATGCTGTGGTCCATGAATTAGGGATGTCACATTTCCAATGATACAAGATGGTCGGAAGTTTCCAACATCCCATCTGGGGTGAAGCAGGAGCCGACCTCGATTTGGCCGTGAATTGAATACTGCCGAGTAGGCTTTCTGACATCATGGAAGTCAAATGTTGTTCTCGTCTTTGCTACGTTACAAATCCAGATTGAAAGCTTCTGCTTCATCGCGTATCCACATCTTTGTCACACCATACCTGATTACTCGTCTCTCTTGCAAGTAGAGACAGGACGCCCGGCAGCTCTCCAAAATGCCCTGGAAGGTAATCTACGAAGTCATGTTTCCAGTGACATATCAGACACTTCAAGTGGATGTATGGTGGTGGTGGTTATTATTTACGTCCGAGAGACCTCCCGAAGGGTATGAGGACGTGCTAAGCTAAGGATCTCGTTGAGAATACGAAGTCCTATTTACAAAGGAGCCAAAAACCACAAGGGGCGAAAAGACTCCTTCCCAAATAGCCCGGGGTCCCTAATCCCGCGGTGTTACAGTGCTCTTGCCTTAGAAAGCATTTCATGCCGAAGCGTATAACCGCCTAGTTACTCTCTTTGCATAACTAGCAGGGCCTTTGGACTGCTCCCTTCCCGGACAAGTGGGATGGAAGCCAGGAAGTGTATGCTATCCGTAGAGAGGTATCTTAAGCCCCTTAGAGCTCGAATCCAGGTGACTTAACGTGAGATAAAAGCCTCCTTATTAACTCTACGCAATAGAGCTATAGACCTGTCCTCCGCGGTAGTGTGTGGGCGCGTACGAAGGCGCAATATCGACCTCTTCCCCTACCCCTACCTTCCCCCCCCTCTTCCTTATAACCATAGAGCGCCCGAGGGCGCGGAATTATCCTCCTGCGGCTCCGCCTAACGCGTCCCCAGTTCCCTCTATCTCTGTATGTGTATATTCGGAGGGCGCGGCGAGAGGACACGGTGGTAGGATCGAAAGGTCGACAGAGGAAAACCTCTTCGTACGGTGGTATCGCCAGTTTGAGACTCAATCTTATCCCTGCAGATTCTCAAAAGAGAGCTGACACCTTAAATTTTTCTTAATAGGTCGAGATAGGTTGAATAAGGGTCCTCTGCCCAAGGACCTGAGTGCATGGCATCATGGTGAACCGACAAAGTTCTGATAACTTCCTTGTATGCCATGGAGTAATCTGGTCGAACAAAATCCTTACAACAAGAAAGGCTCAAACTCCTGAGGCCAAATATTTTGTCTCGGGTGTCGAAACACAACGAGTCTTTGAACAGATCTACCAAGTGGTGTAACGGTACCAGATGGTGATCGGTATTCGCAAAGACCGCCATTCGATGTTCTTTACGCCAGATCTCTAGCCTGAATGGAATAGAAGATACGACGGAAAGTTTTGGCCCCGGAGAACAAAATCCGGTTAAGTTTTCCCGTAGGTAATGAAAGACATTCGAGAGCTCTTCCCATTGGAAAGACAACGGTCCGCATTGGATGAGCAGGTCACTTGCGAGGAGCACCTCTTGGATAATCCAAAGACGAAACCAGTAACTCCGCGTACACAAACTGCTCAGAGCTACCCACTTGCCTCTATGTTGCCAACGTTGGCAATCACCTCCTGGCGGGCAGTACCTCTCTACGGAACACGCCGTCAGCTCTGATAGAAAGGCACAGCCTTTTCTCGCCTCGGAATCATCCTCTCCAATCCAGGCTACAACCCTGGCAGCCTGTGAATAGATATCCCCCATTCTCGATACTTGACAGTTTCTCTCATGGATATCGTCTTGGTTGATACAGAGCGCGTCAATCCAGAGACTTCTTGGCTCTCGCGCATCCCGGAGGTTGTACAAGGCCCGCCAAAGATTCTCTCTCACGGAAAATAGCCTTTCATTGAGCCGAATGGTGTGCTTCTTGCTGGATGAGCTGCCCCATTCATATGACAAGGCCTCGTATGAGGGGGCTATCTCCAGATCTACGGTGATGAGATCACAGGTGATGGGTGACTCTGTTCGCATAGGACCGGGATGGAGGCAGACGACCCGGATCTCATCCTTCGGTTGATCCAGTGCGATGTAGTTGAAGATTCTTAGTTGCTTGTTCCTTTGTGGGTCCACGAAGTACCAGCCAGTAGTCTCGCCCCTCAGCTCATCCAATACTGCTTGCTCGTAGTTCATTGATTGCTCGGCCATCATATCTTGCTTGTATGCCATTGATTCTTCGTTCGCCATCAACAGCTCATCCATCGTGGATACTTCGTCCATTATCAATTCCTCTTTCGCGATGATCAATTCCTCTTTCGCCATCAGCAACTCGTCCATTCCCCTTGCAGTTCTTGTGGACAAATCGAAATATTCCTCTATTTCCAATGCCTCGTCCAATGCCTGGTCCATAGCCAATGCCTCTTCAGTTGCCCATTTTTCGGTCATGATGTAATTTCCGTAAAATCTCAGATCTTCTTTCTCCCACTCGTTTTTCATCACCCTCCATGCCTCGTTCTTGTGTGGAATCCCTTGCTCTCCCACCATCTCATCCATTATTGATTGCTCGTACGTCAACGCTTCATTGTTCATGGTGTCTTGCTCGAACGCCATTTTCTCCACGTCGTACCTCAATATTTCGTCCATCGCCAACTCTGGATCCTCATCCCTCTTACGTTTCCCCATCTCAAGTCTCGTGACCTCCTTGACCTCTTTGCGATGGCTGGGCCGGAGAGATCTAAGTCGGCATAGGATAGAAGCCAAATAAATCTTTTGCAGTCTTCAGGTCCTAACTTGCGTCGCCGCCGGTGACCTTTTGTGGGACGAGGGAATCATATTGTGAAGGGGGGAAGTCCTGGGTGTTTAAAGATCATGAAGGCGGCTCCTGGTACACGGGAAGTCTGAGCGTCCAATCAACTGCACTTGCTCTGCAGGGGTTGAGCGTGAAGCGCCCGGCATTTCGGTATACCAATATCACGTCCCTGGGCTGAAGACCTGGTCTGGTAAACAGCTCTTTTTGGGTGTGTATGTAACATCTAAAGAGAGAAGAGAGGAGCGGGGAGCTCGAGCTAAGTACAGGGTGCCACGCTAGGGCCAGGTCATGTGACGCTGACGTCACAACAACCAAAAAGGTGGTTCAACAAACTTGCGAAAATCTACAGAATATGACTGGAACATGATTTCTTAGAGGACTTCCGACACAAATGTAGTTAACTCTTTCGCCTTCTTTTCACGGGCTACATGAACACTTGCCGACCCTAATCAGGAAGGTAGTATCACAATATCAAGTGCCTTGCCGACCGCTTTTAGGCTCCCCTATTGGACGGAGTCGGCATGACTCAACCTTTCGTCTTGCATTATCTTACCCGTCAATTCTTGGTATTTTCACTTATAAATGCCCTCA
The DNA here is from genome assembly GCF_002865645.1 of Hyaloscypha bicolor E. NCBI lineage: Eukaryota > Fungi > Ascomycota > Leotiomycetes > Helotiales > Hyaloscyphaceae > Hyaloscypha > Hyaloscypha bicolor. The sequence continues at coordinate 1,687,003 of NW_020194558.1, forward strand.
ATGCCCTCAATTCTCCCTACACTAAAACATAACCTTCCCCTCATCCCACATTTCGCAAACCTCATTCCTCCTCCGTCAAACCCGCCAACATGTCACTAACAGCCAACGGCAAAGCAACCCTCACCACCGCTGCTCCCCAAGAAGAAATCACCATCCGTCGTGCAACACTACTAGATGGCCCGGACGTAGGCAAGGCCGCCGCAACAGCCTACTTCTCAACGCCCCTTACATCCTGGATATCTCCTCGCCGCGAGAAGTACCCCGCAGCCTACCAGCGCGGCTTCTTCGAGCGGGCTGTAACCCGGATACTGTCGCCTCGCAACGAGACGTACGTTGCCTGTCTCTCTTCCCCCGAAGGGAAAATCGTTGGAGCAGCACAATTCGTGCGCTTAGGTGACGATGCGGGCGCTAGGAAGATGATCCGTGATGTTGGGCTTGTGAGAAGGGTCTTGTTTTGGGTGCTGAGTTGGGGGTTTTGGGCCTGGTGTCAGGTGTGGTGGTTGTTTCAGGGAGGGGATAAAAGTATTGATCGAGAGGCTGTGGAGACGTTTGCGGCGTGGTGTAGGGTGGATCAGGGGAGGTTTTGGGAGGGGAGGGAGGAAAGGGTGAATAGGTGGCACGCGCAGAGTGTAGTTGTTTTGCCGGAGTGGCAGGGACGGGGTATTGGGAAGAGGCTGATGGCGGAGGTTTTGAGGAGGGCGGAGAGGGATGGGGCTATGGTGGGCTTGGAGAGTAGTGTTAAAGGGGAAGGGTTGTATAGGAGGTTGGGGTTTGAGTTGCTTGGGAGGTTTACTACCCAGGCGGATGCGATGGAAGGGGGTGATAAAGGCGGTGTTATGGCATGGTATCCTGAAGGATGGAAGGAAAGGCATAGTGGAGAGAGCTGAGACTAGGAAAACGAAGGAAGATTTTTACTTTGAGGAGATTGAGAGACGCAAGGACCAGGCCAGAGGGGATTCCATTTTCCTTGGCGGCTATGTGTTTGGGAAGGATTCGTTCAATTTGAAGATTGCCTAGCTATCAGGCTGTTTTCAAATTAGGTGGAGAGCATCAGAATATACTAAAGCGAGCTGGAACTTTAACCAGAAACTCATCGAAATCACCCAGAAGAATTGAACCTTGAGCGGAGAAGCCAAATCTTAGTGTTCCGCTTTCAAGTAGAACATCGATAGGTAGAAACGCGCAAATGAGTTGCAGCAACGAGGAAACGTAAAAGATTTCAGTGTTCCACTTTTGACTAAATAGTGACTAGTATAACACGCAGAATCTCCCAAACGAGTAAGGAGATTGAGGGAAATAACCATCTTAAAATGTTCCGCTTTGGAATGGAATATTATCGAGTATTAGATTTCTGACTGCTTTAAATTGTCTGGGACATTGGGGAGACACAATGAATTCGTTGTTCTACAGATATAAGGAAGGAACTTTGGCAAGTGAAAAACCACGATCTTCTATAGTGAACATTGAATATATCGCAATTTCGCAATTTCGCAGGCTTTGTTAGAACATTGTCTCAGCTCATCATTAACAGGTAAGCGACTTGGCCCTATCCACATCCCTAGACAAGCATGGACAAGGCATGAGGAGGGACAGGGGATAACAAGTTGAGTTGAACGTCACACGTCTAAATAAATTGTGCCAATATCGTCCGGTTCAATGTGCGCCTTCCTTAAATTCCCTAGCAAGGAGCGGCCCTTGCTATGAGAGCCTGAAGGAGGAGAGCACTGCAATTGCAGGAATAGCGGATACTAGCATCGATCACTAGACAATAACCACCGCCTTTTCCTCAAGTATATAAACAATGTCGTACTGGCTGCGGCTGCGGTCGGAATAGAGAATTGAGATATAATATGTTCTTATGGGAAGTGCAGGGCGCAATTCAGGTTTATCTATGAACACTTGTGCGAAGAATTAAACCTTCCTCGATCATCTTTCTCTATTTCCTCTATTAAGACCTTAGGTTCTTACAGTGAACACCTTCCCGTTTTTATTCTCTGTCAAGTTGTCACCCGTGGTCAAATCTCTTTTTGTCGTTAACTTGCTACCCGCCGTTAGTCGTCCTAACTCACGCGATCTGACCCGTGCTTGTGGGGGGGGGTTTGAGCTGCATACAGATTGCACATAGAAAAGTGACAGTAAATGTGCAAAAGAAAGATCTTCTAGATAGGCAATTGAAGAGTGTCGCAGTGAGAATCACTGAATTGGGGCTAGCGCGATCGCTCCGCTTAGTCAGGATCTGTGCACTCACTTCCTGAAGCTTCACACTTCACTCAAGCTCTTTTCTAGCTAGTTCAATCAACTCTTTTACCATTCAATGCAACTCCCTACTCTGCGATCTTTACGTGCATTAAAGAGTAAGACAACGAAGCCGCTTGTTTATATGCGGCTCAGAAGTTTCTCTGAGCATTGAGCTATTGGTGATACAAAAACGCAATATATTGCAACGAAAAGACAACAAGATTAACACCTAAAAGAGAAGGAATAGACTATACCCGGAGAAGTGTACCCCGTATCACCAGCGGAATCCGACTCTCCCATATCCTTTCAATTGACGAATGTCGTTATAATGCCGTATTCGTGACGAATGAGCAGAGCAACGACCCCGCCAGTGCTAAGGTCGAGATGTATTGGGTGGGAATCAGTAGAGCCTTGTACTATATAAGACGCCGACTGAAATTCTTCTTTGTTTATACCAGGCTCGTCCCACTAGGCAGCAAGCAAAGGGAGAAATCCCAGGACATAGAGCTCTGCTCTTGTGGATTTTTTTTGTCAAACACTTCGTTGCTGTCAAGTCTCCCCTCATTGTCATTTCGTCTGTCCTTCCTCCCTTTCCTGCTAGCCCCCCCTCCCTTACCCCCACCGCCTAGAACAAATCAGACGCTCATTTGTTAGACCCTGATATAAATATTATCACACCCACAGCGTGCTACTTCCGTTCCTCCGTGCCTACTTCCTCTGGGAACCAGCAAAGCCAAGTGCTTGCTATGTGCTGAGAAGCATAGCTCGCTGCTCATGTTTGTACTTACACTAGTTCGTTCATTGCGTACTAAGAGGTGCTACATTCTCGGGAGGAAAGAACATCTCTATTGCCTGCCATCACCGCGGTTTCCCTATGAAGGAAGGACAAGACAATCCAGAGCAAAAAGCCACTCAGCCCAGCACCACTTGAGCTCGAGGCAAACTTATAACCCAAATCCTTTCCTTACCAGGCCCCACCACACAGGAAAGAGGGCCACACGAACGTTTGAGGTCCGGTCGGGAATACAGCACCTAGAATTGCAAGAGTGCAAAAGAGGTCCCACGGCGGAGTACCTGAGCAAGAAACATCTTGCTGCTGTCAAGTTTTGGTCTTGTTGTCAAGCAAAATCTTACTCAGTGTATTTGGCAAGCAAAGTACTCCTGCTTCTACTAGCAAGCTCGAAGTCCCCTTGCAAACGAGGGGGAACTCGTAGTGGTGGAAGGATCCTGATTCTCCTCGCGGTAGAGTAGATCAAGCCCTCACCCATCTTCTTCTTTCTCCGAGTCATGCCTGCAGATTTGCGCAGACTGCTCCGCTACACTTTTATAGAGAGAAGCTCCTGCAGAGCTTTGACCCACTCGGACAAGTTTATTGGAAACTCTATGTTAGACTGCCGGGCTTAGAAAACATCTAATGCATTCTTCAGTGCTATCTAATCGCTTTTTGATTTTGATTGTCGTAACGCAATCCAGCTGCCCATGTATCCATCATCAATAACCGTGCTTTTGTTATGAAAACGCATCACTCCACCTCCAGGGTGTTGAACATCATAGCATCTCGTCCCCAATCATATCACAAACACATCGCGTCTCCCATTCCCACAACCGAGGGATTTCTTGATGTTTGGAATCAAGAGAACCACCCACCACCGCCCTCCTCACGTCTCTCCTCTCTGTACTCCTCCTCGCGCTCTTCCTCTCTCTCTTCAGCAACTTCTTCTCTATACTCCTCTTGCTCGCGTTCACGCTCACCCCAACCAGCTTCATTGCCACCGTATTCTTGTCGAGGGGGTTCCCGGTATCCGCCTCCAAAGCCACCACCACCCCCGTACTCCTGTCTAGTCGGCTCCTCAAACCGCTCACGTGGAGCCTCCTGGAATCCACCGCCAAAGCCTCCACGACCACCGAATTCCTCTCGACGTTCTTCATAGCGCTCACGAGGAGGTTCGCCGTATCCACCTCCGAAGCCTCCCGGAGGTTGATACTGCTGTGGCCTATCGTTCTCATCATCGCTATCATAATGCTTCTTATGGTGCTTGCCATGCTTCTTGCGTCCAGAGTCATCACTATCGCTGTGTTCCTCGTGGGCTCTAGCCTCGTGGTAGCGACGGCCATCGGCAGTTTGGCCTTCTCTCCAAGTCTCAGTGTCGACTTCACCGCCTGGCTGCCTGTAGATACGTTCATTGGTTTGTTCGTAGCCGCCTCCATAACTGGGTTGAATCTGGGTGCGCTCTTCGAAGCCTGCTCCACGTCCATCCCCAATCTGCTGGAAGCGCTGATAATCGGTTTGACGCCCACCGCCCGGGAGTTGCGTCTCAGAGTACTGAGCTTGTGCGTACTGATTTCCGCCGTGCGCAACCTCGGTGTATTGCTGTTGGTAGCCGCCTTGAGGTGTATAACCTTGATTGACGTAGGCTTGGGGTTTTGGTTTCTCGTCTCCGCCGAATACACCGCCCAACAGAGAGCCACCAAGTCCACCGGCCAAAGCCCCCACAATCCCACCGACAGCTCCGCCTCCTACAGCTTCCCCGGCGAATTTTCCAAGGCCGGAGTTGCCACCAGACCCACCTCCGAATCCTACCCCGGAACCATATTGACCACCACCGAGTGCCTCGGAAATACCACCCATCAAGGCGCCAGCCGCAGTGCCAGACGAAGCACCTGTAGACTTTGCCATGCCGAGAGGTTTTCCGCATCCGTGGCCAGTATCGTGAACGCCCTCCTTATGATTCTGACCGTTCATAACACCGTCACGGCTCAATTGCTGGCGAAGCTCTTGCTGTTCGTACGGCTGCTTCGAGCGCCACCAACCTTCAACGACGCCAAACATGAGGCGTCGACCATCGACAGCACCATCCTCGCCTTGGTTCCTGAGAGCTGGATGATGAAAGACGCCATTGATGATTCGAGTGATGGTACGATCGGGATCGACCCTCTCGTCATCCCAGCACTGCATGAGCTGTGGAACGACCCACTTAAGGACTTGAGAAGCAATCTTTCCGGCAACCTCGTTCAAAATCTATCGAGGTTAGAAATACCCAGCTCGGGAGGGAAGGAAAACATACATTGGAGAAATGGTCCTTGGCAAGCATGGAGTGCGTGGGATCAGAAGAATGATCATCATGGAAGACAATCAGTTGCTTATCCTTACTACTCTGAATAATCTCTGAGGAGCCGGTGTTCAACTCGGTCTTGATTTGGTTGATGATTGGTACTACGAATGGTGCGAGGAGAGAGAAGACAAAGATATTGATCTCGTTCTCAATGTTCTCAATAAGATCAGGCAAGACGGGGATCTTTTCAATTGCTTCGGTGATCGATTTCATGACTTCGTCGTGCCATTCAATGATTGGGTAGATTTGTTTGGCGACTCCCTGCATCTGGCGTGTAAAGGCTTCAGGTTGACGGGGAGAAACACGCATTTGTGACATCTGGGCTGCTGCTGCGTTTGTCTGGAGCTCACTTACTTTGCCAGCCTGGTCCTTGCCCCCAAAAAGACCTTCGGGTACAGAGCTCAGAAGTTCTTGGAGGACGCTTGTGTTGGCCTGGCCGCTGTTTTGCATGGTGCCTTCAAGATTTTGAATTTCGGATTGTGTGGCCTTGTCGTCAAACTCGCCCATAACAGAGTGAAGGAAGTCAACTCCACCAAAAGTGCCGGTGATCACAGGATAAACAGGATGTTGAGCACCTTGAAGTCGGATCTGAGTTTGACGGCCGACATGAGGGAATACATCACGCTCTCCCATTTCGATAAGAGCAAGTTCAGAGTAGTTGCTGTGAGCAGAATAATCTGGTAGGATTAGAGCTGCAAGCTAACCGGGGCTGCAAACGTACCTTCGAGGCAATGAAGTCCAGTACCCAATAGACGAAGTGCTTCGTAGAGCTCATCCTTATTTCTGCTACGAGCATATGATCGTCCCAGCTGAATAGATCTACCAAACAGCTTGCGGACATGTAAAGCGGAGGTCATGATACCAACATTCTCGTTTGCAATGAAGTTCTTCAAGCCGGTCCTAGGATCAATCGCCAACTCAACACGTTCATCGACTGGGCCACGAAGTCGGGTATCATATTGCGTAGCATCGATGTTATCAGCGTAGTCCTTTGGGTTGTCGATGTGATCTTCCGGACGGTAGCAGCCAAGACGTTCTGAGGTGACTTCAAATTCCTTTGTGCCATATCCGAATGTCATGAAACCAAGGACCCAAAGGAGGATTCGAATAGCTTCTGCGGAGACATACTTGACGGTACCGACATCGATTGCTTGGGCTGTGAGAGAGACGGAATTAGCTTCAATTCTTGCTAACAACTACTCTCTCTATCTGGGCAGCCAGTGGGAGAGTACTCACAATAATCTCTGAGCCAGTTGCCAAAATAGACTCTCGCCACGTTCATCTTATCAAACTTCTTTCCGCCAGCCGCTCTGGACATAACCAGCGTAAGTAAGGTATCTTCGATGTCTCCATGGCGCCCTGGATCACTGTCAGCGGTGGATCGAGCTTGCGGGACACGTAGACCTACAATTCAGACCCTCGATCCTAGCAACAGAAGCAATGTTACCAGCGCCGAAAGCGTGAGCTGGACGTGCTAGGATCAGCAGGATGGCAATGGTTAGGACAGAAGAGGAAATGCTAAAGGAAGGCATGTTTGCAGCAGTGAGTATGTGAGTATTGGAGGGTTGTAGACCTTTTTAGGAGAGCACGGAGAGATGGAATGTTAGTGGGCTGAGACGGTCAGTGGTTTTGTAGCAAAAGTGCGCCGCCAAGGGGCTTGGAGGGGTTTCTTGGTGAATGCCAAGAGCTGTATGAGCTCTGCCGACCGAAAGGAAGTCGTCGCGTAGCGGTCACCAGGAGGCGCCAAGGTGTTTTGGAGGCCCCTCTGTGCAGTGCAGTGCAGTACCGGACAACACGACGCCGTCGATCACCAACTCGGCCAGTGGTTGGTGGGATACGACAGGCTTAGAGGATGCAAAAGAGAAGGGTCGAAAGAAGCTTCAGTCGCCGAGACCGCCCGAAGCTCTGGTGTTGCAAGCAACCCTGTTCCTGCTCAGAAGACGTCAACGGAAGAGGGGAGGTCACGAAGAGGCCGCCGGGAGCCGGAGGCACTCTGGCAGGCGGTGACCTTTGGCAGCAACAGGCACCAGTGCGGCACATCAGTGGTGAAAGGGTGGTGAGGTGGTGAGGGTGGTGCGGGTGGGAGGTCGCTGGTGCGTGGTGGTCTGATGCTGTGATAGGCGCCGCGAAAATCGGGGGGCTGGGGCTGGATGGAGACAGGCGGGGGGGTGAGGGCGAGCACAGTCGATTTGGAAGGGCTGGCTCTGAAAGCGTGATACTGTCTGTATCTCGAGGCCATCCTCCAGCACGATATTGGTACCACGGCCGCAGCTCAGCAGAGCAGTTATCCAGCATCCCGAGTGCAGGCTTCACCAGGGGCATACGTCTATACTGTCGCATATCTCATATCACAGAGCATTACTGATGTACTGATGTACAAGTATAAAGCCTTCTGAGCTCGACACCGTAGATAGCAGTGTAATTAACGCAGTACTATACAATGCAGGCAGACCACGGATCTGGCAGCTCCAGCAATCAGAATGGCCATCCCCAAGTCGCACAGTGCCCGCCAGCGCCCGTGCTGCCCAACCAGCCTCCTGCATCCGTGTGTGTGCGGCAGCGGCAATTGAGAGAGATCCTAGATGGCGGGGCATCGGGGCATCGGGGCATCGGCACTGCTGTTGTGCGTCGCCCTGCGCGCTTCGCCCCAGGTCTTTTTCGATCGCTCTACAAGCGTGCACAGCACCGCAGGGTTTGCGAAGGCCTACAGAGCTTGCTGATGCGGGAATGCGGAGGCGCGACGACCGCTAAAAAACCAGAAATCGTATATGAAGAGGCGTGGCAGCAAAGGGGATCATGGTACGAAAAGTACATCCATTCACTGCATCTCCGCAGCCAGAATTGGAGGGTCAAGCACGCTCTGCTCTGTGCGCGTTGGTGTGCGTGTTGCTCCTGCTGCGCCAACGCTGGCATCCGGCATCCGTCAGGACCAGCCTCGCGTAATTTGGCCTCGAGTAGGCCGCAAAATCCAGCGCTGGTCTGCTGAAAACCCTGAAAACCCTCGTCTCCCCGCCCTCGAACACCAAATCCTCAACTTCACAGGCCTTTCAGCGAACCACCGACACCCCAAACCATCAACCCTCACCGCAACAACACCTATTCCATCACAATGGCCCGTCCCAAGAAGGCTGCCGAAGAGAAGCCCAAGGAGGGAGCAACGCTTTCAATCGACGTCGACAGCTTTGTGCGCACCCGCGATTCGGTGAGTCTCATTCCTGTTCCTCGCTCCTCCTCGTCCTCGTCCTCATCCAAAGACGCGGCGCATACGGCTTCGTCGATGTTGTCGCTGAAGAAGACCCGCCACCACCATCATCATCATCATCCTCCCCCCCCACATCTCAACAACCATCCGTTCTACACCCTCGGTCGCCTCGATTCCCACATTCCCACTCCTCCGCGACCCTATCCCCAGCGCATCATCGTCGCGAGCTCGTAGTTGACCTCGTTGCACGAACGCGCCTCCATTGTTTACATTAGCACCCTCGCGTCCCGATGGAGCTATGACAACCCCGCGCCAGCTTCATAACATTGATCTCGATGGCTACTACGTCTCGCAACAAACGCTAATGTGGACAAAGGTCGTCACCGGTCTCGCGACTCTCCAGGATGCCATCCAGACACTCTCGAGCGCTTACATCAAGCACACCAACGCGGTCCTCGGAGAGCACGGCGCAGGCCTCGATGTTGAATCGGCCCTTGCCAAGCTCGGCGAGAACCCTCTCCTCAAGCTTGGAGAATTGAATCGTGGCATCAGTCCCGCGGGTAAGTTTCATGCCGCCGGAGATCCTGCTGCCAGCGGAAAGAAGGAGCGCAAGAAGAGGCAGCATGACCCTAATGCACCAAAACGTCCTTTGACTCCGTTCTTCCTCTACATGCAGACGGCCCGCCCGATCATTGCCAACGACCTCGGAGCTGAAGCTGCCAAAGGAGCTGTCAGTGATGAGGGAACGAGACGGTGGGGCACCATGGCCGCGGAGGACAAGCAAGTGAGTGATCATCGGCCCCCAACCCAATACTCTATACTAACAGTCATAGCTCTGGACCAACGCCTACAAAGACAATCTCCGCCTCTACAACGCCCGCATGCACTCTTACAAGGCAGGCAATGGGCTGGCCAAGGAAATGAGTGATGATGATGCGCTCATCTACGCCGACGAACATAATATCAGCGTTGAGAACACCGCAGATGCCCAACTGGCAGGCGAGTCCGCTGCTGCTCTTCATGATGAAGATGCAGAAGGCGAGCCAGACAAGGAGCCTACTCCACCACCCAGGACTCCAAAAGCTAAGGGTGGGCGTAAAGGAAAGGCCACCCCAGCAACTGCCCCAGAGAGCATCGTCCCCCCAGCAAGCTCAAGCATTGTCCCTCCCAAGCCGGTAGAGAAGGAGAAGAGCCCCGACAAGAAGAGAAAGCGAGCCAGCAAGAAGTCAGACGAGCCTACCCCTACCATCGAGAAGGAGGACCTGGCAGTTGAGACACCCAAGAGCGCCCCCAAGCCAAGGAAGAAGAAGGCCAAGGGAGAGTAAGCTTGTTGATTTCTGCCTCGGCACCTGACTGATGTTATTACGATTGGGCTCTGCCGGAAGATGAGGGTTGTTCGTAGTCTCTTGCTTTTTGCTTGGCCTTTCACGGCGGAAAATACATGATTGATGGATGGGCTTGATCGTTGCTTTACTGTTGGACTTGGACTTGTATGAATGGATGGACAGGATGGATGGACCTTGGCTTTATACTGGACGGTTTGCTCTCAGTTTATAGCTGGTAGCGCATATGTTTGATCAATCAATTTCCTTGCATTCCATTCTCCCTTGTGATAAGGTTGAGCACATACTGAAAGCTGTGCATAATTCCTCGAAATTTGGAAATAATTGATGAGTATCAATGCTTCGAGACTCTCCGCTTTCAATTGAGTCAATCAATGGATTAGACGACAGAGACACTTCCTCATCTCTTGCTTCCCTCCACTCCCACTCCACGCTTCCTCTCCTTCTACTCTTTCTAAAGAAACTACAGCTTGAGACGAGCACTAGGCTGCTTCCTACCAAGAATGACACGGGAATGCGTTTCTTCCCCCCTTCTTTCCAGACACCTGAATAGCTCATCTTCCCATCTTCCCACGCGGTCCGGTCCACGACCTAGGATTTTAAGCGAGAACCCCTAATTCCCAAAATATGGGGGTTTGCTCGAGGTTTGCTCGAGCACAGGTAGCGTTATGCTTTAAAAAGCTCAAACAGAGTAGTAGAATTGGGCTTCGAGGGGAAAGAGTGGCTATGAAAGAAAGAAAGCGTTTTTCAGCTTCGTGATATGCAGGAGGGTTCTATTCTGTAAGTTCAGAGGATTTGTTGACAGGGCGGAACCTAACTGAACTGGCTAAGAGCTTTGGCAAGGAAGAAACTACCAAAAGCAAGGTCCCACGCAGATGAACCCGTTTCGTTCTCTACTTCCGGAACCGCTACACCGACGTTTCGGTGGTGAACGCAGCAAGTTCCCTCTCCGTAAACTCCCACAACTTCCGCGCCAGCTCCATATTCTCATTCTCCCTAGCCCTCTTCCCCCTCACCCCAACCGGCGTATAGAACCCGCCATTCTCGGTCGCCTCCCTGCTGCTCGTCGCCCCCCCCCAACAAGCATTACTGCTCATCTCCTTCTCATCCCCAAACCTGCCTGCATTCGTAACCGCGATAAACGCCCGCTGTCCCCACCCCAAATCGCCTACCAACCCGGTCTTGAACACACCCTGGTGCACACTTACCGCCAAAACTGCCTGCCCGCCGTACCGCGTCGCGAGTTCGCGCGCGTAGAGCAGCATGGCTAGCTAGCTTGGATTGTCCGTACCGCTGCCACGGCCCCAGAAGTCCGATGCCCGACTGCGAGGTCTTGAGGTCTCGGAATACGGTCCCGCCGGAAGGGTGGAAGGCGTAGCCTTCGCTGGTCAGAAGTACGATCCTGACATCCGCGTTTGGCTGTTTGGCTGTCGTGAGCATGAGAGGCAGCAGGAGCTTGATGAGGAGCGCGTGCGAGAGGATGTTGGTGCCGGATTGCATCTCGTAGCCGTCGGCTGTGAGGCCTGGGGGGAGGGCCGTGATGCCGGTGTTGCAGATTAGGATGTCGAGTTTAGTGAGGAGGGCGAGGATGCGTTTTGCGGAGGCTTGGATGGGGGGTAGGGAGGCGAGGTCCGTGGCGATGAATGTTGAGGTTGTGGTGGGGAATTGGGAGTGAAGGGTGTTGGTTAGGGTTTCTGCTCGGGCGGCGGAACGTCCGGTGAAGAGGATGTGAGAGGGGGAGTGAGTGGCGAGGGTGAGGATTGTTTTTTCTCCTAGGCCGGCTGTTCCTGTGAGAAGTTCTTAGCTTGGTTGGCAGCAAGCTCGTGAAGCAGAAGGATGGGTAGCCTGGTATGGGATTAGATTCTTAACGAATAGACTCCAGATGATATAGTGGAGAGGATTTCAATTATAAGGCCAAGACTCGTCCAACCTAGGCTGGAGTATATAAAAGTGCTGTCGAAGGGAGGAAGACTTACCTCCAGTGACCAGGATGACTTTTCCAGAGAGGTCAGGAATATCTTTTTGGGGGTCGTATTTTGGCATGTTGAGTAACTTGGTAGAAATTGCGAAGTATGAAACTCGTGAGAAGTGGAAGCGCAGCAAGTTGTACTGAGGCAAGACTGGAAGAGCGCCGGGGAAAAATAGAAAAAACACTGCAGTGACAATCTAACTCCCAAAAAGTATTGGCTTGCGATGTCGAATTTCAAAAATCCTTGACAGAGAATAATGATGAAACTTGGAAATGATGGAGGCTGAGTATTGGAAGTGGATCTACTCTGGGCCTTTATATACTTTGGGGAAATCATAGAAAAGTGTTGACTGCTTGTTACGCCAGCCAGAGTCGGAGGAACTTTTCCTTCCGAACGAGTCAATGGGAACCAAAGCGATCTTATACATGACTCGCAACGCGATACAACGGGACGATTTGATCCTATGAGAGGCATTCGCTGCTATCGGCATCTTTCTAAGTGCGTTGATGAGTCCGGAGAGGAGTTGGAGGGTGCGGGAAGGTGAAGGTTAAGAGCCGGGTAGAGATGAGTCGGCTAGTCACGTGCAGGGAGACGCTCGCTTCGCTCGTCGACTTCAACTTCCATCGAGATCCTCCTCTGTTCCCTTCTTCTCTGCGAAGCATACACCAGCATTCCCGCGAAGATGTTTCCGGCATACACTCAGTCGACAGATTATCCCTTTGACTCACGATCGGCGTTGCTATCACTTGCTGGGAGCGTGGTGCCGACGACCGCTCTTAAGAGCCATGTTTAAATACCAACCGCTTGATGCCTCGCCGAATGAAGTACGATTGATTACTGTCTTACCACGACAGAGAATACAACGATGGAGTCAGCGTCACGGAAAACCTGAAAGCCGCTCTCCAAGAAATGTCAACTCAAAGAAATACAATCAGAATATGGATAGATGCTCTCTGCATCAATCAAATGATCTCCACGGGCGTGCGCATGAGGTCGAGCGCATGGCAGATATTTATCGGGGTGCCTCAAAAGTGATTGCTTGGCTGGGTCTCAAGACCTAGGAAACTACCTGCGCATTTGAGGTGATAGATGGCATTGCAAGTGAAACCTGGAAATGAACCCGGAACAGTCGCCAAGCTGAAGATGGACTTTCAGCATTGTTGGATTCTATCCGGACAGACCAATCTCGATATACAGACGGCCATTGGAGTACCCTTGGCGTGTTCCTCGAGCTTCCCTACTGGCGTCGGGTCTGGATAATCCAAGAACTTGCGGTGCCGAATTACCAAGCTCTTATTGCCTGAGGAGATGAGATCTGTGAGTTGAGGGATCTTTCCAAAGCATATTTGGGAGTTGGCGGACATGATTGCACTAAGAATTTGCCAGGCTGAGGGAAATCCGAATTTGGAAGACTAATCCTCCACGAGACAATATTTTACTTGGAGATAATTTTAAACCTCCAAAGGGACGGTAGCTTTCGAAATGGATATACGAGATTGGCGTCCATACTGGATCTCGGCCGTGCTGCCAAAGCCTCTGATCCCAGGGACCATGTCTATGGATTGATGGGCATTTTTCAACCAGATCTTTCCAAACTCGTAGCACCCAATTACGACGATTCGATTTCAGACGTGTTCCGAGATTTTGCCTTGTCTGTCATCGACGTAAGTGGCCAGCTTGACATGATTTACCATGGTCGAAAAGGAAACGAACTCGGAAAGTTGGATATACCGTCGTGGGTGCCAGACTGGTCGCAAGAGCCCAAAGACTACATTACAATACTCAACCCAGTTGTTCAAGCAGCCGGAACGTCAAAACCAATTCGAGATGGTTCCGAAAACAAGAATCTTCTAAAGTGACGGGGCTTTGAAGTTGATTCTATCGACGGACACGGGTGCAATTGCTCCCCCGGCAAGAGCGATATTCATGATGTTGCTCAACCCCTCACTTGCTTCAACCATACAAGTCACCTGAAGAGATCGAGGACGCCCTTTTGAACGCAATACTGGGAGGCAGAGAGGAACACGATATGGAAGAGGAAACTTATAAATTACTAGTCAACCCCCTTTGGCTATCTCGTATATTTCTTGACGGACGTCTTAAAAATGCTCAGCTTTGGTTGCTGGACCAATTTCAACCTTGCAACCGAACCGTTGATCTCGCAGGACAGACGCTCCCGGCTTGATTCCCGGCCTTGACGCCTGACTTCGAATTCCCCGCTGAGCTTTTAGGTGCTGCCCCAAGTGTCACGCGCGACGTTTCAGATATCGTTGGGAGGTTGTCAAGTAGGAAATTGTTTACGACTTGGAGAGGATATATTGGTATGGGGCCGCCGAATGTTCAGCAAGGAGATCGCATTTGTGTACTTCTGGGCTGCAGTCTCCCGGTCGTTTTAAGGCCATGCGGAGATAAAAATGAGAAGTTTTTCTAGTTGGTGGGAGAATGTTACATACATTCGATTATGCACGGGGAAGCGCTTGAATGGCTAGAAAAGGGGGATTGGGGAGGTATGGAAGTGGAGACAGTGACGATATGCTGACGCCCCCAAGTCAGTTTGGCTTAATCAAGGCAACAAAACCCGCTCGGAACTAAGGAATATGTCTGTAGTTACGAAGAGATTGGATCAATGAGAAGGCAGAGGATCTGTGGAATGGGATCGCGGGACACAAAGACGAGTACGGCAAACAAGACGGGATCCAGAACTAAAAGGCATGGGGAACATAGCAATGTCTCGTTTGCGTATCGGAAAGATTCCTGCTCATTGGTATCCTGAACGGTTTCAGACAATTTGTGGGTTGGGGAGTTCTTGACTGTTGTTCAGCTGCGTCTTGAAGGCCTCCAGTAGCAGCGGAGAAGAGCCTATTGCCAAGAAAGTGGCAGCATTGAAGCAGCTGAAGCGAAGATGGGGCGTCCGGAATTGACACTCACCTCTAGAAGAAGCGCGGGGAGTCCCCAGCAGTGAGACGTGTTTCCAGCAGAAGCAACCCAATCGGCACTGCCGATGAAGCCCGGATATGCAGTCTCAGCCTACAGCCCTGAGGCTGCGGGGCCAACCTTCCAAACTGATAAGATCAAGTACATCAAGTTGCTTTTCCCCTGATATTGGCACTACCAATCTCAGTTGAGAACGTGTTACAGCCAGCCACAATTCAAAATGGCAACACGTGACCGTCCAGCTCAACGTCATAAAGCCAACCCTTTTCCCGCTGAATCCGCAGTAGCAGATATCCAACAGGATAGTATCCAAACTCAATGGCCTCTTCGTTTCCTCAATTCTCGCTCCTTCCCGCCGAGCTTCGTTTCCAGATATGGAGGCTGGCTCTTCTCCCACCTCCAAAAATCTCAACCATCACCCTCTCCTACACCCGATGGGATCCACTTGACAGTCAAGCCTACGATGGGCCAAGTTTCGAAGTCGTCCAAGGAAATCTGTGGTATTTTGCATTCGCACCATGTCAATCCTTGCCACCTATCCTGTTCACAACTCGAGAGGCATTCATCGTCGGTCAACGTTACTACCACATTGCCCGCCAAATCGGCCATGAGATCGTCGACAATACCGTCATCACGGACTTGACAACAGTCGACAAAGAGATCATCGTCGAAGATTACAGCAGCTCCATGCCAATAATAATCCGGAAAGAAAGAGCGATCCCTCACTCAATTAACGACCTTGTCCACGTGACGATCAACCCAAAAGTCACTATCGAGAACGATCTCCCTCTCTCCTATCACGCAATATCGGACCTCCATCCATTGACCTTTCAGGGGATTAAGTATTTAGTCATGGATGCTATGGAGTTCCACAATCGGATGTACGTTATGAACTCGAATTCACTCGTGTTCTCTGGTCTCGAGGTGCTGTTTCTTGTAATGGGACGGTATGATGGAATTCGTGATGGGGGGTGGGAGATTCCTAACGTTGGGGCTATTGATATGTGGGAATTTTTGAAGCAGTGGGAGAGGGTGGATCTCGAGGCTGGGACGGCAAAGTGGAGGGTTGGGGAGGTGGTGTTTGTGAGGAGTGTTGAGGATGCGTTGGAGGGCCTTACACGGAGAGGTGTTTGAGTTTTCTTACTGGAACAGCTGGGCAGGTTGAGACATTTGAATGTGTTTTCGGTGAGTCCTGCTTTAGCACATTTTTCTTCGGCCTCGTCACCTATTTCGGGGACGGGCTAATTAGAAAAATCACAAATATGTATAAATCAAGACGTTGCATCTCTCCATCTGGAGCTTAGATATCCCCCTTCTTGTTCCCCTTTTCTCTAAGCGATACGGGAAGCATGAGCTTATCACCTATTGATATTTCGAGACCCATTAGAAAATATCAGGTGTTGATTTAGAGTTAGATCTGTCTACCTTTCTCTTGTGCAACGAGACTGATTTTTGTCTCAACTTTGCACTGCGATGGTTTTACACTTCGCATCTAATGGTGCAAGAGTTCTGAGACATTTGGATTCTGGTAGAAACGGAGCGAATCCGAGAAGCCAGGTGATTTTATTGCACAACGACTCAATGATTGAGAAGGCTCTGGTATATTGAGATTTAACATTGGACTTGGAGTGAGTGTGGGGGGGACGAAAATGTACTTTGCGTCTCACTGAAGTGCATAAGATCTGGTTTCCATCCCACTCAATGTATCGGGTACGACGCGCTCGCTATGTTTTCTATGTTGAAAGTTTATATGTGAGATTTGGGCAGCTTCTGGCTTCGCGGAATTGGTTATGGACAGACTGTGGGATGTTTTGAAGGGCCCACAAGATTAATTAAATGTAACATGGTACTCTATTCTAGGAATCTCTTTAGTACGACTTCTTCAAAGTCACAGGACATTGATAGAACGGAAGGAGGGATCTAGTTTCAGGGGTCAAGCGAGGGTGAGGAGGAGTGAGAGATGTCCTCACGAATAGGAAGATATTTTCAGACTCAGCAAATATTGGAACGTTAAATAATGTACCAAATCTCTCCAAATTAAATCCAGGGACCCCTGTATTTAAAATAGGTCAAATGAGAATACAGTTTGGATTGAAAAGATAATCATGTGACCATCCCCTGCCTCGATATTGGCGGGGTGTAGCCCAAGCACGCGAACCTACATCTCACAAAACACAAACTGATCATCATCACCAGATCACTATGGCGACTAACAATTTCAAGCCCGCACTGATCATTGTAGATCTGCAAGAAGACTTCTGCCCACCGGTACGCCTCAGCTTCCTCTTCGGCTTTCTACCACTGACAACGAACAGAACGGTTCACTTGCAGTGACCAACGGCCGTGACATAATCCCCACCGTTAACAAGCTCCTTGACCTTCCCTTCGTCATCAAGATCGCGACCAAAGACTGGCATCCCCAAAACCACATTTCTTTCGCGTCAAACCATGTCAACAAGAAACCCTACGTCGATTTCACAACCATCATCAACCCCTCCAACCCCGCAGAGACGTACGAGACAAGACTCTGGCCAGATCATTGCGTGCAAGGTACCAAGGGCGCGGAGCTGATTCATGAGCTTGATATGAGCAAGATTGACAAGGTTGTGGAGAAGGGACAGGTCAAGGAGGTTGAGATGTACTCTGCATTCTACGATCCGCTTGAGAAGCCGAGGGTTAGTGATAGTGGTCTTGCTGGAGTCTTGAGGGAGAAGGGAGTCACGGATGTTTATTGTGTGGGATTGGCTTTCGATTATTGTGTCAAGTGTACGGCGGTTGATGCTGCGAAGGAGGGGTTCAAGACGTATGTTGTGGGCGAGGGAACGAGGGCAGTTGATCCGTCGGTTTGGGAAGAGATTAAAGGGGAGTTGAAGGGTAAGGGAGTTGAGGTTGTGAACTGTGATGGTGATGAGGTTGCTAGGGTTGGGAAGGTCTAGGTTCTAATCAGGACTCCCCCCCCAAGCACCGAAGCTTGTCAACATTCACAGTGCCAGGAAGGTCGGCTGTCACTTTTTTGTGGCTGTGCTCAACTTGGCGATACGAGTAGCTCGTAGCTACCCCACCTCATGAGAATGTGTGGGGATGAAACTGCCATACACAGCTTGCAAGACTGTCATCGAGGGTCACGCGATATGATTAGATAGCACCCCCAGAGAAATGCAACTTGCTTGCCCGGTTTCTGCATCTCTCTATTTATCTAAAGACATCCCTATGGGACTGTCGGGACACAACAATCAAAAGTTGGAGTTCTGAGAAATAAGAAAGCATGGATAACAACTCAACTACCCTGGAAGCCACGCTGCCCTTAGGACAGGATGAATACGGATGAACTGGAAAGCAGGCAACCACTTCTGACTTCCTGGACTCGGGGAACGTTACTGTATGACCCGGACGCTCGAACTCGTAAATGCAAATGCACCTCGGGTTGCCAACAATCCACCACTGTGGTCCTGAACAACGAAGATCTACAGCACCTGTCCAGCTGAAATCTTCGCTCAGGGACGCGTTGATTGCCACCGGGATGCTTCAGGCCCGGTTTCGACACCCCAAAGTTGCTTCGCCCACCGAAGCCAAAGGGGTTCCATCGGCTGTTCGGCTTTTAATTTGCTTGAAAATCGCCAAGAAGACCCTGTTCTGAAGGCATGATTTGATGGTGATGGATTTGACATTCTCGTAACAAGAATCGCGAGTCCTCGATGTTGGTCAAAGTAGGGATGCGCTAAATTTAATAATTTAATTAAATAATAATGGTCTAGCAAATATTTTTTAATAATGGTCAAGCCAAATATTATATGCATAATTTTATACTACTTTTGTACTAGAATTATACCAGGCTAATACAAATATAGGATAATTCTAAAAGAAATTCTCGAGTTATGTAAAAAATCCCAAGATTTATTCAAGCTTCGGGCTTACCTATTTAGGAAGCCCCACGGGCCCACTTTAAAATAATGCTTAATGGTCAATATACCATTATATTTAATTATACTAATGGCCAAGCAAAATCCTTAACTAAGCCATCCCTAGGTCAAAAAAACTCGGGAACAATATCGGGCGTTGTCTAAAATTCTCCAGTATCTTCTACAAGTGGAAGACCCGGAGAGCGTTGGAACGTCAACGACGTTGACTCAACGTCGCCTTTATCTCACTGCAGGTGCGCCTTGCCGTTCCTGAGCTAGCGGCATTAGCGGATGTCACTTCGAGGTTGATCCATTTCTCGCACCAGGCCACCGCCTCCACAATAATTTGATTGTTCGACCCATTCTGTTACCTCCTCCTCCTTTCTCCTGGTCAATTGATCGCTTTGCATTTCGCAGTGCCAACAACCTGCGTTGTCTCCTCGTGTTCAACATCACAGGCTGCACTCGACATCCCGCTCACCGTTGCTGACAGTTCTCGCTTCACCGCAGCAGACACCACTCAGTATGTGCCCCCAATTGCTCAACAGCCCAAAGCAGGCAGCCATACCTTTGGGGCATCGCATATGCGAAAACTCCTCATCTGCGATAAGCTTGGAAATCCGAGAAAAGGGGAATTGTGAAGAGAGTTCTTCCAATTCCGCATTCACCATTTCGAGATTTCACTCCAATGGACGACCCCGAGCTTGGGATGCTTGTATCTCTCATCCACCTCTAAATTTATCCTGCGAAACAATTGTTCTAGGGCTATTAGGAGACTCGAAAACTAACAACTGTTTTTCTAGCTTCGCAAGCAGCACGCCCCTCCCTCCGTCCGTCGATGGCTTTATAACAAAAAGCCTGCAGCCTCTCTTCCATACCTCAACACTATGCTTGGCTCTTCCTTACTCCCCAGGAGGCTTCGAGGCACTCCAGCTGCAGATACTGCGGCCACACCGATTTGGTTGAACAAGAGGGTGACGCCCTTCCTCCAGGCGATCTCGCGCCCAGCAAGTCTCCATCCTATACATACCATTGTCATCGTTGCCGTACTGGCTAGCACAACATATATGGGCTTGATAGAAAGCAGCTTATTCAACTCTGTCAAATCCAATACAGCTGGAAAAGCAGACTGGCCGTCTCTCCTCGAAGGGAGCCGACAATTGAGAGTGGACGCAGACACAGATTGGAAATGGCAGAATTCTGATACGGAGAGTGCGATTTCTCACGGAGTGGACCATTTGGCTCTGCTGACCTTCGTCTTCCCCGATTCGTTGGCTGCCAACTCACCGCAAAATGCCCCACTGGCCGATACCTTACCCCTTCCCCAAAATCTCTCGGTCACGACTTTACCGTCAACCTCGAATCCACTGTCTGCAATTTCCCAGGATAGCACATTAGCATATGCTGTCCCATATAGCCAGGCCCCGGAGTTTCTTGCTCGGGCTCAAGAACTCCCTAATGCCGGGACAATACCGACAGACGAGAATGCCCGCCATGGATATGAAGCGGAGCCGATCAAAGAGCAGAAGAAGTGGATTATGAAAGCTGCTAAAGCCGATGTGACGGGAGGAAGCGTGAGAAATTGGGTCTACAACGCCTGGACTGAGTTCGTGGATCTGTTGAAGAACGCCGAAACTCTGGACATCATAATCATGGTGCTGGGCTACATCTCCATGCACTTGACGTTCGTGTCCCTCTTCGTCTCTATGCGGAGAATGGGATCCAATTTCTGGCTCTTTGCAACAACCCTGTTCTCCTCTGTTTTCGCATTCCTCTTTGGTCTTATTATGACTACCAAGATGGGTGTACCATTGAACATGGTTCTCTTATCTGAAGGCCTCCCTTTCTTGGTGGTTACCATTGGCTTTGAGAAATCGATCGTTCTGACAAAGGCCGTCCTCTCCGCAGCTCTTGATACTCGACGACCTCGCCCACAAGACAGTCCGAAGTTAGCGGCGCAAAATGTTGGCGTATCATCGACATCTATGCAGTATGCCGTTCAAGTTGCAATCCAGGAGAAGGGCTATGAAATTGTTCGGGATTATGCAATCGAGATATGCATCTTGGCTGCAGGAGCTGCTTCAGGCGTCCAAGGAGGTCTTCAACAATTTTGCTTCCTGGCTGCTTGGATTCTGGTTTTCGACTGCATTCTACTTTTCACCTTTTACACGGCCGTCTTGAACATCAAGCTCGAAATCAACCGCATTAAACGCCACATCGCCCTCCGGCAAGCACTGGAAGATGACGGAGTCAATCGACGCGTTGCCGAGAATGTAGCTCAGAGCGACGAGTGGCCAAAGGCTGACAAGTCAAATAACGAGACCAATATCTTTGGGCGCAAAGTTCGAGACAGCAGCGTGCCGAAATTCAAGGTTCTAATGGTCTCTGGCTTCATTATTATCAATCTTCTCAACCTCGTCACAATTCCATTCCGTGGTGGAAAAAGCCACGCTGAGCCTCTAACCGTATCTGGACTTTCTGGACAAGGCCTTTCGAGTGTCACGACACTACCCCCAATGGACCCTTTCAAAGTAGCGTCGAATGGGCTTGACTATATTTTTGAGACAGCAAAGTCTCATGATAGACCCACCGTCGTCACTATTCTCACTCCGATCAAATATGAGCTAGAGTATCCCTCTGTTCACTATGGAAAGCCTTCAAGGCGTCCCAATGGCCATGATCATCTGGACTTTGATGATTTGGGAGATTATGGAATGAGTGGGCGCGTCATGGACAGCTTACTGCGAAGCCTAGAGGATCCAGTCTTATCAAAATGGATCATGGTTGCTCTTGCACTGAGCGTAGTCCTCAATGGATACCTCTTCAATGCTGCAAGATGGAGTATCAAGGAACCACTCCAGATGCCTCCTCACCATGCTGTTACTCCAGCAGAGCTCGACCAAGCAGAAAGGTTCAACAACGCTGCTGCCCCAACGTTAAAGCTGACCGGAGTTGATGGCCAAGTCCAGGACAGATTCCCTCCTCCGACACCCGCGTCAACGGACGACGAAGAAGATGGCTTGACCATGCGAACGGCTCAATCGGATACACAAGTCACTACCCCACGCCCGCGGACTTTTGCGGAGATGGACCAAATGCTTAAGGAAAAGAAAGGACGCTTGCTTACCGACAGGGAACTGGTAGAACTTTCAATGAAAGGCAAGATCCCTGGCTATGCCCTCGAAAGGACGCTCGGGGATACCACAAGGGCTGTCAAAATCCGAAGAGCCATTATCTCTCGAACACCTGCAACTGCCGAAACGACCAGTCTCTTGGAGTCCTCACTACTTCCATATGAGCACTACGACTTCGATCGTGTCTTGGGTGCCTGCTGCGAGAACGTTATCGGCTATATGCCTCTACCCGTTGGTGTAGCAGGACCGATCGTCATTGATGGACAGAGCTTTTTCTTGCCTATGGCGACAACAGAAGGTGTCTTAGTTGCTAGCACAAATCGTGGTTGCAAGGCTATCAACGCTGGAGGTGGTGCAGTTACTGTTTTGACTGGCGACGGCATGACTCGAGGACCTTGCATTGCATTCGAAACGCTTGAGCGTGCTGGTGCTGCCAAAGTTTGGCTTGACTCCGAGGACGGCAAGAGAACCATGACCAGAGCTTTCAACTCCACCAGCAGATTTGCCCGACTACAATCAGTCAAGACTGCCCTCGCAGGCACGTACTTGTACCCTAGATTTAAGACGACTACTGGAGACGCCATGGGCATGAACATGATCTCTAAGGGTGTTGAACATGCTTTAAATGTCATGGCTACAGAGGCCGGATTCGAAGACATGAACGTCATCTCAGTGTCTGGCAATTTCTGCACTGATAAGAAACCAGCTGCAATCAACTGGATCGATGGCCGTGGCAAGAGTGTGATTGCAGAGGCGATTATTCCAGCTGATATTGTGCGAAGTGTTCTCAAGACCGATGTGGATTCGATGGTTGAGTTGAATCAAGCAAAGAACCTTGTTGGGAGTGCTATGGCTGGTAGCATTGGTGGTTTCAATGCCCAGGCTGCCAATATTGTTACTGCAATTTTCTTGGCGACTGGTCAGGATCCTGCGCAAAACGTTGAGAGCAGTAACTGCATCACCCTCATGAAGAAGTAAGTTAATTGGGTGCTCCGATTTTTTCAGCTTGCTAAGCACTCTGTCTAGTCTCCGTGGAAGCCTTCAAATTAGTGTCTCCATGCCTTCAATCGAAGTTGGTACATTGGGAGGTGGCACAGTACTTGAGCCACAAGGCGCCATGCTTGATCTGCTTGGTGTCCGAGGTTCACATCCAACAAATCCTGGTGACAATGCTCGCAAACTTGCTCGCATTGTCGCGGCCGGTGTCCTTGCTGGAGAACTGTCATTGTGCAGTGCTTTGGCTGCCGGCCATCTCGTCAATGCTCATATGGCGCATAATAGAAGCGCTCCAGCCACAAGAGCAAATACACCAGCACCGAGCGGTGCACAAACGCCAGTCACGGCTGCAGTTCAAGCAATGCAAGAAAAGGCTGGGTTGGTCATGTCGTCTGCAGCTGTTCAGAGAGCAGCAGAAGCGAGGAGGTAGAGCTGCTAGTAAACATTTATCATTGCTTGGAGTTTGGGATAAGTCTTCAACGTTTGAAAGCACAAGCTCGCGATAGGCAATTTGTTGATGCCTACATAAAACGACGACGCTGGCCTTGTTCGTCTCCTTCCTCGGTGGATCATGGAGACAGTCAAATACCTAGACACTCAAGTGTAGACTAATATAATAATGAGAGTCATTGATCTAGATAATAGTGGCATCCACATCTACCTGACAAAATAATAGAGGGGGATCACATTGTGGTTCAGAGAGGGAGGCTCGACACGTGACTCACCGCCTTCGGTTCTGCCAGACCCCATTTCGAAGAGCTTCTAGAAATTGATCGTTTAAATGGTTGTCTGATCCCCCAGCTCACCTTCACCAGCACTTTTACCTGCAAGATCACAAATCAAATAAAAACTACTCAAAACTCTCTCCACTAGCATACTCACCATGGCGGACGCACTCAAAGCCGAAGGCAATAAAGCCATTGCGGAGAAAAACTTCGACGAGGCTATGTGAGTTGAACCCCTCTGTTTACTTTCTACCCTGACTTTTCTCGAGTCAATGAGCACACCTCCACATCTGCACACTACTCTTAGATACTGGCTGACAACTCCAAAGTGGCAAATTCACACAAGCCATTGAAATCGAGCCGACAAATCACATTCTCTACTCAAATCGATCCGCTGCCTATGCCTCTAAGAAGGACTATGAGAACGCACTCAAGGATGCAGACAAGGTCACCGAGATCAAGCCAGACTGGGCCAAAGGATGGGGACGAAAGGGAGCTGCGAAGCATGGCCTAGGAGACCTTGTTGGTGCTCATGATGCTTATGAAGAAGGTCTGAAGCTGGATCCGAACAACGCCCAGAACAAGTCTGGCCTGGCATCTGTCAAGCGTGCAATTGAGGCGGAAGCCAAAGAAGGTAAGAATGCTAGCATCTGAATGAGATCTCAGGAAATATGCTAAAAATAATTTTCAGATGGTGTTACCGGTGATCCTATGGGCGGCCTTGGTGGCATGTTCAGCGACCCCCAACTTATTCAGAAACTGGCCGCCAATCCTAAGACCAGTAAACTTCTTGCGGACCCAAGCTTCATGATGAAGCTCCAGCAGATCAAGAATAATCCCAACGATACCCAGAGTATATTCCAGGACCCGAGAATGCTGCAGGTGCTTGGTGTATTGATGGGTGTGGATATGGACATGATGGCTGGCCCTGGCGGCATGGGAGGTATGGGTGGTATGGGCGGCGAGGGTCCCCCAGGAGGACCGACTGAAGTAGAAGAGGATGTTCCTATGCCCGATGCTCGACCAGCTTCTGCTCAAGCATCTCAGCCAAAGAAGGAGGCTGTTCCTGAGCCAGAACCAGAGCCGGAGGACGACGAGGCTGCTGAGAAGGCCAAGGCCAAGGCTGCGGCTGAGCAAGAGAAGAAGCTTGGTACGGATGCATACAAGAAGCGAAGCTTCGACGAGGCTATCAGCCATTACAGCAAGGCATGGGAGCTGTTTAAGGATATTACCTACCTGAACAATCTCGGTGCCGCCCACTTCGAGAAGGGAGAATATGACGAGGCTATCAAGGCCTGCGAGAAAGCTGTTGAGGAAGGCCGCGAGATCTACGCCGACTTCAAGATGATTGCCAAATCATACGCGCGCATTGGCTCCGCCTATGAGAAGAAAGGCGACCTGACAAACGCTATTGCCAACTTCCAGAAGTCTCTCACCGAGCACCGCACCCCCGAAGTGGTCAACAAGCTCCGCTTAGCCGAGAAGAACAAGATCGACGGCGCGAGACAAGCATACATCGACCCGGAGAAAGCAGAAGAAGCCCGTGAGCTTGGTAACCAGAAGTTCAAGGAGTCCGACTGGCCTGGCGCGGTTGAAGCGTACACCGAGATGACCAAGCGTGCTCCCGAGGACCCGAGAGGCTACAGTAACCGTGCTGCTGCGTTCATCAAGCTTCTTGAGTTCCCTAGCGCTATTGAGGACTGTGACAAGGCTATTAAGAAGGATCCCAAGTTCATCCGTGCTTATATCAGGAAGGCACAGGCCTACTTCGGCATGAGGGAATACTCGAAGTGTTTGGATGCATGTACCGAGGCTTCGGAGGTTGATTTTACGAAGGCGAATGCGAGGGAGATTGAGCAGCAGCAGCAGAAAGCTTTGCAGGCTATGTATAGTGCGCAAGAGAATGAGACGGAGGAGCAGACTAAGGAGCGGATTCAGAGAGACCCCGAGGTAGTTCTGTTCTTTAAGTGTGGTTGAGACGGTTGCTAATGATTTTCAGATTCTCGGCATCATGCAAGACCCTATCATGCAGAGTATCCTCCAGCAAGCACAAGGTGACCCGGCTGCGCTCCAGGAACACATGAAGAACCCTGGAATTCGAGCAAAGATCCAGGTATGCTTATTCCCCCAAGCCTTCCTGAATCTTACACTGCTAACTCGCTGCTCAGAAACTCGTAGCCGCTGGCGTTATCCGTGTCGGACGATGAACCAACCCCTAACTCGAGAAACCAAAACGGGGTGAGGTAAGTGAGGGTTAATTCGTGAGTTAATGGAGATATGAGCGAGGAGTGGGTACTGTAATTGATGATGAAGCGTGGGCAAATGAGCTTAGCAACAAACGAAACTAAACAAGCAAAATTCCCCAATCGAAATGGATGTACTTTAGGCCTTGCTGAGTTTTAGCGTAATCACCAATGCATTGTGACGTTATCAATCAACACTTTTCAGACTTATGACCCACCAGTATTTAAGACGTGCTAAAGGCCTCCCAGTTCGGTGCCATCAAGATTCCTTCTTCAAGCCATTCAGGGGTGGCGTGACTTGCTTCGGCTTCTCGACATCTGTGACAAAGGCTCCTGCTAAATCTTAATTAAACCAGAAAGTGGAAAGACGTCGCTAGCCTTATTTCGTTAACGGAAGGTCTAGTGTTATGTCCTCAAGCCTCCACTGACAGTACTTGCTTTGTTGACTACAAAGAAACAATTGGCAATACTTGAATCCATGATAACGCGAACACGCCCAAACGAGAACTAAAGATAATTCAACAGTATAGCAGTGGGTATGTACTTTCGGGGGCTGAAAGGTGACACTTATGTCACTCCGTTGTGAAGCCGAATGGATTGCTAGGGAGGGGATGTCATCCAGGTTGATCATAGTGGCAGACTATGGTACAACGTTGCAAGCCATTCATGCCCATTTAAGCTGGTAGATGAAGTTGAGAGCTACTCTGAGCAAGTCTTGAAAAGGGGAGAGGCGTGAGGGAAAAGTTCAGGCAAACAAACTTCTCTACCCCTTTTCGCTTCACTCCCACTTCACTCCACACTTCGCTGGCGAGTCACAATCAATCGATTAGAAGTTGTTAGTGAAACTAATATGATTTTACGCGCCGTTATCTATCATAAACGCCCACCTTGCGTCCCCTCAGTAGAACCTATTCTGACAATTTCCCGTCTCTCAACCCAAAAGATCATCCAGTCCTCCCAATTGTGGCTGACCCTGAGCAGGCTTCTGCTGCGGCTGCATAGGAGTCGAGCTAGAAGATGAAGTAGCACCCCAGATTCCAGCACTGGCCTTCTCCTTTGCCAATTGGCCGAGAGCAGGCGATGAAGTGGGTGTGCTTGTCTTCTTAATTCCGGCGCTGGCTGTGTTCCAGAGAGATCCAAAAGCATCGCCACCAGCTGCTGGCTTTGCACCAGGTGATTTGACGGATGAAGCTCCGGATGTTGGTTTCGATTGTGGGGCAGGAACTTGAACTGATGTGAAGTAGTTTGGTTGTGAGCCTTGGTAGGCGGTCGGTCGAGGAGGTTGTTGGGCAACGGCTGGAGGTGAAAATGCGGAGTAATTGACGGGAGTGGCAGTGTTGCTGGTCGCCGGCGAGATTGAATTGAATCCGACTAAATCACTCAGATTTGCTGCTTTCGGAGCAGACACGGGTTGTGGAGAGGCGTATTGGGTGCTGGATGTTGTGGTTGCTGTAGGTGGAGCGATTGAAGGGAATGATGGAGCTGAGGGTTGGACTGACGGAGTAGCGGATTGGAAGTCATCAAAGTCATCATCATCAGCTGTATGTGAAGTTGTGGGCGCTGCGACGGGAGCGGAGACTGGAACCGGATCGTCGAATGAAAACAAATCAACCTCTGGCTCTTTCTTCTTCGGTGGCTCTGGTTTCTTCGAAGTTCCTTCTCTAGTCTTCCGCCGGGCCGAGACTGTTGATGCATCTACTTGCCTGTTTCCTGGTGCAGCAACGGCTCCTTCGTCATATTCGTCGTATTCCTCGAATCTGTCTCGGCCGCCTCCGCCAGAAGCTCCACGGCTTCCAGAATCTTGGAAGTCACCCTGCTGGCCACCGAATCCGCCCCCGTCTCCATATACGCCTCCACTGTACCCTCCGTACCCTCCACCGCCCCCGCTTCCGGATTCTTCACTACCGAAACCTCCATATCGGCTGCTACTGGACAGACCGCCTCCCATGCCTGCCCCTCCCTCAACACCGGTATATTTGTTTCGTGTAGTCCTGGCTTTCTTTCGCTCTGCTCGTATCCGGTCCACATCACTGAGAAGTTCCGCAAGTTCCTTGGCTCTGTTTCGGACATTGACACCTTGATCTTTGCCATTCTGGTCGATGAAGTGGAATTGCCGGAGCATCTTAAGCAGTGTGAGGTGTGATCGTGCATCGTCGATGACTCGTTCTGAACCATTCTTGATCAGAAATTCTAGGAGCTGGAGCCCTTTGTAGATTTGCCTCCATTCTTCGGCGGCCTTTTCAGTAAACCGCTTATAGATCATGGGCATAATTTCGTTCAGCAATTGGCTGGGGGAATGTCAGCAGGAGCAAATCTATCAATGGCTGGGGTACTGGCTAGTTGTATGTTCCATTGGCAATTTCTTGCATTAGACTCGAGCTGGCACCCTATTCATAAAGTCAGAGGCTTGGTCCGAGGGCAGCAAGACACAATTCCACGAGATGCCCTCGAGGAGATATACATAACCTAGGGTCTTAGTGGAGGCTGAATTGAATGGGAAGAACGGACCCAGGGTTCATTATTTGTAGCTTCTCTAACTTTGGCCTCCATCTCGGTGTAGTTCATCACAGCTGAATATCTTCTGTGAGCGGAATAACAGCTGGCGGGACCGGAGAAGCCCTACCATTTTGCACCTTCCGTACGCCTGCCTTCAGGTCATAGAGGGTAAGATTGGCCGCCGCCTCCTTCAAGCTGGCGAGATCCATGGTGAGGATGGTAGATGTGAAGGGATGGTGAAGTTGTGAAGATGCGCGGGGGATAATTAATTGTGTTGCACTGGTCGACGCCCAGAATGTCCAGCCGACCGCCAACCGCCAAGGCTGATCCCTGAAACAGTCACGTGACTGGAATGAAAATTCATCTTTTAAAAAATCTTTGAAATTGGGCCTGCAAAGAAGAACATTGTTTATGATAGAGCTATCCGTCAGTGGATTTGGAATTCGATAGAAAACATAATAAAACAGGTCACGAAGGCGGGGTGGGTGGCTCTGAGCTTACCTACCCCTGTCGACCAACAAACGAAAGAACAGAAAAATCAGAGAGCATCGAGACCTCCTTTTCATCCCATCAAATCATCATCGATTCTGTACCAACACCACTAATATCGACCTGCATTTAGAGCTGATCTTTCAATTCCTCTTTCTGTACTTACATTGTACTTTACGGCCTTCATACCTTGTTTTTGCAAGCAATTCCCCTCCTGAACAGCTAAGCTCATCCTAGAGCTTTCGTCCGTCCTTTCCAGGTATGTAACGAACTGCACGAGCCTGCTTGCCCTTCTGCCACGATCGGTGTTTGGGGAGTTGGTTTCTGCGTGTGCATGATGCGGTGTGGATCACAGCCAGCAGCTGAACCTGCAAGTTGATGGGCGTGGCCATGATCAAGGTCCAAGCTGTCCATCTGGAGCTGTTGTGCCGCCGCGGGAGCTCCCTCCCAGCAGCGGCTACTGGGCATAGAAGAAGCTCTCGAGGCTCGCTGAGCGTCCTGCCTCTAGACGACTCGAGAGACGTCTGAAACTCGGAGCAGCAAGCAGCCAAGGATGCAGCCAAAGATGGGCTGAGCATAGGCGTAGCCATGCATGCTCTGCCGGGTCGGCGCAGCAGCAGCAGCAACAGCACGCAACGCAGTGCAACCCCTCCTCCTTGCGCGCCCTCACCCTTCACCCCCTCCCTCCCCACGCACTCGCCGCTCTTCCAAGCCCCCCCCTTCCTCCCTCCCGTCCTCAGCGCCGAAAGTGTCGGATCCCTGATCTCACCCCGATTCACACCCCTTCGCCTTCGCAAGCCCTGCACCTGCCCTGCTCCCCTCGCTCTCTCACCTTCTGTTCGGCCAATGCGGTCAATTTCTGGCTTACCCTAATGTGCCTTAGCGCCACCGTCACCACAACGACACAAAATGCCCCACCTCGCCCGACCCCTCCTTCGATCTTCTTCCCTGACAAAATCCTTCATCTACAAATCCACCTCCACCTCAAGAACCTTTCACGCATCAACCGCAAACATGACCATCAAGACGTATATACTACCATCAATGCCGTGTCGACTCGATGCTAACTTATGATAGATTCTTCGACGTTACCTGGGAGGGCCCAGTTCTCGATGCCTCTGGCAAGCCGACCTCTAAGGTGCAAGGTGAGCTTCAATTACCTCATTTCTCCTTAGCATAGGCCACTTCCATCATCAAATCCATCTGTATTATCTCCTATCATTGCGTGGATGCCCATTTGGCATACGCAGACGTTCGCCATCATGATTGAGCTCTTCGTTGAGCTTGTTGACATCGTCATCCGACATATGCCTCGTACCGCCAGACAGCTAACAACCTTCTTCTACAGATCAACAAGGCCGCATCAACTTCAACCTCTACGATGATGTAGTCCCAAAGACCGCTGAGAACTTCCGTGCTCTTTGCACCGGCGAGAAGGGCTTCGGATATGCTGGTTCTGCCTTCCACCGCATCATCCCTCAATTTATGCTTCAGGGCGGTGACTTCACCCGTGGCAACGTACATCCTCTATACCCCCAAAGCTATCGCGATCGAGGCTTATGATTACATAGGGCACTGGTGGCAAGTCTATCTACGGTGAGAAGTTCGCCGACGAGAACTTCGCCCGCAAGCACACCAAGCCAGGACTTCTGTCCATGGCCAATGCCGGTCCAAACACGTAAGCAAGCACGAACCCCCATTCCAAAACACAGCTGACAGCTCGTCCCTACAGCAACGGCTCTCAATTCTTCATCACCACCGTTGTCACCAGCTGGCTCGATGGCAAGCACGTCGTCTTCGGTGAGGTTGCTGATGAGCAGTCGCTGATGGTCGTCAAGGCTCTTGAGGCCACTGGCAGCGGTAGCGGTAAGGTCAATTACAACAAGAAGCCTACCATTGTTAAATCCGGTGTCTTGTAAATTTTGATCACTTGGGGAAAGACTGCAAATCATGCTGGACATGGTCACTCGTGGTCCTAAGAGGTTCACTATGAAACTGGCAGGGTGGGGGAAGGGGACGAAAAGTTCATTCATGATGCATCCGAAATGAATTCTGATTCCGTGCCATTTTGATATTCCCACAAATGTGATTCAATGCTATGCGACTATCCCTTTTGGTTCCATGGTATCTTGCCAAACTCCAGTATCTACCCACGCTATGCATCAATTCCAAATTTTGCCAGCCATTTCCTCACATGCTAAGCCAGTCAGCAAAATACTCGCAATTGCTTGGCCCAACCGGCCCTCCCTCTTCGCAAAGATCAAAAACCGGACATCGACCACAAGGAGCTTCAGTGAGCACACTGCTTCTTTGGTCCTCGTCAAGCAAACTCTTCCTCAACGCCTTATACGACACACCCTCCGCTCCAGCAATGACCTTTTCAATCCTATCATCAAAACACATGATATCCAACAACGTCTGGATATCGTTCGCCGTCAGAATCTGCGAAAAGGCTTTCGAATCCTCCACAAAAAGGGTAAGCTCATCCAAGCCCGGATACCCCTGATACCCCGCCGGCATAGGAAGCATACTCTCATACTTCATTCTCTTCGCCGTCCTCTCATCCACCTGTCCAGCCTCTACACCCCTAGGACCCAACCCCTCATTCCTCAAGGCCTTCGCCTCCTTGACTTGCTCCGGCGACATCTTCCTCACTACCTTCTTCGGGCTTCTCTGTGCCTCCCTCAACGCACTCTTACTACGATAAAACGTCCTCGTCGATATATAATTAAACAGGACCGTCATCGCTGCATTGATAAACTCCTCATCAAGCTCTCCATCCGTGTACCAAGGGCCACCTGTTGCTCGATCAGACGGCGAGAGGCTGGACTTGATGTACATTTTTCGGGTAGGGTGTTCGACGCTCTTCATCTCCGAGATCATCGATTTGGAGCTGAGGTGCTTGATACATGATGTGAAGGTGGAATCGTGCAGGTTGGTTTTGGCCTTTATGGTCTTGGACCAGATACCTTCATCGCCCGCTTCATCGATCAGGGAGTAGACTGCTTCTTGCTCTACGGACAGGGCGCGGTATCTGCCAAGCAGAGGAAACATTAGCCCTCATACGTCCTCGCAGGGTTTGTAATTGGGGAGAAACGTACTTCTTTGCCTCGTCTACAGTGCGGAGCTTCCATCCCATGCCATCTGAATCGTGCACTACCTTGAACAATTTCTCATTGAGCAAGGATTGCGCGACATCGAGGAGGGTCTGGAGATTCCCGTTGGGTATGATGTCCAGATCGAGGATATCGGCTTGTCTCAATACGATTCTGGGGTTGTCCTTTGCAATCGGGACGCAGGCTTCGTAGACCTCATCCTTCAAGGCTGCGATTTCTGCTTTGGATGCCATTGTTGCTGGCGGCTTTGCGTGACAGTTATTCCAGAGCCGTGCTATCGGGTTGGGAGTGTCATTGAGAGGTTCCGGAGTGGTCTGCCTCGGGAAATGGTGGTAGAGTCACAGTTGTATTTTGGTGACGGGAAATAAATTTTTGGATGGTGAGTCGCGTGGATTTGGCGAGGCGGCACGAGGCTGCGAATTCGATGGAGGTCTGAACTTCACGTGCCTTTTTCCCTCACTCACCAAAGTCAAGCACTTAACTCTTTATTCATGCTTAATTCTGAAACTCGATACAAAGTTATGCTTACTGGGCGCTATCGTATTTCATCTCTGTGGGGCCTGACAGCGTCATCACACGTCTGACTATGAGACCAGGTGAAAGGACCAGGCAGGTCAAGACCTGTCTGCAACCTCACGGCAATTTCCCGCCATTGTCCCAAACTTCAACATGATCCACATCGCATACGAGTGGCCTTGGATAGTTTCTAGGCCATCAATGCCCTCCAGGATTCGTCCAAGGATGCGGAACTCCTCATAGGCTCCTCATCTTACGCCTTTACCGCGCTGTCATCTCGTTGTTTCCAATGCGACCCACCAGCGCGCCTACTTTACTCAGCCTCCCCATTTCTCAGCTCTCAAACAAGAATAGGATCGCGGCTCAATGCTCTTGTCTTTGGTCGTACCCGAGGCCGCTCGTTTCTTTTACCGCGAGGCTGGCGAGATCCAGTGGTCTCGGAGTTTTCAGTCAGTTGTTGAAGCGCTGGCCGCGAGAAGGTCTCAGGCGAGGCAATCCGTTCCATTGGACAACTCAGCGCGTGTCACAACACTCGCCTGTATCAACAATTTATAGAGTCATGACTTTTCTTTGTTACTGAGGCAGTAAGACTTGGACCGATGATCTGATTCTCAGGTCGGCAATGAATATTTAAGAGCTTTGAGTCCGCGTATTTGCTTCACTCTCCATCTCATCTCATCAGTTCCTTTTCAACTACAAAAACGTCTCTTCTCTTTCCTGTTTCCTTTTTGAGTTCTTCTTCTCATTCAAACTGTCTCATTCAGACATTGGTCATTCTTTTGCTGCTAGCTCAGCTCAATCTCGATCTCAATCTCTTGGAACAATCGCCATTACGGCCGCTCAACCGTCGTTCACTCCGTATAAAGGCGCAGTTGTGATCAACGGAATCTTATACTGCCCTTATTCGCAAAACTCTCTCTTTCCGGAAAATCAAAGTCGCCCTGTCAACCCAGCACCTCCAGCTTTCATTACACCACCTCCTCCAGCATTCTTTACACGCGTTCCACCTCCACCAAAACCATCTTCACCCAAATCATCCTCAGCCGAACTTGAACCTGAGCCAAAGTTCAAAGCTCCTGAGCCAAAGCCTTCCCCGCCAAAACCAAAACCAGAACCAAAGAAGCCATCCCCACCACCCGTCAACATGCCAGGCCCAGCATTCGGAGCTCTTGGAGCATCTTTCACCGTTACCCGTGCTATGCAAGCCATATGCCTCATCTCTATCATCGGCATGACCGCAAACTTCATCGCAGAGATGGTAGCATCCAATCAATCACCACCTCGCGTGCTGATCGGGACACTCTCCGTCGTAAGTCTCCCTTCCATCCGCTCTTTTTACAAACACTAATAGAATCACAGACCTGCATAGCTGTCCTCTATATAACAATCTCCTACATCCTCTATTTCGACTCCCTGCTCCCATTCCTGGTTTCCACCGGTCTGGACTCCGCGATCCTAATTGCCGTAATCGTCGTTGCTGTCACAGTCGGTAAACCTCTCTCGTACCTCGACTGTGCCGCTCTCCCCTCTTCTGGCGCTACCTCATCATTCCTCGACTCCGTAGGCATCAATATGTCTAAGGTTAACTATTGGGTCTGGGCTGGTGCCAGTAAGACGACGTGTTACGAGATGAAGGCCATCTGGGGCCTGAGCATTGCGCTTTGTATTCTGTTTGCTTTTAGTGGGGTGATTAGTGTTTGTCTTTGGAGGAGACAACAGATGTTTGCGCCGGGGAAGGATGTGGAGGATAACTGAATTGTTGAGCAACCCTGTGGTACTTGGGTGGGAAATAATTTGGGTTGGGAAATGGGTGGGAGGCATCAAGGGGGGATGCAAAAAACCACAGAAGCCTCGACAGCAAAATCACGGTCTTTGAGTTTGGTTTGGGAATTACCTGGGTAATACTTGCTGTTTAAAGCTTTTGTGCTTGGCTTGGTCACATGTCCTTAATGAAATAGACTCGCGTTGCTCTTCATACCTTCGTTGAATTGATGTGAAATTGTGACTTGAGAGGATTAGATGTAATTTCGATAAGGTGGCAATTTTGAAGACAGATTTAGTGATTCATTCGTTCTTCTACCCTGATATTCTCCAAGCGACCGGTCACCCGGAAGTAGGGGTAGCGGGAACTTCGGATATGTGCCCCCAACCCCTTCTGGCAAGTTCGACATCTGAACTATTTCTTCCTTGACCGACGATTTTCATTTTCGTCACAAATATCCTAACCCACCCATCAACGCAACCAAATCTTCCCTCACCTCTTCAACATCTACGCCCACTCTACCCGCCACTTCACTCTTCCTCTGACTCCCCAGCTCCCCCCACCGCATCAACATACTCCCATCGACCACTGTTCTGCTCCCTACCATCCCATCCGGCGCATCGCGATCCACTCTATACGCTCTCGGATTCAGACCACACGCATGATACAGCGTATTCGTCAAATGACTTGCCAATGTACTTAATCTCCTGTACTGGGACTCCGAGAGAGGGGAGAGGAGCGAAATGGAACCTGTAGTGCTGGTAATGAGGATCTCGTGTTCTGGGATTGTGGCATCGGCCGCGATGTCCATGGCGTCTGGGCTGGGTGGCAGGAGGGATGGGGCTTTGGTGCGGGGGAGGAGAGTCATTGTTGTTGGTAGGTGGCCGCCTAGGGCGAAGGTGGTGCGGTGGAGGAGGATTTGCCCGTGGAGGGATTTGGGATCTGAAATCAAGTTCAGTTAGTAAGGAAGAGAAAAAGAAGTGATAAGGAGTAGAGAGACATACGTTCAGGATCGTACTGCAAAACATGCAAATTGCAGTTCGAGTCCGCAGCCACGATATGTAGTTCCTTCCCGTCTGGCAACAGATCCGCGACAACGATCTCCATGTTCTTGCTCGATTTGCCGAATAGGATCATCTTATAGGGTTCTTCGGTATAGCCGGCGAACCATATGCCTTTTATGATGTCTCCAAAAACGCAGAGCCCGGTGCCAGGGAGCTCTTTCATGGTCGTTACGTAGCAGTTCATGTCCATGAATGCTACAGGTAAGAGGCTATTGTCTTCTTTCAGACCTCGCACCATGCACTTTTGGCCTTGAGCGACCAGCATAAATCCTTGGGTGCCGATTTCTGAGACTGCTGTTACAGCTCCTCGAGGAATGTCTTCCCGGGCTATCTCTTTCAGCTTCTTGTTCGTTTCTGGCCGGTCTGGCTCAGGGATGACATTGACGATATCAAAGACATAAATCCGCCCCCTTGTTGCCAGATCTTCGCCTTTCGTAATGGCCGTCCCAACCGTCACTAGTTGCCTTCGCTCATTGGTGGTTTCTGAGACCTCGAGATTAAGAGTCTTGACACACATGACAACCTCGGAGGGATCCAGCTCAATGGTTTGGATAACTGTCCAGTTGATGGGATTAATCAACTTCAGGAATCCCTTCTCCATGGTTGGCTTAAACACAATATCTTCTTGGGCCCATTCGCGGTGGTAATCGATGTCTTTTGGCAACTCGAATTCGGCTGGGCTGCTCGTACCTACAACGTAGCATTGCATTGGAGGATGGTAGGCGATAGCATGGACATCTTCATGAAGGGTCATCTTTTGAAGAGATACTCCAAGCTCCGCGAAATTCGTATCAGGAGGCAATTGGGCAACTCGTGCGATTCCGTTTACGTCTGCGTAGATGAAACCTCTCTCACAGCCCTCCGTATGAAAGCTGCTCATTCCTCTGACGCCAACACCTTGCAAGTTGATAACTTTAGGTGTGCTTTTAGAACTTTTGAGGATAAAATTGGGCGATCCACCCGGCAAGAAGACTGCACTGTAGCTGCCTAGGTTCGCAACAGCACGCATTGGCTCATTCATCGTATTTTGTGCCTCGTCCACAATTTCTTCAGCAGCGACATCTGGGTTCTGGGCTAGATGTGAATTATGGATCTTTAGAAAATGAAGCGTTGATGAGAGTGTGTTTGAGGTTGAAGAAGAGTTCATGCGGAAGGGCTCATATATCGTTAAGTCGTCATTGGAAGGTCGTAACTAACACCAGTCAGTATTGTCACATAGAACGCAATGTCTAGACTCACAATCAGATATGGAGATGTTGAGATCTCATCGCCAAGATCAGCAACGAGGATCTCGGTCAGAGTCTCGCGAGCAGCAGATCGTCTGGCGGCATAATCTGCCGAGAGAACCGGAGGTACGAAGCATAGACCTTCAGCTACGTAGACCACTTTGGAAAGGTTGGGCAGAGCATAAATCTAGCTTTGTTAATAAAGTACCTTTGCGGAAGTAGATAGGAAACTGACGTGCAAAGCTCCTCCAGCACTAAGCAAGAACATCATCACACTCTCTTTTGCCTTGTACCCTTTGTCGGATTGCACTGGTGCAAAAGCACCCGTCGTATCATCATACAAGCACCCAGTCAGCCACTTGGTGGCGAGCAAGGCGTCGTCTTCTCTCTCAATTTCCTCTAGCTCGTTGTTGTCATCACATTGAGCAACAAAGATGCTTGAGTCATCTCTAAATAGCAACAGATACGGATCTGCAAAGCTCGCACTGACTATCTTCGGCTCCGCCCCGGTGTCCTCGTCATACATGGGCAGTATTTGGGCCAAGCCGAGATCTAAGATATATCTCGGGGTTAGCTCTGGTCGACAAGTGAACTAGCTAGCTATAGGATGATATGTCGGGACAATGGCACATGATGTGGATGCATAAATGTTGTGATGGTAAACACTTTCATTGATGCTATTGGACATTGTATATTCCCAGATAGCTCCTCGGAAAGCGAATCAACTGGATGATATTGGTAAATCCCAAGAGGGTGGCAAATTCTCCACCATCACCATGACTCACATTTGATTCAATTAGGAGGAAGAGCCTGGAAGAAAAGAAAGACTTACCACCATCATAACTTCGAACTTCAGATTTCAGTACCTGAATGACACGCATGCCATTACCCAATGTTCCAGCTTCAATTGTCGGTCCAGCAGCAGGTTCAAACTCAGTGCCTGTAAGCGCTTCGAAATTCGCCGAAGTTAGCGCATAGACGTCCGATATTTCGTTTCCGTCAGGCAGAGCTTTCGATACTATCATTAACCTATCATATTGTGCATCCGCACCATAGTCACCACTAGTTGCGGATTTCTCTTTGCTGGCCTCGAGGCCCTTTTCTGTAGGTCTCTTGGCGCTCATAGTCCATATCCCTCGCGCTTCAGGAAATTCAAATTTGCCAATGACTTTCGGTTCAATATTGCGGTGAACAATAGCAACTGCTCCAGCTTTGTCTCTGCCAACTGCAGCCGCCAATTCCAGCTCGCTTGTCACACCTTCGAAGTTTGATTTCTCCATTTCATCGGCATAGACGTTGGAGCTGCCTAGCGTTACATCTGTTATGGGGCCAATGTTCACCAGAGAGTCGTGCATCGAGAAGATGTAATCCCCTGCTTTTGTGTTTGATGGATCTGGTTGACTTGCGCCATTAGAAGCTTGTGTTACTGATGGACCATCTCCATATAAATCATCGTCAGCATCTTCATCGATATCCTCTTCATCCTCATCGTCATCTAGAACGTCATCCTCATTGGCCAAGTCTAACCTGGATTTCCGGCGGGAAAGTTGATTCGATTTCCGGGTCCAGCCGAGGACGATGGAGTCAGCACGCTCGCTTCCAATAAAGAAACTGTTCTGACCAAGAGAGCTTATCGACGAGACACATCCAGGAATGAGCGAGCCTCCTGCTTCGCTGGAGACTCGGCGAACGCTTAGACCAGAAACAGACCGCCCGTCAACATGGAAACTCAGTATTGCCAGCTCTCCGGTCTGCAGGATAATTATCATTTCTCCGTTCTGGATCGAGAGTTGCCCTACTTTGCATCCTTCTAATCGCATTTGGAGATCTGACTGATCCACAAGTGCAAAAGATGTGCTCTGTTTGGCAAACATGTTCACTCCGACCCCATTAGCTTTTCCAGATTGGTCGATATGTATCAATTCGTTGTAGCCAACAAGAAGTGCTCCACCGACGGGTGCCGGTAGTGGAACAACTTCAAACAAGTCATAGGGCAAGCCACTCACCGAGAGAATGGTCGTCGAGGCCCTTTGATGAAGATCCAGGGTGAAAACCATGTATGTTAAGTTGTCTTTCCTCTCGTTAAGAAGCGATGATGCGGGAGACGTTGCAGAACAGATGATTCCAAAAGTTGGTTCCCGATATTCGTAAAGGAATGCCAGATGAATGGGATGAGTAAGATTGGGATCAAGAGCCGGAAGTCGTAACACAAATGAGGAACCATACGGCGTCTCCTCCTTTTTGCTATCCCCATTCATGGTTTTGAATACTGTCTTGTCCCCAGGCGGAGGTCCATCCATCTCTTCGTCCCAGTCATCCATGTTGGCATCCTCTTCATCCTGTCTGAAAGGCAGAATGGCCAGATTTCGGGCTCCGAACTTGAGTGCAGCACATCTGCTTCCAGGATCCGCTGACAGGTAATTGACACAATCTTTAAGGCTCGGTGCCCACGGATTGCCCTGAAGATCATCCTGCTCGTAGTAATGGATAGAAATCGTTGATATGCCAGGACGTTGCGGGTCCCATTCCACCAGACTGAGCTTTGCATCCCTAAAACCAACCAGCAAAGCTTCACCCCCTGATTTAGAAGACAGAGTTTTGATCCGTACGAGTGATGTTATCGTTCCAGAGAGTGTGTATTCGGCGACCAGAATGAGCTTCGTTTGCTTTGTCCGATCAACACGCATCGCTGAATCCTCGCCCAGGAAAGAATCTGCCAGTCCATCTTCATCGTTGATCGTTGGGTCATATGCAATTCCCCGCTTTGCTGCATCTTTAGCTGCAGGACCTTCGACCTCAATCGAAATGGTTTTCGTGGAGAAGATTTGGAGTAAGGAGGTTTTGGCGACGATAAGATTGTTCGAAGTCGCGGAAACAAATGGCAAGCTTAAAGAGTGTGTGACAGCTGTAGGAGGTGTCAGCTCCGTATAACATTGCATTATCGAAGGTGTAGAGGATCGAGCATCCTCGGAGCTTGAAGGTGAAGGGTGTTGAACTCAATTGTCGTTGTCTCCAGTTTCGCTTTTTGAGATCGCCCTTTAGCGCGTCGGCAGCATTTTGGTGCAGGGATTTAGCTTCACATCCCTGTTTGTTAGCTTCTGCCCCGAGCCCAGCGCAGCTACGTCAGAGAATCAGTCCATCCGATGCCGACAGCATCAAGGCAACACACATTCCTTCTCTTTCTTCGAAGTACACAATATTCCAGCCCATTACCCTGGCCTGTAAGTATTTTGGAATTTGCGGTGCATTGCCTCTCATCCTTCCATCCCTCTCAAGTGGACATAGCTAACGACGCGTTCTCAGCCCACGAAACAGTGTCTATCATTCGACCCCCCTAATAAGCGGCGCAAACATGGCGCTCATTCAAACCGCCTTCATATGGGTCGCATATGCAGTGGCCTTAGGAGTCGTGGCGCTCATCGCAGCCATTTTCACATACATATACCAAACTCCTCGAGACCGATCCGCCTTGGTCTCAACCGTTACAATCATCACATTAACCTCCTTGCTGGCCACGGTCTTACTCTTGCCCGTTGATATTGCCTTGGTCAGCTCGACCACCTCGAAGTTAGGAGCAAAGAAAGATTGGGCAACACCGGAAACAGTTCATCACCTATTGTTGACACTCAAGATTGTCTACTATGCACTTTACAGTCTGGATGCCGTTCTTTGCCTGCTGGTCGTTCCCTTCACATATTTCTTGTATGAGGAATATGATGATGTGGAAACAGAAGAGGGCAATCAGACCTTTAGCAAAAGATTCTTGGGAGCGTTGAAATATACTTTGATATTTGTCGCTCTAGTTGTGATCTTATTCCTCGTTGGATTCTTCGTACCAGTCGCGAGAAATCGAGCAGGAGGCCATTTTGATCTCGATTACTTCAAACGTCTCTTGGCGGAGAATCAAGGGGAGCGGGCTCTGACCTTTGCTCTCGGTCTACTAATTTCACTGGGTACTCTACTGTACATCCTTTACACAGCGGCAGGATTTGCACTTCTGCCAATATCTTTCATCAAATCCGCACCCTCTATCAGCGCCCCTCAGCTATCAGAGACTACCGCTACAGCATTGGAGCAGAACCGAGAAAGACAACGTCAGATCGAAGGTCGTAATGCAGGCCGAGAGGTAGGCATGCCACCCAAGGACCAGCGCGAACTAGAGGCCTTAGTTCGTGAGGAGAGGACTCTGGTTAGACGAGAACGACTCGCAGCAGAAGCTCAAGGAGAAGGAAAGAGTTTCATTGTGAAGGCGTGGACTAAAGTCTGCGCCATTTTCAGACCACTCAAACTCATTGGTGGAATCCTCCTCCTATCACTCTCCGTAATAATATGGGTGTCGATGTTGATCACCGGCATTGACAAAGCGAAGAACTCGATCTGCAAAGAGCATTGTGGTTACATTTTGGGCAGGTTAGTAATCGAAATTTCCGTTATACTGTGGCACCTGCTTATTTTTCACAGCATCAACGTCTTCCAACCCGTCAATTGGGTCTTCGTCCAAGCCTCGAGAGTGTTCCCGGTTGATTATGTCTTGATGGCGCTTCTGGTCCTATTCTTCTTCAGCAGCTCAGTGGCCGGAATTGCCAGCATTGGAATTCGATTCCTCTGGGTGAAACTCTTCGAGATCCGGAAGGGTCACACCACACCTCAAGCTATGCTTGTCGTGACTGTGATGCTGACGTTAATCATGCTTGCAATCAATTACTCGATTGCAATGATGGTGGCTCCTCAGTACGCCACTTATGGCGCCCAGAAATTCTGTAGCAATGCTCCCAAACATCCAGGCGAGCAACCGGATTGCACGAACCTCCCCGACCTCGTCAAGTTTTGTTCGGAGCTTTCGAAAGACCATGCCTCTAAGGATGTCTGCACACCTAGTGTGGTGTCCACCTTCCTCAACCGGGTCACATTCAACTTCCCTTTTTTTGGCGCCCTTACTTTCTGGGCACAGTTTGTTTTCATGGGAGTGTTCTTGATCGTATTCCTCCTCTCGTTGTTCAGGACTCCGAAACTCAATCTGAGCGAAATGGATGAGGACGCTGAAGCTGATGAGGAGGAGGGACTTCTTGCCAGCACTGGTCGCCGCTTTGGAGCTACTTGGCAAGATATTCGTGGAAAGGCTAAGAAGCCAACCGGAGGCGCAGCTGGGCGAGGAATCCGGGGCGATGATTCTCATGCAGAAGAGGACTGAAATTTGTGGTTGAGGTTGAATGAAATTGAATTGTCACTGTGCGATTGTTGTATTCTGTTGGATGTTACGGGTCTTTTGAAATTTGGGAGTTGGGGAATACCACACACAATGGGCTCCAAAAATGAACATGTTATGGGATGGGTCATGAATTACACTGTATTACTTCATTTCAAATACGTCTTTGCTGCTTAGAACGTTGCCTCGTAGCTGTTCAGGTGTTTTCATCCAATCTTGACCCCAATATATCCGGGCTGTGCATCCTGTCAGCACTCTTAACAAGATACTAAATACATGTGAAATTACGTATATAACTATCCACACATTTTCTTTCACGATGTCCTCAATATTCAAAGCTACCCACACCACATCCGACAAATTGTTCGCCCAACCCTCCGCCTACGGCTTCGGCGCCATCCCCATCACAACCGGCCTAAACGCCTTCAGGTTTCGGTCACGCCTGGAATCTTCCTCAAGCTTCCTCCTCCCTAACGAGCCCATGGCTTTACGCCATTGCGGCACGAAACTTCAACCTAGACCTCGTCGTGCCGGTTCTTGGGTACCTCAATGATGCTCGAGCTATTGGGGTTGTCTCTCTTTGCCCTTGCGTGCAGGGGCACTTTGATGTTGCTATTTCTGCGAGGAATGGACCGAAAGGTGCGTTTCGGGGGCATTTGATTGGGACTGCTGTGCTTTTTTGTATAGGGTCGTATCTCTTGTTTTGGAATGGTGTGTGGGCGGAAAAGCAATAACTTGGGGTGAAGTCGTGTGCAGACGGTGACAAGGATGGGAGGTGGAAGAACAGACAGGTATTAGTGTTGTGTTGAGTCTGCACAAGGTTATGACTTCAAGAGCTGGTGTAGAGGTGTTGGAGGTTGCATTTATCCCCTATCAATTGGGTTTCTTAAACTTTGTCCACTTATGCCCTCTCTCTTCCCGGCCCACATCAGGTCCCATATGCCCTTCTTTCCAACACCTAGCACAATACAAGTCTCCATCACAGCCTAGACACTTCACCGTGGCATCATCCTGACAAATAATACACCAAGAAGCAATTTCCTCATCCGTATACTTCTTCATCACCCCCTTGACCGGCTTATCAAGCGGCTTGAACGTCGGTGCCGAAGGTAGGCCTAACTCGTTTGTTGATCCCAGGCCTTTTAATACTGCCATTCGTGCCACGATGTCCGATTCAAAATCAAGTGATTTCTTGCTGGATTCTGCCCCTGCCGGTGGATCAGGAAGTTTGGATGGTGCTGAAGGAAGTAAGAAACTAGGCTCCTCTTCATCCCCCTCTTCAGGCTCATCTGGGACTGGTTCTGAGTCCTTGGGCTCGTTTGCTCTCTCGAGGTTGACTTCATCCAGTAGTCTTGCAACAATGTCCTGAGCTTCACGTGATTCGTACTCCAGATTTGACTCTCTTCCCTTTTCCTTGTTATCGTCATCGTCTAAAGCAAAGACAGACATATCGAGATCGCTGGTCAAGCAATCTTTGTCTGGTTTCTTTCCCTGCAACTTTGACTCTTCTTCCGTGTTCTCAGTACGAGAGGTCGGAGGATGCTCATCGTGGGGTAAAGCTTCCCTTGCTTCATCCATGAGCTTCTTGATATCGCCTGGATCATCAGGATTCAGCGTCCACTGATCTTCGGGTCCAAGATCGGCAAGAAGTTCGTCGAGAGTTTTGTAATCTGGACCCAGAGGGTTACGCAGGGGATCTGGATCATCGACGGGGGCTACTGGAAATGGCGACGGCTCGGCGGGCGCCGATGATTTTGGGGCCGGGGAGGGAGATAAGGAGCCATTTCTAAGGCTTCTAAGACGGGCTGAGAGATCTGATTCTGGAGTCGAGGGTTTTGCGAACGTGTTAGACTCGGGCTGCCGTCTACGGGATTCAGCATCTGACATGAGAATCGAGTGGAGAGGATTACTTTGAGGACTCAATTTGTATGCTCGACTTTTTCAGTGCGTTTAGACGGTCTAGAAGATGTTGGTCGTAACTTGGAAGACCAGGCATTTCGGTTTTGATTTCAAGTTTTGGGTGAGATGTGGAAGATATATGAGTGACATATGGATTCAGCTTCCCTTGTGACATTGGCGGGAGCTAAAGTATGCAAGGCTGCGAGCCAGCCTCGTATCAACATTTCCATTCGCAACCCGCAGCCCTCACTCTTCATATCTTTGGCAGTCTCTCAGATACAGCTTCCGTCATACCGAGTCCCTGCTATTCTGCGGGAGGAAACCCACCGCAATTACACTTGACAAATCTGCAAATACAGTTCCTTTGACCTTTCATGGCGAACTTTGCGGGGAGTCTATGTGTAGATCAAAGCAGTTCTATAGGCATAGAATTGTCAGCAAAACTTTGGCACATACCAAATGTAATTACTAAGAAGGAATCAAAGTCTTTCAGAGAGAAGATTGTGTTTCATCAAAGATCCAGCGTGGAGCCAGACGCACAACACAGAGACAGCTGGGAGGGCAAGAGACTTCCACCAGTTTCAGACTAAGGATGACGATACAATGGTTTTCATCAGATGACTTCTGAAGTATGGGAGCAATAGACTGATATGCTTACCGG
The DNA here is from genome assembly GCF_002865645.1 of Hyaloscypha bicolor E. Taxonomy (NCBI): domain Eukaryota; kingdom Fungi; phylum Ascomycota; class Leotiomycetes; order Helotiales; family Hyaloscyphaceae; genus Hyaloscypha; species Hyaloscypha bicolor. The sequence goes on from NW_020194558.1 coordinate 1,731,235, forward strand.
GGCCGGTTTGGGGGATAGATTGGCTGGGTGTTGTGAAGCTTGCGATCCGGAGCTGGTATCAGCTTCGAATGGTAGATCTTTGTCGTCTTCGTGGCAGGCCGACTCAGTCATCGTCGTAAGAAATTCGCCTTCTCTGTATCAACCTCGTTGAAGCGGCGCTAGAGTCGCCTTCATCGTAATCCAAGCTCTCAAGTCCGGTGTCCACCTTATCCCATGTTCTCTTCCTCAAATCCGGCTTAATATGTTGCTTGAAGAAGCTTTTCTGTTTTGCCGTTTCGGTCTTCTGGGCCTCCTTCCCCCTCTTCTTGGATTTCTTGCCCTTCGTGGCCGGTGAAGAGCTGGGCATCTCGGTAGTCGGGGTCTCTGCCTCTTCATCGAGCTCGCCATCCTCAAGCATCTCTTCCCCTTGGACTTGTTCCTCTACAACAGCCTCCTGCACTAGAATACCTTCTATCTGCACCTTTGGCGAATTCTCTTCCGTCTGGTTATCTTCCTTGTCTTGTTTTGCTTCAGCGGCGTGTCGTCGATCTCGCAACAGGGCCTGAATCTCAGAGTGCCGGAAGATTGCTATCTGCTCATCCGTCAAGGTGCGTTTGGTTCCATCTTCATAGTACCCCAGGCCATCGTCCTCCAAATCCTCTAGGTACTCTTCCTCCTCGACCGGACCAAGGAACTGCTCCACGAAATGGGTCGTGGAGCTCGTGGAGAAGTGAGTCGCGTGGAAGGCAGCAAGATCTTCCTGTGAACAAATTAGCTAAGAATGAATATTCACAGCGCTTCAGTACTTACAGGTGAGACCGTTGGTGCAGCCATGCTGCTGATTTGGTCGAAGGTCACTGCTGTTGTGCTCACATTATTCCTGATGTTTTTGGCAAGCCTGTCGCGCCTAACATATTGCTGGCTCGGCAGGCTGAAGGCTTAGCGAGGCTATTTCACAAGGGACAGGACCTTCATCTTCTACAATTGTTTTACAAAATAGCAACCGAATCTGTCCATCTCAAAACATCACAATAAACCTTTGATCTTCTTTTCATTTACTCTGGGGAATTGGAATTTCTTATTTCTACGAAGTTGTCTGCCAGAAACCCCGAAAAAAACCTCAGCGGTCCGCAGAGCTTTTGACTTCGAGAACAGAAACACTCAAGTTTGGCAAGGAAAAGGTGAAAGTTGCACCAGCCCCAGCAACCAAAGTCTGTGTGGTTGTCTTCAAAATGTTGGTCCCAATAACATTATTACTTGTCCCAGATGGTGCAGTCAGAATCGTGAGCACAGCGGTTGCTCCCTCGCTCGCTGCTGCAAAAATGACTATCATCGACAGTGTACCGCTACCATTGTAGACCGCAGTCTTGAGAACATATGGGCCGGCTTTGGACTTGAAGCCGGCCACCCAATATCGACGCCTGAAACCGTCGCCGGTGACGGGAAGTGTGTTGGTTATTCGAGAGCTGGATAGAAGCTACAAGAACGTCAGTGTCGATTGTGGGGGTTGAAGAGGAGTCAACCGCTCTACTTACACTGACCACGCTGTGGTTAGTGCTGCGAGCTGTTTGGGCGGGGTCTGCTGTAAACCCTACAGATTATCAGCACGTATTCATTCCACCGCTCCGAAAGACTAACCTATCAAGTCGGGCAGCTATTGGTGACTATTCAGGTTATAAAGCAGAGGTACATAGATGCCCCGATCATTACATCTGAATTTCTCTCTGCCCCAGCGGTATATAACTTCACTGACAGCTCCAGTCCACCATGGAAAAATAAGGTGGGCTATATTTCAGTCCACACCTGGGTCCCCCTTGGCGTCTTGCTCGATATTTTCATACTCCCCTAGCGACAGCAATCTTAGCTTGTGATAGGAACGAAGCTTGTAGCGACGACCGAGGCCTACTCTATCAAACTTTTATGGCTTCTCGAGGAGTGGTCGAAGTAGTCAAACTGGTTTGCTAGAAGATTAGGATGATTATACACATGGTAATCCTGTCCGGTTGTGCTAGGCAAGGACATGCCGGCATAACTCGCAATAATTGTCATATCCGAATACTTGGCTTTGACTGCATTGTAGAAAGCGGAGAATCGATACAAACTATACGACGCCTGGCCATTATTCAACTTGTCCTTATTGCCAATTCCAACATAGTTGATTTTCCAAGGATTCGGGTAGCCAAGAGAAGTCCGGAGAGCTCCATTATTTGTACTCGTTAAACCCATCAGAAATTCAAGCTCGTCAATAAACTCATCAACATAAGGCTGAAGTGCAGATTGACCGACAACGGCCTTTGAGAGGTAGAGGCCACTGAATGTTGCAAGTACTTCATTTCGTTAGCTTACTGCGGTCAGTGGTCCACGACTTCATTCTCACTCACCATATCCATGTTAAGGTCTTCACACCAATGAATGATCTCCACAAGTCCAATACCATCTGCGATTTGGTAGTTCCAAGTACCAGATCTCCCTGGTCTGTTGGCGAGTGGTCTAATAGTGTTGCTCCATTTTCTGGAGTCAGGAACATTGTTCCCTCGATAATGTTTCCACAGGGAAGCGAAGAAAAGACTGTCAACGTTATTAGAGTCTCTCAGTCAGAAAAGAGACACTTACTCCCAATGTTCCAAGTCAAAACTTGGGCATATAGCAAGGATTGGGGTGGGTTTCCGTTGGCAGAACTCACCGGCTTCAAGTCTGTTAAGGCTTTCCATAAGATCCTCACGCACTCCATTTTCTCGACTCTTGGTGGGGAAAGGCTGGTCAAATTGAAATCCAGTCATCCTCCTGACACACTCTAGATTCTGAGAAAGCCCTTTTCCTTCGAGTCAATTTTGACTATTTACTTACTAAAGCATCATAAGTGATGCTCAACGTATTGTTGGAAGTCGTCGCTGCTTTGGTTGGAGTCAGAGTAAAGTTATGTTGGACTTAGGAACCCATTGTTGCTATTGAGGGGATTTGCATTTTCCTTAGGACTGTGTTTTTGGGGGGGTACAAGGGTGCGGTGAAGCTCCCGGAGTACGATCCTCTGACATGAGAGAACCCCTATACGGTTGAACTTTGACACCAATGCCCCACCATCCAGGATTGGAGAATACCACCGTCCTTGAGCCACCAGTTACGTCCATCGACTTTGGCAGAGGGGAAGAAAGTGGCTGAGACAAGCTTTTCAAAAGAAAAAGTTGCTAGTCCAACTGCTGCCGTGAACGGACTCACAGGTGAACCCCCTTGGAATACCCTGTTGCAAATCAATTCAGCGTACATGCCCCCATCTCCACTGTACTTGATATCCTGTATTTTGTCAGTACTCCTCTTCATCCATTCTTTTGACCGGGGAGGTTGTTGGATATCTCAGCAAAGCTGTTCCTTTGTCACGTACTTCAAACATAATTCCGTACATGAGCAGAGATGAAGCATTTCCACCTGAGGAAGCCACATTGAGCTTGACTGCACCACTCCAATGCCACACATGTTAACGAAACATAAGTAGCGTGCATCAGCATCTTGTCGAGTACCTCAGAGACTGCTTGATGAGAAAAGAACCACACATGATTTCGGTCGGAGGAGAAATACCTTATTCACTTTCAAACAAGATGATCTCTGCTGCCTTGGACGATTCTCGAGGGTCTCACCCCAAGAGATCTTGTCAACCTCGCTTCCGGCGAATCTCCAATTGAGAACTCCAGCAACAACCTGAATCTCATCACGCCAACCCATGCGGTATATCCGAAGAAGAGTCAAGACGATGCGCCATACTCAGTCGATGAGAACAGTTTGAGATCCGCAGTCTACACTCCGTCGACATTCACATATGGAAAAAAAAAAATATCCTCCCGTCTTATTCATTCCTGGGACTGGAGTTACTGCTGGCGAGAACTTCGCGCCCAATTTGGGGAAGCTGTTCGCTGGCTCGGATTACGCAGATCCCTGTATACGTCAACATCCCAGGAAATCAGTTGGCAGATATCCAAGTTGGTAAGTTAAACGCCCTGATTGTTATCACTGAATCTAATTCGATGCCCAGAATCCAAGTATGTGGCGATGCAATCAGCCATATCTCAGCGATCTCTGGCAATGAGAACATCTCCATGCTCTCTTGGCCAGAAGGCTCTCTTGACGGTCAGCGTACTGGCCGTCGACAAGATCCATTGTATCAGACTTCATCACCACCAGCGGAGATTTCCATGGCACCACTATTGCGTATATGGTTTGTCCAGGCTTCCCACAGCGAAAGTGCCCTCCTACTGTTCTTCAGATAAGCTGCAAGAAACCGCCCGAGTTGCAGAAACTGACAGAATTTCTCATCACAGCAAGAGTACAACTCCACTTTCGTGGCTACCCTCAGAAATGCGGGCGGGAGCTCAGCATACGTCCCAAGAACTTCTGTGTAAAGCATCTTCGATGAAATAGTCCAGCCTCTGGAAGGTAGTGGTGCATCCGCGTACATTCTTGACCAACGCAACGTCGTTGTCACGAACGTCAAGCTGCAGAACGTTTGCACTCGCCCAACCAGCAGGTACCCTGTCTACCCACGAAGGAGTCCTCTACAACCCACTTGCGTTTGCACTTGCTAAAGATGCACTCACGCATAACCGCCCTGACAATCTAAGCAGAATAGATGTCGTATCCGAGCTCCAGAAGGTTGTTGCGGATGGGCTGGGTCTTCCTGATTTGTTGGCGAGTGAAAAGGATACCCAGGCTTGAGATTCAAGGAGGTTCAAACCTTTATGTGTTGGAAGGGTTGGCATTTTTTGCGTGCCAACTTAGCTAGTTTGTGGCCTTCAGTAGAAAGATGAATAAACAGAAACGAATTCATGACCTCGCGAATTTGAAAGAAAATGGTAGCAATGTGGAGCATAATTTGATATTCCCTCTCCACTTCCAGGGAAATCTGAATGTACCAGAACTTGTGGAATGTTGGAGCGATATGCAACAAGTTCTTGACTTCAAGATTCACTCTCAGCTTCAAAGTTCACTGTAGCAAAACTTTTGGAACATTTGAGAAGAACGGGTCTTGCCAAACCATCGAATGTCCCGCAAGGTTGAATGGTGGACTTTCGCCTTTGTTCAACGATGCGAGATAATTTTTTTAGTATGAGGATTGCAGTCATGAATGTAATGTGATATCCCCAGAAACAGTAGCTCACTAGACACGTAAAGGCAGTCCTTTCTATCTCTTGTCATTTCCATGAAGGTGGCAGGACCTTATCAGATTGCCCAGCCAAACCGTGAGGTAGAAATGCCAGTGGGGAGGTGTTTTGATATCGTAGAGCTCGTGCTATCGTTCATGGGTATATGTCGAACACGTAGCCAATTATCCTTTGGGGACCGGAGGCAAGTCCGTGGGTAAGGAGATCTTATGGGTTGGACAGGATTGCCCTGCTAAATAATGTGATGGACTCGCTGGTTGGAAGATTTGTTTAGCTAGCTCCAGACGGTACCAGGTAGGAAGTCGTAGGCCATATGGTGGTGGTCAGAAAAATAGCGACAGACAACCTCATCAACGACGCAGTAACTCGAGAGCTTTCTTGAAAGCATCCACGACCTCAGTATCTTTCACTCGGTCAGCTCGTTGTGACGCTCTCAATCACGAATATCACTTACAATGCTTCTTTTTCTCGTCCAAAGAGGCTTCTCCAAGACGTACGAAGTTCTCGCGAGTCTTTAGACTATGCAATGTTAGTCTAGTGAGAAATAAAGGGATCAAATAGCTTACCGCTTCGCTGCTCTCTCATTGTCACGGTTTGCTGACGCTCCCCCCCAGACAGAGAAAGCCTGCACAAAATGTCAGCACAACTCTAACATCCCGCAAATTTTGGACCCTTACGTCAGAGAACTTGTAGAACTCCTCCAGAATATCTTCCTCCTCCTGATTGACGGCTTGAATGGCTTTTGTGTATCGACGCCGGAGGTCTTCCCAGTCAAAGATGGGCAGGTCTGAACTTGCACCCTCTGAACCCACGCTATCCGACTCGCTAGGAGGTCCCTCAGCATCTTTGGCGTGTTGGGCTTCCATTTGATCAACCTTATGGGCTTCATCTGGCTTGTGGACTGATGCTGCCGTGGGTGGAGCAGTGCTGGGAACTTGAACCACTTCTCCAGGATTTCTTGGCGGATCTGCATCCACATGGGCAACGACCTTACTGGATCCGTTGACTGGTGTGTCTCGTAGAGGGGTCCCCGGGGTAGTATTCTCCTTCTCGACTGCCATAGCTGCTTCCTTCGTTGGTGATACTGGCAGAGACGATGGAGAGCCAGGAGAAGATGACATGGTGGAAGGAGACCGTTGGGACGAGGTTTGATTGTGGAGATCTTTGATGAATGTCCATGCAACTTGTTGATCAACTGGTCAGATACTAAGCATCTTTTCAGAAGGAGGAGTTGCACGAGGACGTCGCGACCAACCACGCGACTTGAACCATTCCGAGCACGAGATCACGTGTGTCTCCGATAAGGTGAAGCGAGGGCTTATCGCCGAGACTTGATCCTCGACCAGCAGCCTTGCCAGTCCAGAACGACAACAGCCACGACCACGATGAACAACCTATAAGAACCTCACCTCTCCCTCCTGATATACTGCATCTACGATATGTATGCGCTTGACCATTCAAGCTTCGCCACAACTCCCTTTGCTGTGTCGATACAACCACATTCCCCCGACCGGACTCCTCACGACGAGTCATCCCCATAGTCCTTGACGACATGCAGTGCGACATATGCTTTCGCACTGGCGGATCGAGGCTTCCATTCTTATGCCCTACTGACGCGCGGAACCGCCTCTACGAACCGCGAATCCAGAATGCTCGAGTCCTCCTCGAGAAGGACGCGCTTGATCAGCAAATAACCACCCTCCTGTCACCAAAAGCTCAGTCCACAGGCGACAAAGGCAACTCACTCCAGGGGCCAGCAAACGGCCCAAATTGTGCCTCAATACTTGCTGAGAGGGAGCGGACGGTAGACCGGACTCAGCAGATTATCACACAGGCAGATGAGTTGCGAGCTAAGGTTGAGAGTGCCAGGGAGAAGATAGCCAAGAAGAAGGCTCTCCTTGCTCGCAGGAAGTCAGACTTGGCATCAGCATTAAATGGTGTCGACTCTCGGAGGACTAGGCAGGTTGAGGATGTAGAGAAGGGTCTCCGCATGACAAAGTACAAATGGAATCAAGGGCACGGAACGACTGCTGCCTCAAGGGCCTTCCTCTGCGGTGAGGCTGCCAAGTTGTATGGCCTCAAAAGGGCCGGAAGAAACAGTGGCTCGGAAGAATATAAAATAGGAGGAGTAAGTATAGTTGATCTGAGGACCATGAACAGTGAGTTTATCCCAGGCTTTGTGAGAGACAATACTGATTCGGTTCCTGCAGCTGCGAGTCCGGCACAGATCTCAACAGCCCTGTCGCACATCGTACATCTTTTGATGCTTTCAACACATTATCTAGCAATTCGTCTGCCTGCTGAGATCACTCTGCCACATCGAGATTACCCGCTTCCAACTATTTTCAATCTTACTTCCTCATACAAACACGCGGACGTCCCGTTTCCAGGGACATCTGGACAGTCCTCGAACACTAGCCCTACTGCCTCACGACAGCCCGAACAACCGAACCAACCACGTCCTCGTCCGCTGTTCATCAAGAAGCCTCTTCCTTTACTTGCGACAGAGGACCCTTCTGGTTATGGTCTCTTCCTCGAAGGAGTAACTCTATTGGCATATGATGTGGCGTGGGTTTGCAAAAGTCAAGGTATACCTGTGGGTGAAGATAAAGAGCCCAGCTTCGAGGACATTTGCAACATTGGGAAAAATCTCTACAACCTCCTTCTTGGATCTCGGCCGCGGCCCGCACCTCCCAGTCGAGTGCCATCGGCTCAAACTACTCCTACAAAGGGTACCCGAGATACAGAAACCGAGACCGAGGATAGGAAGAATGCTCCTGCAGCAACCATGGGCCAATATTCTCACGGTTCAGCACACTCGTTCCTAGGGAATGCAGAAGGCACGTACTTCATTCGAAGCTGGAAACTGCCAAACCCTATGAAATTAGCGGGGGAGCTCAAGCTAAAACTCTTGAGCGAGGTCGCTAATGCAGAATGGGAGGTGTTGGATGAAGATGCCTGGCACGTGGAGGATGAGATGGGTGACGACGGAGTCGTAGTGGGAGCAAGGAAAGAGGGTGACAAAGCGCCCGGCCTAGGCATGCAGAGCTTCATGAGCATGAGAACTGTCATGGAGGCTGTGGAAATGGTTGGCGGTGATGGAGCAAGGAAGCCTGGCATGAACGGCTGGACGAAGTTGAAACCTAGATAACCGTGCATTCTTAATCCCAGGTGTCTTGATTGGAGTTCGACATCACCGCATAGATATAGGATGGATAGAATGGGTAGTTCAAGATCTCACTGGAAATTTCTATTTACAACTGTGTTGGTTCGTGTGACTCGAAAAAGACTTCCTCGTCCACAAGTTTGAGAAGCTCCCAAGATTCAAGTGTCTACTGGTGGTGATGCAAACGATTGCTTTGTTGTTACTTGGTCGCTGTGGTCACCTCGATGTTGGTCATGCTACCCCAAACAAATGCGACCATGGAGTCCGCCTCAATCAATGCAATCTTGCCTACAATTCGAGAGGCTGAGTTGAACCTTCTTTCTTTGTTTGATCCTTCAAAAATAAGCTTGTTTTGACGTGCCTCTACTTTCCTTCGCGAGCGTGTGAATAACCGCCGAAGTGGCAAATGAACGATCCCACAGCACATCTGAACCCACGAAACCGTCTGACTGGCTCATCACTAAACGAGTCATAGCTCTTTGTGAATGAACAACTGCTGGAGGCTGAACCACATGCAAAAGACCTATTAGCTGGCCACTTGCGAACGACACCCTTGTGTTCCGAAGCCATTGTTGGGGCCGTTGACGCTGAAATAGAATTTCCAACAGGGACGCAAGAACGGGCTCCCAGCACCACGGACAGACAGACACATGTTTTTTGATCTTTGAACGGCCGCAGACGGCCAGGAAACTTGGAACAAAACGAAAGGCAAAAACGACCTCAGTGAAAAAATCACTCTCACATGAAAAAAAGCGAAGAACAACTTTCCCCTGCTTTGCCAATCCCCGTCTTGGCCCACCAGTGTCCATCCAACACGACAGTTTCCTCGAATCCTGGCTCTGCAGGTACGTATGCAGGAACACCACCACGTCTCCCAACAAACGGGAACAAGCCGCCTCGGGTCCCCGACTCGAGAAAACCGTGGGAAGGCCAAGGCAGCGAAGCGCATGCATGTCGAGTCGTGTTCTGTCCCGTCAAGAAAGAAATCGCCCAATCCGGAACGTTGTGAAGGTCAAGAAAGACGTGAATCGCAACCCCCAAGCTTGATCTACCCTAATGCAGCACAAAAAACTCTGCCCATGCACAAAGAATCACAAAGTCTGCACAAGCTCGCCCAATCCCAGGCCCCCCTAGGGAGAGAGATAAGCCATTTATGCAGCGAGTCTCCATAATTATCCAAGATTGAAGGGAGGATCATAAATCACGCACAAAAGAACTAATTAGGTCGGAGCGCACAGTCAGCACGGGTTGCAGGGGGCCTCAGCTCTCGCTTTCGGGACCGCTATGCTTATTAGCTTTCCCTTGGCGAAACACGCGGCCGTGAGAGTGTTCTGGACTCTTTTTGATAGCACGCTGAAAATCCTTCTTGCAGACTTTTAGTCCAGATTTTGCAGAAGCTTGAGGGGCCGAGGGCGCCCACGATCCGCAACGGGATGGATTTTACTCCCGAAGATCATCCCGGCCGAGCCCGTTGCCCAGGTGCTGGCTGCGAAGTCGCGGAGATCACGAATCCTGATTGCCGGTGGGGTTTGACATTGCTGCTCGGGTTTTTAAATACAGCAATCTCAGTGGGCAGATGAGGTCTTGGGGCGAGTGCTGGAGTGCTTGGCGTTGTGAGACTGCCGGCCGTTCTGGCTGCAGCTGTGCAGTGAGTTTGTTGACGTTCAAGATGGTGGCCGGGCTGCCAAAAACGCAAGATGGCCACGTACTTACTGTACGAAGAAACAGGTTCTTTTTTCGGCGTCGTGGACTCGTGGCGCGAATCAGGGATTGATGATCGCCTTGCCAGCGAGCGCTGCTGCTGCTGCAGCCCCGAGCCCGCAGGCTGAAATCCGCAGGAACAGCCCGACTCTGAATGGAGGCGTTGATGGCCGAGATGGCTGAGATGGCTGAGATGGCGTCGCCTCAGTCGCCGGAGGGTCTTGCTTACCCTTGAACCTGCGTACCAGGAACGCCATGTGGTGGCCACTCACGGGCCTGGGTTCCCATCTGGCGTGCAGGTACGCGTTCTGAGTGGGTCGTGCCCTACCTTTGCTTGCCTGGGCGTGTCTGTCTCGGATATCTCCCCTGCCCCATCCCCTGCTCATTCCCTGTGCACTCTAATGAGCTGGTTCATCTCAATTTTACCCCTGCTCTCGGCGTCCCTTTCAAGTTTCCACGCTGCCCCCATTCATATCCCCCCCCAAATTAGCCCACCCACACCCATGGGCACCCGCGTAGAGATTACTTGAGACTTGAGAGCCCACTTCCTTCCTTCTTCTCTCTCCCTTCCATCACCACCACACTTCATAGATGACAGAGGCTGTCGTCGATCGTTCGCTCGCATTCTTCGATATCACTCCTTTATCGTTGACTGAGCAACACAGCCCTTACACACTCCTTTGATTCCACCACCTACCATCTCCCGAAACCATATACACCCCCTTTTTGGATACCTCGCTTCGCGAATTGTTTGGAAACATCTGGAGTTCTGCGATTTATATCTAGACCATTTCGAAAATGCGTTACTCAACATCTGGAATGATACTGGCCGCCATGACCATTGGCGAAGCCGTGGCTGGCCCAACTCATGCTCATAGGCATCGACACTTGCACGAGAAGAAGGAGTGAGCAGGACTTGAACCCGGAAACCTTGTTTCACTACTGACATTTCGTTCTAGCCTCAGCGACGTCGACTGGTCGGCTCTCCACTGGGATGATATGGGAATCGACTGGGCTTCTGCTTATGCTGCTGGACAACACACATCCACCTCTACTACTCCGGTCGCCACTCCTCCTGTCGTCACCCCAACTACCACTCCCGCCGCTGCCCCCGCAGCAACGCACACAGATGCCCCGGCCGCAGCAGCCGGAGCAGTCTTCAGCGAGGTTAAATCAGCCTTTAGTGGCTTGGTCGGTATGGCCAATGGCCTCACCAAGTTCGGGTCAGCAACCCCGCCGTCAGGAACCGGCATTGACCACGTTGGAAACATTGGCGACACGCAAGGGTCCAATATGATCCAGGTTGCTAGCACCGCCGGCCAAGACTTCACCGTTACCTTCATCAACACATCTGGAGCAGCCATGACCGTCGTTATCTGGAACAAAGCCTATAAACCCGATGGTGGAGCTACCCAAGCCAACCAGGGTGCTTTTATGGCACCCACGCACCCCGCCCTGACTATTAATTTGGCTCCCGGCGCAAGCGGAATCGCTGCATTCATGGCCGAAAGTCAGGGTTGTTTCGCTCAAGCCACTGACCGAATTGCCGCATCAGGAGCCTATGCAACAACCTGGGGAGAGTTCAACTTCGTGCCCGGTGGATCTGGATATGACATGTCTGCTATCATGAACTCGTTAGGCAACAAATACAGCATGACGATTACGAGTGAAGAGGCTCCTCAATGCACCAGTGATCCAACCCAGAACTACTGGACAACCGATACCGGTTACCCAGACGGTACTCCAAAGCCAATCGGAAATAGTGATGGTAGTTGCTACATTGCTCAGAACACGGCTCATTTGACAGTGAAGATGGGAGGTGACATGTGATGAGGAAAGGGAGTCGGGTTTTGGGGTTTGGGTACATATGCATGACAATTCCTAGTGTATAAAGTAAATTGATATCCACCTTTGACACAGACCCCAAGAGTGCCTTGCACCTGGAGTTCGGAGAACAAGTGACTTCACCTTTGAACAGCAGAAACTGGCCATGCCTTGCACCTTGAATCGCAGCGAGTGGCTGCAGCTTCAAGAAATTATGACGCAAAGGAGACAAAGCCATGTTGTGACTCCAGCAACATATTCAGCCGTCATGATTCTTTGAACGTTCCATTTGGTGCTTATGATATTCTCCTTAGTGGATTGACGTTCAAATAAGTCTGTCGGTTAGTCAGAGGGGCCCAAAGTGACGGGTCACCATCGTGTCCTCCCATGCACCGTGCCGCAATGCAACTTCCCTTTTGCGCTCGGCTCCTGCTAGCATCCGCCTTATCGGGCTGTGAATAATGCGGCAACCATTATCGGCGTCATCTTTGATACTTGTTTCCCCCGCACACGTGACTGCCGAATTCGCCAAATGATGTTTGTAAATACCATGTGTACTAGAACACAACCCCTTTCCTTCCAACACCACTCTTTGACTCCTCCAACATCCCTTCTTGTATCCCTGTTGAGCAGTCCGCTGCTCCTGACAGTCCTTACAATCATACTTTGACTCTCCTTGACTCCCAACCGCGGATTCACAGGTGTTTGTAGACATAGAGTCGCGAACGGCCCGACCTTGTACTCCCAAACCCAACATCCACCGAAAAAAATCGATACTCTACATGATTTAAGAAATCACGGCCCGTAATGAAGAAATCGGCGCCCGTTGTCGCTCTCGCGGCCCTGCTGTCCGTTGGCAATGTCCTTGCTGATATGTGTGCCATGGGTCCAAAGCAAGAGCTGAATGGCAACTGGTTCTGCCAGCCTGTCAAGGCAATTCAGTACTCTAATGTTGGCTCTTCCGGCTCGTATAAGCAAATTACCAGCATGAACAACCAGACTGGTTCGTGCGAATATCAGATGAAGGCATTCTCTGGTCCTCTTGCACCGTTGAATGAGGAGGTGAGCCAGCCCAGATCGAGGATAACTCTACGCGACCGCTGACATATTTTGCTTGCATAGGTCTCTCTGCACTTTCGTGGCCCTATCCACATCAAGCAGCTTGCGGCCTATATTCCTTCGAGCGCTAAGTCTGTTAAGAAGGTTCGAGACACCAACGTTCACCAGCGAGCCCATCAGCATGTCCATAACCGTCTCCAAGCCAAGCACAATGTTCATGCCCAGAACAAGCGTCAGGAGGAGGTCACTGCAACCATCGACGGTCAAGTTGTCCATTGGGTGAACAATTACCCCGGACCCTCTCCATCGTCCTGTATCCCTCCGGCTATGGTAACTGCAACAATTGACGGCCAGGTTCAAACTTGGGTCAACAACTGGTTTGGTGGAGGGCCTGCTCCTACTTGCACCGCCTCCGATACTCCAGCTCCAGTTCCAGCTCCAGCTCACAATCCAGCTCCTCAGTCTGCTGCAAATCCTCCCACCCCTGCCCCTGCCAAGCCCAGCGAAGGTTCGTCTTTGAAGCAATTAGATAGCCTTTGATCGCTGCTAACGATCGCTAGTTCCTCTCCCAACCGAGGCGTTGATGAATCCATCTACCCCAGTGGCCCAACCAGCCAAGGTTCTTCCCGCACCGCCTGCCGGACCGGGTATTGCCCAAGGTCAGCAGTATGAGAGAATCGCGTACTATGATTCGGTTTCCCAGACAGTTGACAATTTGGTATTCCTCGGAAATCATGGTGGCCAAGGATCTGGAGTCTTTTCCTAGTAAGCAGAGGCCGCAACCTCACTTTGCACCCCCGCACATCTTCAATACCCTTTCTTAGTAACATTTTCCAAATTTGTAAACTTCTGAAGACTGATGAGTTTAAACCACTGCTAACTTATTGACAGCGCCTTTGGGGCTTCGCTTGCATATGTCAACAGCGCTGGTACTGCTGGTGCATCTTCTCCTCAGAAGCTCACCGATACCATCATCCCATCTGGTTCTGAGATTACTGTCATGCTGGGCCAAGCTTGCAGTGCCAATGATTGTGGTTATGTTCAACCAGGATCCGTTGCGTATCGTGAGTATTCGCGCTCCTTTCAGCCATGCGAGAACTAATAGATTCATAGATGGATTTGACGGTGCTGATAAAGTCTTCCTCATCGAGTACATGATGCCCATGGATTCAGGTACTCATGGAGGCTTTGAGAGTGATATGCCGGCAATTTGGATGCTTAATGCTCAGATTCCACGCACAACACAGTATGGTCCGGATACTTGCAATTGCTGGACGAGCGGATGCGGCGAGTAAGTACTCCGAGAGTTTTGATAGAATAATGCTGATCCCGGGGGGTAGGTTTGACATCGCTGAATCCCTTTTTGAAGGATCCACGTACCTCAAGAGCACTCTCCACACCAACAAGCCTGGCGGAGATTCGGATTACATTGAGCGCCCGACTTCAGACACTATGAAACTTGCGGTTGTCTTCAGCTCCAGCAGTTCCACGATTCACATCCAGGTTCTGCCGGCCGACACAGACTTCCCCTCAACTCTCGCTGCCAGTGACATCAATAAGATGTGTCAAGCTACACCTGACAACCAGGTCTCCCACTTCTCTGTCACCTAAACGGCCAGGCAACTGATTTCTTGCTGAACCTTTGCTCCTTTTTAGGATAAGGACACAGTAGGATTTCGTGTGCTCTGGATCGTGTTTCCGTTAAACTGCAGTTGTAATTTGGCAGCTCTTGTCTCCAACTCCCTGCTGGTGCGAAGCCCTGCCAATTTCTTCTTTTCCTTCAATGTAAACGGGGCAATACTGGGCAGGACTGCATCGGCAGCGGCATTCGTGTTTCGGATCGCTTCAGCGGGGTTTCTGTGTACATACAGACCTATAAATACGAACCAATGATGTCCAAAATTGACTTCAATCAATGAATGAAGTGATTGATCCCGCCATTGTCTGATATGAGAGGCTGAACAGTGGAGATGTTGCCATGTCCAGTGTCAAGTGACATTTCATTCGGGCTTTCGAATCTATACCAGGGGCCGCATTAGCAAGTGCAAATGCAAATAGTAAAAGCCAGATTTTCTCTCTTTAAGAGAGCGCATTCTTTTAATACCCTTAGAGGTAAGATAATAGTCTTTAATCTTAGGGGGGACCCCCTGACCCCCCCTTAAGCCTCCGGCTACCGGTCAAATATTTCTCTAGGTCATGTGACAGTGACATTTTTCTATCACGTGAGTTTTTGCCACACCAGCCCGCCGCGCGTAACCAAAAAAACCCCAGCTTCCGACAAGTCTAAATCAAGCTTTTAATAAAGTTCATATTTTCAAACGTCAAACCCGGGAGCGGGGTTGGATAGGGGCTGAAGTTTAGATCCCTGGCCGGAAATCGTGTCAAGTGGCAGGTGCGGTTGGTAAACGGAACCTCCAGCCCGTGCCTCGAAAAATGGTCCTTGGTGGCCACTGCGAGCCGGCGAGTCCTGCAAGGCAACCTTCTCGCCGTCCTCCCGCTCTTGTATCGCATTTTCATAGCCATCTAGCGATGCCATATTGCGCTCCTTTCCTCAAAGGCTTAACCTCCCCGTCAACGCCGAACCCAGCCCTCTTAACACCTGCGTCCCCTCTCCCCACAAACTCGCCAAACCGGATCTTCAGCTCCCTGAGCTCACGCGGCGCGTTTTCGTCTCCTCCCAGGCAGCCCCCGGCCGCAGCACGGTCGAGAGCCGCGCTCCCAGTGGACGTGGCGATGATTTGCATGAAGCCGCCGTCGGTGGCGGACACGCCGTTGCGGATCAGCGCTGCGAAGCCCAGAATGATGAAGGGGAGTGCTGCTGCAAGGGTGATGAAGTAGGGGAGGATGAGGACTAGGGGCTGCGAGAAGGAGTAGACGTTCACGGAGTCGATGACTGTGGCGTTGACTTGTGTGGACCATTGGTTGTACGCCATCATCACTGACATAGTGATGTTTATCAATTGGTCATTGAGAGTTGTTTGGTTGACGATGAATTGTGGCTTTCCTGAGTCGGCAACTGGCTGGAGATTGTCGAAGGCAGTGTTGAAGCGGGTCCGCTCGATGATGACCCCTTGGATACCGTCGGCTCTAGCTAGAGAGAAGTCAGAGAAGTCTTTGATTGCGTGCTTGGAGTATGGGGTACTTGCCTGGTACAGATGCTGTGCCACTGACGGAATTGCTCCATCCAATTCCTTCCATGAATCCTGGCGTTGTCGTGCTGTTCATGGTATTGGCAGTTGGAGATGGATAGCCTGTGAAGTTCCCATCGATGTAGTATAGCATAGAATCGATGATCTGGCAATGCTGCAGATCGCGATATACAGCTTTCGCAGAGTCGCTCCAGTTTGCTGGAGTGGTTCCGAAGTCGAATCCTTTGGGAAGCCCAATCCCAGGGACGGATATCGTGTTTTCATAGGTGGGGGGAATCAAATTGACGAGTTTGTCGATTGGTTCTGCGATGATGCTCCTGGAGTGCACGCTGTTGATGTATTGGTGGTTAATAGTGTACTTGGCACGCTGAAAACTACATTTCACGTTGTCTGACAGGGCTAGAACGGATGTGTTTGAACTATCGGTCAAGGCGGCTTCGTTGGCCAACAGTGGGTAAAGTGTCGTGCCGTTATAGTAGTTGGCAGAGTAGGTTCCTTTGTTTGGAAGAGGGGGACCTGGGCCGGCAATTTTGCCAGGGTCATAAACAGACGCTTGGTAGATGTTCATACTCAAGTTGCCCACCAGGCCCACATCAGTTTCGTAAAATGTTGTGTTGTGCCAATCTGCCGACGTGGAATGCTCGCAGCCAAGGTATGGACCTTCAAATTCCATTATATAGCTGCAGTTGACTCCACAGATTGACGGCATTGGAAGAGCCTCCCCGCTGACCATGACTTGGTATGTCATTCGAAGGAGGAGGTTATCGTAAGCTGCATTAGCTATGCTACTACAAACAAAGCATCAGCAAGCCTTCTTTCTCAGTGGAACACTGAAGGAATAAATTACGCTCTTCTGAAGGAGTTCGTGTCCTCCCCAAGTTCTATTGGCATCAATGCGAACTTCTGCGCCTCAACTCCAGAGCCATTTCCCATCTATCACACACAACAGTCAGTACCAACCCCAAGAGCTTCAGTTTGAGCGGCTATTTCTCCACAATGCTATACATACAAAGGATGCGTTGAATGAGGGAGCCGGCATGACCTTATAGTGGATCGCCTGGCTTGTGATCACACTGATGGCACCTGGGGGAAAGCCTGTCACCACCTGCGTGCCCCATATGAAAATCGCCAAAGCACACAAAGAGGGAGTCGCTGCATATGCGGTATATTTGAAAAGGTGGACAGGATTTGTCCGCAGGCAGAACAGTAGCTCAATGGTCGATACCTTCATCGAGTAGGCTCGTAGGAGATGCCAGAGATACTGAGTGAAGGCAACGGCCATGGATCCGCGAATGGCAAATCCGAAAGCATTGGACAGAATGTTAGAAGTGGTTGCGACATATGATTGACGGACCAACGGGTGAGCCCCGTCTGCAGGTTTCCGGTCGATATAGTGGAAAAGAAGGTAATGAGCGACAGCGATCCCGAGAGCTGCTTGGTGTCAGCTCAAGACACCTCCCGGGCGGATTGTTTTTCATACCAAAACAGTAGTTTGCAGTCATCAAAGCTGGTATCTTCCATCCGATCCCCCAGCTGGACGTGATTAAAGTAGGTTCATTCTGTGCTGGGCCTGAGCCCGCTATCTCTCTCGATATGAGGGAAACATTGCTGGGGTAACTCTCTGTCTCTAGAGGGACTGTGCGGTATTTGATGCCGTTCTTCTCATTTGGTAAGGCCCTGCTACCCACAGTCTTCCTTGGAATGGGAGAAATCTCGCTGATACCAGTTGTAGTCCGTCCAGGAACAGGATTGTACCTTGTCCCGTTTCTCGACATGTTTGCCAACCGAGCTCATATGCGCAGGCGGAGAAGCATCACACCCGAAAATTGTATTTAAAACAAGACAAATCTCAACGAGACGAAAGCAAGATCTTGAAGGCCAGCAAGCCGGAGGCCAACTTTAAGATAAAGCTCGGCCACTTGGGTTTTAACCGCGACATCCATGTCACTTGTTGTTGTACACACAGGGTTTCGAGAGCAACTCATCGCAAAGATGGCGAAGATCGTTCAAGAGCAGCTGGGGTTTCATCCACTGATTGGACGAGTATTCTTCCTGCATAGAATCTTGCATCAAAGTCTCCTTTCAGAATAAGCGAGCGAATAAAAGGCATATCTTGCCGCGAGCAACAGGAACAAAAGCGAGGTTCTGGGTCCTCGGCCACTTCAGTGATCGATGTTCCAAAAGTTCAACATTGAGTACAGGCAAAGTTCGAGGTCACACGGTATGGACCCAGGGCAACGGTTCGTCCCGGAGGAGAACGGCCTTCATTGGAAGAGCAATCGCCATCGAGTTCGAACATCTTCTAAAAGCACTACGGGGCAATCTCAGAACGGCTCGAGATGGTTCAGATCATCAGGGAATCGCAGACTTGCAGCTCTTGAAACACGATACAGGCGATGGGGTCCAAAATAGAAATTAGGCGCTCTTTCCTCGGCTAATTGGATTCTTGGACCAGGGTCGGGTCGTTCTTTTTCAGGCATTTCGTATGCGTACTTTAAACAAGTCATCGAGCTTCGGAGAAGTGTTGGCCGTCACGTAAAGCTTCAAGATCAAACACTTATTGCTTGGTCAGCCAGGGTGCAGACCTCGCCCCGTCCATGCATTTGCAATCCACCCAATCAGCATCACAAACGTCATGATCCACTACTCGAAATCTCGGTATCATCCAGAGGCGGCAGGGAGGCGGCAATATTTTGCTTATGAAATCGGGGATCCTCGCGGATTCGGTCTCGGTGTTGGGCGCTACTCTGGAGCCCGAAGTCCCTTTCATTGGCGCAATTCGCCTTGAACCCCTCTTCGACATCGCGGCCTCGCAACTTATTGCTCGCGACGTTTCCATGACCTAGATGGCGTGGAGGCTTGGTGAGCTAACGATTTGTAAGTTGCGCATGCTCACTCCAAATTCGGGAACGTTGTCCCGCGAATCTGCCTGTTGAGGGTACAGATGCAGTGGATTCAAGCCTTTCAAGTCCAGGATCAACCGAGCACCGATGGCTTGATACTCAAGAGAAACCAAAGGTATAAGTATCATCGTCGTGCTGTTCCTTAATACCTCTATTCATCACTCCCATCCTTCTACATTTCACATTTTCCTTCAGTCTTCAACAGCTCTAGACCAACTCATCTGTGACATAAAGTCGATTTCATCATCCGAACCCTCAAACCGATCATCAATCTCAATAAAACCACCATATTCCTAAAGCCTAGATCCTTTGCAATGGCAACCAAGAAGATTCTTGTGGTTTTTGGAGCCACCGGTGTTCAGGGAGGCTCAGTCGTCAAGGCAGTTCTCGGGGATGCCAAAATGAGAGAGAGCTGGACCGTCCGAGGAGTAACCCGTGATGTGTCAAAGCCATCCGCCAAGGAGCTGGAGTCACTGGGTGCCGAGACAGTAGCTGTGAGTTGCAAAGTTCAAAATTCGGATCCAGGAGCTAACCCCATGTTCTACAGGCCGATTTGAACAATACTTCCACGCTGAAAGGCGCCATGAAGGATGCTTATGCGGTTTTTGCTGTTACCAATTATTGGGAGAGCAGGAGCGCTGAGGTCGAAATGACCCAGGGAAAGGGTATGGCAGACGCTGCCAAGGTATGAATTTCAACTTTCCAATTTCGGAAATATTTATCTAATCAAGCCCGAACAGGAAGCTGGAGTTCAGCATTTCGTGTGGAGCAGCTTGCCTGAGGTCAAAGAGCGTAAGTATCACCTCGATTTATTCTGGACTCTACTGACCCTCGCAGATTCTAAGGGCGTTCTCGAGCACGTCGAGCACTTTGATTCCAAGGCCCACATCGAGCAGTACATCCGGATATCGGGGCTTCCTGCATCCTATTTTATGCCTGGATTCTACATGTCCAACATTCCGGGTGGGATGTTCAGACAAGCACCTCCCAACAACGACTGGACATTTGCTCTCCCAATTCCTGGCTCTA
Source organism: Hyaloscypha bicolor E (assembly GCF_002865645.1). Taxonomy (NCBI): domain Eukaryota; kingdom Fungi; phylum Ascomycota; class Leotiomycetes; order Helotiales; family Hyaloscyphaceae; genus Hyaloscypha; species Hyaloscypha bicolor. The sequence goes on from NW_020194558.1 coordinate 1,751,195, forward strand.
CACCAATTCCACTTCTTAACACCGCCGATGACACCGGGAAGTTCGTCAAAGGCATCTTGAACAACCGCGAGAAGACACTCGGAAAGCGCATCTACGGTGCTACAGACTATTACACCATTGACGAGATTGTGAAGGAGTTCAAGGAACAATATCCTGAGGCTGGAAAGACCGCAAAGTCTGCTGAGTTACCTCATGACGTCTTCAAAGGCATCATGATGAAGACTGGAGCCCCAGAAAAGAGCGCCGAAGAGCTGTTGCAAAACATGAGGTTGATGAATGAATTTGGTTACTACTTCGGAGCTAGCTTGGATGAAAGCCATTCTGTAAGAGAAGATTGTCCGCAGCAGTTATGAGAACAGAGTGCTGACATTAACTTAGATCGTGAGCGATAAATTGACGACGTGGAAGGAGTTCATGCAAATGGCTCCAGCTTTTGCTGAATTGAAGTAAGGAGTGCAATGCGAAAAAGAAGAAAAAATACAATATTGTATGAATCTATTTGATCTTAATCAAAGTATTTTCGAAATATCTTCAAGTACTCTGAGTCACGTGCTGGAAGTGCCATTTTAAAGCTGGACACCGTCTCAAGCACTATGATTTTTAACATGATGCAAAGCTCTGAAATTCACTAGACGGTTCCAGTGTTGGTTCTTTCACGGGGTGGCCCGGATTAGAACAGGATGGTGCGCTTTTCGCATCCAAATTTCAAAGCCGTAGCTAGAGGGCTAGACTTGTCAATTGATGCTTCAACGGTCACAATTTAAATCGGCTATCCTTCTCGACGAAGTTTGTAAGTTATGATCATCTCCCTCTATTCAAGGCATGTCTTCACATTGATTCAAACAGAAGCCACAATGCCATACGTCGAGTTCAAACCGGTGCGAGGACAAAGATACTCCCAAACAGGACTCCAGACGAGATCAAATGTTCCCATTACGAAATTACGGAGGTTGAAAGACAAATCAATCTTTCCGAATCTACCAAATCCTACATCTGAAAGGTGAGTAGTCATCTTTGTTTACTCCGGCTTGCGAACCTGAGAAACCATGATCGTGGATGCCACTTTTTGTACAGTACAGAGACAAGGCTGAGCACGAGCTTTCTTCCTTTCCTCGAAAAGATTCCACGCGCTACGAAGAGTTAGTTTCCATCAAAGAAAGGCTCTGCAAGGTGATAACCCTAATCATTTTTTTGCGCTACTTTGTCCAGTTCTCTCCGAATTCTCAGCTTCGTTCCAAAGCACTCGCACTCGACAGCTAAAAGAGCATGGGATGCACAACGAAGTGTGGTCCTCCACCCCCAAAACTCTCCACCACGAGTACCACGACTATCGCAATCAACAAAGTGTGTCCCGCACTATACCTCCTCTGATCGAGATACTCTGTTCGGTCACTTGACGGTCCTTCCAACAACTGCTTGGCTACATCTCAAACTTTCATACCTGCCCTTTTGATTTCAAGATTATCGAGGAGCAGCTCTGGGAATATCGATGCACGAATACCAGGGATCTAGTGGAGGACCATTGGGCGGTCAGTCAAGGTTTCCTGAAGATAGTTGCAAATTCGGAAGATATTGTGAAGGAGGTCTTGCCCGCCATCGAGAGATCGCATGATATCTATTCCGAGGTGGTGAGGGGGCGAATGGCGAATGGAGGTCAGGGCGATGCGTTTCTGAAAGCCTATTCTTGTGCGAGACGGGACCAGAGCTCGGAAATAGACATGGAAGAATGATTAACAGGAGGAAAATTTAGAACTTTCTATGACAACCCAGAAATGAGAAAGTGATTGGTATCGAGTTAACCCTTCGAGTCAAAGTCGGCAAGCAAAGGCGTTGGTATCCTCACATCCCTTGCAAAAAGAGGCGCGAATTGCTAATACTTGATTTAGAAGACAATGGAGCCATGGTAATGACGGATATCGAAATAGCTTATTCGTTCTACAAGGTATGCAGCCCGTTTATCTACGATTTCACCCCGAACTCAATTCTCCGTGGCGCAGTGGAGGTCGACTTCTCAATTTCGGGCCTCCACATTCAGATCTCGGACTATGCGTAGAGTTAATAGTGCTGGCATTATAATGTTCGCTTTGTTAATGTACTGCGCCACGATTTAATACGGTGTGTAGTCTCAACAGTGACAAATAGCTGGGCACGTTTCAATCATCCGGCGGCTGGAGACACAAATCGTATTTAACCAACTTGCAACATCACTTGGTTCGGCCTGGAGTGGTGAATCCTCGGGATTTATAGGCTTCTCTGCACCTATGTGAGATGAAATGTGTCTACAAAAGCCCCTATTCCAACATTATCGAGTCGCACAAACTTGAAAAGAGAACCAGATCAGCACATCCAGTGGGCTATGGGGAAATATAAATAAGGATAGCCCCCAGAATTCTTTCTCCTCTAAGTGGCGATGCTTACAACTTCCAGGATCAGCCTTGGAGTGAGATATTCCATCAGTCTTCGAAAATACGGCATCTTACTCTCGGTTGTTTCTGGGCTTTCGTTACTCACACGCTCGCGACTGTCATTCCTCGAGATAATTCAACCTCTCTGGCAACTTCTTTAGCAACTTTTTCCACAAAACTCGTCTGTCTCATCAGAAATGCCAGCGACAACGGTATCTTCACAAACGAGTTCAACGTCATTACCCTTCTGCCATCCATCTCCATGCATACCCATGTGTCACTGGACCCCCGGTCCGACATGCACCATGGCACCAACGATTTCTACCTCTCTCTCCGCTGGCGGCCCTGCCGTGACCGCTGGAGGGAAAACATACTCTCTGGCTTTAAGGTGGATCGTCAGCCATTATTGATGGCTCAACCGAAGCTGTTTCACAAATTGAAAAAAGCCATGTGATGGTATACACAATCGATTCTCAAAGCCTGATAGCTGGGGGGCCGGCTACTACTGTATCTGCATCGGGGGTGAGTCTTGGCCCTGATGGACACAGCATTGTTATTAGTTGTAGTGTGACAAAGGATGCGAGTGCGTGGTTAGGAAACTCTGGAGCCTCTGGTACCTCGAGGAAGAGTGGCTCGGCTTCTGCGTCGCGAAGGTGGTGGAAGAGCAGAGGGAATACCATCGAGTTTATGGTTAGTGGTCGTATTTATACTGCTTAGAGTTGGGGAAATTCTATAAGAGATATATGCTGTAGCAAATACTGTGGTTGTAAGGCGGTACAAGTGCATGTACAGAGAGCTTAATCACGCTCGGATGCGTGCTAAAAGAGTGAGCGTTCAGTCATGTGATGCTTTGCACGTGACAAGGCATTGTTCAAATAATTCCTGAGACAATAATACTTAATATATAACAACACTTTATAATGTATCAACTATAAAATTTGGCTATTTCATTAATAAGAAGACCCAAGGATTTGAGAAGCTAGGATTGGTAGTGGCGGAAGTATAACTAGTTTTTCCAACTTTTGCTTCTGTAAAGTGCTAAAGCCAGGAGGCCTATTGACAATCAGGAGGCAATAATAACCGACGAGAAATGTCAGATGAAATGTATTCCTCACTTTATCAAGTGTGCTTGTCCCAAGATAGTCGCGGCATTCCCACTTTTTGACATCCCCCATGTGGAGGTGCGATTTGAGCCCCATTGGCCGAAGCCGAGGTCCGTCGTTGCCAGCCACAAGGGGACATTCGAGATGGACCACTGGCAAAAAGAAAATAGACTGAACTTCATTTTGAAATTCTCCTTGTGAGCTCACCATAATCAGTTCGTTTCTCCTTAGAAATTTTCATTACAACCGGCTTCGATTTCCTACAGTGGCGGAACTCTGCAGCAAACCCCGCAGAAATTGTCACATCCAAAGGCTCGGCTTTCGCCTCTTAACGTCACGAGCTTTCTAGTCGCAAATCATCACAACCTCAACAATTCAACCTCCACTCGACGACACGGACGACAAGTCTCGAAGGCCCACAGAGGCCACTTAGCAGAGGATAGAACTGCACCTCAGAGGATGGCGACAACATCACCGCCAAAACCTTGGGAAAGAGGTGGAGCTGCGGGCGCAAACACAGGTTTGTTATTCTCCCATCAGCCTGTGATATTCACGTCCGATTGACAAAAGCTGACCCTGCAACCAATTCTCTAGCCATGTCATCTTCAGTAGCTTCCTCTACGGGCTTCTCAGCATCAACTCCACAATCCTCTGCCTTATCATCCTCCTCGACCTCATCGTCGGCGCCCGCTGTTCCCGAACGGCCCTCGACTCTCACATCTGCTGTCAACAGAAACGCCTCGGCGTACTCTCCTTACGGTACCCCTGGAATTGGAGGCATGGCGTCTCCTTACGGTGGGATTGGCTCTGCATACACTTCTCCATACTCCAGAATGGGAGGCTACGGCGGCTACGGCTCTGGGATGTATGGAGGGATGGGTGGGATGGGTGGAATGGGAGGGATGGGAGGCTATGGCTCAATGTATGGAGGTGGCATGTACGGTGGGGTGGGAGGGATGCAAGGAGATCCAAACAACCCGAACAGTTTAACCCACGGCTTTACGCAGAGCACGCAGGCGACTTTCCAGATTATCGAGAGCATTGTTGGCGCTTTTGGAGGGTTTGCGCAGATGTTGGAGAGCACATACATGGCTACGCATTCCAGCTTCTTTGGTGAGTTGCTAAATCCAGCCAAATATGATTCCACTAACAATTGTAGCAATGGTATCCGTAGCCGAGCAGTTCGGTAACCTCAGAAATACCCTTGGATCGATTCTAGGAATATTTGCAATACTGCGTTGGATGAGGACTTTATTCGCCAAGCTCACAGGACGGCCACCTCCAGCAGACGCCACAGCATTGACACCCAGTGCCTTTGCCAAATTCGAAGGGAAGAAGTTTCTCCCGGATGGCTCCCCCGCCAGTCCTCCACGACCAAGCAAGAAGCCTTTCTTGTTTTTCTTGGCCGCAGCTTTTGGCCTCCCATACCTGATGGGTAAACTCATCAAAGCACTCGCGGCATCCCAAGAAGAGGAGCAGCGAAGATTAGCAGCCGCTGGTCAGATAGGACCAGACGGTCAACCTATACAACAAATCGATCCTTCGAAACTGCCATTTTGTAAGGTGTTATACGATTTCACGCCTGAGACAGGAGCCGCTGTGCAGGGTGTTGACCTTGAGGTCAAGAAGGGTGACTTTGTTGCTGTTTTGAGCAAGAGTGACCCAATGGGCAATCCGAGCGAGTGGTGGAGATGTCGAGCCCGCGATGGACGAATGGGATACTTACCAGGAGTCTACCTTGAAGAAGTCCAGAGACGACCAGGGCAAGCAGTTGCAGAGATCAAGAGTGCGAGTCAGAGTGGAAGTCGGACGAATAGTATGACGAGCCAGAGCGCGAAACCGCCGGTGCCAGGAAAGGCGGGTGATATGAGTGTAGAGAGCTTTCAGAAGAGTCAGTTCTACTCGTAGGACTAGGGATTGACCTTTGGATTTGGAGCGGGTTCGGCAAGAAAAGGATGGGATCTGGAAGGTGTAGAGGCGTTTGTGGATAGGGTATTAATAGTATACTTTCAACGGAGATCTTACCACTGCTAATTATGTGCTGCTGGGGTTGTGACTGCTATCATTTGTGTTTGGTTCGATTGTGGCCATCGTGATATGAATGCCTTCACTGGATTCTTTAATGGTGTACGTTACAGCCCTTCCGAAATCAAGAGAACCTCGTTACTACTCAAGGTCCCTTAAGGTCGAACACCACTCAGCTCTGAATATCCTCTCACCCCTTGGTTCATAGTGAACTTGAAGTTGAACATAAAATCGAGGTACCAATCGCCACAGACAGCGCAAACTTATGGTTCAACTTTTCTATCTGATATGATATCGCTCAGGAATGATGAGACCCTTCCTTTCCGGCACATATTTCAGCTCAATCGATCTCGTGAACAAGATACCTCTATTTTGAAGATTCCATACATATTTTCAGTGTTTCCCTGCTCTCCCAATTGCTTGTCAGAATATCAAGAGCTGTTGTGCACCCGTCTAAGGTGTCATAAACAGCGCCTTGCTCCGGTAACTTCGATTATGCGAAATTCTAATGGGAAAGCCATTCACCTTCATATAGCAAAATAAGCATTTTCTCGTCAGCTAACAAACGAGCACTGGCGTGTAAGTTTAAATACCTACTCCGCAACGAGGGCAAACTTGCTGAAATACCTCCACTGCTTGCAATGGTTGAAGCCGGCGGCTCGTCCACCGAAAAAGCGTACAAGCTTTCTCCTTCATGAAGTAAAGAGCCTTAGTAGTAGGGGTGTCACCACTCGAACCACCTCTGCGAAAAGAGAAAACTAAACTTCCTACGGTTTCACGGAAAAAACAGTCCGGCTGTTTCGCTCAGCGACCACCCTCCGGGCTGGTCGCCAGAGTTTTGTTTCGCTCTTCTAGAATACCATGGTATTCTAATTATTCTTTTTCGATATGGGTCTTCAGCTGCCCGGGTACGGGCGCTATCAATTCATTGATCATAAAGCCTTTGCGGATAGTGAACTTTTTTTGTCGTCTTGAGCCTTTTTTTTGTTTTTTTTGGAAGACTCCTATTTACGAAGATTGCGGCATAAAGTGACGGGATTACAGGGCATTCGTACTGCAAGTCCATTTTCAGGCCACTTTCTACCACACTCACTCACTGAAGCCCCCTATATTTCCAGGCTACTCTCCTGTAAGCACGCTATAAACTATAAACAAGGGGTACTACGCCTTTAGAAGGCATGTCCCCTGTACATACAGGGGCAGAGTCGCTAAAGGGTCCTATAATAGCTCTCTCACAGCGTCCGAGCGCTATAGTTGCTCCGCCAGCAACATTGTAACCCCTGAAGATCTTCAAACGCCTTGCAAATGTCTTACAGCCCTTGTTTTAGGGATTCAGGCCTAGAGTTACAATGCTTATAACGGGTGTAGTACCTTAAACAACACCCTGGAGTCCGCTAAGACCCCTACGCGAGCGTAAATGCCCTGTAATCCCGTCACTTTATGCCGCAATATTCGTAAGCGAGGACGGAGAGCTAACCCCTATCTCCAAAGCACTCGGTACCGGTATCGTGTTTGGTCGCGAGACACATACTTCGCATTTCCAACAAGATGGCAAATACGGATGCCTCAAGCCTCCTTCACATCCCCCACAAACCGCAAACTCGGCATCTCTCCTCTCCACTCCCCCGGCCACTCCTCCATCTTCTTCTCCAACTCTTCCACCCACTGTCCCTCCGTCCGCGCCCTCCACTCGGACGGTAACATCTTCTCTTTCTCTCCACACACCAACACCACTTCTCTCAACCCTCTCAGCCTAATCAAAAACCGCGTAGGAACCCACCACCCATCCTCCCCCCACCTCCTCCAATACTGAAAGCGAGCTGATTGCCAAAATTTATACGGGGGCATAGCAATATCGATCTGTATCACTACTTTTCTGACCTCCGGGAGCTGGGTAGATAGGATGGATGCAAAGAAGTGTACTTGCTGGACATCGGAGCGACACGCGACATTTACGTGGAGGATAATTGTGTCGAGGAAGGGATTGATGATGAGGCCTGTTTGGGGGAGAAGTGTTGATGGTGGTGATTTTACGAGGAGGGAGGTTGGATGCACGACCGGGACGCCGCGAGTGGAGTATTCGGATTCTAGGCAGCGGATGTACTGGCCCATGAAAGCTTCTCGGCTTTCGCGGCAGGTGGAAAGGAGGGGTGGTAAGGGGAGTGCGTGGGTGGATGACGGGGGGTAGTATGTGCAGCGGCATGGATGTGCATCAGTGCAAGGCGTGACGACCATGTGATATGGTTGTGGATCTGAGGGATAATCTGGATTGCAGGATATTTCGCCCCCTTCCTCTTCTGTCATGGGGGTGAACTGGGGGCCATCGAAGGGTTCGGCCAAGCTGGAGTGTTCGGGCCAATCTGGGGCGTAGCTTTCATATCTTTGCTGGTCGTTCAGCCATGATGGGTCGAATTTGTGGAGGTGAACAAGGAGAGGTCGGGGCTCGAGAGCAAAAGCCCAGATCTTGAGTCGTAGTTCGATTGGAAGTTTGGAAAATTGAGGAAATGAACTAGTAGAAGGAGAAGCCTGAGTCTGGGCTTGAGAGGAAGCAAAGATGGTCGTCAAGGTTGAACTTGCGCTCGTAAGGAGGCCCATTGTGGATTCCAGGATCAATGATGAATTGAAAAATTGAGGTTTATGAGCTGTCTCGTTTTGATCACGAATTATCAAGGTACGGCGGTACATTTGTGAAGATGTAGGAAAACATTGTGACAGTGACTCGTCGCGAGGCAGCAGTCCCCTCTCGAAGAGCTGCGCCACATCTACCAAGATCCGATTCGACGACGAATGAGAGCCCGCCAAAGAATGCCGAGCTTGCAAATTTTTGAATGTCAGAATGCCACTTATAATCCTGATTGAATATTCAAGATATTGTTGAAATCCTAGGGCATTCGCATTACCCATGCAACACGGAGAAGTTCGGATATCTTGGCGGATCAGAGTGCTGATTTAAGAGCGGCGATGTTCCTCTTCTGAGGCACCTTCACGCGATGAGATTGGCGAAAGTCTTGCAATAATTGAACCACTAACTGTTTGTGGAGAAATGCTATGGATTTTTTGCTAATCTGCTTGTCAGTAGCTGACAACTTTGGGGCCGAAAACTACTTGCAGTCTCCAACAGACTATCCAAATCTCAAATTTTGACATTTGGGAAAGGGGATAGAAGTACTAAGCTCTGTGATGGTGACTTCATTAGATATTAACAATCCTATATAAGCTGTGAATATCAAAAGATTCCGCTGGGCAAGGCAGCAAGAATCTAAGGCATGTGTCAAGGATAGATATGGCTGTCAACTTCCGAACAGCCCTTTCCCGACAGAGACTGCCTTTGGTAGCGGGATATTCGTGACAGCATTTCCCACCTTCGACTTGAGTTCTCCAATTTCGATCTGGATTTGATCGAGCCCTTTCATGTGATCTGTGGCTATTGCTTTTGTGAGCTTCAAAAGATCAGGGTCGGGTGATGTCAAGGTCCAGGCTATGCTGATATGAAAAGCATCAGAAAGATCTTCCATACCAGCCCAGAGGGTACTCGGGAATTTCTTGGACGGAGATTTCCCTGTGGAATTCTTGGTATTCAGAGGAATTTTCGTGTAAAGCGCAGGCTGGCCGTATTCCTGGACGACTTTGTTGCTGAGATGGAGAAGTTTGTTTAGTCCGTCAAAATCAGGTCTTCTCAGTCGCAGCACTAGAAACCAGCGTGTCTTCTCAAAGTTCGCGACCCAGTCAAGGCCAGCTAAGGTGATGTTGAATCTAGAAAGTTAGTTATGCGATCGAACTACTTACGGTGATAGCGACTTACGGTCGAACACCGGACGACTTGATTGCCCTTTGAAGAGAATCAACAAATGCACCCTTCTGCTCGGTAGCAAATGCAATTGGTCGGGAGAGACTAATGTGAAGTGGCAGGGGTGCACCAAGATCGCTGATCAGAAAGGAGCGGATCCCTCCTTCTGCACCTATGAGTGAACATTTGTCTTTCAGAGTTGAGATCAAGCTAGTCAACGGGACATATTCTGCAGCCGAAGGATACCCTCGATCGAGTCAGCAGTGTTCTTGTGCGACGAGATACTAAGCAGAGGATTTGGCCATACACTCGATATAGAGATGGGTCGGCCAGTTGCCCTCAACATGTGGGGTCACTCTCTTCCTCCCGCCATGCAAACTTGGATCATCTCGTGTACTGACTCTTGTTGTCGATGCATACAAGTCATGGAACTTGGAGGGCAGTGGAGGCAGATCTGACGACGTCTCGTCGCGTTTGCGCTTCAAGCTGGAACAAGGAAGGTCCTCCACAGCTACGCTCTCATCCTCGTCGGAGGAAGGGTAGTCGACTAGAGCCATGGCTATTAAGCCCCTTCCGTGGACGTGATCAAAATCTCGAGGTACCCGCGATAAACAGTGGGGAACGGTCGTTTGCCTTGTTAACATTCCGCCGGTGCGAGGCTAGAACGATCGAGGTTGGGTCGCTCGCTTAAGATTTTCTATTTTGGGCGTACAGACAGCAGGTCACCGGAGGCTAGCTTCGAAGTCGAAGGGGAAATCCAAATTCAACGTCAGCTGTGGGTCACAGAACAGCAACTCGCGTCGAGTTTGTTGTCTTCTCAGGGGCTGAGGTGTGCACGCCCGAGTGGGTGGGTGTACTCCGTCGAAGGTGCACTGGGCGAGACGAAGCTTCCGTGGATCCGCTCTCATCTGATTTTACTGTCCAGTACGCGGGAGGCAGCTGCAGCCAGCGAATGACGTAGCCGGCCCCCTGCAAATCGAAGCCGAAAGGACGACCCCTGTTGCTCTTGCGTGTACCACCACCAGCACGAGTACAACTCATCCGGAGGTCCCAGGCACCTTCTGTCTTTCCTTTCCACACTTTTAATTCCTGGTTGTCTTGCTTGTTGGATTTCAATCTCACAAAACGTCGATTGCTTCTTCCAAAGTAAACAGAAATTAAGCAAAGATGGAGCCTCCGTCAGAGGACAAGCGATGGGTGAGTGTCCCTGCGAGCGAGCACCAGCAACACAGCAAGGATCCAAGCTTGATCGCATGCTGATCAACATCATTCGATCCTTTCTAACTTCCCTTGAACAGGCTTCCAAATACCTTTTGGACCCTTTAACAGCCCCAGAACCAAGTCAAGAAACGGGTCCTGGAAGCCATTTCAACCGACCATCATCCACTTCCAAAGGGCCAGCAGTTGCAAGCACTTCAAAGACTCCTTCCGTATCTGCCTATCCAACACCGCCGACTTCTGCAAGCCCCACCAAATCTTCGTTCCATCCGTCCAATCCATACTCATCGTCCTCATCTTCCGCTCACAGACAGGCAGCTTTTGGAGCATACCCTAACGCCGGACCCAGCCGGAAAAGCATTGACGAGCCGACTGGAAACGATATTGGACGAAGGAGGGGCAGTTCTTTGGGGGAACGATTTCCAGGTAATGATGCTTCCTTGGCATTGAAACATATTCCAAGAAGGGATGAAGCCGAGAACTTTAGCTAACTTCACCCAGGCGACATGTCTCACCGACCCCTTGATCAGCTACGCAAAGAAGCCAAAGCGGCCAACCGTGCTCCCCATTTGAAGAAGAAACATCTACCAGGAGCTGATGTGATCGATGTACTGGACAAATCTGTACTTGGAGGAGCTTATCACCACGAAGGGCCATATGATGCAACGCTCTTGGCACGAAACACAAGCTACCAAAGCTCGCCAGTAGAAGCTACGAGGGGAACAAACGCTGAAGCTATCAGAGCAACACCGAGAGAAAACATCAAAGATTCGCTGGACAAGCATGTACCATTGCAAGGAACAGCTATCATTCCGCCCGGAATGGAGGGTTATGATGGTAGGCCAATGACTTACGAGGAAGGAGCTGATTTGATGAGAGAGCTGGATGCACCGGGTGGTGCCTACAAGAGATGGGCAGGCATTGTGGGTTCACCGACAAAATCCTTGAGCTTAGCTAATAAGCTATCAGAAATATCTGCCAGGAGACTATAAAGGAAAAGGAGAGCCCTCGTACTCAATCGAGAAATCCTTGAAAGATCAGAAGAGCGATCACCGGCGAATTCTTTCCGATGGTAATTCCTACGAAATGCAACCACAAAATGGATCCTCAGCTTCTCGCCAACGAAGTGCCAGCGGAAGCCACCCAGGGAACGCCCTGAACTACTCGGAGTTCGAGGGCCAAGTGCGAAGAAGCAACACGACGGGGCGACGAGTAGGTGAAGGGCTGAAGAGAAGGTTTGGGAGTTTGAGGAGGAGCAAGAAGACTTCGGAAGTGAACGTTTGAGGACAGTGGTCTGTGAAACGATGACCTTACCGCACGGACGTCGACGACAGCGACGATTTCCAAACTCAATAATATCAACTTGTACATTATTTGGCTTGGGAAATAGTAAGGTAACTGTAATTAACGACAAGTCAACTACATCTAAATATAGAATGGGGTATTTGGGCATCAAAGCGCCAGAATGCTGCGATTGCACACCTATATTTTCCTTCTCCATTCCAAAGTTCAATGTCGTTTTCCAGCTCAGTTGCCTCTCCCAAACCTCAATGCCAGTTCATATCCAAGCCGATATCCTGGTGCAGGTTGTGCTTGCAATGGTATTTCTTCTTCTTGCGGACCTTTTCAACTCAGTCAGTCTTCTTGCAAGGGACAAACATGGTTCCCACTGTGATGCCCACGCCGTCGACGTCTGTCCCTGGTCAACCGCCAAGTAGCCCATGCCAAGGTTTTACTCAGAATGCCAATTATCACTGTGAGAATTCCGATGACGAGGTTAATGCCAACATCAAGGGGAACGCTTCGAGCGACTGTTAGATTTTAGTCAGTAAGACTGACTCCAGAAATTCATGATGCATGTGGTGTACCCATAACTTTCCGTTCTTTTTAGGCCTTCTTGTCGAATGATTGAGATGTGATCTGCTTGTGTTATTTGATGTGGTTCTTTGGTAATGGATGATGAACAATGTTTGTCTAGGAAGGATGTCTATTTAAATGTTTGTTGAAAGTCTAGCTCATCAATCAGCCCAAGGCAGCCTTGAAGCTGTTCGTCTGCTCCACATGCGTCTCACATCAATCCATTCACAGCTCTTGATTGTGAATCTTTTCGGGGCTGAAGACCGGCCGCTTTATGTGGCCCTGTTGCTCTGAACCACTACACATCCCTAGCGTCTCGGTACCCCCCGAAAGGCATTGGCTGTCCTGGGGCGGGTCCAGGTTGAGGCTCTCCCCCATCATCGCCCAAGTCAACTTAACGCGGGTGGGGTGTGCCGCCCGCATATATTGCTGCACAGTCAAATGCCACACACATAGGATTTCAGAAACCGCCTATCAGTCGTGGCGCTCTCCAAGGAACCCCAGAGTCCAAGAGTCAGGCATATTTTGTGATCTTTCAGCCCCATTCTTATTTTGGGGAGGATGCTCTACGCAGGGGTATGGCCATGTGCCTTTCTGGACACTTCACTCTATTCAAAAAACAAATAGAGCATATTAAGCAACGGGCTCGCTGCACCGATTTTCAACAAAGATATCATCTCATTGGCTATCCTTGGTAAGTTTTATGCCACCAATTTATTGCTGGGGAACGAAAAACTGGGGACGGAGAGGCGTGAGAGGTGAGGATACGGGAGGCATTGGATGATCGTTAATCAGCAGGCTGGGAGTAAAGATACCTTGCATAAAATTTCCTCATAGGGATAGGGTGTAGATTACCGATGATGGAGGAGTTCCTCATAGGCAGTGTTTTTGTAATATCCATGATGGAGGATATTCACAGGGGAAGGTGCCATAAACAGAATCCCGCGCAACTACTGTAGCTGGGAAGCACGGTAACTTCATGCAACCACAGTCAGGAGAGTCTTTTAGTTCCACATCCTCAGCCAATGCGTGAGAGTGCTGGCCAGGGCGGAGCCAGGAGCAGCGTGAGGGAGCACAGGTCTTGAACTTGAGTCTGAAGCTGTTCAACGAATGTTTCTCGTTTGATTTTTGATATCCGGCGTATGGCTCTCGAAAGTCAGATTACTTTTAACAACGCGACGTATCAGCATGTGGCCTTCCTGTCCATTCGCCAGCGTCCTGTGATAAAGCGGGGGATTCGGCCGTACGAATGAAGGCTACGTGGAGAAATATACTTTGGAGACCGAGACGTCGACGGCGGCTTCGAGTAAATCGCCATGTTGCCCACCCAAGCATTCCACTCAAAAGTCCAATTACCTCGGCAAAGATGCCGGCGATGAGATTTATGCGACTGTCGACCGAGATTTCGTTAATCGAGATGGTTCCGGGAGATTTAGAGCTGCCTGGAAACCTCGAGTCAGATAGACTGACGAGGGAAAAAGGTTAAGATGCCCCGAAATACCCATTGTCTTCCTTGCCGATTTCGTAAATGATTCAACTCGGGGGTATTCTTAGAGAACTATGCGTAGACTGCTTCTTGCGATCTTCTAGAGATTTCAAGTGAGTAATCTATTTAAGATGGACCAAAACGTTCAGTTTGAATGACGGGAAACAGCGGCCGGATGAAGTGGCAGTCATAATGTAGTTTTATCGCAATTCGGGTCCTCAGCGACTAGAAAGAAGTACTCTCACGAACCACTTTATTATAATGTTGAAGAAGGCGTGGATTTCTATCTAAAAGTGAGTTGATATCTTTTAAGCAGTGCTCAAGGCTCTTAAGATGACCAGAAGGGAGCCACGTCTGCTTACTGACATTAATGGCCAACAGGACTGCAAATGGCGAGAACGAGAATACAATAGCTGGTGCTACAAGAACGGGTTAACACCCGAAACGGCTCAGGTCCTGCAGAACTTGGATCTCATTGGCGCACTATTGATCTCTCTATTGGCACCAAGTTTCAAATTTTCAGTCGAGGCTGTGAGAACCGAGGAATAGCAGATTCATAAACACATAACCTTGCAGGCCGGCAAAGATTCGAATAATCCAGATGATCAAGGACGTGCAGATCTCGCTCCGAAGACCCTCTACATATCTTATTCGGGAAACAGCCATGATGTGGGAGTACAAAACAGTTTCAAATCTGCTACCAGGAAAGTTTTGCCAAATGGAGCGTTTGTAAGTGATAAGGCTATTTTGACCTCCATACAAGTTAGGCCCGAGTGCGGGAAGCTGCATGTTGGAAAGAGGCTGAGCTGCAACATGCTGGTAGTCGGGTCGTGAATCCTACGCAGACTACCCACATCTCGTAGCTCTACTACAACACCCCAAACACAGGGTAACATCATGAGCAAACTTCATATCAAGAATCTCGGGGCAGCTTGCAGCACCGAAAAAATCGTGAGTTGGTTGGTGAGGTTAGTACGCGTCCGGATAGGAAGGAAGGTTTTCTCTCACACGACTCGTAGCCGGGGAATTACTATATGAACAGATGGCTTTGAAGAACGGTGGAACATTTTTCGCTGCTAGTATGGGGCGGGGTGACTCCGTAAGCACTCACGCAACACAACGATGTGATTACAAAACTATCTCAGACTGGGCACAAACTGTCTATGTAGCGCAACCTAAAAACTCCCGATTGCTAATGCGTATATAATCCTGACCGCCAGACTTGATCAGACGCTTCAGAGCTCATCGATATTCGGTCGTTTGATGTACCACGACCTTGGACTGATGGGCAATCCGATGTAGAATTCCCAAATTCTTGATGCCTCTATGACGAAAATTCGCCATCTACGAAAAAAGTTAGTTTCTAGACATGGTGGTAGCAGGAGGCAACTTACAATCTGGCTGGCAAAGTCACCCAGCCTCGGACCACATATTTGGAGACTCTCCAGATGAGATCTAACTCGGAGTAGAATTCCTCTTTGAAGGTAGCATTTTCTGGAAGTCGATTCCTTCGCAGGGCCTCTTCTCGTTCGTGGTCCACGTAGTCTTCTTCAACAGAGTCTGAAAATGGCTTGTCGGGGACGACGTTGTGAGGTTTCAGGACCCGAGCAGGCATTACATGGTGATGACCTTCGCTCTCCTCAGCGGTTTCTTCGTCTTCAACCATTATTCTAAAGCTGTTGATAGCCTCCAAGGAGCTGGAAATCCGTGCCAGGGTGTTGAATAGGGCTACTAACTCCGTTCTTTTCAACATCGGGATATCGTCTGAGTTATTGTCAAACTCGAATAAAACCTTCAAAGCGGCTCCATATCCAGCGGTCTGCAGTTTCCCCCAAAGTCGGCACTTGTCACATCCAACACAGTCCATGATTCGACTGACGTTCCTGAATCTGTTGCGGAAGTCTTCCTTTAGACTCGGGCCTTCGCCGTTGACAAACATAAGGCTCTCATCAAAAATTTGGGGCGCAGTACCAGCTTTGGAGGTAAGAGCTTGGACCTTCTGTTTGGTGATACGATCTTGCCATGGATCTCCCGAGCAGAATGTGTAGTCCTTGAGGTAAGGGCCGAGTTTTGTTACGGCTCGGAGCACAAGCGCATAATTGAAGTACAGGTTCGAGACTCGTTCTGGGAAGCCATGGAGTCTGTCTTTGTAACACGTGAGATTTGGTCCCCACTCGCCAGTGGTTTGGTTCAGGTAGTCCCAACAAAGATGGGTGCTGATAGACGTGTGCATGCCCGAAACGACTCTGTAAAATACCCGTTTCTCCAAGCATTCATCTTCATGCTCAAGGCCACTCTCTGTGACGAATGGTGTATTTGGTTCCCGTTTTTGCTGCTCTTCAAGAGCCTGTTGCCTGCCATAATCTCGCATGACAGATTGAAGCTCATTAGCAGCCGGTCCGCGTTGAGGAAATGCTGAGGTTCCAAGGGAAGCCGATTTTGGGAAGGATGCTTTTGAAAAGCAATTCTCTCGATAGATGGCGTCCCAAACTTGCTTGGTGCCTTCTCCTGCATATCCGGTAAATCGTTCTGGGTTGTCAATCAAGCTCACATAATCCCCCTTCGATCCAGCGCTCTCGTCTTCTGGGACACAGTAGTCTCGTTCGTCGCACTCATCATCGTATTCTACAACGCAGCTCTCTCCAACGTCTTCACCCAGCATTCCTTGCAATGGCTTCTTTGGCCCTCTCTCTTCTTGCAGTCGTTTCCCTGGATGGCCTGCCTTTGGTCCCTCTAGCTTTCCCAGTTCCTCAGCTCTCCATATTGGTGGGATCTCGTCCTCATTGTCTAATGTATTAACAGCACACGCGATATTACCGCACATGCCATTCTCATCACTCCAAAACGGACATTCCTTCCCAAATAAATTTAATCGATAGTATGAGAAGAAGTCGGTATTTCGGGTGATATCGACGAGCGACTGCCGAAGCTCCCGATTGAGTCCATCGAGGGTAGAGTAGGAAGCGCATGCGTCAGAGACAATTGCCTTTGGGGAGATCTGAGTAATGGCATTAGACATGTATGCCTGGTAGAAAAGAAGAAGAGCGTACCGCGCAAACATCGGGTCCAGGAGACTGGGACTTCGATGCAGCTTTGGAGGCTGTAGCGTGAGAGGTCCCTAGTAAGGTGAACACAGCAAGATAAAATACTCGCGCAGCTGATTTCATTGTTCCTTTCAAACACCTGGCACTCGGACTTTATCCTTGATATTATGCGATTTAGCCACTGTTTGAAAGGTGAAATAGATGGAAGTGTGGGGCCCGTGTCTGAGCAGTCTAAAGAAGCTGGAGTTTATTGAGGCCTCGAACCATCCATGTGCTGAACAAAGAAATGGCAAGAAACGGAACAGGCTTTATGTGCAGGGTATCATATGATCGTAATTGAGTAATTGTACAGACTTGGCACGGACGGGATCGGAATTTGTACAAAAGATGATTGCAAAGCACAGAGGGTTTCGGTATATCTGTCAGTTTGAAGTCGTGGTCCGATTACAATTCCACTTGCGGCACGATAGCGCGAGCTGGCGCCACCTGAGCCACAGCCCTGGCGAGCGCCACTGGTTCCTGACGAGATCCCCATTTAGAATGCCATCTTTCCCGCCCTCTCGGCGGGCAGCTGCGGGGCTGAAGGAAACGTGATGTTGCCGCATGGCGTCGTATCTCACAGCATGATTTCCTGGCATGTAGATTGCCATTTGATTGAAAGCTTTTAGGTCCGGCTTGGATGAAGAGTTGTCCTTTGCGAATGGCACCATTTTCAAGAGGAATGCGGAAACATTGTTTTGACAGGCCCTAGAAAGAAAGCCCCCCTTTTCTCTGGCAGAACCTTAATATCGCACGCATCTTGAAGAAGTTTTCATGCATTTCTTGAGTTTATCCACATACACCAAAGTCATATCGTACAATGACTCCACTCTTGCCGATGATCAAACAACTCCCTAGAAACCCCCCAACAACACCAGAAATATCGAAACAAGGGGCCTCAATTGATCCTAATCTAGAGCATCGAAGTAGAGCTGGAGCCGCGAAGTGGATGTATCGGAGAGACATAAACGTAACATCATCAAAGCATACGCCATGGCTCGGAGGTTCTTGTGCGGAGTAGAAACGCTAGCAAATTCAGATCAAGCAAAGATTCCACACATCCTCTATTGGCCTGGTGGAACATAGTTGATCGGTCTCCTATGACTTGCGTTAGAGACGGCGAAGAAAGATTGAACGTTTAGGGCTTACTTGAAGAGAAGTATGTGGGGTTCCGGCTCGTGTACTTCATAATGTTCCCATCCAAGACTCTAGGGGGCAGATAGTTAGCAGCGTCCCATAATAATTGGATACCTTTTTCGCACCTGTGTAATTCCCAACGCTCGCCATTCTTCCTCCCACAATAGCTTTAGTGTGCCTTTCGATGGGTCGTGGTAGTCTTTAGGAATTGCCTTCAGCATATTCTTCGGAAGCTGAACATGGCGGTACTCGTATTCGTTATCAGAGTATCTGGAAGAGTCAGCACTGATCCGTGGGACATGGAGACTGCTGCCATTGCTGTAGGGGTTTGAATGGGGCACCCACCTTGCAGAATAATGAATCGAATCAATGAATTCTTCCAAACGCGCCTTTTCTGATTCCGTAAGTTGCCTTGGAACCTTGTTCCGTCGATTATAGTCCAAGTCCGACGACATGTTGTATAGGTGAACTGTAGCCAGGCTCGCCCGAGGACGCGGATGAGCGAATCGCGGGGCAGGGTAGCACGCGACGTGAATGTTCTCAATCCTCTGGAATTTCAAGGTTGTTGAGTATTCCAGAAAAGGTCAGGACAGGCAAATCAGATCGATCGGTCGTACGGGGGAAATAAAAGCGAATGTGGGGAGAAGTCGCAGTAGGGAAGCTGTTGGTTCTCTCTCTGCAGGGTGTCGACGATTGATAGTTTCTGGAATTGTCTAGAATCGACTTTAAGAGGTAAAGAAGCAAGTGGAGGAGGAACGAGGGTTGGAGTACGATGAAGGGGGCCTTGCAGTAGCGAATTGGTAGCAAATCGTGTTCGTAAAGGTCGTGGTGTTCGTGGAGGTTGATCGAGGGGTGGGAACAATAATCGGAGCAAAACGCGATGTTTACAAGATGGCAGCGGCAGCCTCGCCTGGAAGACTGGTCACGTGAAAGAGTTGACCCTAACTTGACTGGGGTCATCGAGACCAAAGTTTGGCAGGCACATTCAATAATACATTGTCCTTAGATTGTCCGGCGCATTCTCACGACAAGTGAATTAATATACATCGCAAGGTGCGGCTCTGAGCAAGCACCTGCGGATACGTTCAGTTGTACAGCAGTCTCGACACTCTCATTTTCCTCCTTGGTTAGATTCTCGCCAACGACAAGGATCAAAACCTCCACGCGCAAATCAATCGCGTCCCCGTCGCCCACCAACCATCGTCCGATCACATAAAATCGAGAAGTCTGGGAGGGAATCTATCGCGCGTGCGATTGTCGAATTGAGAAAGAAGTGTGGTGCCGTGAAGGCCAGGGAAGGATGGACAAGCGCAAGGTCAACGGCGGGGGAGCAGCTGAGGACTTGGACGAGCGCGCATCGAAGAGGAGAAAGCTTCCTAATGTAAGTCGTCTGTCGAGCTGTTCATCGGAAGTCGCGATCGTCTGCGATGGGAATTGTGTTTTTGGTACATTGGCGATGGTCCGCAGGGTCCTGAAGCGGCGCGCCGAAGGTTCATGGCACTGCACCACCCGTCGAGACCTCCGCATTTGTTCAAGACGGCAAGGCTGACAGTCAACAAGGACCACGTTGATCTATCGCAAGGCGAAACCCCAGAAACCACTACAACGATAGGCCTGAGATTGCTGGAGCAATTCAGGAAGACTATAGACAAACAGTACGTCGAGCCCTCTTTTTATATCCTTTGCGACAACTCGATCATTACCAGTAGCCTTGTGGACGGGTACAAGCCTGCAATACTCTGCACCTTCCTCATCTCTCAAAGCTTCTCCGGTTCTGTAGATTCACCGACCTGCTTCTTATTCCAGGCAACTAGTGAACAATGACTGACACTCATCCAGTGGACGACTCATCTCTACGAACTTCCTCACGCTCCCCAACAAGCGACAGCTTCCCGACTACTACAGAGTTATTAAGATGCCCATTGCTTTTGACACCATCGAAGCCAAATTGAACCGTCGGGAGTTTCCCCATTTGACGAGCCTCGAAAGCTATTTCAAGCGAATGATCTCGAATGCAAAGGAATACAACGAGAAGGGATCAGAGATCGCCGAGGACGCTGAACGATTTAGGAAAGCGTTGAGCAATTTCATGGTCAGACACAATCCAGCTTACAAGACGCCTGGATACGTGGCCTTCCCAACGCCGATACCTGGCACGCCAGACCGGACCGATGGGGTTGGCAGTGATATGGACGCAGATGGCGAACCCGACAACGAAATTGAAAGCCAATCTGTTGCTAAGAGGCAACGGGGTCGTCCTAAAAGTTTACCAAATCAGGTTCGGACGTCGAGTAATACGCCTGCCTTATCAGAGCCGCGATACTCCGGAATCAACTTCTCAGGGCTTACCTTCCAACAAGCCCAAGAGAAACTCGTAGAGGAGTTGATGAACGTTAAGGAATTCGACGAGTGAGCAAGCCCACAATTCCTTGCATTTATATTTTACTGACCAACCATGCCAGGGACGAATTTTCAATGTTTCTGCCGTTTCTGAAGCTTCCAACGCGGGATGATCTTCCTGACTACTACAAAGTGGTTTCAAATCCAATTGATCTCACGAGTCTCCGCAAACGTATCAGAGGCGTCCGGGGCAAGCAAGCCGCCACTGGAATCTCCGAATTCAAGACCTGGGCTGCCTTTGAAGAGGAGTCAAGCTATTTATGGCGAAATGCATTTCACTATAACGAAGATGGCAGTGACATATTTGTACTGGCAAAGGAATTACAGGTTAGTTACAAAATGTTTACTCAGAGGGCTAGTTACTGATAATCCCAGTCTTCCTTCAAGAAACTATTTCAAGAGGCAAAAGCAGTTGTGCCAGAGCCTGCCGGTCCGAAGATCAAGTTGAAGATGCCAGAACCTGGTCCCAAGATTACTCTCAAGTTTGGAGGGAGCAGAGCAAGTCCCGCCGATTCTCCTGCTCCACAATCAGCACCGCAAACAAACGGCTCTAACGGAGTTGCACTGAATGGTCTAGGTCGTCGAAACCCTTTCGGTGGTTCTCATTCGGCTGCCACCCCCATTCCCAATTTAGATCAGCTTGAGCGGGCGCGAAGCATGTCTGGCTCCGTACCATCGCCAACACCCTCAAATTCTGGATTGGTCAAGAATGAAGATGGTGCTCGCAATTCCCCTGCTGTGGTACCGGGTTATAATGGCTACCGAGGAGGCAGCCAAGCTGCCTCAACTCCTGGTCTGTCTGGGAATGGTATGCCACCACCCTCGACACCAGGTCTTCAGAACATATTTTCACAAGGAGGAGGATATGCGCAGTCTTTTAACCACCAGCCTCAGTTCCAAACCCCAAACCCTAGCTTTGATTCAAAATGGAGACAGCCTGGTAAAAGTAAGCAATCTCTTGAAACAATTCTGGTTAATGTCTTGCTGACCACTTGCAGCTGCTTCCGATGCCATGATCACCAACCTTAGCCTAGCAACCCATCCAGGTCTCAACATCTCTCACCATTTCCGAATGGATCTTCCTCCATCTCCTACAATGGCCCAGCAGTCCATTACCATAAACCTTCCATCAACTCACTATTATCTTCAGATCAAGCCAACAATTGCAGCCTCGCTTCTCGAACGTCAACACAAACTGTTTGTCACTTGTGGAAATCAAAGATTGCATGCTATGCCCACTATTCCTGGCCATTCAGTCGATCAACGACACCCTCTCTTCGAGGCCCGACTCCTACCTGGTGTGAATCGAATCGAAGTTGAACTGATTGCTGCACTTCCTAAAGGTGCAGCTAAGCCTATTAGCGGTCAAGAGGTTGAGTTGGAGAAAATCACCGTGTTTGCTAATCTTATGCGGTCTTGAGTTGGTGGTACTTTGTACATATGGCGTCAAATTGGTAGGGAAAGGCCTCGGCGGCGTTACATGGAGGAGGGCAGTGGTCCAAGTCACAGAATGTGGCCTCGGCCTACCAGGCGTTGTACACTAGCAGCATATTGTGTTTGACTTAATTTCGGTACACGGACAGAGCGTTGAGAATGTGATGCTAATGTATTATACTTGAGACAACCTCGAATCTCACTTTCGCTTTCTTGAGAAGGGAGATAAATGTGACTGTGAACGAGTACCGAGCCGCCTGTGGTTGTCTACCACATTCCGCTGGAATACAGCTCATCGGCTAGTTCTTCTCCCTTGAACGCCGTCGCTATGTGAGAAAATACTCCACCTTGATGTCTTTGATGGCTCACCATCTTCCCTTTCATCAAGCGTCGAAACGCAGATTCTCTTGATGTTGATTTTCTGTCCTTCGACTTCGTACATGCCCTTGAGGAAGCATCTGATACCGCACCTGGGGCAAAAGCTATGGTGAACCTTATGCGTGTTAAACGTGTAGTCTGTGAGGGCGTCCCTTCCCTCAGTTGGAGTGAGCAGTTTGAAGGACCCTTCTTCTGGAGCGACCAAGACAGCGTTTCCCTTCAAGCAGATGCTGCAATTGCACTTTGTGATGATGACGCTACTAGAAGAATTAACAACATATTCGTTCGACGAGAAGTGAGCCGGGAGGACGTCTCATCCTCTCAGCTGGTGCGAGGAGGAACCTTTGGCGTATGATAACATGGAACAGGTTCTGGACTTCATGGGATTTGGAATAGCTAAATTGAGACGGACGGAGTAGGTGATGAAGCCGCAGTGGCAGGAGCCTTTGTAGACCAGGTGCTCTGGTGGGATGCTGGTGTTGTCTGCAGTTGCACTCATGATAGGTGTTGAAAATTTGACGTGGAGTAATGACCAAAAGCGTAGAGGATGGTGATGTATTAGCTTTGCCTTTTCAGTAAAGCACGGAAAGGTTGAGTCAGAATAACAACAACTCGAGAGAGAATTTCCTCGGTTAATGTTCCCGTGGTACTGCGCTGGGATAGGGGGCGGGGAGTGGGCAAACTTGATGCCTCATCAGGCATGAAAACGCTCGGGTTGTCGCTTCCCAAAAAATGGAACTAAAAAAAGTTCCACAATCTCGAAAAGTTCATCATCCCGCCAAAGACCCTCAGTCTTCAAATTTCTCAATCGAAATCAAAAACAAACACAGCAACTATGGCTGAAGAGGTCTACGAAGGCGCGATCGGTATCGATCTTGGTACGTTCATTCTCGCAGCACAAATGCGACGAATCGTCGAGCCAGATCCTAGCTAACTTTTTTTCGTCGATAGGCACCACATACTCCTGCGGTACGTTCTCGAAGCGCTGCGCACATCAAGATATGAATACAACGTGAGATACAGGTTACTGACGAAAGCAGTTGCCAACTATGAAGGAACCAACGTGGAAATCATTGCGAACGAGCAAGGAAGTTTTACCACTCCTTCCTTCGTCAGTTTCACCGACAAGGAGCGCTTGATCGGCGAATCTGCAAAGAACCAGGCTGCCATGAACCCTAGAAACACCATCTTCGATATCAAGTAAGTCCTTGGTAGTGCTCTAATTTTTGTGCACTGGAGAATTACAAACTAGGGAATGGCAACTAATCCGAGGCTGCAGGCGGTTGATCGGACGCCGCTTCGATGATCCCACTGTCAAGAAAGATTGCGAGAGCTGGCCCTTCAAGGTCATTGACCAAGATGGAAGCCCTATGGTCGAGGTTGAGTACCTTGGAGAGAACAAGACTTTCTCACCTCAGGAAATCTCATCCATGGTTTTGACTAAGGTATGGCTTTTGCGTCATCAGAAGGGAAAATTTCACTGCTAACACCCCATTTCCTACAGATGAAGGAAGTTGCCGAGGTCAAGCTGGGTAAGAAGGTTGCCAAGGCTGTCATTACCGTCCCTGCCTACTTCAACGACAACCAACGTCAAGCTACTAAGGATGCTGGTGCCATCGCCGGTCTTAATGTCCTCCGTATTATCAACGAGCCAACTGCTGCCGCCATTGCTTACGGTCTGGGTGCCGGAAAGTCCAACAAGGAGCGAAATGTCTTGATTTATGATCTCGGTGGTGGAACTTTCGATGTGTCCCTCCTCAACATCCAGGGTGGTGTTTTCACCGTCAAGGCTACTGCAGGTGATACCCACTTGGGAGGTCAGGATTTTGATACCAACCTGCTTGAGCACTTCAAGAAGGAATTCCAACGCAAGACCAAGAAGGAGTAGGTGTTGGGGGACAAGCCCTTTCCTATTTTCGACTGTTTCACGAGATTCTACTAAGACAACCCCCCTCCCGAAACATTCCTAATCGAGCAATGGCTGACTCCCCCGTTACCCAGTATGTCCAACGACCCACGTGCTCTGAGACGTCTCCGAACTGCTTGCGAACGCGCCAAGAGAACTCTGTCCAACGGTGCTCAGACAACTGTTGAGATTGACTCTCTTTTCGACGGAGAGGACTTCAATGCCCAAATCACCCGTGCTCGATTTGAGGATCTCAACTCAAAGGCGTTCAATGGTACCCTGGAGCCAGTTGCTCAGGTTTTGAAGGATGCAAACCTCGATAAGAGCAAGGTTGACGAGATCGTCCTTGTTGGTGGATCCACCCGTATCCCACGGATACAAAAGCTTTTGAGCGATTTCTTCGATGGCAAGAAGCTTGAGAAGAGCATCAACCCTGATGAGGCCGTTGCGTATGGTGCTGCAGTCCAAGCTGGTATCCTCTCCGGAAAGGCTACCTCAGCCGATACCGCTGATCTTCTTCTTTTGGATGTCGTCCCTCTTTCCCTCGGTGTTGCCATGGAGGGCAACATCTTCGCCCCAGTCGTTCCTCGCGGTCAAACCGTCCCAACCATCAAGAAGCGAACCTTTACGACCGTTGCCGGTCAGTCATTCTCAAAACCCATTGAGACTTCCCCAAAACTCTTCACAAACCTCCCAAAAGAAATAATGCTAACTTCGAGTTCCTCTGCAGACAATCAACAAACTGTCCAGTTCCCGGTCTTCCAAGTATTTTTTCCCCCGGAAATCCCTCTTCCAAGAACCTAAAGCTAACTCCCATTCTAGGGTGAACGTGTCAACTGTGAGGACAACACCTCTCTCGGAGAGTTCACCCTTGCACCAATCCCGCCAATGAAAGCAGGGCAAGCTAATTCTTTTTCTTCAAAAAGTCTACAATTTTGAACAACCATTGCTAACTCACTTGCTTTTTAGCGATGCCGTTCTTGAGGTTGTTTTCGAGGTTGATGTAAACGGTATCCTCAAAGTTACTGCTACTGAGAAAACCTCCGGACGCAGCGCCAACATCACCATTTCCAACTCTGTCGGAAAGCTTTCATCGAGTGAGATCGAGAGCATGATCAATGGTTAGTAGAGATCGCTTTGCAAAGATATTGTACTAACATATGACTAGACGCTGAGAAGTTCAAGAATAGCGACGAGGCTTTCAGCAAGAAGTTCGAGGCCAGACAACAACTTGAGTCTTACATCTCGAGAGTTGAGGAAATCGTTTCCGATCCAACGATGTCGCTCAAGCTTAAGCGTGGAACCAAGGATAAGATCGAGTCAGCACTTAGCGATGCCATGGCCCAACTCGAGGTGGAAGACTCTACTTCCGATGACTTGAAGAAGAAGGAGTTGGCCTTGAAGCGCGTGGTCACCAAGGCTATGTCAACCCGCTAGATTACCTCTACACCTGCTGAATAAACGGAGCAAATGGGAAGGTTGTTGATGCATGATTTTTTACGGCATGGATGGCCCCTCTGGTTTCTGGCTCTTTTCGCCTGAGTTCACAAAAAGTCATTTGCGAGTTGATGATCTGGCTACTTTATGATCCAGGTATATTTCCTTCCTTCTACGGGCATAAAGCGCGCTTGTAGAACAGGGAGACCGGTTTGTTAATCAAATTGAATCAAATTTGTCAAAATCTGTTGCCGTTTCCTTCAGTGACTGCGAGCCCTCGTCATGGGGTTTCCAAACGTAAAGCAGGCGTTCTCCTGGTATGGACGAGAAATAGGAAATTTGGGATAATTAGGAAAGAGTTGAAAAGATTGTTTGTCTATGATAGTTGGTTCAGATCACCTGGATCAAATTCTCATCCTGCTCATCCCCAGATTTTTCAAGCAAATAACTGACATCATTACCACTCCCCGCATCCCAACCGTTCCTCACCACTGCGAATTGACCTTCCTTCAAAGTCGCCTTTTCCAAATACGGATCCCTCAAGACCCTTTTCAGCTTCCTCCAACTCTCGTACTCCTTTCTGATGTCATTTCTCTGGGTTCCCAGATAATGGCCGCCGACACTCTGATCCCGGACCACGACTTCCAACTCTCTCAGCCGTCCATTGAGGATACAGTCTTCAAGAGCCGGAATTAAAGAACGACAGAAGAAATCTTTCGTTCCCCAGCGCACAATCAGAAGGCGTAAGGAGCGGATTTGGCGTCGGTTGTCGAGGAACGGTGGTGTGAGGAGGTGGGACCAGGTTTCGTTGCGGCGTAAGATGGTTAAGGAGAAGGCGTTATTTGTGAAGTAGAGGGGTCGGAGTTCGTGGTATATTTGTGTGCAGGTTAGGAGGAGGGCATGTGGAAAGTGTGTGTGTGGTGACATGTAAGTCGAGGAGAGATCGATGTGAGGTTGCGGGGAGCTTGTCAATATTGTGTAGATCTTGTGCCGTAATTCGGGGGCGAGGTCGAGAAAACGGAATGGTTTCGAGAGCTTCTGTTCATGGGAATCCATTTTGTGTTGATTGATGGGAGGTTGAGAAGATGTGTGGCTTCTTTCAAGGTATTTGTGTTGGTGTTGCCACACATGCTATTTAGGGAGAAGGCTGATGTAAAATGCAAGGCGGTTTGGCCGCCTTGTCAATCGCGAAATTTTGTTTGCAGCTCCTGATGCAAGCTACAAACACAACAAACCATGCATACACGACTCTTAGTGCGCACAAATACGCTGAAACAGCTACTTCCGAGGGCGTCAGCTCAAATAGAATTCTCACGGGCGTAAGGATCCAAATATAAATTCAATTGGCGTTGCTGACACTTTCGTAGCATTCGAGCCGCCTCATTATCCACCTCGTACCTCCCAAAACCTGCCTCAAGCTCTCTCAGTGGTCACAGAAATTTCTCAAGCAACCCCATCCTCTTCAAAAAGAAGACTCGCGCAGAACGAGAAAAGGAAGAAGAAGCCGCTGAAGAAGAAACCGAAGTCGAAGACCCGCACGATTTTTCAACACTCGAAGAAGGGATCTCCAAAGCTCTCGACAAGCTCAAGAATGATCTCTCCAAGCTTCGGACAGGAGGCAGATTCAACCCAGAAGTGTTAGAGAACCTGAGGGTGCATTTGATCAAGGATAGTAAAGCCAGTGAGAAGTTGGGAGATTTGGC
Source organism: Hyaloscypha bicolor E (assembly GCF_002865645.1). Lineage (NCBI taxonomy): Eukaryota > Fungi > Ascomycota > Leotiomycetes > Helotiales > Hyaloscyphaceae > Hyaloscypha > Hyaloscypha bicolor. Next base: position 1,778,554 of record NW_020194558.1, read on the forward strand.
ACAAGTTCTGCCGAAAGGGGGAAGGAGTTTGATGATTTTGGTTGGGGAGAAGGAGGTGAGTTGATTGAAAGTATGGAAGTTAAGGAAGGGTTGTTAATGGGAGAATAGCATGTGAAACCTATTATTTCTGCGATTCAGGGGTCGAGGGATCTGAATCTTCAACCGCAACCCGATGCTCAGAATGGATCTCAGTTGAACGTTCCAATTCCACCACCAACGAAAGAGTCTAGGGATCTGGCATTGGCAGCTGCGAGCAAGGCTGGAGAGACAGCCAATGTTGGGATTAGAAATGCCCGAGGGGCAATGCAGAAGAGGTTAAGAGCCATGGAGCTGAAGAAGGCGGTACGACCGGATGATTTGAAGAAAGCACATAAAGAGATGGAGAAGGTTGTGGAGAAAGGAGTGGCTGATGTCAAAAAGTCTGTGGATGCTGCACGAAAAACTATGGAGCAAGCGTGATATTGTATTCTACAAGATCTGTACATTATATCATCTCCCTGTATCATACATCTATACAATCATAGAGAAGGCCTACCAGGCCCCGCCCTGGGCTTGGCTGTTGGCTTCCTTGCTGGCAAGAGTGATCTGAGCTTCTCTTGAAACTTCCTTGTATCATCAGGGAGATACGTCTCGTTCCTTCTTGCATACCCTGCCACCTGACCCAATACATCTCCCTCTTCTGCCGGCTTTGGGAAAACATACTGCCCTGCAACCCACTCCTTCATCGCTCTGGCTTGGCCCTTCTCGGAGAGTTTTCCAAATTCGTTCAGTTCTGGCTCGTAAGGTACACCCATATCCTGCGCCTGCTCCATTCCTATCTGTTGACTGTACGCTTCGATGATCGCCCTCTGTTCATCGTTTTCAAACAAAGTACCGGGTCCATGCTCGACTCTCTGAAGATGGTATCTGCCATGGTCGAACTGAGCCCCCGGGAAGCTCGTAGCAACTTGCATCTTGTACACGATCGACTCCACGACCCCCCTCGGACTCGAAATGACAGGTGGGCCGTGCCTGCCCAAGGACTCTGCCGTGAGAGTGGGTTCATAAGGCCTTAAAAACCCTTGTTCACTTCCAGCTTGATGTGCAAGCTCTGCTAGTGTCATAGGTGGCAATACGAAATCCTCCAAGTCTTCCTTATTCTGAGCTTTCGCTTTCTTTCCGCCTCGCCCTCGACCACGACCACGACCACGTCCTGCTCCCCGTCCCCCTGGACCGCCTCGGCCACGCATCCCTCCACGAGTACCTCCACGGAATCCACCACGCGCCCCCCCACGAAAATCACCACGGCCTCGGCCACGATAGCCTACTCCTTCTCCTCTCGGCTTGGAGTCTTCAAAAACTCTCGTGATTTTGAGTCCTTGCGGTGGTTTTGCAGCTAGGGAACGAGCATCGACACCACGGGTTGGTGTTGAGGCCAGATCGGATGCGATATCAGACACCTCTTTGACGGCCTCTGCTGATCTTTGGGACCGTGATATTTGAGGGCCATCTGTAGGCGTATTAGTATTCATTATATAATAGCATGGTATTCATGGGTTCTTAAGAGCATTCAGGGGAAGTCGCATACCATCTTCTTCCGCTCGCTTTGATACCGAAATGGAAAATTGCCTCAATGAAGCTGCAATTCCATCCGCGACTCTAGAAAAGTCATGTGCCACAGGCCTACCACGGCCAATTGCCGAATGAACATGCCATTTAAACATGTTGTGTTGTAGATATGAAGAAGGCAGTGCTGCTCAAATAGTTCGATGTCAAAAAATCCCAACCGGCTGACCGAAAGCTGTTGTGGCCTTGTTTTCTGCCTCACAGCCTCGTGTCAACCTCGAATTCACGCGTCTGCAATCCTGTCCATTTCTTCATCTTACAGACGAGTCCGACATCGATTTGCAGGACTCGAATTCGATCTCCATCCCCCAGATTCATCCTTAAAAAAACCTCAGCCCACCATTTCTCCATACTCCCGCCGCGCTTCATCCCCAACAGCAATCATCATGCTCCGCCGCAAGCCAACCTCAATCACCTTAACGACGGAAGACGTCGCCATCTACGAAGACTCACGCGCCCGAGAGAATCACCTGCGCGAGCAAGCTGCCCTCCAGGCGCAGATGCAAGCACAAGGCACACCACAGAAGAAAAACCAGAATATCAGGGATCCGAATGATGAATTGAGACCTCTTCCTGGCGACAGAGCGAGGGCACAGCACGTGAAGACGAGGGATGAGAGGTTGGGTTTGATGGGAGGCGGTGGGGGCAGTTCGAGGGCTTGAGTGGGGGCTTGGTAAGGGACTCTTTTTTTTATTTTTTGAATGGTAGCAAGGGAGGGCGGATACGGTCATGAGAGGGACGGGTCACAAACGGAGCACAACATCATCAAGCGCAGACCTGAATTACGCTGAAGATCTCGCTCGATTCTTCACGCTACATGCGCCACGAGTCCGTAGAATCCACTGCGGGCAAAGGTGCCGCATGTCTATGTCCCCCTCCCTCGAAATCCAAGGATTCATCGCCACATTCCTATGTACGATTACAATACCCACTGGCAAATGACCTTGTCGCCACCCTGGCGACTTCCGATTACTCCTTTTTCGCTAAATGCCAATGCAATCAAATACCACCGGGAATGGAAACAGGAGATTACTGCTGGGGTTGAGGTTGAACTGGAGAGGCCACCGCTGGTTTGGTCTTGAACTTTATCATGAGTTTTGGTTTCGGTGCGGGAGATACCACCTCGACGACAGGTGGACGAGGCACTGCGTCTGGGAGTGGCTTTCTCTCTCTAGGAACTGAGTCTGGAAGAGGCTTTCGTTCTCTCGGAATCGAGTCGGGCAACGGTTTGCGGATCTTAACTACTTGTGTAATACCCACAGCAGCCGATCCTGGAGGTATAGGTAGTGGTGGTGCTGGGGAAGTAGAGAGGGCTGTAGGCGCTGAACTGGCTGATATAGTTGAAGACGCACTCGGTGCGGGGGATGGTCGCGGCACGGGGGAGGAGCTTTTTGTTGAGGATGACTTGGACCGCTTGACAACTGGAGCTGGATTAGGGGGAAAGCTGAGAATCTCTTCAACCTTCTGCGATGAAATTCTTAGTCTGACCATCTTGGTGGGACGTTCTTCAGGGTGTGGGGTTGGCTCCTGCGGAAGTGGTCGCTTGGGAGGTCTCATTGCTCCTGCTCCAATTCCTGCGCCATTGAGGGATATCCGGACTGGTTGAGCTACTGGCTTTGGGAGGGTTGGGGGCGGCAAAGGCTTATTCGGGTCTAATATCACCTCCAAGGGCTTAGGTAGCCTCATCCTAAGCTTGAGTGGTGACTTCTTGAAAGACAGAATGCCCTGCGAATGTTAGTATTTGGGAAAAGAAAGGATCAACAGATAAGATATACCTTGCCCAGGTGATGGACCTCCCAGTAGAGGGGATACTGTAATTTAATGACCCAAGTATCCTCGACATCGCAAAGAACATAGCAAATATCCAGCAGATCTGTTTGCTCGTGCACCTCGATGACTGGTGACTCGATGGACTTCCACAAGGCGTCCTTCAAGCTAGAGTTGTCCTTAAGCTCCTGCTTCAGTGCCGCTAAAGCTCCTTCAATAGTTGTAGTCCGTGCGATTTGGGCTTTTCGTGCATCTAGATTCACGTCCTGCTCCACAATCAAGCCACCAACCTCTCCATCGACAGCCATATCATCAGCTCCGTAAAGATCGCCTCCACCCATAACAACGTCACCATTTGAGTTGCCGTGAATAGGTTTCGGCGGGACAGGATCAGCAGGCTTATCCTCCCCAAATGCAATAGTCGCCAGACCAAAACAGAGAGTCCCCCATAGATGTTCTCTAGTGTAAGGGGAGGGATCTGTGCTCAAGTGATTCAGAAGCAATGCTGCCACCGACTTGTTTGTCATGTATCCGAGTTGGATCAAGCAATCAAATGCCTTGATACGAACAAAGTCCGATGTCCCGTCGTGCAAGTATCGAGCAAACTGGAGAGGGTCAACTGGCATTATCTTAGCTTTCATCAGTCGAAATTTGCAATCCAAGGCAGTAACAGTCAGGATATTCTGATAAGAATTTGCCCACTCATCCATGTTCCGATATCGATCGAGCTCGCTGAAAACCTTTTCCTGAAACTCTCTGGGTTCGCGGTCGTCCAATTCCTCGTCATTCACGTCCTTTGCATCCTCTGACGGGATCAACGAGTCGGTGAGACAGGTCAAGAGATTTGCAATCTTGAAGTAGTCGACATACTCGTTGTTAGAGTTGTCGTTAAAGCGTAGCATATCAAGAAGGAAGTGTCTGGCAGTCTTTGTGCAGTGCCCTTTCTCGTCTCGAATCCGAGACAGGCCTCTTGGAATAGCCATTTCGATCTTGTAAGCTCGCTTGTCTCTGAAATCGTTCGGTCGAGGCATCTTCGTCGTGTCAGGATAGCAAAAAAATTCTTGATAAGCCTTTTTGAGCTGTTTGAATCCCACCCAGCTGCAAACCTCAGTTGCGTGTCGGTGCATTTGCTCTGCAGCCATGACACGGATGCCGTGAAAGTACCGGGTATCCATCAATGTACGAATCAGAAATGTGGATACGAGTGGGTGAGATGGCGCCTGGTTCTTCAAGAAGAGCATTGACTCTTGTTGAGCAACGACATCTCGGTCTTGCTGCAGTTGGGACACGTACATGTAGGACGGCATCGAGAGGAAGGTCTTTTCGCAAATCCATTCGAAGTCTGCATCAACTCGGATCCATTCGTAAGACTCTTGGTCCATCTTTGCCTCAGTGTCTTGGTCCCACTCATTCAATGACCAATCCTGAATTTCGGCAGGAGACTGAAGAACATCTCCTAGACAATAGTAGAGAGCATCCTCACCCCCTTCTGCGTTCAGATCCACTGCGCCAGCGTTCATCCTCTCCTTTTGGCGGCGGTTTCGCTTCAATCGCTTGTATTTGGTATTGTAGGGAATGTCGAACTTGGCGTAGCCTTCCCGAATCTCCACAACATGCTCATAAGGTGTACCATCTGCTTCGTGGATTCGGATTGTCATTGGACCCGTAAACGCATTCTGTAACTCCCCAGCATATATTCCGTGCACATCTTCCTTGAACTCTCGCATAAAAGACTCCTTCTTTAACTTACGTTGAGAGGGAAGTGTATCCTGCGTCTGCCTAATCGCTAGCTCGACGCATAAGCGCTTCTTATTGAACTTCTGGGTTATAGAGAGTCTTGGACAGCCGGCTCCTAAGACCCATTGGTTCCAGAAAGGTTCGGTTTGTCTGTACTTTGTTGCTTTTTCACAGGATTTCCGAAAGCCTTCAGTTGAGACCACACTTTCAGCCACAGTGCCGGTGTTTGCCGACATAACCATTCTTGATATGACACGCGCAAGACCGGAGGTGCCTGATGCTTTGATGATGCGTTTATCTAGAATAAAGAGAACAAGCGGAGCTTTCAGAGTCATGAAGTCCAGCTCAAACTGTCCCAGGTGCAGAGTTTCGCCAAGAGCATGAAGTGATGGTCTTTCAATATCCAACTCCACAAGGCGGTCTGAGAGGGTCTTCTGACGGAATGAATACTCGTTGTTCCCACAAAGAGATTTCATAAAGAGTCCAGTGATAAAGTGGGAGAGACCGATGGTGATCCATCTATCACTCTTCTCAGCTGGAATAATTGAAACTCCGATCCACTGGCTGGCAATCGCGTGGACAAGGATTCTGGTGTTCTCATATTCTGGATCTATCATCTTCTCGCTAAATAAGAGTCGGGTGCTGCAAATTGAGAGAGATGCTGTATGTTCAACGTCTCTGAGCTGATCATCCACAAAGACAAACCGGCATTCGTTGAACGGGTAGACACCGTAAGCAAGGAGGAAATGGTCGAGAGCATGAGCCATAGGTGTGCAGGTGTGTCGAACCTCGTCAGCGCGTCCAGGTAGACAGTAACCCAAGACGGGCAGAGTCTGTCCTTGTCCAAGCTTCTCATCATCCTCATCCTCGCGAAACTCTGATAAATCAACCTGCTCAAAAGGACCGATGGCAAATCCAATGTGTTGCGGACCCACACTCCTCTGACAAGTGAATGATACAGTCTTCTTGGAGCCATCCTCCAGATCGGTTGTCTCGGACTCCAAATCCCCAGAACACACGACGGTCATTTCTAAGAGTTTCTCCTCATCACTAAGTGGGACTTCATGGTCCTCTGTAGGTACGACAGGGTGGACAATACCATTGGTAAGTCCTTTCTTAGCAAGAAGGTGGTGAAGCCCTTTGTGGTGAGGTCTAACAGCTGGACGGCGCTTGAGAGCACCTCCCAGAGTCCTTGAACATGTGATATGAATATCCCACGTGCATCTCAAGGCCGGGTCATCAACGCAGGGGAAAATGCAAGAAGCAACTCCTGGGTCCATCGAGTGCTTTGTATAGACATGGGGATATCGTTGATCAGCCTCGCTGCAGCCCACAAAATGCAGTCCATCTCTGAAGTGTTTTATGGAGAATGGTATGCTAACAGTCATAGGCTGATATCTCGGAGATTGATCTGTAGCCGTCTTCGGGGCGAGATTTGACGTGGCTGAGAGGGGTACAACTCCATCAAGTACGATAGATGCTGACCGTAAAGGAGCTACCGAGCCCCGTGGTGTAGGAGCAAGTGCAGAGTTCTCGGAGAGCCCATCCACTTCTTCTACTTTGATACCTTTCGGGATGGTGACAACTAGCGATCCTCCAGCAGCGTCCCCCGTCAACGGCTTCAGCCTGTCTTTCTGCAAGTCAAAATGTCCAGAGCTCCAGTCAAACTGTTTCGGAATCTCCAAAAGCTTCATAGGATCCTCATAAGCAAAATCTGCAGCCTTCTCGTTCACTTTGACGGTGCCGGCCTGAATGGCGCATTGTCTGGCATCGATCTTGATCGTGCGCAGGTCCTTGGTCTGAGGCAGGATAATGAGCTCACAACACCCAGTCAAGCTTTGGGTGGAGAAATCGATGTCCAGGTGGACCGTCTGATGCGATACGACAAAACCATGGTCTGGCGCCTTTGGAGGAGGCACATCCGGAGCATCCATCTCGAGTAGCACTCCAGGCATATCTTCCTCTGGTGTATTGAACTGCTGGTCAGAGCTCGAGGTCCAGCTGCCTGGCGCGACGATGCACCTCCTATGAGCCTCTCATCCGTCCGCCAGAGCTTCCCGCTCTCTTGGTCCTTCTCGATGATATATGCTCAGTAGTCGTGGGGGAGCAGGGTAGTGTGGTCGCTGCGACGGACGAGGGTTGTCGTCGAAAGAGTCACGGTTCGTAGCTTCAAAGGCGGGCAGTGTTTCTTGGTATCCAGAAGCGGCCTGCGGTGAATAAAGCTCGCAGATTTGCACAGTTGATGGTACGTATCGGTTTGTTCTTTGCAGATGCGGCGAGTTGGTTTGTGCGGCAAAGGATGTTGTCAAAGGTTTGAGGTGGACTCCAGGTTTAATTTCGAAATGTGAATGACGGAGTCTGGGAGCTACCACCTCGGCGTCGATTCTGGCTCGCCCTGCAACATGCACTAACTACGACTGTTACTCCTTATATTCCTGCAAAAGTATTAAGACACTCGAGGCTTCTCATATGTTCTGCGGTTGAGCTGATCAAATGCCGCGTTGATGTTGAAGTCAAAGTTGAGCCTCGCGACAGAAATGGCTTGGCATTCGGTGCTTCGGGTCACATGATTAAGAAATGTCTCGCCGCCTCAAAATGACATTCACAATTCAAGAGCACACATTTCACAGAGGAGAATTTTGTTAAAGTCACGATTCTTTGAATTTGAATTCAGCCGCCGCTATTCTGCTTCCATGGAAGCCCTATGATACAATCCTGAATACTCTCACACGCATCCCCAACGCCTCCAGCAAGTCCTGCTTCCGATCCCCTCCCAATGATGCACCAGCAGACCAGACGATGCCAAATGAAGCACTTTCAATTCGGCCCTGTATAGTTTTTCCGCCCATATTTTCATTCCACATTCGATCTTCTCAGCTTTTACTGACCCTCCTATCTCTCCTTTTCCTCCTAGCATGCGCTTTCAATGTATCCTCATCCCGATACTCCTCTGGCAAATCGAAATCAACGTCCGTTACATCTGGAACAGGATGCCCCCATGCCGCTACACTTCTTCCGCTGCGTCGATGCTTTCCGAGTGCCGCCGCTCGAAGATATGGTTTGGCGAAAAAGGACGTGAATTCCTTTTCAACCTCGGGGATCGCTGGTGGTATAGGTTCCACCTTCGCCTTCTTCTCAGAATGCTTTGTAAGTGGAGCTGATCGAGCTATTGCCTCTTCGTGCAGCTGTCGAGCAGCCGAGGCATCGACATCGCTATAGTCCGGCGGATCGCCATCGCTGATATATCCTTCTTGTTCCTCTCCTTCATCTCCCTCTTCTGCCTCCTCCTCCTCAGCTGCCTCTGCAGCTGCGGCCTCCTTCTCCAACTTCCTACGTTTTTCTTCTTCCCTCCACAGACGGAACTTTTCTAAAATGGCTTCACACCCTTTGACAAAGTGCTCACGCGCAGGTTCATAGTCCTTCTTCTTGGACTCCGTTATGCCACTAACACCCATCAACTTCAGCCAGTCATGGCCTTGCAGGCCTTCCAGCAACCTTATAACTTGATCCCTTTCATGCTGGGCGCGACCTTTATCCGAATTCCGAATGGCCTTTTCCTGCCGTTCGGGCTTTCGGTGGATCGACTCGAAATATGCATCGGTCAATGGATCCTCTCCCCCTTCCTCCTTGTAATGCTTATCTAAGAACGAGAAATCTACTCGCTGCGCATCGTGAAGATCGTCAAAAAGGTAATCGGGGAATTCTTTGAGGGGATATTCGTGCTTATGGCCGTTCGACTTTCGTGGTAAGGCTGGCTGTTTATTGGTTGTCTTGGCGCTGTCGATGATGATTATGGGCGTATCGAGATTCAAAATATCTTTAAAAATCAGCCATAAAGTCAAAGCGATATATAAATTTGGAAGGGGGCTCACGATCTTCCTTAGGCTCGTTCCCAATCACCTCGTCATACTCCGGGAAGTATGCCGACAGTTCGCTCTTGAACCTCGTCCCCTCTTGTGACCGTAGTTTGCGTTTCTCAGCCTTGAGATCTGCAGAATTAGGTTGTAACCTGTCAAGCTCGTGTTTAATGCCATTGACGACCTTCTGGTGGTGATTTGTAGGCTTCGGCGGGGGCGGTGGTGGAGGTTCTGTCTGTGTTGCTGTCGGCTTTGCGTGTTTTGGTGGTGATGCGGAACGCTGGGGAGCGGTCTCCGCCTTCGCGTTGATGACAAGAGATCTGGTTTTTGGCTGTGCCTTTGGCCGTGAAGTGATCTCTATTGAGATCCTCGCCTTCTTCGCCATGATGGAGTCGTCCCCGTGGTCTGCGGGGTCTCTGGGACGCTTCTTGCGACCGATATTGGGTTGATGCGGTTTGTTGTGGCTGCCTGGGTTGATCGCGACGTTGTTTCTGGTGCTGGATCTCGTCGTGAGGCCTTCACTTCTTCGAGAAGACCGGGTGAGAGGAGACGCCATTGACCTTAATTGGATCGTAGGTCATGATCTGCGAGGTCAAATCGATAATTTTACAGTCTCTTTTCGATGATGAAAGTAGCTTGTTGCAGGCTCTCTTCGCGTTAGCGACAGCAGGGTCGTCACCTTAAAAGGCACGGGTAGCAATGAAGCTGGGACTCTCCATAATAATTTACGGCATGAAATTATAATGTCTTTGTTCCATTTTACCTCTTCAATTGACAGCTAAATATTTGTGAATTCTGCCAGAGTTCACTTGTCAATCATTAAGTAGCTTTATTCAGAGTGAAGCTTACTGACTCGTGAAATTCGCAGAACGGTGACTGACTCAGCCTACAGCCATCGCCAATAGGCTCTCGATCTCCACTGTATTTTTAACTGTCCCCAGAAATCCATATTCAACTTCGGCACCACTATTTTCGTCCAGATAATTGACAGTGTTAAAATGTGATCGAATAGTTTACTTCTTGAATATTTAGAAAATCAAAATTTACTGATGCAACGCCGTTTATATGCCGAAATAGCTACAGTGGGTATTTATCAACTCTCATAAATCATGAATCATCAAACATCGCGAGTGCCTTCTGGTGCAATAGCATTCTCGGGGCCCGTTCCAGGAGCCTGAATATCAGGATTTTTCTCCTGCTCCCTTGTTTCTCCCTGAGCCACCCTTTCCTCGTTCTCTCCTTCATGCCGCGGGCTGGGGGTCTTGATCCGGAGCTTCTCCAGCAATTTAACATTGGCTCTGTTCAATTCTCCTTCCTCGTCCGCCTTTGCTTGCATTTCAAGGAATCTTCGTTCTTTCTCTGCACTCTGGCTCTTGTCCCTTTCTTCTTCCTCACGCTTGGCAGCTTCCTCTGGAGACAGGATCTTGTCTCTATGATGGATGAGTTTCTGGACGAGCTTCTTCCCTTTTCGCCGAGTTTTGACGTATGCTTCTAGACCAACGAGAACGGCGTATGAGCGAGAAATTGATACATGGCTCATGTCAGCCCCCGCATCTTTTAAAGAATGTACGAAAGCCCTGAAATTCGATACTGTTGCCTTTGTCAGCAAAGAAAGCAAATGTCATTCGAGGGATATGCGTACCTGGAGGTCTGTAGTGACCAGAAAGAGGCGAAAGCTTTGAGATTCTGCCGTTCTTGATTTTTATGAGACCAGCAGCTGATATTCTGGAACCGTGCAAGAACGACGAGTGCTGGAAAGAGCCAGACTGTTTTATTCCAACATACAACCTAAAGGCGGTATCGGCACAGAAGATCCAAGTGTTCTTTTTGACAGTGCCCCGGAGCAATTTGTTGAAGATAGTAGCAGCAGAAACGTGCTTCACTTTCTTGATTCCCTTCGCTTGATCTAATTCAGGGGTAGCGTAAGTTTCTGCACGCGCATCAACATCATCCGAGTTGTGCTCTGCAGATTCGCGTTCAGACTCGCTGGTGGTAGTGCGGTCTTGATTCCCGGTTGTTGCCTCTGCGTCAGGAGCTCTGAACGCTGGGGTGGTGTCCGTTTCGGGAACGATGCCGTGTATCGAGTCTTTGTATTCTTCTGTCGTATCGATGCGGACTCCATTCTTCGCCCAGCATAGCCGGCCCTCTTTGTCGATTTTCACCAGGTAATCCAGCCTTTCCTCTTTTGAGAGATATCTAACTTGCTCTCGATCAAGCTTCTCCCTAGGGCAACCTGCACAATCAATGAAGCGGCCCTCCCCATAGTCCAGCCAATAAAAGAAGTTCTCTTTGGTGTCTGATTTCTTCCACTCTCCATGGTATGTTCGTAGATTGCTGCCGTATCGGTGCTTTAAGTCGACCATCTCCAACCAGTACTGTAGATCCATCATTTTAGCGGCCTTTTGCCGCTCGCTCTTTTGCTCATATCGACGTCTCCGCAGCTTCTCCTTTTCTTCGGCGGTCAAGTGATTGTCACCGTCGCTCTCATCATCGTCCGAATCCTCATCACCTCCAGCTCTTTTCGCGATAAGTCCAGCCTTCTTCCAGTTCCTTCTTGCAAGATCCGATGCCGCCCCATCCAACCCCCCATTCGGCCCAATGCTGTCAACACTCGACCTTGGTCCATCTGTGTTCTCTCGGGCCCTAGGCTGGGTCAAGTTTCGGTAACGGGCCTCCTTGATTGCCTCCACCCATCTCGTGCTTGGATCTAAACTCATGCCCGCCAGTATCCGCCGCTCCCGATGCCCTCTGTAATTCCTCTGTATCAATTCCGCCGCCTTCTCCCTTTCCTCGCTGCTCAATTCCCCATGATCTGCACTCAGTCTCTTCTTGATAGTTTCAGCCTCCTTTTTCTCTTGAATCGAACTTATCCTCTCAACCATATCGTGCGTTGGAGTTTGCAGGCTATCCAAATATTCTCTATGGCTCTTCACCGACGACTTTGTAGTGATTGACACTTTGGAGTCGCACTTAGTGTGCTCCTTGTTCAAATTTCGCGAGGTGTTTAGGTCGGCGTTCGAGCTGGGATCGGAATTGGGATTTGAGGTTGGACTTAATGTTGCGGCAGCTGTTGATAACGGCCGCGTCATAATTGAAGGATGTTGCCAAGAATCACACACACTGCGGCCGCAACGCAGGTGTTTGAAATCTTGGCGTATGAGCGCGTTTAATGTGAGCTGCTAAAGTACGAGATTGCCGATCCAGAGTGCCTCTTGTTGACACTCGACGTTTAGCGCTAGTGCAGGTTCGTGAATGGCTTGTGTCTCCTATCTGCTGCGGTTCCAAAAGTGAATCTGAGAAAGAGAAATATGTGAATAGTGTTCAAGAGAGCTTCTGTCTGAAGATTTCGGCGTCGGTAGAAGAGGCAAGTCTGATATTTCGCTCTCTGGACGCGCAAGTCCTTGTGCAAGCGCAACGGCAACCGGCTGTGCTTGCCAGCGCGCTTACATTTTCAAGATGTTAGGTTCAGGGGCCGCGGCCCTGAAACGCCAACCAGAGGGGATGCGCCCAAATAATCAAGCTTTTTGAAGCGCTGGAGCATCTCCTTGTTACGCGGCAGAATGGCGTTGTTTGGGACAAGCCGAGAGACCCGCGTGTGAACTGTGGCGTAAACCCCGCCTGGCCACGAAAGGCACTTGGCGAAAGAGCCACTGGGGGTGACAAAGGCGGTGCGTTGAGGATGAGTTTATTTTTAAATCTGTTTGAAGGTACATGCTAACTACTCGTGGATTTTCATAGCCATGAAGTGAGTATTTTATTTGATGCTATGGTCCCACTCAAGAGGAGAATGTCCCAAGTTTAAATAGAATATCGTGTCCTTTGAACGTTCTTGTGATGAGGCAGTCAGATGATAATATCATGCACTAGAGGTAAATTCAAAAGGTCTACCATGTGTACAAAAGATCACAAAACCGCGCTCAAAATGCCGCCAACTTGCTCTCGACAACGCCAATCCCATGCTGAAAATGTTTTTCCTCCCCTCTCCTCTAAAAGCTTCCTCCAAGCGAAGGAGGGCGAGAGTCTCTTGAAGCGCCCATTATGATAACCAGTTCCTGGCTTCTTTCGAAATGTGGATAAATTATCTCCAAGCCAAGTGAAACACCTCGTAACGCTCACTCCACGAGCCCGTCGGAGCCCGTCGGGGCTCTGACTCCAAATGCAAAACCAAGCACTACCCCCTCAATCCGCCCTCTTTTCGTTTCCATAACCATTAGCAGTCTTGACGCCGCCATTAGCAGTTTTGGCTTTCTCCTGGTTCACGACTTGCTTGCTGTGTGGGATCGTCAAGCAGTTGATGCCCAAGTAGGAGCAAATACTGTTGATGACTAGGAATGCCCAGCGGAAGTAGACGATCAATGCAAAAACAAGATAGCCTCGGAGGTACCATAACTCAGCAGCAGCGCTGATCTGAGGGAGGCCAATACGAGGTAAATTGCCCAAAATCGCGCCCCCAACAAGAGGTGTCAGCATGACGGTCCAGTATGGGAATGGCTGTCTAGTCAGATGGGCAAGAATGATTTTCGTTGTCATTCTCCCGAAGACAAAGGACATTGTCAGACAGAAGAGAACCAGGTGGTTATCAGCCATCAAGGTCGAGTAAGGCGAGTAAAGCCAGCTTCCAATGGCCAAGGTATAAACAGTCATTGGCGTCCATTCCAGGAAGACTGGCAAGACCGGGAGGTTGTCTCGTTTTCGAGCCTTGACTACATTGAGCACACAGAAAGGCAGATGTGCTACAAAGAATGAGACAAGGAGGATAGGCACCCAGAGATCTCGTACAGAGTATGTGCCAAAGAATTCGTGGTATCCGAAGAAATAGTGATGTCCGACGAGATCTGTAATCTTCTGGGTCCATATTTGGGGTCCGTAGTATCCTGAGAGGATCATTAGGGTGCAGGCAAGAATGAGGCCTTCGGTAGGCCCATTGAAGACTCCCAGATAAAGGGTATGTGTATGGTACGTCTCCCACGTCGAGAAGAACATAGGCAGGCAGGGAATCAAGGCCGTGAATATCCCCGCTCTTGACGTGCCCAAACCCATCGCTGCAGTCTCGCACAAGCTTGCCAAAGTGCAATTCAGAGAGTCGATACCGTGGTCGAAAAGTTCTCCTAGACCGCTGGATGTTCCTGTCCTTCGCGCCTGTTTGCCATCCACGTTATCCATAGTCGAATACATCCACAGGCCAAATGCGAAGCTGTAGTAAAGCCAAGATGGTCCCTAACAGGCCGGAAAATTAGCATCCAGTCGTCACCACCTGTGGGGAAGCAAAACTTACTGGTCCTACTAGATCCGGCATCCAGATCACTAGACATATCACATTCGACAGGATGAAAAAGAATCCCAGCAATGTGACCATATTCGGAGCCAGCCATAACGGCAGAAGCTGTACGAAGCCATTCCACTATGTCTTTCAGCAAAGTTCATGGTTCCATCTAAGAAGTGTGAGAGCCTACGTAGTGTTTCAGGATGTAATTCGATATCAGGGACTTGTCGACGCTCGAATATTTATAAGACTTCAGATGAACCAGGGCCTCCTCGGACACGCACTCGTGCGCGGCTTGCTCTAGCAGAGAACAGCATTAGCAGAAATCCTCTTGATTCAAGGTAGATATGTACTTTTGCTTGGCGTCATTGGAGTATTCGGTGTGGTAACAGGAGGAGGAAGTAAAGCACCCTGCGGCTCCGTGTTCACCGCAAGCAAATTTAGAGGACGAATGGTGGCGTGGGACAGTCGGGATTGCGCTCCCAACCTTGGCGAGAAGGGTTAAATAGGAATTTCGTGGGAAGCAGCTTTCTTAAAGGTCACGGAGCCATTGTGTTCCACAAAAGGAGAGAAGTTGTGGTAGCCGCGGCGGCGTGTGAATTAATTCTGCCCCTGTCAATTGTCGATTGTGCCCTGTGGATTCGTCATGGTTCTCGCACGTGAAAGTATCCTGGACAACTGCATCCCTTCCTTGAATCCAGGGCGCAATCTGCAACCCCTATATTTTAACCATCAGACGAAAAGACTTGCCTATGGATCGGTATTTTCCCAGTTGTCCAAGATTTGACTAAAAGTTCTAAAATTTGTCAAATCAAAATTCAGTTCCAAAGGTACCAAGGTGCCAGTGCACGAGGAAGCTCGGCCCGTGCGCCATGAAGCTGAGTGGTCATAAG
Source organism: Hyaloscypha bicolor E (assembly GCF_002865645.1). Classification (NCBI taxonomy): domain Eukaryota; kingdom Fungi; phylum Ascomycota; class Leotiomycetes; order Helotiales; family Hyaloscyphaceae; genus Hyaloscypha; species Hyaloscypha bicolor. The sequence goes on from NW_020194558.1 coordinate 1,793,676, forward strand.
TTCACAACTCGGTTGACACATGTTGCACTCAAGGGTTACCGGTCATGTTTGAAAACTGCTTTATTTGATGCTTTTGTGCCTGGTATTTGTGCCACCGGCGGGGACAACCTTTTCTTCACTCATTAGAGTATTGCATTAAGTAGAAAGAGGACCAATCCTCTCATCTCCAATCGCTATGTGCAAGAACCGCTCAAATGCTAAGGGACAGGACGTTTTCAAACCGATCGCTACGCCAAACATCATGGGGGAGGCGTGTAACCCATGCGTCCAAATACCCCAATAAGACGATCAAGATTTCGTCTTACATGACCAGGGCAAATCCAGCGAAGATACCGCCGAATATGACAGCAAGACCATAGTTGCGTCCAAGATCCAGGGCAGCTTGGGCGCCGCTCTTCTTGTTGGAGCTCGCACCTGTGGTTGCCGTGGCTGCAGCGCCCCCACCGAGCCCAGTGTAGACAACGCCACCCGCTCCGGTTGTAGCACCAGCAGGAAGTGTTGTTGATGCCATGGTGGAAGACGACGTGGAATTGACCCTGGTCGGGTTCTGGGCACCGCAGGGGTGCTGGTCTCTGCAAGCACTCTGGCATGTTGTGACCCCATTGCATGCTGCCACGCATTGGTCCCCATAGGTCTGACATATGAAGTACGGAAGAGTTTGCGAGTATTCTGAAGCATTCGGACTTTGGCCATTCCCACAAATGCAGTCATATGTAAGGTCATTCTATCCGGGTGTTAGAACGGGAACGCATCGAGGTAGGCATAAGGTTACTCACAGGATTGCAGTCATTAGTAGCTGTTGTAGAAGAGGAGCCCGGGAGTTGCAAGCAGAGCAAAGGGCAAGATGTCTGCTGAGATGTACACCATTGTTCTGAGATGTCTTAGCCAGAGTTCCCTTCTTGATACCAGAGCAACATACGTCTTGTAGATAATGGCACGCTAGTTGGGTCGATCCAGTATGTGACTTGTGAAACGCTCATGGAGAAGAGTGCTGTGGCCAACACGGCTGCCGATAGTTTGAGGGAAGGCATTTTGTGATCGGTTTAGAAATTGATTAGCGAGGTCAATTGCGAGGGATTTCGAAGAATATCTGTCCGCCATTGTCAGTCTTATGAATGATACTTTTGACATCTTTTTGCACATGAATCTGACTGAGGGCAAGGCGGGGAGGAATGTAGTGAAGGGAGGGTTGCTCGTGGTCTCTTACCTGCAGCGAATACGATGTGGCCGGGAACGAGCGAGCGATGTTCTCAACAACGAGCGTCGATATTAAAAAATCATATCAGTACAGAGGTAAAGCGAGGGTCCAAGGTCAGCAAGAATACCGTAGAAAGCAGAGAAGAATTGAAGTCGAGGAAGGGAGGTTAAGAATCCCCAACCCCAAGACCGCCGACCACCTCGAAATCAACAGAAAAGGCCGGGGTCCAGAAGTCGGCTTGCGCTAGCAAGCCATGTCTGCCACCAGACTAACTAGAGATCGTTAGTGCTCCAATTCCCAGCCAACCGGAGCAAACCCACCCTTGGCAGACTAACTCAAAGCGTGGAGAGGGTCTCACTTCAACACCACGGTCCGTCGTGAAGGTCCAGGATTAGAACTCCCGATGCACATCCCCTCGTATTGGCAAAACTTGGTGCATGAATATCGTCCCGCCTCCATTTGTGTTTTCAGACGTCTTGCCCTCTCCTGGGGAACACTGACCATTCTGGAAGCACCATTCCCGCAAATCAGAAAAGGAGACCAAAAGAATGGGATCGAATATCGAAAATGAATCGGCAGCCGAAATTGGTGAGACTCATTGGCACTCGGTCCCCTAGGTGGCTTGCAGGGACAAGGACCTTCAAAATCATAACCAGCCCGCTGCAACCGACTGGGGTAATGATCCACCGGAATTGGCCCATGCTTTTTAACATTTTTAACATTTCCAAATCACATATGTTTCATTATGAAAGACATCAATTGATTCACTGTGAGTGTTTCCAATCAGCTGATCTTTTCAGCCACAGCTCAATCTTCGCCGCTGAGTGTTTGGAGGAAACCATCCCATTGCTCTGGTTCGAGAATTCTTAGCGCTTGGACCGGCGGCTGTCGGCGTCGGCATCGGCATCTCTTATCATCAACATCAAACCTCACTCGAACTCTAGAGCTCTCGATCATCTCTGCGCCTTCTTGCGCAGCCACTCGCAAATGGATGGAGTCGGTCCTACATCCACGTTCCAGCAATGACAGCCCGAAGAATGAGCTTGTCGGAGCCAAGTATCCACTCAATACGAATACATCACCACGAGGATATGAGGAACCGGGCGGCGAATCTCCTGTGACATCCCCCATCACTTCACCGCCCTATTGGGTGCAGTCGCACCAAAGATCAGCCTCGGCCATATCTATCGATTCGATACCGAATGGCGCCATAACATTACAAGACAATACAGATGGGGCAGATGCGAAGAACAAAGCGTGTTGGGCAAAGAGTGTATATATTGAGGACCATGTCGTTATCAACGGCAGCAGAACCGGGATTGGCGCATTCGTCGTTTGGAACATCACCGTGGAGACTCTGCATGTAAGTTCTCGATTTAGAATATAGAGAATACGCCTGATAGTCATAGGGTGGCACCATGCGCATTCGAAAGCGGTACTCCGAATTCGACGATCTGCGAAACAAACTCCTGCAAACCTTTCCCTTCTCCGCAGCGGCTATGCCACCTCTACCTCCCAAGAGCGTTATCTCGAAATTCCGACCCAAATTTCTCGAGAATAGAAGGGCGAAATTACAATACTTCCTTAAGTGGGTATATTATCTGGCCAGTCGGTGCATGGCTGATTGACATAGTTGCATCCTACTTAACCCGGAATTCTCTGGGTCTCCCGTACTAAAGGAGTTTTTATTCTCATAGAGATAGTTGGAAAGCGTTAAATCTTCCGTCCTCCAGGAGTCGTGTCCTCGAAGAGATACTTGGGACCTTGTACACTGGATATATATTGGTCATACAAGGATTCAGACTGATCCGAAAGGGAACCTTTCAGAGCCGGCCCTTCTAACATACTACATAATGATAAGCACTATACCCTAGCTTCTGCAAATCAATTGGTTCGTACTATTCTCCATTGCTACAACAGACACAAGTCTCCAATGTACCAGCCGAGCCAGGTTGGACGATATCTACATCCGTTTCCAACGCCCAACAGACAGGTATTCAAGAACACGTTGAACCAGTTTCGAATTGTTCCGAATCACTTCCCGATGAGCTTTCGAGCCTGACGTCCTGGAGAACGCTCCAATTTTGGGAAGTGGTCGGGTTGGTCAATACGAGAAAAATGCACGTGAACGGTACACGTGCTGATAAGAGCTTGCTATCGCCTAGCGAGCTTGGCGGGAACGTCATGAGCGATTGTGTGATCCACCGAGGGTCTCCCGTCCTCTTTCCGCTCTCTTGTACCTCCTAGATTTTCGACTCTCTTCCTATAATCGATAAATCATTGAAAATTTGAGATGGCCCTCGCACCCAAGTTCGTCGGGCAGAAGTTCACTGCCGCAACTAGTGCTCCTACCCTTCACACACTAGAACTCTACCTTGATTATGTTTGTCCCTTTAGTCTAAAAATGTTCAACACAGTTTATGCTTCTGTCTTCCCATTGATCAGACAAAAATATGCTTCGAAAGTTCAGATACTCTTCAGGCAGGTAAGCTTATTGCGATTCCAAATCGCTGTTTCTTGTTTGAGAGCTCAGAGTCTGGGAGCTTCACGGCAGCTTGCATGCGCGTTTGTCTCGAGAGCATGGCTCCCCAGCTCCTGATCTTTCTCATCTATTTCAAAAAACTTCCATACTCATTCGATGAATAGCAAATCCAGCCTTGGCATCCTTCCTCTACCCTGACGCATGAAGCCGGAGTTGCCGTGCTGCGGATCGAGCCAAGCAAATTCTGGGAATTCAGCAAAGTATGACGAAACTTTCCTCCTTTGGTAACATATGAAATCAATTGCTGATCCAAAATTCCAAGGCTCTCTTCGACGACGCAAAGTCCTTCTACGATGTGAACGTTGTCAACGAGACCCGAAACCAGACTTACCAACGCCTTTCCAAGATTGGTGCCAAAGTTGGGCTTGATGAGCAAAAGATGTTCGAGCTTCTAAAGATTTCCGACAAGTCGGCTGAGGATGGAAGCTTAAATATCGGCAATGGGGTAACGAATGATTTAAAGGTTCTTGTCAAAATGAACCGCATGCAAGGGGTTCACGTCACCCCAACTGTGGTGTTTGATGGTGTTGTTGAGAACGGCATCAGTTCAAGCTTTTCCGCGGATCAGTGGGAGGAATGGTTGGAGAAGAATGTCGTTTGACTCAGTCCTCGCGGGATCAGAGGAGAGAGAAACTATGAACGGCACGCGTACAAAGCTGGCTGGCATTTCCGGTTCTCGAATTTTCGAAACAGTAGTGAATAGAGGATTCACAATTCCGCAATCAGATCAAGAAACGAGTAGCATCGAAACTGAAGTCCGGCAGCTATTTTCGCACCAAATCTGCCCCAACATTTTGCAAGTGTGATCTGTTCCTGCAGGTATACTAGAAACTCCTGCAGCTCCCATTATCGGCCTACCCACCGAATCGAGCGACTCCCAATGAAAAATACCCATCAATTGCGTGTATAATGTCTTTCAAGAAGTACGAGGAAGCTCTTGATATTGTGTGGAACAGGGCAAGAGAAGGGAAGTCCCCGGTTGGGTAGAAGTATTCCTATCTATTTCGTTGGGTTATCTCATTCCGAAATCCGGTAGACGAGATGGTTCCTTTCCCCGAGTACTGCCATTTAATAAGTGGATGAGAGGGGCAAGACTTGACTTAGGCTTCGCTTCGTACAAACCGTGACAGCAGTTGCGTCACGCAATTACATCTGCAATTCCGCAAAGCGCCGGCAATACATGAGTCTCTCTCGCGATAGGTTCGGAAGTGTCCTATAATTTGTGAGTTTGTGACAGGCCGAATTTATTCAACATCATCGCGAACCGAGATGGCCATCAGAATGTCAATGTCGTTAGGGTTGACACAAATCAAGTGATACACAGGGGCTCCATTGGAGTTGTTTATATTGATTCTGAAATCCTTTATATTGCAAACTCGTCTTCCACTCAGACTCGTCAAGGATATGGTCTGGTTTTTCCCAGGTATTCCACGAAGTGGGGTATTCGCTTTTGTAACGGGCGGGATTTCATATGATGAAAGACGAATTAAAATAGTACGATACTTCAGAAACATTTTTATCAAGCGATCTTCTTCCCAAAGTGCACGTGGACGCCGCGAGGGTATCTCTTCCTGGATTCGAGAGCAGCAAGGTCCCAAGGAATTCCTGAAATCAGAATTATACACGAATGTTATGTCGTTTTCATTTCCAGAGTGGGTTTTGGTTGTGGGCTTCTAAAACCCCTTACTAAAATACATTATGCTTGCAGCCTTCTCTCTTAACTGAGCTTGACGCAAAACAAAATATTGAGACATATTTAGAGTCCTCGATGACCCTAAGATTGACATTATCCTTAATGTAATTTTTACCCAGGTTTTTACTGTATGTCGGGATTCACGGAGCTCCGGTATGTCAACATGCGATATGCCTGTTCACCTCGCTCGTCTCCCAATCTATCGAGGAATAAACGAAAGAGGAAACTTTATCACACTACTGAACCGTTGATTAGTGTAAATGTGACATGCTTCTACAACTGCCAGGGGATTTCCCACCTACACCCTACATCGATTGATCATCATATGCTCGGGTCTTCCACGTGCGGGACCCCAATAGGATAATTCCGATCTTCCATGCACCACAGCTTCGCAAGATGCGAGAAATGCGAGTACGAGATAGACGTAAGGAGGGCTGGAGTATCACATTTCTTGGCAAGCTCGAAGTTACAAAATACCCAACACCATAAAGACGTCCCCTATGTTTCTTAGTTTCCATTCCTAAAGCTGCTCGACGCAGCTGCACTGCATGTCGGGGCTGATAAGTTATACCCTACAGTCAGTTCCATTGGTCCTGAATTTTGGCTTCACACAAGACTAACAATTCTCTAGCTCACAGCGGCGTACAATACAGCTGTTCCTAGCGATATTTTTTATGTCTTCCCCGGGACCTACAATGAGCAGATTGTGATCGCCATAGACAACATCACGTTCCAAGGCTCCTCGCATCCTAGTCTAAATACTGCTGAAAATAATGCAACAATCACGAACGCAGTCACTGCAAGCGACGGAGGCAATGATGCAAGCTGTCTGCACTACCTTATCCTCCCCGCTAACCACCCCGCAGCAACGCTTCTCGTCACAGCATCCAATTTCAAATTATACAACATAAACGTTGAAAACACAGGCGGACAAGACAACCACGCCGCCGTACTTTCCTCCCTTGGGTCGAACAACGGCTTCTACGCTTGCAGCTTCAAGAGTTGGCAGAACACGGTGTACGCGCATAAGGAAAGCGAGTTCTTCTCAAGGTGTTATATTGAAGGTGCCGTGGACTCCGTGGTTGGGATTACGGGACAGGCGTGGCTTCAGGGATGTACGCTGGCGGCGTTGAGGGCGAAGGGGTGGATTACGGCGCAGGGATGGGCGAGCAGTGATTCGACGGGATTATTTGTTTTTGATAAGGGCTGAGTTGTGATTTCTTCCTTGCCGCTTAGAAGAGCGGATCGAGGATTGGACGCGTAGTGGAGGCTGACTTATGATGGGTAGTGAAATCACAGTGGGACCCAGTGCAGCAAGTAGAACGAAAGGGAGCACGTACAGTACCTAGGGAGGTCATGGGGAGACTATGTCCGCGCCGTTTTCCAGAACAGTGATCTGGGGGGTATCACTGCTGCTGCTGGATGGGATAGTACGCCTATTCTATTTTCTGTCTTACCCTAAGCTTACAGAAGATAGGCATGACCGACGATCAAGTCACAACGAATGTCCTGTTTGAGGAGTACAACAACAAGAACGGTGCAGGTGCCAGGGTCTCACGGGCAAAAAAATTAACAGCCCCACAGTTGATCTCCTCGATTCTGTGCTCAACGTCTTTGAATTAGGTGGATGCTAAGTATGTGGACTTGGGTGCTGCTTGATTTTGGTGAGGTTTGGGTGGGGGCGTGAGCGAGCCCCTTTTCACCTCGCTCGCTTATTGTGGGGGAGGAAAGGGGTTGAAATTGTAAATATTCTCCATAATTGGTCAACACCTCCTCCGATTGTGTCTCCGTCTTATAAGCATATGCATTAGTGTAAGGTGGTGCCTTTCAAACCCCTCGCTTCGTAACATACTCAGACATGCACTTTGATTTATCCTTGCAGCATGCTCAGGGGATTGTCCAAACAAGTTGAAGCATGGGTATTATTCTTGCAGCCAGGAGAGGCAAACCTCTAATTTTGCGAGTTCTAATAGGATTTCTGTAGTGATGAGCCGTGCGTCAAGGTGAGGGTTGAACATTGAGAAATAAGCGACATGAATGCTTGCCCCCTCTCATGGCCATGACTTCAAGTGATTCGCAACATTCGCGGTTGAATATTTTGAATTTAACGAGTAACGTCTGTCCCTGCGTAGCGAGACGCACCCTGTCACGAGACGAATCTATGGTTTTGGAACCATAAAAATTTTCTTAGCAAGTCTACGAAGTTGTTATTAGTATATTACTTTCTTTAACTAATTCTCCATAAGAAGACTACTTAGCAATAGAGAAAAGACTATAATTGATCATACTACTGATTGTGACGGCTGGTGTCACATGGTTGATACGGACATGGTTTCAGCCAAAGGGGTTGGTTTTAGCTAAGGTTCCAAGCTATGATTCAAACCAAGCTCGCTTCCAAAGCTCAGCGTTTCAGTGGTCTTGGCCGTACCTACTTATCCACTGCCACACCTCACTCCTTCTCTCCTTAGCTTTAGATTCTGTAGGACATTGGAATCATAGATCTTTGAGCATCGTTCCATTGCTTTGTTCCTGCCGTCACACTGATCGTTTTAATTACACCACCGATCGCCGCTTTAGCTATTACCCCCTGCTAAATCGCGACTATTAGAGTCTCTTCAAAATTCGGAGCACTTAGGGAAAGGTCCTATAACGAAAGAATATGGCTCCAAATTTTGAAGACACTCAAAAGGGAAAAATAATGAAGTCCGGGAGTTACTCCGGTGTAAGGAGAGGGGTATAAACGCCACATGTTTTAGCTTCAGGGTTTAGTGCTTATTAATGTGCATTAGCCTGGTCACAATATACTGTATAAATCCAGGCTCGCTATATTTTACTCGGCCACTATTCTTAGGCCTGGTCATGTGCGTGGCGTAGTGTAGCAGGTTTCTCGAACTTTCCATGGGCAGGTGCGCGGCAGCAGGAGAGCGCTCTCTCGTCTTCTTCCGCATCGCCATCACAACGGTAATATGGACAGAGCCAGTCAAGTATTGGCGTTCCGAAAGTTTCGCCGTGGAGAGGGTTGATCCGAAAGGCAGTGGGTCTTGGCGTGAAGATTTAGTGTGCTTATATAAGTGTATTCAAAATAGAGAGGTAAATTTATTTCAACACTCACTATTCCGTAACTAGTCCAAATGTGGCGTTTTTCTAGAAGGTTCTATAAATAAACTGGACCCACTCGTCCATTGTTGCCTAAAACTACGTTCCTTTTTCCGCAGCTGCCGGCAACCCCGCACTGCCATCCTTGCGTTGATAAGCCTCATTTACCAAACCCGTGAAGAGAAATAAAGTGTTTTTGGCTGCCGTTCTCATTACCGGTCTATGAGATACTGCTTTATATGAGCTGACAGAGCATTTACACCCACAGACACCGCAGTCGAATCGCTAGGAAGCATTTGTACACGGATTCTCATGATACCTACTTGATACGATGCGTCTCTTGGAAACCCTACCGAATGGCGACTTCCGCCTGACTAAACAGTCCCTCGACAATGCGATCCCTCCATATGCCATTCTCTCTCACACATGGGGAGATGCAAGCCAAGAGGTCACCTTCGAAGATATGGACCATGGTTCAGGCAAAAACAAAGCAGGATATCAAAAGATCAGATTCTGCAGCGAACAAGCCTCTCGGGACGGTTTACAGTACTTCTGGATAGACAGCTGTTGTATCAAGAAGTCGAGTGATTCTGAGCTTTCGGAATCCATAAACTCAATGTTTCGATGGTACCAGCGTGCCGAAAAGTGCTACGTGTACCTGGCTGATGTCTCAACAACCAAGCGAAAAAGAGGAACCGAGGACGTGCAAGATACATGGGAGCAGGCGTTTCGAGAAAGCCGATGGTTCACGAGAGGCTGGACGCTCCAAGAGCTGGTCGCTCCAGTTTCAGTTCAGTTCTTCTCTCTAGAAGGCGAACCACTTGGTGACAAGAGACTGTTGGAAAAAGAACTCCATGAAGTAACGGATATTGACGTTCGAGCTCTTCAAGGCGATCCCCTACCGAATTTCACCGTTCCTGATCGGATGTCTTGGGCAAAGAAACGCCAGACTACACGTCAAGAAGACAAAGCATACTCCTTGCTTGGCATTTTTGGCGTCCACATGCCTCCGATCTATGGCGAAGGAGAAGAAAACTCATTCAGAAGACTCCGAGAAGCCATCAGAACAGCGAGTAGTGAGCTTTGCAATTTCCATATCAAGTGATAGAATGTCTAACCTTGGCACAGATGATCTGCCGTCGAATGCTTCACCCCTAGACAATGTGCCTCGGCGAGAAGTCGCTCACTTCGTTCCTCGTGTGGAAGAACAGAAGGTGCTGAACGGCTGGCTTCAGAGCAGAACGCCGTCGCAGATGATTGTCTTGCAGGGTATGGGTGGCTCGGGCAAGACACAGCTGGCACTTCAATGTTGCCAAATAGCCAGAGAGTCTGGCTTCATAGCTACGTTTTGGATAAACGCCTCGTCACCGGTCACCGTGGCACAGAGCTATCGATCCATGTCACGCATCATTTCCCCTGGAATCGATGTTGGAAATGATGAAGGCGAGGCAATTTCTCTGGTCCAGATTCAGATGAAGAAATGGACTGGCAGGTGGCTACTTGTTTTCGACAACTATAACAATCCAAACTCCTTCCAACAGCGGCCTATTAGAGATTACATTCCTGGCCAAGGTGGACATGTGATCTTTACTAGTCGACACAAAGATTCATCTCGCCTGGGCCTTACAATGGACCTCTCTAGAATGACTGAAGATGAAGGCATTAGATTGCTATTACACTTCATCCCCGGTTCCAAGAACTCCGAGGCTAGCGAGGTTGTTGCCCTGCTTGGTTACTTAGCTTTAGCAATTGATCAAGCTGGAGCATATATTCATTCTCGCCTCCTTTCCCTCAGCCAGTTTGTCTCACACTACAAGAAGCGGAAGATGAGAGTCCTCGAAGAGATCCCGGACGAGTGGGAGTATCATGATCTACAGGATCCGGACCATATGCGACGTCTTAGTGTTTTCACCACCTGGGATATTGTTGAATTGGTACTAGCTTACTAGTCCTTCCAGTACCAGGTTCAACTACTAATATTAGCTTCGCCACTCTCATTTATAATGGTTTACTATGGAAGCCTATGGAATAGCTCACTATGGAAGCTCAGGGAACGCTCACTAATATATATGAGTCATCTGATTTATAATATACTGGAGGAAATCGCCACCCACTAGTGGGTATATAAGAACTGTACTTTAGATTCCCTCCTCTCCTTTTTTACTCTTCACTCTCTTGTATCTAGTCATTCTGCAGACTGTCAACCTCCAATATATCGATTTATCACCAATATATCGATCACTTTCCAATAGATATGTCTTTGGACCTGATTAAGGGGAACGAAGAAGAGAAAAGCCAGAAACTCCAATTTCTTACTCTGGCTTCATTTATGGATCCATATCAAATATCAGAAGTTTACTTTCGGTCGTACAGCGCCGGCAACGACGTTACCTGGATGGAATTTTTAAAGACTGGCGGTCAGTGGGACACCGAAAAGCTGGCCGATGTGCTGGTGGAATTCTCACGACTTTCACTTATACAGTCGTTTGACCGTCGCGAGAATGACTCCTTATTCTCAATCCACCCACTGATTTGCGATTGCATAAAATTTCGGAAAACTACAGACGCAATGTCAACAGTGACCGAATTAACGAATATGCTGGCCACATTTCTTCGAACTCACGATATTGACTATCTGCCTCTGGGGTCGAATCAAGAGACAACTCGTCATATCAATGCATGGAGTGAAGTCAACGATAACATTCTTCAAAGTTCTTCCGAATCCATGCCCGCTATGAATAATGAAGCAGTTAAACTTTTTACAATGGTATATAAGTCCCAAGGGCAGTACGACGAGGCCGAGAGACTGTGCAATCGGGCGCTGGAAGGGCACGAGGAGAAGCTAGGGCCGATGCACCCCGACACGCTAAACACGGTCCAGAACCTAGCGATCATCTATCGGAATCAGGGCCGGTACGACGAGGCCGAGCAGCTATACGGGCGGGCAGTAGAAGGGCACGAGGAGAAGCTAGGGCCGATGCACCCCGAGACGCTAGGAACGGCCCAGAACCTAGCGGTTGTCTATTGGAATCAGGGCCGGTACGACGAGGCTGAGCAGCTATACGGGCGGGTGCTGGAAGGGTACGAGGAGAAGCTAGGGCCGATGCATCCCGAGACGCTGGGAACGGTTCAGAACCTAGCGGTTGTCTATCAGAATCAGGGCCGGTACGACGAGGCTGAGCAGCTATACGGGCGGGTGCTGGAAGGGTACGAGGAGAAGCTAGGGCCGATACATCCCGATATGCTAAGAACGGCCCAGAACCTAGCGGTTGTCTATCGGAATCAGGGCCGGTACGACGAGGCCGAGCAGCTATACGGGCGGGTGCTGGAAGGGTACGAGGAGAAGCTAGGGCCGATGCACCCCGAGACGCTAGGAACGGTCCAGAACCTAGCGGTTGTCTATCGGGATCAGGACCGGTATAATGAGGCCGAGCAACTATATAACCGGGCGCTAGAAGGGCACGAGAAGAAGCTGGGGCCAATACACCCTGATACGTTAGAGACAGTTAATGGCCTAGCGACTCTCTACCAAAAGCAGAGCCGGTATAATAAGGCTGAGCAGCTATACCGGCGGGCGCTAGAAGGGCGCAAGGAGAAGCTGGGACTAACGCACCCCGATACACTAAGAACGGTTAATAGCCTAGCGAATATCTACCGGGAGCAAGGCCGGCACGAGGAGGGCAACTTGTTAGGTATTTCTTAATCCTTAGTCTGACTTGCGTGGTAATGTAGGTAAATTGCAGCCTGCCTCCAGCCCGCCTCCTATGTGCTATAGCAGCTTATATACACAAGCCCTCTCAGGCTCGTGAGTAACAGCAGTAGGTAGAGTAGATTCTAGAAGGCTGAGTAATTACAAAGTAATAGATAGTTGGCCACGTGAGGATAGCCACTAGTTCTAGAAAGTTCGTAGGCGTTTGGTTTGAAATTGCAAAGTTGATACGGCAAGAACTAATTGGGTATATTAATGTGAACGATGGCAATATCTTCTAGGATATTCATCCGATGCAGAAGATAGCAGACACTCAATCGCAAAAAGCCTTGAACACAATTTATTTCCACAAAGACAGTGTGTCTGTTACGTGGATAATGGAGGTCACGTTACCGTGACATGACGTAAGCGATACCTTAGAAGTAGCGCTTCCCTTATATAGTAATGAATCATCTTTCACACTTCACTCAACTCACCCCTCTTGTGTAATAAGTGGTAGCAATTATCGGATTCGCACATATTGTAATACGACCTGGGAATCTCTTCATTTTGGTAGCATTTCCGCCCATAATTCGATAACCCTGAAGGGTACGAGCCGTATTCAATAACGAGTTCGACCTTCCTATAGGACTTTATTAACCTCGCTTATTAATTCAATCAGTTTCGAGCAACCGGCCATCGATTCGCAAAGAGAACGCAGACTATTAATAATATTATTGACCGCCTGGTCCTATAATATCCCGCTATAGTCTCGAATACGATACAAGTTGGTCGCTATAGCCGGTCAGCCTCGGTCGACAAACTCGTAACTATATAATAACCTTCTTACCCAGCCCCACCGAGTATATGGGCCATTAATAGATCTGTATTTAATACTGCTATTAAGAAATTCGCCCTTCTTATAGACAAATACTTCCCGCCCCAGAATGAAGGTATAGCCAAAACCGGAAGGAGTATTGAAAACAATAATCACTATACCAAAACTAGTACAGAGCCTTAACTAAACAGCCGCTAACCTTCCGAACCAAATAGTAATAGGACTAAAGAAATTCCTAGAATAAATAATAATAGTAGTAATATGGCTAGTATAGCCCTAGTATAAGAGTATCTTCTTTCCCTAGAAATAGCTACTAAAATAGCCATACTTATTATATAAATACTAGATAAATGTAATAGATACTAGAGATACTAGTTACTTGGTAGTAATAGAGCTAAAGTAAATAATAGAGGTAATAAAGAAAATAATAGTTTTAATAATAGAAACCAGAGCTTTAGTAATAGATATAATATAGTTAATACAAGCGGAATTTCCTTAAAATAGAATCCAGAAAATATTAGTTTTTTTAAACCTAATAATTTCGCAAATATAGAAGATTATAAATATTAAGAAAAGGCTATAATCTAGAGAAATATATATCTTTTTATTAATGCCTTTTAATTTAATATATAAGAAGAATATAAAAGTATTATATATATAAATTTATATACTTGCCTATATAAAGTAGCTTAGAGATAATATATAAAAGAAATCGAAAAAATAATAAAACTTACTTTTTAATTTATACTAGAAGAAGTTATCTTATAGGCAAAATACTTAATAGACTACTTTAAAGACTTTATACCTAAAGTAATAAAAAAGCTCTAAAATAAAAAATATACTATAGAAAATATAAAGAAAGGTTATAATATTTATAGATATATAATAATAGTTATAAGATATATAAAAACTATAGAGATAAATAAGCTATACTAATAGTTCTCTTATATATATAATAATCTCAATCCGGAGCTATAACTATATATCTTTATTTTAGATAAGAAAATACTAGTATTAGAATAACTTAAAAACTTAACTAATAAATAGGAAATATAATAAGATATAATTATAGTAAAATATTCCTGTAATACCTTAATTTAACTAGTTTTATACTTTAATACTAGAGATATAAATCTCAAATATTCATAAAACGGTAATTATTAGGATACTATTTCCGGATTCCGCCCTTACTAATTCCGGCTATAATAATAGCTATACTAGTTTTAATAAAGAGATAATACTAATTATAAGCAAAATACGAGACCTTTCTTATTACTAAAACCCAGATATCTCCTTACTATAATATATAAAGAAAATAAAGAAAATAAGACTTATTTTAAAGAAAAGTACTTTAAGTAAGAATATAATAAATAATGGTTTTATTAATATTACTAAAATAAAAAAGCTAACCTAGTATCTAATTATATTAATATATTAGAAAATTATAGAAATAAATATAAAAAGAAATTAGAAAATAGTAAATATATTATTATAGAGAAATTTATCTTTTTAGACTTTCTAGTAAATAATATATAATTCCTATAAAACGAGTTCTATTTAGCTATTTCTAATAATATTAAGTCCTATATTTATAGAAAATATAATAATATTTTCTTATCTCATTTCTAGATATTTAAATATATTTATATTAATACTTATAATAAAATTAATACTAATACTATAATAATTCCTAAATTTATAAAGCTTATTACTATAAAAGTTATTAAAGTAATTTCTTATAAAGTTAAATATAAAGCAAATAAGATTTCTTATATATATATAAAAATATATATATAATTTGGATTAGAAGGGCCTATAAAATTAACTTATATTAATATGGGATATATATATCCTATTATAGGCCAGAAATAGCTAGAAGATTATAGAAAAGTTTCCTATAATATTTTCTAATTTATATTTTTTAAAGAAATCCTAAATAAAATTATATTTATAAAATAAGTAATTTTCCTTATATATATACTTAATATAATAGATAGCTAGAGATACTTTAGTAAGATCTTTATTATAATATAGGTTATAAAATAATTAGAACCAGACCTATTCTTTAATAATAAGTTTCTTTAGTAAATATTCTTAATTATTAATTACTAGAATTCTATAATTATTATAGAAATATATAATAACCTAGTTATAAATATTATAGTTCTCTATTATATTTTTAAGATAATATATTATATTCTTATAGCCAGAAAGGTTATTATTTCTCTAAAATTAAGAGTAATAGTTCTAATTTAGTATATACTAGTTTTAGAGAATAAAATATATTTCTTTTAAGGAAGCTATATAGATATAAAAAATATAATTCTGAATTATATTAATTTTATTAGTATTATTAATAATATAAATATTATAAAAATAATCTTAATAAATATAAATCTAGACTAATTAATAAATATTAAAGACTAAGTATTTTTTAGAGCCCTAAGTAACTAAAAGAAAATAAATCTAGTAATTCTATAGAAAACTAATATAAACTCGAAAGAACCTTAATATAATAAATAATATAAGTTCGGTATTAATAAGCCCTAGAATATACTAGAAATTATATATAAGAATAATATATATATTTATAATAAAAATATATAAATAGTATATATTCTATATAATATTATTACCGAATTCCAAGAATATTAGATTAATAGAGGCCTAATTAATATACTAGAGAAGAACTATATAAGAATTCTCCTTATTAAAGACTAGTAAAATAAGAAAATTATATTAAAAAAGTTCTTTTTAAATTAGAAATATAAGAAGATTATTAATAATATCTTTAATAGATTATATTAATAAGATTAAATAAAATAGGTTTATAAACTAACTTCTTTTATCTTATTAGTATTTATAATTATAAAGAAATATCCTATTATTAATTTCTATATTATAAATAAATTAGCTATTTTAAATATATATTTATTATTATTATAATTAGACTTAATTAAAGTATTATAAGAAAAGAAAATAATCTCTATTATTAATAGCTTTTAATTCTTTTACTAATTCTTTATTATAAGAAAGTATTAAGATTACTTTATAATTATTAGCTATTATAGCTTGAAATACTTAAAGGTTATATTTATAGGTTTCCGAAACTCTATCTAATATATTTAATAATTTATAAATAAGTAGCTATATAATTATACTAGTTTTACTAGGAACTTTATTAATAATAATAATATTTTTTCGGATATAATAAAATAGTACCTCTAATACTTTTATATTATTCTTGAGCTATTTACTAAACTATAATTATTTTTATTAATAAAAAAGTTCTTTATAAGATACCTATTTATAAAATTATTAGACTATCTAGTAAATATATTTAAAATAGTAATAATATAAGAATGAGTTTTAGTATTTAAAAAACTTACCTTTTCTATTATATTATAAGCCCTGAAATAATATATTAGAATAACTAGATAATTATAAATATATTTTTTAAGCTATATTTATATAATTAAACTAATATAAGAATAAAAGACTTAGTTACTAGAAACTAGATAGAAAATTAGTATTATAAAAAGAAAGTAAAAAGGCTATTATATTAGAATAAAATATAAGCCTATAATTCAGGAACTTATAGTATTTAAAAAGCTATAAAATATATTTATAGTTTCTAGATTCCTAATTTATTTCTTATCTAATAAAGTTCTTTTACTTAATTCGGATATATTATAGAAATAAGAGTTCTTTATTATAGCTTTTTATTTAATATCCGGATTAGTACTAGTAAATATTATTAAGAAGCTATTAGTATTATATATTTAGCTAATTCTCTTTATAAGTAAAGTATTAAATATAGTAAAAAAATAATACTATATAATAGAATTAGAGATTATATACCTAGTATAAACTTATTATAAACTCTAATCTATAATCTAATCTAATATAAATCCAGTAGTTATTCTTACTAACTATAGAACTATAAAAGGAATTTATAATTAAATAAGCTTAAATACTTCTAATATAATAAAAGCTAATATAAAATTAGTTTATATTTTAATATATTTTAGTTAGTTTAATTTAGATATCTATTATTATCTGAAATATTTAAATATTATACCAGATATACTATTATATCTTAATATTATTAAGAAAGCTAATATTTTAAATAATAATAAGCTTAAATATATTATATTTACTATTAAGATAATAATTAATCCGGAATTTAAATAAAAGCTTATTACTAGTTTCTAAAAGAATTCGAAATTTATAAGAGCTTTAAAAATACTAGATATAAAGAAAAATAATATACCGGAAAAACTATTAAAAATTAATACTTTTTTCTAAATAAAAGAAAGCCTCTTTTACTATATTATTAATAACTAATTCCGATTTTATATATCTAAAAAAATAGTAAAAAATATTTTATATCTTACTTATAATAAGTTTTATTTTAGTATAAAATAAATCTTATATAAGCTAGATAAATTCTATATTTCCTAATTAATAAAATACCTTAAAAATTATATTATATATTATCTAGCTTATTTTTTTAATAAAATATTAAGATAATATTCTTATAGAAAACTATAGCTAATTCGAATATTTCTAATTTTATATTATATTATAGTAATAGACTTTATTCTAATACTTTTTATTATTTTAGTTATTAGTTCTTAGAAAATTAATAGTTTTAATATCTTTAATTATATAATAATATAATTATATAAAGCTAGTAAGAAAATATTATTAATATTAGAAAATAGTAAATATAAAATAAAGAAATAGGTTATTATCTCTATAATAATATAATTATTTTATAATTAGGGAATTTCTAAAGGCCTAATATTAGACTATAATAGAAAATTTATTTCTGATTTCTGGAAATATATTTTTATAATATTAGATATAAAACTACTTATATTAATTATATAATATTTCTAGATAAATAAAGTTTCGGAATAAAAGAATTAGACTATTAAGATTAGCTTTTAATATTAAATTATAATATATTTATTTCTAGAATAGTTAAGCTTTATAATTCTATTCTAAGCCAGGCTAAATAATATATATATAATAGCTATTTAGATATTTCTAAATAAGTTTATTAGGGGCTTTAAACTAGTAATAAACCTAATACTATTTATAGCTAAAACCTAATAGGAATTACTCGAGATTATTTATAAGTTATATTAATAGGATATTAAGATTACTATTAACTTTATAAATAATATAGCCAGAAAGTATTATAATATAAAATATAAGCTAATTATAATAGATATTAGTAACTAGGTATTCTTAAGACTTTATTAAAAATATTATTTTTCTAGTAATCTAAATAGGAAACTATTAGAATAAAGAATAGAATTATTTTATATTCTCTATTAAATAGAAAAGCTTATATATAAATTAGAATTACTAATTAGCTAGAAAATTTATTTTATTATTTTAATAATATATTTATAACTAGTACTAAAGAGCCCTAATCTATTTAGTAAAGATCTTATTAAGAATATATAACTTATAGAGAATATTAAAGGAAATAATAAAAACTAGAAAAGCTAGAAGCTAGAATATATAATTAATAAGAGATATATTTATTATAATAATAAAAAGAATCTAAAATATCTTATTAAATATTTGGGTTAGAATAATAAATATAACTAGTAGTTTTCTATTAAGCTATTAGGAAATATAAAGAAATTAGTATAGGAATATAAAACTAGACTAATAATAAAGCTAGCTTCTTATTATTATAATTATTCTAGAAAATAATAATAATAATAAGGTATATATTATTATTAAATATTACTTTTCTTATAATTACTATATAATATTATTATTCTTATTATAAGATAGCTAGACCTAATTTAGTAATTTATTATAATTCTTTATAAAAATAAGACTATTTATATATTTAATTTTTAATATTTACTAATTTATTTTATATATTATAATATATAAGTATACTCTAATATTTTCTTTTTCTATTATTAAACTAAAACCTTATATAATCTCGAATATATTATATTAATTATAAATATAAATAATAGCCTAGCTATTATATAAAACTTATTAATTCCGGTTAAGCTTTTATTATTAGTACTATATTATTATATTAATAATAAGTTAAAGTCCGGTTTTATATCTAAGTTAGCTAATATTAAAAAGTATTTTAGTTTTTATAATAATTCTATTAAGTATATTTCTTTTAGTAAATATTATAAGCTAAATACTAATATAAAGGCCTAACTTAACTAGATCTGCAAATACTTATATATTTCTATTATAATAAATATTTCTATTATAATAAATATTTCTATTATAATAAATATTTCTATTATAATAAATATTTCTATTATAATAAATATTTCTATTATAATAAATATTTCTATTATAATAAATATTTCTATTATAATAAATATTTCTACTATAATAAACCCGGTACTAGTACCTATATATAATACCCCTATAATAAGATTAAATAAGTATAAGAGTAATTATATTAATATTAAGTAGCTAAATCCTAAGAAATAAGAATTAGGCCGATTCCTAAAAGCTAAAAGTAAGATTAATAATAAACTATTCTAAAAAACGAAATAGATTACTTAATAAATTCTTAATATAAATATATAATTTACTATTTATATAAAAAAGGTATTTTAAGTTAGCTAGAATATATTATTTATTTATAATATATTAGCTAATAATATAAATAATCTTATTAGTATAATAGAGAATAAAAAATATAATAATAAAATTAAAGAAATTATTTATAAAGTCTAAAAAACTTATTATAATATTATTATTAATAATATTATACTTTTTTTTATAAAAAGAAATAGACTTTTTTCTTTATATAAACCCTTATTTATTTAGTTTAGTATTAATAATAAGACTATTATTAAGATATATAATTGGGTTTTATATAAGCTTATATTTAAGTAAGATAATAAGGCTTTAGTAAAATAGTAAGATATAATTATAGAAAACTAATAAGTTATACTATATTATTAGAATATAATTAAAGTTATATTATATTATTTTTTATTAATTCCTAAAAAGCTATATTATTTCTTATTAATTCCTAAAGAGAATAATAATAACTATAAGAATAATAAAAATATTCTAGCTAAGAAATAATTATCTAGTTAATAAGCCTAATATAATACTATTATTAGCCTTTCTAATATAAAGTTTATTAAGGATATAAAATAAGAAGCTATTAAGAATACTAAATAAAAAACTATTAAGGATATAGAACTAGTTAAGGAAATTATTATTCTAAAATATAAATATTTTAAAGTATTACTAGAATATATTAAGATAATAAAAAGTAAATTTAAGAATAAAACTATAAAAAAAGTATATAATATTTCTCTGGGCTTTATATTAATATAAAAGAACTTATTTATAAAGGATTCTAAAAAGAAAAAGAAGTAAATATATATATATTCTAATTAAATTATTTTAAATCTTTTTTTTAGAAAACTATTATAATATCTTTATATCTATATTACTATAATTATATATATATTATATAATACTTTTTCTAGTCTTTAATAACTAGAGTATATTAGTAATTTATAGCCTTATATTCCTAGTTTTTAGTAATTAGGTAAATATATTTATAATATCTAGTTATATTTCTAGTTTTTAGTAATCTTAAAAATATAATTATATAATACCTGTAATAGCTAGGCTCTAGTCTTAAATAATTAGAAGAATAGTAGAACTTATTATAGTAATTCTTTTATTTAATTAATTATTCTTTTTTAGTATTTATTTTATTTTTTATTATAATAAGGATATTATAATATATATAAAATTATATATAACTTAAGAATATATAATAAACCTCGAATATTATAGGTATTAATTAGGGAATTCGGTATTTTTTAATATTTTAACTAATTACTATTTATATTATATATATTAGTATAATAAGTATATATAATAGTATATAGATAGGTATTAGATATTACGGATCTAGTTTCCTATTTTGGATATAGCTTATAATTAAAATTATATGAATTATATAGGATTTCCTAATTAAGTAAAGGGCTTTATATACCTGGCTAAATACTAGGGAATATATAGAGAGATACTCCTAGCTTTAGAAAGGGATATTAATTAGTTTTTTATTAGAATTAATTCTTGAAATTAGTTATACTTATAAGTATTACTTTATAGTTTAATTATCTTAATTATTTATATATTACCCTGCTATTACGTGCCTTATATTCTAATTAATCTAATCTTTGGGAAGTAGTTTATTATAAGGTAATTAAGTTATTAATAGATAAAACTATTAATAGCTAGAATATTAACTAGGAGAAGTGCCTTTACTATTACTAGGATAACCTAGTTAGGTACCTAGAAAAGCGCCTAGTTAGCTACTCTAGCTATTACCTAATTAGAAAAAAAAAATAGAACTTAGATATCCCCAGAACTAGCTAGTAGGATAATAATAATAGAGAAGCTAGTAGTAGCTCGTTATTATATTACTGAGTTAGAAGTAAAGATATAATAAAGAGAGAATCTAGAGAAAATAGAAGCTTAGATTTATTATCTTAAGAATATTTAGGTACCTATTATAGAACCTATTATACTACTAGTAATACGTTTGGTTTATAGGGCTCTAAAAACCCGAGAATTACTAACTTATAAAAAGAAAAGTATTAAGAAAGCCCAGGACTTCTTTTATTAGGTAAAGCTAAAATAATATAAAGATAATAGAATTACCTGGGCTATAGATATAGTAAAGGTTATATATTATACTTCTTGCTTTAAGAATATAGCCAGGGATATCTGGAAGTATAAGAAGTAATTAGTAGGTATTAATACTATAAATTAGGAGACCTTTATTAAGTTTATAAAGAATTTTATCTTGGATCCGGAGAATTATAGTAATGATACCCTTGCCAAGTTTAAGGATATAAAATAGTAACTAGATTAGAGTATCTAAAGCTTTATATCTTATTTAGATAGCCTATTAGATAACTTGGGATATACGGGTTTACTATAAGAGCGGGATAACTTATTTAGTAACTTGAGGTAAGAGATTTGGGACAAGATTAATTACTAAGGAAATACTTTATAAGAAAGAAAGAAGCTTATTTCTATAGCTATAAGGGTTAAGAATAACTTAAACTAGTCTACTTAACGGGAATATAATAATAAGCTAATAGGTTAATAAAAGGAAAGAAATTAAAGAAAGGAAAAAGGAAATAATAAAGGGAAATAAAAGAGAAGTATATTCCCGTTATAAGATTCATATAACCGGGATAGTAAAGATATAGTAACGGGATCTAATATAGTACCTATATTAGGATCTATAAGACCAGGTATAACTTGCTTTACTTACTAGAAGGAAAATTACTATACTATTACCTGCCCAAATCGGGAAAAACCGACTTATTATAACTATAATAAGTCTGGCTATAAGGCATATAAGTACCTAGAACTAAAGAAGCCAGGAAACAGGTATGTCCCGTAATAGTTATATTTATTTATATTATAAAAAGTAAGGTTCCTAAAACGAAAATAGTAATTAAGGTTACTATTAAGATAAGGAAAAATAGGCAAAGGATTAGAATATTAGTTAACTCGGGTATAGAGGCTAATTATATAAAAAGAAGGCTAGCTTTAGATATAAGTATTCTATTAATATTAAAAGTAACTTCTTTAATCTTACTAAAAAGAAAGAGGATCTATTTATATAAAAATTATATTCTTGAGATTACTACTAAGAATATACTAGGGAACTAAAAAAAGGCTAATATATACTTTATATTATATGATTTTAATCTGAATTATATTAATATAATACTTGAATTTCTATAACTTTACTAGATTAATTCCCTAATTTCCTTTAGGGAAATAATATAGAAATACTAGATTTAATTATAAAAGATTAAAGTTCTAAATACTAGGAAGTTTACTAAAATAATAAAATATAAAATATATGTTTTTCTATTAATTACCTATTTTATAATAAATAGCTAAAGAATTATTACTATTATTATAAACGGGATAGCTATATTTCCTAAGAAATATTAGAACCTTTTCCGAGTATTCTCTATAAAGATTATAAGTATATTACCTAATTATTATATAATAGAATATTATATAGATCTAGAACCAGGATCCTAATTACTATATAGTCCTATATATGTTTTATTAGAAAGAGAGCTTAAAGTTCTTTGGAAATATCTTAATACTAGCTTAGAAAAGAAATGAATTCGTTATTTTATTAGCCTAGCTAGTACCCTAATTATATTTATTCTAAAGAAAAGAGATAGCCTATATCTATATATTAATTACCGGGGTCTAAATAGAATTACTATTAAGAATCGGATACTATTATTACTTATTAGTAAAATAATAAATAGACTTTATAAAATAAAAATATATATAAAGCTAGACTTAAAGAATACTTATTATTAGTTATAAATCCGGGAAGATAATAAGTAAAAGATAGTATTCCGAATATATTATAGATATTTTAAATACTATATTATATTTTTTAGATTTTCTAATACTCTAGTAATATTTTAGGTATATATTAATTATATATTAGTAGGCCTTATAAATATTATTTATATAATCTATTTAGATAATATTTTGATTTATTTAGAGAACTCAGAATAATATATAATAGTAGTCTAATATATACTTAAGTAATTATAATAATACTAGCTTTTTATAAACTTAGCAAAATACGAGTTTAATATAGAAAAAGTAAAATTCCTGGAATTTATAATTAGCCTAAATAGTATAGAAATAAAAGTAAGCCGGGTTATAGCTATTAGGGAATAGCTAGCCCCGAAAAATAATATCCGGGAAATCTAAGTATTTCTAGGTTTTACTAACTTTTACTAGAGATTTATTTATAGATACTTTAGAATAGTAAAAGAATTAACTAATTTATTAAAAACTAGTAGAAACTCATAATATTATTTTAGTTAGATAAATAAAGCAAATAAGGCTTTTAGGGAGCTATAAATTATATTTATAATAGTACTAATTCTTTATTATTTTAACCTAGCCTTAAAAATTTATATAGAAATAGATACTTTAGGATTTATAATTATAAGTATAATTTCCTAGCTTTTTAGTAAGAGGGCAAAAGTCAGGTAATATCCTATTACTTTCTATTTAAAAAAAATAACTATAATTAAGAATAGGTATAAGATATATAATTCTGAACTCTTGGCTATTATTCTAGTATTTTATACTTAGTAATATTACCTAGTATATACCTAATATATTATTATTATTAAAATAGATTATAATAACTTAAAATACTTTATAACTAAGAGAAAACTAAATAGTTAATAAATAAGATAGGTAAAGAAGCTAGCTATTTTTGACTTTATCTTGAAATACTAGCCGGGGTATAGTAATTCTACTAATAGGCTATTAAGAAAGCTAGACTTTATAGCAGGTATAAAAAAAAAAACTTTATTACTTATATTTTATAATAAGCTATAGAATATAAAATAGAGAACCCTATAGGTAATAGTAATAAAACACTATATTATTCCTATAATACCGTAATATAAGGCCTAAAAAAGAGAAAATAGATACTTTTTAATTAGTAAAATACTAAGGAATTCCGAAAAGAAAGTTTATTTTAGTAATAAAGTAATACCGGAAATATTATTACTTGAACTTATTACTAGTATAACTAGTTATAAATAGTATATATTACGGATTCTAGCTATATGAGTAGCTAGGTCTGAAATAGTATATAAGGAAAGCAGAAAGATATTACTTAAACTACTATTATAATACTAAAGACTTAATTTATTAGTATAATACTAGTAATATAAATAGTTCTTAAAAAGGACCTTTACTAGAGCTATTAAGACTTGGGAACTTAATATATCTGGGTTATTAAGATATTAGGGTACTATCTATATACTAAATAAGCCGGCTCTTAAAAAAGAATTACTATAAGCTAATTATAATAATCCTATAGGTAAGTATTTTAGTACTAGTAAGATACTAGAGATTCTTTAGAGAAAGTACTTCTAGTAAAATATAAGAAAGAATATAAAAAACTATATTAGAACTTGTCCTATATATTAATAGACTAAGGTAAAAAGATATCTACTATATAGTATATTTAGTTTATTTCCCCTTTTTTTTAAGCTATAGTAAGAAATTACTATAGATTTTATTACGGGACTGCTTTTTTTTAGGTTTTATAGTAAAATATATAATTTTATATTTATTATTATTAATAGATATATAAAAATAATATAATATATTCCGATTACTAAGGAAATCTTAGTTCCTGAGCTAGTAAAGCTATTTATATACTATATTATTAAAGACTTTAATATGCCTGCAAATATAATCTCTAATAGAGAATCTGTTTTTATAAATAAGTTCTAGTTAAGTCTATACTTTTTACTTAAAGGTTTAATAATAGCTAAATATAGTATTTTACTTATAAACTAATAGATAAATAAAGAATTTAAACTAAATTCTAGAATAATACTTGAGGTACTATACTAGCTACTAGTAGGATAACTAGATAGTAAAGCTTATTCTTATAGAATTTATATATAATAACTTTATATATTTAATAATAAAAATATTTCTATTCTATATCTTATATGAATTCTATTCTAGTATTAAACTATATATTAAGGATAATATTCTAGAAAGAGAGATATTAGTAATATAGAAAAGAATATAAAGGATTTAAGTAAAACGGGAAATACTAGAGAAGTAATAGTAAGAAGTAATAGATATATAGAAAAAGTACTATAATAAGAAATATATTAATAAGAAATTCAAGATATATAATAAAATTATGCTTTATATAAAGAATATTTAATAGCTATAACTTAGTATAAAGCTAGTAAATAGATATCTTAGCCTCTTTAAAGTTCTAGAAGTTATAGGAATATATAAATAGGTATATTACTTGAAATTATTACTATTATATTAGATCTATAATATTTTCTATATTTCTCTTTTAGAACTATAGTACCTATAAGCTAGTACTATAGTAGAACTAGAGCTAGTCGAGATTAAGGGTAAAGAGAAATTCGAGGTAAAATCTATTATAGCCTATAAAAAAAGCAAAAAAGAAAGAAAATATCTCGTTTATTAAAAGGGCTATTTACTAGTAAATAATATATGAGAATTACTAAGTAATCTGGAAAATATAGCTCAAGAATTATAAGAATACTTGGAAAAAAGTAATATTATAATATTATTAGCTAAATAAAAATATAAAAGATAAATACTTTTATTAGGAAACTATTAAAAAACCATATATTTATTCTTGAAAAAATTATATAAAAATTATTAAAAACTCTAATTTCTATATTCTATAAATACCCTATTTTTATAACTACTTTCTATTATTCTTATTATTATTCTTATTAAGATTCTTTTAAGAAATAGGTAATAAATTAGCTTATAAAGCTATTAGCTATTAGTAAGAAATAAGAAAGAAATAAGCTTACTTAATACTAAAAAATATTAATTATACTATTAAGAGTACTTTATACTTATATTAAGCTAGTAAGAATTACTTAACCTATTTTTTAGATTATTAGGGAAATCCGTTAGCCTTAAATAATAGCTTTAATACGAGAAATATATATAGTTTAGTATAGAAAAAGAATAGTAATAGCCTTTTCTCTTTTGGGTAAAGAATAAGAAAGACGCTTATATATATTAATAGCTTAAAGAAAGTAATTTAATTATACTATATATACTTAAGAAATCTTAGATAATATTAGAATAAGAAATAAAAAAAGAAATTTATAACTTATAGGATTATATTTCTTATTCTTAGAGTAATAGTAATTATATATTAAGTAATTATTACTCTTAATATAAGTAAGGTCAGGAAACTTAGTAATATTCTTGGAATATTAAAGATAGTAAGAGCAAATTAAGGATATAGGAGTATTAGCCAAATGAGTAATAATAGACTAATAAGTACTAAGAGAAGTATTTATCTTAATAGATAAAGAAATAGAAAAGGAAATTAGAAGGGGACTTAAATAAAGCTTAAATAAGGCTTAAAGAAACTTAAAGAAGGCTTAAAGAAGAAAGGCAGGGAATAAGGAAAAGCTAGGTATAGTATTATAATTAAGGAAAAAAAAGGTTAGTTAGTAGGAAAAGAGAGGCCTTTTTATAATATTCTTTCCCCGAATAATAATTATAAATTCGGAACTAGCTCTATACCAGGAATATCTAGAAAATTCCAAAAAAGGGATTTATAAATAAACCAGAAAATTAAATTAACTTTTCTAAGCTCTTGGGCCTATAAAGTAATAATTTATTTATAAATAAAGGCTAAGTTAGGATTTACGAACTAATTAGGAGATTAGATAAGCTTTATATCTAATAGTATATACTATATTTATATTACCTTTATAAGAAGAAATCGCTAGAGGTAATTTATAAACTAGCTAGAAAGAATTAGTAAACTATATTCTTAACTCTATTACTTAGTATAATAATAGGGTAATTATAGGGAATTTTTAGGGAAAGCTAGTAGCTAGGAAAGTTTTAGGGAAACTTTTATAAAGCTATTTATAGTTTTCCCAGGCCTCTTAGAAATAAGGGCCTAGAGAAAGAATTAATATAATAGGTATATATAATAATATATAAATAAATATTAGATATTACGGATCTAGTTTCCTATTTTAGATATAGCTTATAATTGGAATTATATGAATTATATAGGATTTCCTAATTAAGTAAAGAGCTTTATATACCTGGCTAAGTACTAGGAAATATATAGGGAGATATTCCTAGCTTTAGAAAGGGGTATTAATTAGTCTTTTATTAGAATTAATTCTTAAAATTAGTTATACTTATAAGTATTATTTTATAGTTTAATTACCTTAATTACTTATATATTACCCTATTATTACGTGCCTTATAATTAGATTTATAAATTACTAATTATATATATACTATTAGGGCCTCCTATTTAGAAAGGGCTTCCCTAGACCTTATAGGAGAAATAGAGATTAGTTCTATATTAAATTTAATATTATAGTTTTATAATATATTAATTTATTTTATTATCTTATTATTATAGTTATTATAATATATAATACTAATAGGAATTAGACTAGAGCTAGAGAGATATCTGGTATCTAAGTAAGGTATCTATAGTTACCTAATTATTATATGTAACCCCGAGCTTAAGCTAGTATATAAGCCCGTATATAGCTTGTAATTATTTAGATCCGAAGCTTTTTTGGGATTTTCTTCTCTCTTTAGCTTTAAATTATTAAGATAGAGATAGTCTAATTATATTTTCTAGGCCCTAGATCTTATATTTATAATATAATTTAAAGCTTATCTATTTCTTAATCCTATAGAGAATCTAAATAATATCTATCCGATTAGTTTTTAATAAGTATAAATGTAATATACTATAGTTATTCCTAAACCGGTTAACTAATATTAGAATAAAAGAAAGCCCTAGAATAACTAGGCAAGTTAGAAGAAGCTATAATACGAGATACTACTAGTATATTACTAGAAAATAAACTAGAGTCTCTTATTAAGTTTCCTAAGAAATCCAAATATTCCGTTAATATTTATAATAAAAGAGACATTTTTTTCCAGAAAACAGAAAAAGAAAAGAAACCTGCCTTATTAAAAGTAAAGTTCCGAGAGTTACTTTGGAACCTAGAGGCTTTATATAAAGAGATTATTAAACTAATTCTAAAAATATATAATATCCTTACCTATAGTAAGAATTATTATAATTAGCTAAGAGAAACCAAATAAGCCCTATAAAAGAATAAAGCTATTATTAAAAAGCTTATTATATAGCCTGCCGGGATAACTAGTTTCCTTACTCTAGAAAGTAAATACTTAGTTAAACTCCCTAATTCTCTTATTTTTAAAGATATAACTAAGGATAGTATTATCTTTAATAATTAGTTAGTTTAGATTAAGAATAAGCTCTATAGTAACTCTAATACTTATTAGATAGAGGACCTCAAGATTATTTATATATCCGGCCATATAAGTAGCTATATTTTTATACTAATTTCTCCTTACCTAAACTAGGATAATTAATATATATATGAGATTATTAGGGAACTATATACCTATCTAGAGAAGCTATATAGTAACCCGAATAAGGAATATAATACTCGGTAAGTATTTAAGGAACTATTTATAAAGAAAAGCCAGACTTTTTAGGAATTCTATATTCTATTCCTAAGATATATAGTAAATAGAAATATTAACCCGTAAGACCTTAAAAATAACTTAAATAATAAGCTTATCTGGAAGCTTTAAGAGGCTATAGCTATATACTATAATAACCCGACTATTCGTACTATAGAGTTTATATAATACTATATTATAAATAACTAGTAAATCCGAGCTTATTATAAAAAGAAAAAATAGGTATTTAAGAAAGCTAATAAAGATATAAATAAGCCAAGCCCAGGAGGCGCCCCTTATATAAAGCCCGCTCCTAAGATCCTAGTAATAAATAAGCCTATTATCCCGAAAACCGGATCCTTAGATCTCAAATACTATAACTATAATAGATTTAGTTATATATCTAGGAACTATCTAGAGCCTAAGATAAAGTATATAAAGTAAGTTTTAGTAGCCAAGCTAATAGTACTTATTATAAATAAGCTATTTAAGGATATAGAATAGGGAAACAAGGACCCCTAAAAGAAGTTTTCTCTTTAGGGCTATATTATATAAATATAATAGAAGTTAATTTGAGCTAGTTACTAGGAAATAAAGTATTTATATTTCCTTATATAGTTAGTAATAATAGATTAGGTATTAAGACTTCTTTTCTTATTAATACTAAAGTAAACGGATATACTTTTATTAATTCCAAGTTTATAAGAATAATCGAATAATTTTTAGATATTAAGCTTATTTAATTAGTATTATCCTATAATATAAGGAGGTTTAATAGTAAATAGACTATATTTATTATTTACTATATTAAGCTTATACTCTTAATTAATAGACGGAAGATCCTAATACCTATACTAGTTATAGGGCTAGGTAAGTATAATATAATTTTGGAATAATAGTAGTTTATAAATACTAGTATTCTAATTAATTATAAGAATAAAAGGTTAATCTAGCTAGATAATTAGCCTAGAAAAAAGGATTAGGATAAGGTCCTAATTACTATATATAAGAACTTAAAACCTGGGAAAAGTAACTAGTACTAAGAAGATATAGATAAAAGAGATAAAGCTATAGCTATAGATAAGTTCTAGAGACCTTAGCTTATAAAAAGAAAACCCCCTTATTTTCTTCCTGAGCCGGGCTTAGAAAGCTATATATAGTAAAAGAATTAAGCTTAATACTATAGAGAAATACAAGTAGCTTTAGGGAATATAGAAGTTTCTCCTAAGCCAGAGATAGGAATATTAAACCTATATTATCTAAAGGAAAGCTATAAGATCTAGTTAAGGCCCTTAGTTAATATTATAGATATCTCGCCGGCCGCTTTCTAGATAAATCTATAGAAGAAAAAAAACCTTTTTTTTATAATATTATTTTTTGAGATTAATAAAAAGCTAGAATTATAGTAAGAGAATAAGTTCGTTTCAGGTAAGTAATAGCTAGGAAAGACGGAGCTATAATAGCTAGTAAGAGTCTTACTAGAAAAGTTTAAGGATTTTATAGATATTTTCTTAAAGGAAATATTAAATATCTTATTCTTATATTAATTATATAACTATAAGATTTAGATTAATAATTCTAAAGGCCTAGAGAGCCTAGAATATTTCCTGCTCTATTAATAGTTAACCTATAAGCTATAGGAAATTAAGTGCTTCCTTAAAGAGAACCTCTAATAGGGCTTTATTAAGCTAGTTCTCTTTTATATCTCTAATTCTTTTTATAAAGAAGGCTAATAGAGCTTTTTAATTCTATATTAACTATTATAAGCTAAATAACTTAATATAAAAGAACTATTATTCTTTTTCTCTTATTTATAAGACCCTTATATGGCTAGCTTAAGCTAAGGTCTATATAAAGCTAGATATTTAGTAAGTATTTTATTAAATCCAAATAGATCCAGAATTAGAAGAACTTATAATATTCTATATAAAATATGGGGCCTATAAGTATAAGATTCTTTAGGAAGGCCTAACTAATAGCCCTATTATATATTAGAGATATATAAATAATATTCTCTTTAATTATCTTAATGTTTTTTATATAATTTACTTAGATAATATCCTAATTTACTCGAATAATTCCCTAGAGTATAAAGACTATATATAAAAGGTTCTTTAGTAATTACGGAATACTAGCCTCTAAATAGATATTAAGAAATTAGAGTTTAAGATTATTTATATAAAGTACCTAGGCTTTATTATTTTTACTAGAGATATTAAAGTAGATCTAGATAAGATAATAGTTATTAAGAACTAGTAATTACTAAAGATAATTAAAGAAATATAAGGCTTTCTAAGTTTTTATAACTTTTATTAGTACTTTATTACGGAATATAGCTATATAATAAAGCCCTTAATAGCTCTAATATATAAGAGAGTTCTATTTAAGTAGATAGATTAGTATTAAGAAGGTTTTACTAAACTAAAGTAAGCTATATTCTTAGTACTAATTTTATATTACTATAACCCGAATTTCCTTACTATAATTAAGACAGATATATTAAATAAAGTTATAGCTAGTATTCTTTTATAGTAAGACCCCTAGATAGGACTCTGGCACCCGGTAGTATTCTTTTTTAAGACTATATAATTAGTAGAGCTAAACTATAATATTTATAATAAAGAGATACTTATTATTATTCTTTTTTTAACTAAATAGTAAGTAAAACTAGAAGGCCTATAGAAGGTATTCTTTATAATTTACTTAGACTACTAAGCCCTTAAGTACTTTATAACTATAAAGAAGCTTTTAGTAAGATAAGCTTATTAGGTAAAGTATTTTTCTTGCTATTATTTTAAGCTTATATATTAGATAAATAAGTTAAATAAATAAGTAAATACCCTAAATAAGAAATACGAAAATGTAATTACCTAGGATAAGGTAATAGTAGCTTATTAAACCCAAATTCTCTTCCTATAACAAAAAATTAATAATAATATTATATGAGATCTCTAGTTAGCCCTAATTAAGGCCTTTATAAACCTGGCTTAGGAAGAAACCTAGTATAATAGTATCTAGCTAGTAAATAAGCTATTAAGCGAGAACCGAGAGTTACCGGAGCTAGAAAAGCTACGGAATAAGGCAAGAAATAAAAAGAAAGGTACTTGGATATTATAAGATAGCCTTCTCTTATAATATAGTAAACTATTTATACCTAATAGTATAATAATACCCGAGATACTTTTATATATTACTTTTATTTAGGAGATATATATATAGCCTCTAATAGGATACCCAGAATAAGCCAAGCTTTAATAGCTTCTTTAGGTCCGCTATTATTAGCTAGGCTAAGGTATAGATATTAATTAGTATAGGGATAATTACTATACTTACTAATAATCCCATATTTCTAGAAATAAGAAGCCAGGGCTCTTATATCTATTACTAGTTCCTAATTACCCCTAGTAGTATATATTAGTAGATTTTAAGAAGTGCCTAGAGAATAGGAATAAGTATAATATAATAGTAATCTTTATTAATTATCTGGGCAAGTATCCTATTATAATTTCTATCCGAGATATAGTAATAGCTAAAGAGTTAGTACCCCTATTTCTTATCTATATAGTTTACTAAGTTAGTATTCCGGAGACTATAGTATCTAATTAAGGCCCCTAGTTTATATCGGATTTCTGGAGCGAGTTCTATAAGTATATTAGTATAAAGCTTAAGTTATTAATTACTAATTATTCCTAAATTAATAACTAGATAGAGATTATTAACTAGTATTTTAACTAATAGCTATATTCCTATATAAATTACTATTAGGATAATTGGGACGAATAGGTAATAATAATTAACTACTAGTAGGTAACTCTAGTCTATAAGATTATAGGCTAATTCCTGTTTCTTATAAAGAAAAGCTATAAATTACGGATATTATTTAACTAGGAAACCCAAGTATAATTAGGTACCCTAAAAGAAGAGCTAAATAAATAGGAGGTAAAGGCCCTAGTAATATGGCTTTATAAATTATAGTAAAAAATATAGGAGAATATAATATAAGTATAAGAATATTATATTACTTAAGCTAATAAGTACTACTAACTAGTAAACTTTAAAGTAAGAAACAAGGTATGAATTACTACTAAGTACTAGAAGAATAATTATTCGAGCCATAAGCTAGCTTACTAAATAAAAGAATTATATGAAATCCTGGAATAAGTAGGATATTTCTTTAGGCTTAAGCTTCCGGAATTAATAAAAATATATCTGGTATTTTATATAAAGAAGCTATATAAAGATCTAAGTAACTCCTTTTCTGGATAAGTAAATCCGGAGCCTCTATTATTAGAACTATAAGATAAGAAAACGGAGTATAAAGTTTAAGAGATATAAGTAGTAAAACTACTTTATAGGAAGCTAAAATACTGAGTTTAGTAGAAAGAATAGGACCTAGATCCGGAATAATATCTTGCTTCCTTATTAAGTAATAGTACCCTAGTTCTTTAGAGCTTTTATAATAAGAATCCCGAATAGCTAGAACTGCCCTAGAATCTTTCCTATTAGTTAGATTATACTAAGAATAATATATTACCGGAATTATATAATATAAACGAAAATCCTTTAAAGTTATATATAAAAGACCCTGGCCTTTAATATGTAACCTGTAACTTGGAAATTTAATAGGAACTTTTAAAGCTCGGGAATAAGCTTATTTTAAGGAGAGAAGTAATATTATAATTATTATAATATATGGTACTAGTAAGAGTTAGACTAGAACTAGAGAGGTATCTAGTATCTAAGTAAGGTATCTATAGTTACCTGATTATTATATGTAACCCCGAGCTTAAGCTAGTATATAGGCCCGTATATAGCTTGCGATTATTTAGATCTAAGGCTTCTTTGGGATCCTTTTCTTTCTTTAGCTTTGAATTATTAAGATAAAGATAATCTAACTATATTTTCTAGGCCCTAGATCTTATATTCGTAATACTTATTACCTACTAATAAATATCTTATAAGCTAATCTCTTTATCCTTAAAGAAAGTAATTTAATAAATAATTATATTTTGAAATCTATAAAATATATAACTTTTTACTAAAGCTATTTCTATAGAGGAAATTAAATAGATTAATTCTAATACGAATAATAGTAAAGGCTTATCTAATACTTTTAATAGGGCTCTTTAGGAGCCTCTAAAAGCTAGTAATAATAATATAAATAATTCTAGTAATAATTAAGATACTAAGATTAATACCCGAATTACTATTATCTAAGCTATAGAATAGGGCTTATATACTAAAGTTAAAGTATTTTAATAAAAGTAAGAATTAGTAAATATAATTAACTAATATATTTTATAATTAGAATAATATAAAGGTATTCTTAGGAATACCTTATAGTTTACTATATTTTATAGAAACTTTATTTATAAGTCTATTCTATTTTCCTTAGTAATTCTTACTAGAGAACTTCCTAAAATAGGATTAGAATTTATTCTTTTTCCTAATATAATAAGCTTTAAGAGTAATCTTAATACTATTTATTAGAAGCTATTATATAATATCCTAAAGATATATTTGAACCGAAAAAAGCTTCTTAAGGTCCGGATACCTGACTTATATTATAGAAAGTTCTTTAAAGAATAGAAAATATTTATATTTTCCTAGAAGGCGGTTTTTAGGACCTAATCTTAAACTTATAATAGATACTTTTCTAGAGTTAACTCTATTATAAATATCCTTAGGAACGAATCTTATAATATTTAGAAGGCTATAATAAAGTAAAGCCTATTATTATATAAGGTTTATTAGGAGTAATTTAAGGCCTATTTAGCTAATATATTTCAAGTATCTTAAACCCGTTAATAAAATGCTTTTAAGAAACTCCGAGATCTTTATTAGAAGAATAGTAAAATAGTTACTAAGTTATATATTTGGATAATTAGTTTCAAAGTTAACTAGAACCTATATTCTAAAAGAAACCGGATCTAGACTCTCAATATTACTTTATCTAATTATAAGACTTATTAGATACTTATATTTATTTTTTTAGGAAATAAGATAATATTTATTTCTAAATAGCTTAAGAAAGCTTAGAAAGCAAAATATATTACTTATTCTAAATTAAGAAAAGTAAAGACAGGGAAGTCTAATAAGGGTAATTCTGCCCCTAAAGACCCTGACTTAGTAAATTCTAATTTATAAGGCTATTAAAAAAGAAAGAATAAGTTCTAAAAATTATATAAAAAACCCTTAGGTAATATTTTAGCCCTTTTAAGGCCTTAATAGAATACTAATTTTACTTTAAATATAATTTATTAGATTTATAAATAGAAAGAATACTTCTTAGGAAATATAAAGTATTTCAAATATATTAAATAGGCTTAGTAGAACCCTAATAAGGCTAAAACTATAAAAGAGTTAAGGTATTTATAGAAGCAGGTTAATACTATAGCTATAGAGAAATACTTTAAAAAAGACCTTTCTAAAGAATAAAGAAAAAGAAAGGCCAAATCTTAAATATTAATAATTTTGGCTATAATAAAAAATATATATTACTTTATATAACTATTTAAGTAAGATTAATATAGCTAGAAATAAATATTTTAGAGATATATAATAGATTTAGTAATACTAGATTAGATTATAATTTCCTTAATAATAATTAAGCTTAAAGCCAGGGCTTTATTACTTTAGCTAAATATAATTAAGAATTTATAACCTTTTATAGGAACTAATTTAAGGTTTATTAAGCCTATAATCTTAAAATATTTATTATAGATAATTATAATAAGATATATTCTTTTAAGTTCTGGTTCTATAAATATAAGAATATTAGCTCTTATAGCCTTATCTTTAGTATAGAATTTTATAAAATAATTTTTATATAATATATAGATTAAATTAAGAAATAATAAATATATATACTTATATAACCTAATAATATTAAGATCCTAATACTAAAAGAATTTAGTAAAAAGCTTAACTAGTACCCTAAGCTAGTATCTTAAATCTTATTCTTAACTAAAAGCAAATATAACTATCCTAAATAATAGGCTTTATATATTTATAATAATTACTAGGTCTTTATTTTATTATATAGTTCTAGTAATATTAAATAGGAGTTTTTAATATAATAAATTAATATTCTCTAGAAAAAAGCCTTAGAAATATCTATTTATTTCTGGGATAATAAATATAAAAACTTCTTAGAGATTTTTAATTCTAATAAAACTTCGGAATTTCCTAATCTTAATAGTATTAAATACTTTATTAATATAAATAGTATAGTCTCGTATAGGTCTTTATATAATCTATTAGAGACCTAACTAGAAATATTATATCTATATTTATAAGATATATTTTATAAATATTAGATAAGGCCTAATAAAAGCCTAGTAAGAATACCTATTCTTTTTATCCCTAAAAAGAATAGAGGACTATATTTTTATATTAATTATTATAGATTTAATTAAGTTATAATTAAGAATTAGTATCCGCTTTCTCTTATTAATAAGACCCTTAACTAGCTCCGAGAAGCTAAGATCTTTATAAAGCTAGATCTTAAGAATATATATTATTAAATAAGAATTTATAAAAAATATAAATAGAAGACGGTTTTTAGGACCTATTATAGCTATTTTAAATATCTTATAATATTTTTTAGGCTAGCTAATATACTAGCTATATTTTAAATATATATTAATACTATATTTATAAGGCTTCTGGATTATTTTATAGTTATTTATTTAAATAATATCCTTATTTACTTCCGAAATAAAGATAAATACTATAATTATATTTACTAGATACTTACTAGACTATATAAAAATAATCTGTTTTATAAACTTAGTAAATATAAGTTTAATATTAAGGAAATCAAATTTTTGGGTTTTCTTATTAGAATAGAAAGTATTTATATGAATCCTAAACGGGTCTATAGTATTATTAAATAGCTAGAACTAGAATTATTCTATAATATTTAAGTATTTCTTGGATTTACTAATTTTTATTATAGGTTTATTTATTATTATTTTCAGGTAATTATAGGCTTAATAGATCTTTTAAAAGAAATAAAAAAGGGCCGGAAATCCGGTTTCTTTATATAGATAAATAAAGTAGCTAAAAGCTTTAAAACTTTAAAAAAAGCTTTTATTATAATACTTATTCTAGTCTATTTTAATTCTTTTAAGAAGATTTATATTAAAACTAATATATTAAAATTCGTAATTACTAGTACTATTTTATAATAAGTTAATTCTAGTAATAGCCTAAAAAAATACTAGTATCTAATAGTATTCTAGTTCCGGAAACTTTCCGGAGCCAAATATAACTATAATATCTATAATAGGGAACTACTTATAATTATTAAAGCCTTTAAATATTAGTACTATTATTTTAAAAGGTCCAGGTTTATAATCGAGGTTATTATAGACTATAATAATTTCTAATACTTTATAAAAATAAAATATCTAGAAAGCTATTAAATATATTAGATAATATATCTTATAATATATAATTTTAATATTATTTACTATAAAGGTATTTTAACTCTAGTAAACGGACCTAGTAGAAAACCTAATTATAAAAAAGGTCCTATTAATATAACTTAGCTTCTAATCTTTTAGAATAAGTTAAAGAGAACTTTTATAGTTATAATTTAGAGGTTTTTATAGATATCTAAAGAGTTCTCTTTTTAAAATAGATATTATTTAATACTTATTATATTTATAATAACTAAGAAGAAATATTTATTATAAGATAAATAGATAGATTATTTTATAGATTCTTTAATTATAGAATTAGTTAAAAAATAAGATATAAGAAAATGCTTTAAAGGCTCTACTATTATAGCTAAAGTAATAAAGGTATCTATAATTATATTATTTAATAGAATTAAAAACTTTTCGGTTTTCTGAGTTTTTAAATTAGATAGTTATAAATATCTAATTTCCCGTATATAGATATATATAGCTATTAAAAGAGCTATAGTACTAGCTTCTTTATCTAAATCTCTTCTAGATATTATCTAGATAGCTTAGAGAAATGATTTTTAATATTAGAATATTATAAAATAGAGGCTTAGTAAAAAAGATACTAAAAGAAAAGAAATCTAGAAAAATAATTCGGGCTTATTTAGGTACTATTTAAGAATTATTATATCTAATAATCCCGCTTTATATTAAGAAGTTATAAAGCTTTATTATAATAACCTAATAGCTAGATATTATAAAATAGAGAAAACTTTTAAGCTTTTTAGAAGATTCTAATATTAGGAGAATATAGAAAGAGATATTTATAATTATTATTAAAAATATAATATTTACTAGAGAATTAAGGCAAAGAGGTATTTACTATATAGTCTACTTAGTAGTTTACTATAGTTTAAAAGACCCTGGAATAAGATTTCTATAGATTTTATTATAGGTCTATTACTATATAAAAACCCGGTAGAAGATTCCGATTTTAATATAATTCTTATAGTTATTAACTAGTACTCTAAAATAATAAGATATATTATATATTATAAGATTATATAGGAATATGTTTTCTTGATTTTTGGCTTTTTTAATAGAATTATTTCTAACTAAGAAATAGTATTTACTAGCTAGTTCTAGTTTACTTTCTATTTCTATTTAATATATAAATAGTATTTAAATATAGCTTATTATTCTTAGATAAATAGTTAAATAGAAAGATAGAACTAGGCCCTAGAATATTATCTGAGATATTATTATAATACCTAAAAGAATAACTAGTTTAAAAAGTTATTTTTTATAGAATTTATATATAATAACTTAAAATATTAGGTTTTATAAAATATATCTTTCTATATATATTATAAATACTATTTTTAATTTCTATAGAATCCTAAAAACAGGATTATAGGAAAGATACTAGCTATATATAAAAGGCTAGAAACCCTTAAAATAAAATAGAAAAAGCTTAAGAATTTATAATATTATATATAAAATAACCGGGAAACCTACTATAATAGGTACTAGTTAGCTAAATACTACTTTAAAGAAACCTAGATAATACTATTAATAAAAAATATTAAACTTAAAGTAAGAAAGCTTAAACTAAAATTTATAGGTCTGTTTAGAATTCTTAAATATATTAGTAATTTGGTATATAAATTAGAACTACTAAGTATATATAATTATTTATATTTAACTTTCTATATTTCTCTTTTTAAAGAGTATATAATAAAAAAGAATTAGAAGCTATATCTATATTTTTCCGAAAAACTTCCGGAATTAGTAAATAATAATAAAGAATAAAAATAGGAAATAGAAGCTATTAATAATTACTAATAAAATAATAGAAGTAAGAAGTAATAGTATTTAATTAAATAGAAAGCCTAGTCTAAAGATTATAATACCTAATTACCTACTTTCCCTAATCTTAAAAATTTTAAGGAACTTCTAAAATTATATAATTGAAACTATAGCTTGAAATCCGAAATTACCTTTTAATAATCTCTTAAAATCGAAAAGAATTCTAGATTACTAAGAAAAAGGCTACTTAAAAGAAAGAGAGGATCTAGATAACTAAGAAAAGGCCCGGAATAGTAATAGAGATACTTTTTTCCTGGGTTTTTTATTTATAAAGGTTTTCTAGGATTTTATTAAAACTTATAAGAATTATATTTAAATTATTAGAAAAAGATTTAGGATTAAGAAAGATTTATTATAAATAGACTAGCTATAGGTATTTTAAATAAATAAACTCTAATTCTTATAAATTCCTAATTCCCAAAATAAGAATACTAAATACTAGCCCTATTTAGAACTTAGTAAAGAATTAGCTAATATTTTCCGGAATCCGCTTATTTCTTAATAGGATATAGTTATACTATAATAATATTAGTATTAAGGATATTAAGAGAAGTAAATAAGAAACTTATAATAGCTATATATATTTTATAGAAGGCCCAAACTTCTGAAATTAGGTCCCGAATAGCTATAAATATTATATTATTAGTATTTAAAATACTAGTAGTAAACTATTTAGTAATTTCAGTAATAAGCTTAGTAATAAGGTTAATATTTTAAAGGTAAATATTATAGTATTTCTTTAAAAAATTAGTAAATATCTAAGTATATTAAAAAAAACTTATTTTTGGGATACTAACCCAAATAGTATTATTATTTGTCTTATTAAAACGGGAAGAAGAATTCTAAAGCTTATTAGTATTTTTCTAGTTTTTAAAAACCCAATTAATAGTATTATTTTTATTAGTATAATACTATTTAGGATATATTTTAAGAAATTTCTTAAAGATTATAATAGTATTTTCCTAGAATTAGTAAGTCTCTAATAAGTAATAAGAAATCTAAAATTATATTAGCTTTAATAGATATTAAAGCTAAAGAACTTACTAATATATAAGACTTAGAACCCTTATTATAATAGTTATAATTCTTCTTACTAGGTATTATAATATATAAAGTAAAGGAATTAATAAGTAAATACTTAAAATATTTCAAATATCTACTAGTAATAGGAAAGAAGGCTATAAGGTTATTTTTATACTTATTATTACGGGAATAAATAATAAAGCCAGAAGAAGATATTATAAAATTAATTAAAAATAATTAAAGAAAACTTAGAAAAGGGCAAAAAAAGAGGCTAGAAAGCAATAATAGAAAAAGTTATATATATAGTTATTAGAAAAGAAGAGAGTATATAGTAATATAAAGAGGTCCTTTTATAGAGGTAAAGAATTACCTGAATTAACTACTAGTTTTTATACTAGTCTTAATTAGAAACTAGTATAACTAATTAATATATATTCTCAGAAGCCTATAAATAATCTCTAGGATCTTAGAAATATTTATATAGGTTTTTTATATAAATATTTATTAAATACTTTCTATATAGCTATTTAGATTATTCTAATATAAAATCTAATAAATAGTATTAATTTTATAGAATAGTATTTTAGTACTTTGGATCGAGCTAATTAGAATACTCAGATCCCAAACGAAATTATAATTACTAGCTAGCCCCTATATCTAAGATATAATTATCCTTTCTTCTTACTTACTTAGTCCCGATCTAATTAGATAATTTTTATATCTATTATCTAGATTATATTAGTAAAACTATTTCCCAAAATACTAGAAGTTTATATTAATTAAATAATTAATTAATTAAATATTTACTAGAATGAATTAATAGATCTTAGAAACAAGATCCTAGAAAAAGGATATAGTTATAATATATATAGGATTATATATAACTTAAGGGTATATAATAAACCTCGGATATTACGAGTATTAATTAGGGAATTTGGTATCCTTTAATATTCTAACTAACTACTATTTATATTATATATATTAGGCTTATAAATTACTAATTATATATATACTATCGGGGCCTCCTATTTAGAAGGGGCTTCCCTGGACCTTATAAGAGGAATAGAGATTAGTTCTATACTGAATTTAATACTATAGTTTTATAATATACTAATTTATTCTATTATCTTATTACTTACTAATAAATACCTTATAGATATTATTAGTATTTCCGGTAGCGGTAATTATTATATAAATAATAGAGGTTATATTACCGTAATATAATATAAGTAATACTTTAGAAATAGTATTTCCCTTATATAATAATAAATTATCTTTTATACTTTACTTAACTTATCCTTCTTATATAATAGTATTAAAGAATTATTTAAGTTATTTAAATTATTTATAAATAATTCATAAATAACTTAAATAGAATATAAGTAATAAATATCTTAAATAACTTAAATAAAATAGAATAATTATTTATAAATAATATAAATAACTATAAATAATTATATAGAAGTTATATAGAAATTAATTAATTATAGTAAATTAATATATATTTAAATTTAAAAAAAAGAACTAAGGTATTTATTAAGTAGCCTTATATAAGCTAAGCTAATACTTATATAAGTCTACTTAAATACTGATTTTCTATAATAAATAAACTAATTATCACTAAGGTTCGATTCGCTTACCAAGCACCACTACTACCTGATTAGGTAGCGAGGTAACGCTAGGTGCGGGCCCCCCCGAATCCTTACCCGATTAGGCTAGCTCAATCACGTGCGCAAATCACGTGCGTTATTCAAGTTATTCATAAATAACTTGAATAATATATGAATAAAATAAGAGTAACGGGTTTTTAGCTTGAATAAAATAAGAGTAACGGCTGTTATTCTATTCTACTCTATTCATTTGACACACTGTACAAAGACTTGGCAAATCATTTTGTCAGGCTTGACTAGGTAAACATGCTTGGACTCAGAGCTAGTCCGTTCAACGAAATTCTTACCAGTTTTGTGAGGAATAAGGATCTTTTGGAAGCTCTTTCGACAGAGACGAAAGATATTCTTAGTCAGGAGATATATTATACTCCTTTTGACAATCTGACGACATTATCTCAATATAAGAAATTGGGCAAGGCCCCAAGCACCGAATTCTCGGCGGGGCAACACACTACGATTTCCGCTTCTTCGAAAATCGCACCGTGGGGCTTACCGATCAGGCGTGCAAGCGGTCTGTGATGTTGTGGCGACGCTGTACAGGCTCAAGCGGTCCTTGTTGGTTCTAAAAGGCGATTTCATCGGTTCTGCCAATAATGAGAGCGTCCACAACAAGGAGGCCTGTCAAATTGGTGATCTAGGATGCGCAGCAAAACCGATGGTTGATGAAAACAGTGAATGTGAAGCGGCTCGATGTTTACTAGCAGCATATGATGGACGGTCAAGTACGAATCGTGAATGGTTAGATAGGGTGCGTCTCGGCACGCAGGGATAGACGTTAGTCGGGAACAATGAGAAGGACGGTACAACAACCCAAATTTTTTGAGGGAGCAAAATGTTCCAAATATAGCAACAGGCGCCACCCCCAATTCGGCCGTACGTTACACAGATCTCATAAGGTCTCGGCTATTGTCCCATGGATGTTGCCATCGAAAAACGAAAAAAAGCCATCCTGCTTGCCCCACTGTCGTCATTAACGACACGGCCCTGGTCCAATCCACGAGCAACATGTCAGGGACCCATTCTTTGAATTGCTTCTTTGATTCTTTGCAGGACGCTCATGATTACTGATCCCTCATAATGAGACCACTTTTTCGGGCGCATTCAGAAGAAAGCAGGCAAAAGAAATGTCCGGACAAGCGCGCAGGAATGAGAGGAATCAGATGGATCGCGGTCACGGCGAAAGAAATGGCATGGACAAACCCCCATTCCCAGCCGGGGCGATCTCCGATCGCTTCGCTGTATATCTGATCCCACTGCTGCAAGTAGGGATCGAGGTTGGGACCCCTGCGCCGGACACAGCACAGTACAATCGACAGGTAGACTTTGATCACAACGAAGCTGCTGGCCCCGTGTTGACTTGACAGACCCATAGTCGAGGGAGCTTTGCGGGACGTTTGCTCCTAAAAATCGCCCCCGGTGCTGGAGCTTACTTGGCGGCCCGAGAATTGTCGCCTCCATAGCTCTCTAGCCCTCCCCGCGACTGTCGATTCACAGCACCCCCTCTGTCATCTTGTATCTATCCACATTTGAAGGGGGCACTCCATTATATCTCCAAATCTGACGCGCCGTCTAGACCGACCAATATAATACATGGCATCGACGTGAAGCCCCGCGCCCACAACGCCTTGTTCAACCTTGGAACGCTGGCACCCCGGTCGAGAGTCGAGACAAACGTGGTCATCGGCGCACCGTTTGCAGCCGCCCCATTCTTCGAACACCACCGCTCCTCGTGAACCCTCCCCCTCTTGCGCGGAGGGCCCCGCAAGCACTTGCCCTTGCGCCGGCCCAGGCCCGGGTCTAAAAGTGCTGCCA
Organism: Hyaloscypha bicolor E; assembly: GCF_002865645.1. Classification (NCBI taxonomy): domain Eukaryota; kingdom Fungi; phylum Ascomycota; class Leotiomycetes; order Helotiales; family Hyaloscyphaceae; genus Hyaloscypha; species Hyaloscypha bicolor. The sequence continues at coordinate 1,837,653 of NW_020194558.1, forward strand.
CTTTGACTCCTGGGGGACGAGAACTGTATTCTCCTTGCACTGTCCTGCTGTATCTGGCGTCCAGGCCCCAGCAGGCGACCTACAACTTTCCAAGGTCGTCTTCACAAGGCGAGAAATATCGCGTTTGGGACGCAAGGTTGTCTAACATTCATGAGTTCTAAGCCCAAGTCCATTTTCACATCCCAGAAAGAGCTACGCCAATCATCTCTCAAGCGGAGCACTCCTCCGCACACCGAACACACCCAACCTCCCTACCTCACCAAGCCCATTGCACCTCCGTCTCCATGCCCACGAGACGGCAACATTCATAAGGGGACGGGCTTGGAGGCGAAATCAGAGGAGGAGGCGATAGTGACTGCACATCTCAGAAGAAAGGCTAATCCTGATACAATCGGTGGCAGAGGGGGAGACTCACTTTCCCGCACGTCGTTGGAAGTCACTGCAGAGAATATCTCAACCGATGAAGCGCTACGAGGCCAATTACAAAGCACAAGAAACAGCTTTCGAAAGCCAGACCTACCCTCAAGTCAACTCGCAACGACGCATGCCTCGAAGCACCCAAGAGTTGTTGAGGATAAAGGGACAGAGCCGGCATCGAAAAGACGCCGTCCAAAACTGAGCCCGCAATATACACTCGACGCCGAGACTTTTCATAACATTTTCCCTAGTCAGAAGCTGACCTCCCCGCCTTCACCCTTATTCTTCTCTCACAGTCCGAGACAACGTCCAATTCTGCCGCCAACTTTCTCTTCCGAAGCTGCTGCAACAATGCTGAACAGGGCGCGAGATGAACCTGGAGGCGTTACGACTTTGAAGCTTGCGAGGGGCAGCATTAGCACGGCGTCTCCGCCACGTTCAACAAGTACACCTGGGAGTTGGACATCCATTGAAAGATATAGCATACCAAGAAGTCCGGATCCGAAGGCAAGGCCGTCGGCTGGGATGCAAATATTGGGTAGCGTTGGCATTATTGAACTCCTAGAACAGGATGAGCGGCCAACATTTATTATCGACGTAGCCAATCCTGCGAACTTCAGCCCTGGCCCTTTGCAGATTACTTTTGCGAATGCAGCACTCCGCGCCTATGAATCGATACTGGAGATGGTCACTGGGAAGGCTGATCTGGATAGTCCTGGCATTGCTGTTACGAATGACTTTCCAGAGTTCAAAGCATGGGCTCTAAGCTTTGTCAAGAATGGCAAGTCGTTGGATATTTGCCTACCATCATTTTCCTACAGAGGCGTTACCTGGTCCTGTTCGACCGTGCGAAGAAGACTTCGCCTAATAAGTGCCAGCGGCACCAGCCTTCCTACAGTTGCATCAGGAAGCTCGAATGGAGCCTTGAGCGCCTCATCAAATTTTAGTGAGCGGACCCGAGGTCCTACCTTACAGACTCTGTTTCGTTCTCCTCTGGCGGAGCCATTCGAACCATCCGACTATTTTGGAGACGCTGTTCCTCCACTGATATCTACAGCCGGCTCCTCCCCACTGCAGATTGTATCCAGCCCATTAGTTGAAGAGGATGAGGAGGGCAGTGCTCCGAAGCAAACAATGATAGCTGCTCAAAGCACGGTGTTAGCCACTGAGATGATGCAAACGAGATACCCGGAAAGCTCCTCCTTTGACTGGACACGACTTCCAATGTCGGCGGCTCTACCCAGGCATATTCAGTTTGCCAAAAATGTTGACTGGGCTGCTACGCCTCTTGGTCCTATGGAAAACTGGGGTTTTGATTTGAGAGCAATGTGCAATTTGATAATGGGAAGCCCTCATCCTGCCGCAATGCATTGGGGTGAAGAGTACACGTAAGTGGACTTCCAGAATCATGCCATGTTTCGTTTGTTTGACCTCGTGTATTGCCGACACAGCCCAACGAGGTGGACTTGTCTTCATCCCTAAGACGTAGTACAGGAGAACAAACTGACTTACCAAAGTGCCATTTACAATGAGAGCTATATTCTATTGGCTGGACAGAAACATCCGCATTTAATGGTATTAAACCCTGATACGATATCGATCTTATATTCAGCTAATTCTCCATTTAGGGCCAAAGTTACAAAACAGCGTGGCCTGAAATATGGCCTGAAATTGAAGGGGTCTTTTCAAGCGCCAGAGAGTCGGGCCAATCTACGATGAAAGATGACGACTGCTTGTTCCTGAGACGGAACGGATTTTTGGAAGAGTCGTACTTCTCATGGTCGATAATCCCCCTTGTGGGCGACAATGGCTCAGTGTCAGGACTATACAATCCGGCATTTGAGAAAACTCGTCGCAAAATAGCCGAGCGAAGGATGCTCACTTTAAGAGAAGTTGGTGAGAAGACAGCCGCTGCTCGAGAAGTGAAGGGATTTTGGGGTCAAGTGATTAAGGGTTTGGAGTACAACGGTAAGATACTTCGGCGTCATCATATTAAGCTGGAAACTAACTTGAAGAAGAGTACGATGTGCCATTCGTCTTCCTTTATTCGGTGAGCGAAGAAACAGATAGCGATATGAGTTCGATGCACTCAGGGTCACTCTCCCAGGCCCCTCAATTAGTTCTCGAAGGCACTCTAGGAGTTCCGCAAGGTCATAAGGCGGCGGTCAGCCCTCTGGATCTGAAGACGAGCGATGAAGGGTTTGCGCCCTATCTGCGAGAGTCAATGAAGACTGATAAGCCTATCCTCTTGACGACCGAAGACAACACCCTATCATCCGACTTAATAGAAGGCTTGGAATGGCGAGGCTGGGGCGACCCCTGCAGGTCCGCAGTAGTTTGCTCCATTCATCCCACGACTGGCGACAATATTCTGGGCTTTCTGGTCATGGGGATCAACCCTCGGCGACCCTACGATGACGACTACAGTCTGTTCATACAGTTGCTAAGCCGACAGCTTGCTACTTCCATGGCATCTGTGGTTTTGTTTGAGGACGAAATCAGACGAGGGCAAAGAGCTGCCCGTCTCGCTGCTTTGGATCGTCAAGAGTTATCGAAACAACTTGACTTACGTACACAAGAAGCTGTAGAGAGTGAAACTAAGTTCACACGAATGGCCGAATTCGCCCCTGTCGGTATGTTCATTGCGGACTCCACGGGTAAAATAACTTATAGCAACGACACCTGGTGTAAGTCTCTCTCCGCAACTACTGCTGCATCGAGCATTTCACAATTGCAATGGGGCAATGCTAAAGACTTGTAGGGGAGATTTCGAGACACCCAAGAACTGAAAATAGTGTACAAAGTTGGATGGACAGCATTAAAGATGAGGATAGAGAAAGCGTGAAAACCATTTGGAAGACTCTGGTCAATAAAAAGGCTGCTGTCACACACGAGTTCCGATTTAAAATGCCCTGGCAAGATCGTAACGGCAGTCAAGGCGACACATGGGTTCTAATGAGCGCTTACCCTGAGAGAGATAGCGAAGGGCAACTGAAGAGTGTTTTCGGCAGTATCACCAACATTAGCCAACAGAAATGGGCCGAGGACTTCCAGAAACGTCGAATGGAGGGAGCAATCGAGCTGAAGCGACAACAGGAGAACTTCATTGACATGACTTCGTCAGTGTCCCCCAACTTTTTGTATACTTTCTGGTTGTCTAACTTTACTAGTCATGAAATGAGGAACCCACTCTCGGCAATATTGCAATGCAGTGATGAGATCACCAGCTCCCTCTCTGAGTTTCGTTCACTAGAGGAACAAGCCAAGTCCGGCCAGAGGCTGTCTGACATCCTGGAGGGCAGTATTGACGCCGCTCAGACGATTTCTCTCTGTGCTCAACATCAGGTACCCGTTAATTTTCACACTGTGAACTATTCTAATCGATTTCTGAAATAGAAACGCATCGTGGATGATATCCTCACATTGTCTAAGCTAGACTCGGCACTTCTAATGGTTACCCCTGTTGCTGTGCAGCCGGTGAGTTAAACTAAAGCCAGAAAAAAAACACCCCATCGAGTGCCTGCTAACCAGCGAGAAGGTTGCTGTTGTCCAAAGAGCTCTTAAAATGTTCGAAGGCGAACTGGTTACTAATGACATTGCCATGGAATTTAGGATGAAAAAAACCTACCTCGATCTAAGCATAGACTGGGTCAAGTTGGATCCTACGCGACTTCTTCAAGTCCTCATCAACTTGACGACAAACGCTATAAAGTTCACTCAAGGCCAAGACAAGCGCGCTATCCTTGTCAGTGTTGGTGCAAGTAAAGAGCGTCCTAGCGCCAATGACTCTGATGTGGCGTACTTTCCTAGTCGTTCTAAACGTAAGGACCTCTTTACCGAGGATCCTGAATGGGGCGATGGCGAAGAGCTCTACCTGCATTTTGCGGTTCAGGATACTGGGCGGGGGTTGGATGAAAAGGAGAAGAGCCTCCTCTTCCAGAGATTCAGCCAAGCCTCGCCTCGAACACATGTGCAATATGGAGGCTCAGGTCTTGGCCTTTTCATCTCTCGAGAGCTTACTGAGCTTCAAGGAGGGGAGATTGGCGTTTCGAGCGAACGTGGCGTTGGCAGTACATTCGCATTTTACGTGAAGGCAAGGAAGGTCGATGGTATTACTGCCGATACACCGATTGCGACGACTATCAACTCTTTGAGAAGAAATTCGTCGAACTCTGCTGTGACGTTGGAAAGTAGGAAGAACTCGTCTGGGAAACCGGTTATCCGTTCGAACACCACTGGTCATAAGAAGACCCCCATTGTTACCTCGGCCTCTTCACCATCTCCGCCACCAAGCTCCAAGCTCGATCACAGCAAGTTGAAGGTTTTGATAGTCGAGGACAACCTTGTCAACCAGCGAGTCTTGCAAAAGCAGCTGCGAAACCTGGGTTTCATGACTGAGCTTGCAAACCACGGCGGCGAGGCGCTAGACTTCTTGAAGACTTCCACCTTTTGGTCAGGCCAGGAGAAAACTGGCGTCGAACTTGCAGTTATCCTGATGGATCTCGAGATGCCGGTCATGGATGGACTCACCTGCGCGCGAACAATCAGAGACTTCGAAGCGGATGGTACAATAGTCAGGCATGTCCCAATTATTGCCGTCACTGCAAACGCAAGATTAGAGCAAATCGAGACTGCAATATCTGCTGGAATGGTAAGCCCTTCTGTTTAATTTCTCTATACCAATGCTGACAACCCCAGGATGACATCGTCTCAAAACCATTCCGCATGCCCGAATTAGTCCCCAAAATCGACGAACTCGTAACAAGAAGCAACTCAACAAAAGCTCCTACAACTAAAACGACAGATAAGACAGAGCCCCAGCTGGGCTCTTCAAACACATTATAGTCCGATGATGAATCAATGAATTAGTTATACTACATTTGCATTTTCGGGTTTAGTTTGGGTGCATATATAGAAATGTGGCGTTGGACACAAGACACAGGAGAGGCAGACGGCGTTAGGTTAACGGAAGGGCTGTTATGCCTTGGCTTTTTGCTGCATTTACGAAACACATCAAATTAAGACGTAAGTTTAGGATATACCACTGATGCATCCATATTAGGCGCACAGAATCTAGCCAGTTGGGTAGAGCGAGTGCCAGCCATTATTAATATGTATGTATTAAACCATTACCCAGTCACTGCACTGCCGAACATCACTCATGGTGTTGATCTGACAGACCATTGCTTTTCATTGGACTGAAGATCCTACATGACGAGATCAACACAGCGCACAAATAGCAGCACATCTTCTACTTGGGACAGAAGAGAGTGTAGGTCCTTCGAGCTGAGGGCATCGCTTGTGATGCATTCCAATTTTTTTTTGCAGAGGTGGGTTGAATTGAAGAACTTCCCCAGTCATCTCGGCCCCTCTCGAGTCACTCGAAATGAATGTTCAGGTCTCAGTGTACCTAAATCTCTGATACATTGATTGCGACATGCAGCCAATCATCCAAGTAGAGATGAGAGTAAATCTCTTTCCATCTTGGTTTCAGATGGAACTTGATATACTGTACGGCAGTCGTCTCTTTAAATATTAGAATGATTTTAGGATATTGGACGAATGTATCAAAATTCTTGATCTCAACATTCGCCTTAAGGTGAGATCCTCTTTAAGCACATTAGTCCCTACAATCCACAAGTATAAAGACTTGGGATTTTTGAGCTTCCGCAGTCTCGTCTTGCACCAAGGATGAGATATTGTAGCTTGAAACTCACGCAACCCACATCCCTCCTCCGAAGGTCTTTATATATTGTTTCATAAACTACCACAAAAAATGCTTCGGTTTCAATCCGTGCCTTGGATGATCAATACTTGAGGGACTTGGAGCATGAATCTTTGTGGCTTGGAAGTGAGACTCGGATCCTGCAGATTAAGACATCATCTCGCAGCGATTCGACAAAAATACCGCCCCCGAGATTCCACATATCTCGTCTCTATTTATGCAGTCAGCGCCGGGAACCAGTTCGAACAACCGAAGCTGACACTTTCCAAAACCCTTATCACTAATCGACGTAGCACGAGAACATACGACTCTCGGCATTTGATAGGGCGTCCTCGGCCATGGATTTCCATAGAACCGGGAGCGATCGTATCGCCATCGTTGGCGCCATTGGAAAGGAGGCACCCCGGATCTGGAAACGGGCAATATCAAAAACGTGACTTTGCCCCGACATTAACGACGTAAGAAGTTGGAGCAGGCGCTGAGTGAGATGGTGATACGACGGCCGGTACATTTCTGATGCAGCAAAATGTGATGGCCAGTGAGGGGTGGAGAGGGGGAGGCCAAAATTCTCGGTTAGGGAGCCCCTTTCGGCCCTAGGCTGAAGATGCCCAATCTTCCGGAGGCTACGGACCGCTGTGATTGGCCGGGCAGGGGCAAATCAACCTGCACATAAGCGCTGCATGTGTGCTCACTCCCACCACGGCGCTGCCATTGGCGGTTTGCGGGCTGCCCGCACTGCGCTGGCCTGTCGAGATGCGGCCCTCCATAATACCAGGCGGCGGCCCTCAACGAAGCCTCTTCCGACCTCTTCAATGTGAAGCTTCAACGACCAGCTCGACGTCGACTTCGACGACAGCAGCAGCAGAGCGAGCGACATTCGACCTCTCTTCCCTTCGCAAGCCTTCTCGTCCGTCCCGTCACGTCCCCTCGGTTGACCGAGGACCTCGACAGACACGATGGCCAGGCTCGGATTACCCCATTTGCAGCGGAGATGGAAGTGGCCAAAGGTGCTCATCGCCTTGATGGTGATTGAGCTCGCAGGAACGGTGCCGGCATTGGCTCTCTTCGGCATAGCATCTCCTAATCTATACCGCACGAAGCTGTGGGGGATAGGGAGCGACAACGGCTTCAATTCGAGTCCTTTACAAGTCCTATACGCCTACGCAAACTACCGTCCTATACCGAAGATCCCCTTCGTATGGTCACAATCGTATGACCCTCCGTCTTCTCAATCAGCTCAAGAAACTCACACTAACACTCAAACCAGATTAACAGACTTCAACGTCGCGGTCTCCGTGCTCTCCATGTTCGTACTGCTCGTAAAATCCGCGATGTTCATCCTCCACATCTGGTATCCAATCCTCAGCACGCTCGCCAACCTGCCAATCGTCGTCTTGTGGGCAGTCTCCGTGTACGGCCAAATGGGACCCGATCACTCTGATCCAAAGCATCCCTCGAACATAGCATGGTATCTCACGAAGAGCTGTTCGTATGCAAGGCCGTCTGGGAATTATGGGTATTGCCTGCAAGCAAAGGGATCATTCGCCGTGGCTGTGGTTATGTTGTACGTTTTCCCCCCTTACCCCGGTTCCCCCCTCCCAAAATGCAAATCTAACACTCCACAGAACAATATTCTTCTTCAACCTCCTCCTCGGAATCTGGTCTCTAATCCCCACCGCCTCCCAGCGCGCAGCGTCAAAAATCGGAATCGATGACATGCAAACCAAGCACTCCCCGCTCTCCGACAACTCAGACCGTGAATGGGAGATGAAGCGTGTTCTGCCAACAACAAACGCCACTCCTGCACAACCGTATACCCCAAGGACGTTAGCGTTCAATACGCTGGATAGGCAGTTACCGTTGAGGGCTGGGGAGGAGGGAAAGAGCCGATGGCGCTGAGTGATACGAACAAGGATTGAAGATGAGGGTGGATTGTTGACATAGATATTTGAGGGGAGGTGGAAGAAGAGGAGTCCACGGTTTTGGGAGGAGTGAAATGGAATGTATGATGGATGCTTTGATGATAAATACCGTGTCTTAATTTCCTATCCTAGCTAGTCTTGGGTTTGGGTCTCTTCTCTTTTTTGTGTATAAGAAGGGGTTAGTGATCTCCTTCATATGAAAACATCCTGGTGCATCAGTTGATGAGATTTCAAGCTGTGAGGTGTGTTTCCATTCTTTTTGTGAATTTGCGAAGTCTGAGAGGTACTTGGCGGAGTTTGAAGCCACGAGTGTGTCACAGAAAGGTGCCTTGGAAATTCTTGGGAGAGTCAACGCGAGTTTATTTGTCTATTCTGCGTGATGACCAAGAGCCATCTGTGAAAGCCATCGCAATGATATTTGGGGAAATTATTCATTAAGTGCTGGTATGTGCTGGTATGTGCTGGTATGTGCTGGTATGTGCTGGTATGTGCTGGTATGTGCTGGTATGTGCTGAGATGTGCCATGTAAAATAAGGGATCTTCATCAGGAACTCTAGGCTATGTTTGTGACGTAATGAGGTGGCACACAGGGAATTGGAAAGAATCAAAGTATTCATGAGATAGTCGAGATGTTGACATGTGCGCCATGGTGTTGAGGTGTGGTGTGTGTGAAGAGTCTTTGCAAAAAGCATAAAGAAATCAACGCAATATGGGGATATTATGAGGAATGGCAGTGTCGGAGATCGAGAGAAGTTGATATGTGTATCAAGCAGGAGTGGAAGAAGTGGGGCTGTAGCGGGAGATCTGGATGTTGTAGAGGAGGTAAGGATTGAGGTTTAGGAATTGAGAGCTTAGAAGGCAGTTTCATAAAGCAAACTCAACCCGGTCCTTCTTCACCAGCTCAGTGGCCAAGGCCATGCCCATCGTATCTTTCAACTCTGATGTAATCATAGCCTGTACCGGGTGCCTGATTATAAATTTCTGGAGACCTTTGAAGTGCGGTTGTCCTTCCACTTCGCTCCTTCATAGTGATAGGCTTTTGCCGCTCATTGAATTCTTTGTCATATGGGTCAGAGCCAGTTGTCGAATCCGTCATGTGCTGATCAGCAAGCTGCTTGGCTTGAAGTACGATTTGTCGATTGTGGTAGTCTGCAAGCGCCTTGCCAAGATCATCTTTGTTCAACCCATCAGGACCGACAAGCCAAGACCGCATGATATCTCTCTTTTCTTGCTTGTAGTGGTCGGCTTCCATGCGAAGGACACCATTGAGTAGACAGCCGGCGCAGGAAATGTGTGGGCTCAGACCTGTCTGGCGTTCCATGATGTGAGTGTATGAGAAGAAGATTCCCATAAGACTCTCTTTACAGGTGGTACACTTATGAGATGTGATAGCCCTGAAAGAACATCAGCAATGTTAATAGAATAGCTGAAAGACCCCGACACTTACCAGAGAGCTGGATCTATCTCGGCCTCTCCTGGTTTATCCAGCTTTTGCTTGACCTTTCCCAAGGAACCTCCTCCTAGTCGATTGACTTGCTTCAGCTTTTCAATTTTCCCACCTGTTCGGTGGTAGTTGACCATAGCAGCAACCTTCTTGAGCGTCTCAATATTCATGGCCTTCTCGTTTGATTTATCTTTGTCGTGTGCTAGGGGAGTCATGAATGCAGCGATTGTCTCTTCAATTTCGTGGCAAGGGCCATGCTCCATCCATTGCCGAAACATGCTGTGCTTGCTTTCGAAATCAATGCCTTGGCTTCGGGCCTTGGGAATAATCTGAATTATTAGGCACCAGACGGCCCGAGTCGTGTCAAAGTTCCAATTGTCCCAGGTCACACCATAAGCTCCAACGGAGTATGGGTTGCCCGGTTCCTCGACTGGACCTAGGTGGAAGTTGGGGTAAAAGTCCAACGATACTTGGTTCTCCCGCTCTAGGGGTCTATCGGTCTTGATAATATCGAGAAGCTTCATAGTCTCCCCAACATGGACCAACTGGCATTTGTAGATCCCCAGGATCTTCAAATTCCTCATCTTAGGAATCAGGAGACTGAGAAGGTCTGTGGTTAGGAAAGGGACTCGATGGAGTTGGAGATTCTGGAAGTAATCGGCAAAATTGTTGATGGATACACCTGTTGACCAATCAGCGTGCCTCATAAATCTCAAGACTTGGGGCACTTACACAACTTATGAAGATTTTGCATTTGCACAACATATGTTGCCGGGCCGGTCTCGCGTCTGACTGGAGTAACCATAACAATTGGGGCGACCGATCCTTGGTCGAATGGATCTTTGGGTGCGGCCTCACCAGTTCTCGGCCTTTCACAATTATGAAAGTAACCTTCAGTCATGTCCCACGTATCCTACGCAGTCAGCGGAGTGGTTATGAAAGTCCCGAAAGACAACTTACTATATTCCATCTCATGATTCTCCATGCTTCCTTGCAGGTCGCAGAGAACTTCCAGGCAGCGTCATGATGTTGGAAAAGCAGATGGCAAACCTTCTCCAAAACAACATCGTTACTGAATAGCTTGACAAACAAAAAGGAGCTTTGAGTTGCTTTTGGCAGTGTGAACTGGACATTTTCGTTGAATGTGTAAGGTGCCTAGGAAATGTTAGTCTCAGGCTGAGAACAAGAACTACTGGTTCTTACCGTGGAGGCCAACTTTGATGGAGTGCCTTTCCATGGCCAGCCAACCAAAGCCTTGTCGACTCTCTCCTTGAGCAGTTCTGCCTCAGTCTTAGGCGGGGTAGTGTCAATCCACTCTGGAATTTTCCCCTCCTCGTATTTTGTGCTGATACCGTCCGGCCATCCAGTTGGCTCGGTCTTGGAAATTACCACTCCACCTATTCCCCAACCTCCCTCCAAGACCGCTGGATTAGCTTGGGAATCTGGAGCATGCGCAACTCTGATGGCCCCATTTTCGTTGCCCCAGGCCAATCCCCGATCAATTGCAGCTTGCTTTTCTTCTTCGGTGACAGCCCAAGTCTTCCCACACAACGGGTCATGGTTTTTGAAAACTTTTGCTGCCGCAGCTGCGTGTTCTCTTGCACGCTTCTTAGCTTTCTTTGTTGTCGGATCGCAAGCCATTGTGCAAATGATCTGAATATAAGTCAATTTACGTTGGCCGGAACAAAACGTAGATAGGTTATGGAGTTCAGGTTGCGGAGAAATACTGAAGGAGGTGCGCTGATGGAAATTAAATAATGTTATTGAGGGTATTGATAAACAACAGAGAAGGTAATGTAAAGAAAAATATTATGCAAGTGGGTAGATGTTTGAGAATAGCAGGAAAGGTGAGCGATGCAAGGGTTGTGGCAAATTTATGAGGAGTCTTGTTTGAAAAATGCTTAATGATGTGAAGGGGGGGTCAAAGGTCTGATTATGAGACTTAAACATACCTTGTTTGATGTGGAAGTGACGAAGAGTTGATTGATAAAGAGATTGTTGACGAGGAGATAGATGATTAGGAGAGGTGCTTTTATTAAAGAAGGAACAGCTTGTAGACGAAGCCGTTCCTATTGTAATGCCAATGGTGGCCAGGATGAATTGTTGGATTAGGACTTTGAAAAAGTTAGTATCCTGCTATGTGACCTGAAAATATCAGAGCAGTGAACGATTGAGATATCTTGAAAGGGGAAGGGGAAGGAAGAGGGTTCTGAAATTATCAAAGTCGTAAACGGCTAAGCTATCTTGAAAATAGAAGTAAAAGGAAGAGGCTAATAGGTAGCGCGAGGTAAAATAAGGATAAATGCTATATTGTATTGCTAGAAGAAGCATCTGAGACGGAAGGTTATGGAGAGCTAGTGCCTGTCTTCTGTAACCAGGTTCTGGCAGTGCAACCCAGCAATTTAATACAATCCGAAGAATCCACATGAACGATGTGGGCGGACTAACGGTTACAGCAACGAATAACTAAGCCAAGTAAGGAACTGGACAAAATAATCGGCATGTGCTCACATAAGCCATTAACCTAACGGATCCTGAGTTCCAAAGAGGCATATGCTACTAGAAGCAAGGGGACAAACCCCTTTAATAGGGACAGATATATGTAATGAATGTTTGAGATCCACAAGAAGATTTTTCTATGGGCAGTTGATAGCAAGATATCATTACTTGAGTTGACTTTGTCAAGGCTCGGATGCAATCCCAATGCCTTTGATTCTTATGCAAGCACTAGAAATGCATGCGAAATGAAAGAGTTGGAAGCGGACAGCCGTGTCACTCATAATTGTGAGAATCTCCAATAGTAAAGAGCGAGTGGGCGGTTCTGAAATACAAGCCGATGCCATTAGAATAAAAGAGAAATAACCAAAGTCTTCTGCTAAGCACGAATAATGTTTGAAGGAAAAAATAAGAGGAAGCGAGAATAACCACAGGTTGAGACATTGAAGCAGGTGCAAAGGAAAAATTAAAGGGGAAGCGAGAACTCTTACTAATTAAGGAGTCAAGGCGGTGCGAGAGAAAGTTGAGGGGGAAGCGAGCACAACCGCAGATTAGGACTTTGAGGCGGGTGTGAAGGAAAATAATAAGGGGAAAGCGAGCATAACCTAGATATAAGCATTGAGGCGAGTATGAAAGAGAAAGATAAGGGGAGGCGAGCACTACTCCAGATTAAGGCATTGGGCTGGTACAAGAGGAAAAGATAGGAAGCGAGCACTCCTCTAAACTGAGGCGGCTGCAAACGTAAAGGATAAGGGGCAAACGAATGGTATCCCAAATTGAGCAGAAAGCGAAAGTGAACGATGTCCAATTGAGAAAGTGAACGATGCCCGAATACGAGAGTGAACGATGTCCGACTACGAAAGTGAACAATGTTCGAACACAGTGAACCTTGCGGTTGGCTGATTTAGGAAGCCCATTTTGCAAGTACACTAACAATTCTTTGTGAAATGCACAACACTGGCTGGCGTTCTTTCTGCAGCTGCAAATTACGACCTGAGAAGAGCAGATCTAGGATCTAGAATCGCTAATGCAGAGGAAATGGGGAGTAAAGAAATTGCATACACGTACCCAAGGTGAGTGAAAGAATATCACTGAGAATTCCAACGGACTTGATAGGTTTGGGAGATATTGAATGTTAGTTCAACTTGAGTGCGCTGAGTATTCGGTGGAGGTGGCACGGATGCGAGACGGCAGGGCTTGGATAGGGTTGAGTTGTATGAGCGATTACTTTGTGAAGAAAAGGGTTTGTTGAAGAAGTAGATGTCGAGGTAAGAAGTAGATGTCGAGGTAAGAAGTAGATGTCGAGGTAAAATGTTGGCGTGGTGGAAGAATGAAATCGACGAGGAATAGTGGTTGAAGAGAGAATTATTTTACGGAAGGACGAAGGAGTTCGTCGAAGAGGTGTAATTGTTAGGAGATGCAGTGGTATGAACCTAGAAGCTTGAAAGAGGAGATATCAAATCTCGGGATAGTCCTCTCGAATAGTCGAACTTGATCCTCGATGGGATAAATGGTGGTAGCGAGATGAACGAATATCGAGATTGATGTTGTGCTCCAGGTGTTAGCTACACGCTCGGTGAAGGCGACATCAAAATGTGATGTGGTTTTTGGATGGTGAGGTTGCTATCGAGAAATGGAGGAAGAGTAAGATATAGGCAGGAAAGGTGGACTCGGAAATGAAGGATTCGGGGTTGCGAGCCCTAGTTTATTTTGATCTAGAATCGAAATGGGCACGCATCGACTATCCAAGCCTTGGGCAGAGTCTGATGCTGTCGAATTTCGAGTGTCGGTTTCTAAATCGAGATTGTTGAAAGTTTTGGTTACGGATGAAGAGCAGATGGAAGAGTCGGAGTGTGGACGTCGAAGGAAGGCAGCCGCGCACAGCTGAATCTGAATCAATGTTCGTTGAGTGCTCAAACTTCCCGCCGCTAATATGAAATCAGAAGAGGCCGAATGTTGTTGAGGTTCGGAGAAGCAACGAAAGACCGGTTGGATCTAGAGGTGATCTTCTTGGGTGGAATCAAAGGAGCACTTGAGATGATACTTCCGTGGATCTTTGAGAGATGAATGTGTGGGATGATGTAGGGCGAAGCGAATAACGAGCGGTGTGAACTTAATGATGAAATATGTTGAAGTGTATGTGAATGTGCTTGGAATGTAAGGAGTGTAATGATGAGAAAATTGTTTGAGTGGATTGTCAAGTGATGGATTGCGATATGGACGGAGAAAAGAGCGAGGGTAGAACATGTACGCCAAATCCAAAATCTTGGACTTGAAGAAATTGTATCCCTGAAGATTCTTTCCGCTTACAGACACCCTTACCGTGCGACTTCCGTCCTTGACGGAGCTCCCACTGGAACGCAGACGGGTGTGTAGATGAATTGCTGAACGTCAGGGTGAGTCGAGGTTCAACATGGAGCTCGAATTTTGGTACGAAAGTTGGTGTCGATCACAGCCAGTTGCGGTGGAGAAAACGCGATTCATCAGGAGGTAAGGAGCATCCTAAACGAGAAAGAGGGGGGCGAATCACGTGCGCGCGAAAATGATATTTCTCAATGAATGTGCCCGCTGAGAGCAAGTTACGCTTTCAAGTTCCCAATCAAGAAGTTCCCTCTATTCGCAATAACATGATGACAAAACTCGAATTGATGGTTTTACCCATGTCTCATCAAGAGTGGGTAAGGAAATTGTCTTCTCCGCAGCCCAGACAAAAAAAGCATGATTTCTTCAACCGCCCGGACGGGAGGCTTCTCACTGGCCAGCTCGTCTCTCTCGTCACAGCGTCGGTCCATCGTTCCGATCAATCTACCCACCAAATTCGGGACGCAGTCGGAATCTAGCGGTGAGGGGTTGAAATCACGCGCTGAAGTCGACCCCCCTATCCATCTAGAGTTTGGACTCCAAGCGCTTTGATGTCGAGACAACTCATTGAAAACCTCTGTTTGATGGGACGTTCCATCCCGAATTTCAACCGATACTTGGAAGTAATTCTTTTCACGAAACGGGGAGAGTGTTTAGAAATAACCAAGGACAGTTGTGATGAGAAGAGAAATAGAACAGCAAGCCTGCAATAACCGAAAAAGAGGCAAAACTCAGTGAAAAGCGAGTCATGTTGACCTCTTCTCCTCTTTTCATCCAAATCTGCTGAGAACCTGATGATTTGATCTCCAATTAGACCTAGTCGCCTTATCTGTCGGTCAGCGGCCTTACGAACCTCCGTATGTCCCTTAATATTTTCCCGTCTCCTGATACGCTGTCGCCATCTCCCCAGGCATGTCGTGTCGGCAGTCGAGACCAGAGCGTATGCTCATGCTGGCCGTTGACCGCCCTGCAGCGAATGGACTCGAATAACTGGCTTGAGATGCATTATGACATGACCCTGGTAGATCTGCCAGACAATCGAAATGCAGACCCCGCGATAAACGGTGCGGCGTTCGAGAGTGCTGAAGCGAGAGCCGAAGGGCTGGCCGGGAGGTTGGAGGTTGAAACAATTGCTTTTGAGTGCAGGTCGAGATGCGTCGAATCCTGGAAAGCTGCTTGAACACGCTTCTTGGAGGGTCGGAGCAGAGGAGGCAGATGTCTCGTTGAAATCGAGTGGAGCGGTGGTCCGCAGATTTATGAAAAACTTATCTCTGAGATAACTGGAGGAGCGTGGAGTCGTGGACGTCGATTCAGGGTTGCTTCGGGCGAAGTTAGCGGAGAAAGTAGCGCTGCAAGATTGGATGACTAGCAGCCGCTATGCCTGCTCGAGCACTAACGTCTGCTTCTGCCGGGACTTGGAGTCTTGGACGCACCTGTGGGCACCTGTGGGCCGTTGTGGGCCCTTGTAGGGGGTGCACGGGGTTGTTCGCTGATGCAGGGAAATTGAGGTCTGAAATAGAGGCGCCAGTGAGACGACCCAGCAACGCCTTCGCGAGTCCGCTCCCAGGAGAGCCGTCCAACAGCAGCTCCGCAACCTGCAGAAGCAGGCTGGATGGCTGCATGGTGGCCAAAGGGCGGCCAGAGGTTCGCAGCACTTGCTCTTCTTGAAACGAAACGCCCCGTCTTCCGCAGAGGACCGCGAATACCCTTTCTATTATTAATGCGTGCAGCAGCTTGCCAGCCTGCCAAGAGCCGTGTGGTCCTGAATTACGGAGTAATGGACTCGTGCCATTGAAACTTCCAGCGTCCCTCCCCTCCTCCTTGTGGCGTATCCCCGAATCGCCGCCGCCAGACCGTCTCGTATGGACAATTGGTGCTTCGTAAACCAGATTGCCGTACCCAGGTATTTTTGAAGACATCGTCCAAGTCACGGGTGTCAGAGGGGGGCGGACAAAGAGCTGCACTGCTCGGGCCACACGGCCCTTATCTTGTTTGGTGGCGTCAAATTTCGCAGGCTCTTCTTTTGGCGTTCGGGAGCTCGAATTCCTGGCTCGGCCGCGGTTGTTGGGTCAGCAAGATTCCATCGGCGTAGGAAAGTCTGACAGTCAGGCCCGTTAGTCGTTGCTCTCATCTCGGGGGCGAGGACGGGGGTCGTGTTGTACCGTTTAGTGTGAGGTCCTGGGGCATGTGAACGTTTGCCTATGGCCATCATGCAGCGCCATGGAGGGGTGCTTCGAGAGGGTGGGAGGAATCATCCCTTGGCTGGCGGTGCAGGCCAATGAGGCGCCGGGTCTGCCTTGCGGAACAAGGCGTTGCTGCATTTCAAACAAAGTGCTCGCATGATCAGTCGTGACGATCTTGCAACCTTCGATGGCGTGTTGGTGGTGGGCACCTCGAGGGGACGACTCGAGATACTTTCGCCAACGGTGGATGCACACCCAAGGGGAGAGCAGACTCGTGTTGTTCATGCAGGACCCATCTTATATCAGCAGATCACCGTCATCGCGGCTGGAGGAAGTGTGAAAGTGTGAAGCTGTGAGGCTTTGATTGTGTTTGCTGGGGACCGCAGCCAGACTGGCCGTCCTTGAACTAGTAGAGTTAAGATTCCATTTGCGCGGCAATCAGCGTAGCGAGCGCAGCCTTTCTGCTCTGGCATTTCCTCGCCTGGCACTAGCCTGTCTGTCTGGCCTGCCGTCGCTTGTCTTCCAGCCTCTCGCTGATCGTGCTTGCTCATTTCTTTCATTTCGCCTAGCGCGGCGCCCTTGCTACGAAGCAATAAAAACTCCCGCCGGCCGCCATCCAGCTTTTTCCTCCATCCCATCCCATCTCTTGAAAATCACAGGACTTTTCCACTCTTCCATCTCCATCTCCATCCCATCAGCAAACACCTTTGTTCATCCAAACAGTCCCCTTTGACCTACCATCAACATGTCTGAAGTCGCAAAGCCTGTTGAGGAGCCTGTTGCTGCTCCTGAAGCTCCTGTCGAAGCTCCAGCTGCTGAGGCTGCTCCCGTTGAGACCACAGAGGCCGCAACTGAAGTACCTGCAGCCACTGAGCCAGCAACGACGGAGGAAGCTCCTGCTGCCCCAGCTAAGGAGGAGGCAAAGCCGCCTGCGGAGGACGGTACTCTTGGCTACAAGGGACCTGGCCTGCTCAAGTAAGTTTTTTTTGTTTGCCTGCTTCAATCTCCACTCTACGCAGCAACAAGCTTTATTTGCTCGGTTCCCGCTTCGAGTTCCAGTTATTCGTCAACCTGGAGCTCGTTGCCCTTGGTTGTTTATTTACACGGCTCCACGGCAGTTGTTACGTCGCTGCTCGCTACCAACTCATTAACGCACAATCTCCGCGCAATATGACACCATTTTGTTGATGACCGTGGGCTAATTTTATGCTGCAGGAGCTTCATCTTCCAGAAGAAGTTTTTCTGGTTCGGAACTGAGCCTGTTGAGCACAAGTCTCTTGCAAGCTATCTTCGCGGCGAGAAGCAGCAAGAAGTTGCCAACAAGAACGCTGCCTGGTCATCACATACCGGAAAGGGTCTCTTGTACTTTAGCAAGAAGCCCACTGAGAAGGCCACTCCAGCTGGCATCATCAACCTGGTATGTTTATTCCCGCTGAACATGAGTAATCTTACTAGATCATGCGCTGACTTTTCCCCTTCTCCAGTCCGAAGTTTCCGATCTCACCCCAGATGGCACTGTCGATTTCTCATTCAGCCTTGGCGGACACAAGCACACTTTCCAAGCAACCACCCTCTCTGAGCGTGACAGCTGGCTCGTCGCTTTGAAAACAAAGATCGAGGAGGCCAAGGAACTTGCAAAAACCGTCCCCGAGACCGAGGAATACAAGAAGAGCCACAGCGAGTTGACGAAGCCAGTCGTTGCCGCTGCTGCCGTACCAAAGAAGAGCGTTGACGTCAAGGAGGAGAAGGCCGAGGCCAAGGAGGAGAACAAGGAAGAGAAGAAGGAAGAAAAGAAGGAGGCTCGCAAGAGCCGAAGCGCATCCCGCAAGCGCAACTCCATCTTTGGTAGCTTCGGGCTTGGAAAGAAGGAAGAGAAGCCTGAGGTTGCCAAGGAAGACACCCCAGTTGCACCAACCACTGAGGAGCCTGCTGCTCCAGTTGAGCCCGTTGTTGCTGAGCCTGTCGTTGCTGCTCCAGAGACCACTGAAGCCGCCCCAGCAACCGAGCCTGTCGCTGCTCCGACCGAGACCAAGCCAGCTCCTTCAAAGCGCAACAGCATCTTTGGAAGCCTCAAGTCTTCGTTCGGCAAGGAGAAGAAGGCCTCCACTGAGGCCCCAGTCGTTCCTCCCAAGGATGCTGAGCCAGTGAGCGAGACTGCTCCCGTCATTCCCCCAGTCGAGACCAGCGAGACACCCGTCGTCGCCGAGACCGAGGCCGCTCCCACCACCAACGGGGAGACCAAGGTTGCCACTGAGACCCCGGCTCCTAAGACCCGCAAGCAGTCCCTCCCATGGTTGAGCAAGAAGGAGAAGCCAGCCACCAGCGACGAGGAGGTCGAGAAGCCAAAGTCCCCGTTCGCCAAGCTCCGCGATACTGTCAAGGGCAAGACCTCTCCCAGGGCTCCGAAGGCCGAGAAGCCAGCCGAAGCCGCCAAGGAAGAGACCGCCGCTCCCGCTGATGCCACCCCAGCTCCAGCTGCTGAAGAGCCCGTTGTCTCTGAGCCTGTCCCAGTTGTCCAGCAGACCCCTGCCCCGGTTGCCGCCTCTGCATAAATTCGCAACTCACCTTTCGAATCGCATGGTTTTCAGTGATGGAGGAACGAGTTCATTGTCGTCGGGAAAACGGATCTCCTTGAAATACCCCAAGATTGTTGATTGATTGATACCACTCTCATTTTTTTGCATTACTGTTGTCGTTGTCGTTGGTCGCGCTGCATTTCTGCTGCGTATTGATACCCCTATACCCAGACTGTCCTTCTGCAATCTGCCACTAGGGCAACCCCTCCGCTAATACCTAATAAAAGTCTCCTTGTTGTCTGCGAACTAGCCGTATCCTTCGCCGTGATTAATGTTTCATGTGAATGTGACTTGTGCAATTAATACTTTACGCTCCCAAGTGCAGCCCCCTCCCTCAGCCAAGTAAGCTAACGACTGCCAAGTTGGCTCAAAGATCTCTAATAGAAGCTAGTTCATAAAATGTCTCAACGTTGATCTTACTCCATCCGAATGCTCCACATTTCTTGGTACAAGGAACGATTTCTCTAACTTCAGAAGAAAATGGAAGTGCCTTCACTATTTCTCTTTCTCACCCCACACCATGTGTTGATATCGCGGGATGGACGAGGGAGGCACGTGAGTGAAGCGTGGCAGAAATGTGGAACGTCAATGAGTGTCATTCACATTTACAAATTTAGGAAATTTAGAAAGGCGATGTTGAGTGGTTCAAAAAAGTCGGTAATGGCTTCGGGGGCTAGGTTCTTCATCTTTGGAACAGCGTCAACGCCAGCGCTGTTATTTTGAATACTTTACCCTTGTGGACGAGCATCAAGCCCAAAGCCTCTATTTGAGAAAGGTGGTTAAGGTACCATGGCTTCTCGTAGTCAGCGTAGAGCCCAGCAAGTAAGTCCTGCCACTTATTCCCGACGATGTAGAAATAAGTTCAGCTGACCTTTGTAAACAGTCGCGACTCGATCGAGCACACGCCTTTCCATACGGACCAAACGATAAGCAGCCGAGGGCTCAGTATGACACCGATACGAGACGATGGGAAGGAAAGGAGCATAGTCGAGTGGAGTCCCCGCAGAAGTTCGTTCTTGGAATGGATTCCATGGCATCGGAGTCCGAGAGTGGCAGAGGCATTGAAATGGTGTCAGAGAATACCTTCCCAGGTCCTCTCTTCCAACATCCAATTGAGAAAGGACCCAAGCTCCTTGACCAGTTGGTTCAACCCCCTCTATCAACCTCGGGAAGTGGCTTCAGAATGTCCTACGACCATTCCCTCTTCGAGTTCTCGTCAACAAACGAAACGCCCAACAATTCCTCATTCATCTTTGACAACAATGAATTAGCAATGGCCTCGGCTGGACAGGCTGAGCATGACGAAATGACGATTTCAAACGCGTTGCAGAAGCACGACGATTCCTCCAACGAGAATATTGTAACGATTTGGGCGCCCATGGGCTATAGTGTTGGTATCTTCCGCGAAGTTCGGGATATTGAGAAGACTCTTGGATACGGTGGGACAATGGGCGATGATTTGACGATGGAGGATGACAGCGGCTTGAATGGGGATTCATCTGACTTGGATACTTCGACTACTGCAGCTCAGATGGGTAGTCCTCGCCCTAGTGGTTTCTGGCCGAAGAAGGGTGGAAGCAAGAAGAAGAAGGCAGCTAAGAACACTGTCGAAGCCCAGATGAGTGGAGTTAGCTCGAGCCCCGAAACAACGCGCTCCTGGAGAACGGGAAGGAGCAGATGAAAGAGGTTCGCGATACACAGTTCCAGGGAAGGGGAAAGCAGAGTTTAATGTGCGTGGACTACTCTTATGGATGGTCCTGGATGACTAGGGGAGATTCTTTCGACTGGAGAGTGTTGTGTGGCAATGACTGGGCTGCTCTTCTGGGTGGATGCCTTGCAATGGCTTGGGGAGACACTTTCGGCTGAAGACCGCTGCGTGAGGATGCCGGGAATGCTGATATAGATACCTTGGGACGATTCGATGGATAAATTCCAGCTAAGGAGTCTGTAGTGCTTGTTTGTAGCTTACTTCCTGCTGCCCCATGGCACAGTGCCACTTCCAGCACTTTACGTTCTTGGGTCAATCAAGTTGCTAGGCTTTGCGCCTTGATTTCAGATTTCCAGCTCCGTGTCAGACAACGTCGTGACTGAATATTCTGCAGGACCTCTACTTAGAAGGGGCAGCTACCTGGGATATTGGTGTCGTTTAATTTCTCCTGTGGTATCTCTTAATATCGCTTGACAATTTTCAAGCACCATACGAGAGTGGGGATCCGTAAGCGAGAGAGGAGAGAGGACGGGATCGATAACATTATGGATTATTTTCCTCCTTCCCCGAGTCTACCTTCTCTAAGATCTCCTTCCACCCCTTTGCACTTAAATTGTAGTTTCTGATGGTATCTCCCCTCAATTTTTCCACCGCCCAGGCCCCTCCCAAAAGGAGTCCCAGAAACAGTCCTGCAAGACTCAGAAACCCCCACACAACATCACTGTCCAATGGTGTGAGTTCCTCCCTACTCCCAGCATACTCGTGAAACCCCATAAGCGCTTTAAACCCCTCCATCAACAACTGTACCCTCCCCTCCTCCGCCGCCTTCATCATCGCCAGCACCAGCTGATGGGTCTCCACGCCCTCAATACCATGCTTAGGCGGCCTTTCCTCCTCCACCTTATCCCCTAGACTGACCTGCAACAGCTCCTCCACCAGATCAACACCAGCAAGAAGGCCATTCACGGGCTCTACAATCCTCGGATTAACATCCACATACCAGGCTCTCCCTCCCTCCAAAATCGCATCCATACTCAACGCCCCATGCCAACTTAACAACCACCCAAAGCCCTGCAAGTGCTCCCCCACAGCCTTTAACGGCAAACTCACCTTCTTACTCGCGCCCCCTCCGACCCCTTCTCTGACCCTCACACAAGCATGCCAAGCCCTCAGTCTGCCATGCTCAAAAACACCCGAAACCATCAACAAACTGCCCTGCATCTCCTTCTGCACCACTAGCTCCCCTCCATCATCAAAACACCCCTTCGCAACGAAATCTGCAATAATCGACGCCAGCTCATCCAAATTTGCCGCACGACGAACACCCGTGCTCGCCGTCCCAATCGGTGTCTTCACATACACTGGAAGTAAAGCCTCGCACTGGCTCAACGTCTCTAAACTCGAATTCAACACCACACTTTCCGGTTGCGGGAGCCCGGCATCAGATAATGCCTGACAAGCGGATACTTTATCCATCACTCTCCTAAGGCTTTCGAATTCCGGGACTGCGAATTTGACTCCGGTAGAGGCGAGAAGAGGAGAGGAAGCAGAGATGATGGACACTTGTTCTTGGGTGCAGAGCAGGACGTCAAATTTCTCGTCTCTGAGGACCTGGAGAGTGGCGTCTAACCATGTGTAAGGAGAGGCGGAGAAGGCGGGGACGGGGTGCGATTTTGTGGTGTGGGAGGTGAGGGTTGCGAGGAGGAGGAAGCTGGGTGGGGAGAGGACGTGGACCTGGTGGTGCTTTTGGGAGAGGATCGTGGAGACTTGACGGGAGGTCAAGCCGCTTGCGTCTGTGAGGAGGATCTTCATTTTGAGCAATGATGGGTGAGTGGGCTTAGATGTCTTATTTTTTTTTGGACCTTTAGAAGTAAATAGTAACTTTGGACAGTGAAGCTGGGGTGATATAGAGAGAGAGGTGGGAGCTAACATACGAGGTCTGCGAGGAGATCGCCTGACGTTGAGCCATGGTTTAGGGCTGCCCAATCAGAAAGGGTGGAGAGACGGCTGTTGTGCAGACTGACCCGATTCCACAGCGTCGCCCTCGGCAAGTCTTGAAAGAACATTTCGAGTTCCCCTGAGATGTGCATAATCGACGTTGCTTGTTGCTGGTCTGGAGTCGAGGCTCTTCAAGTAAGTCAACGTCTTGGCAAAACTCGACAAATCGCAATGCTCCACCACAAGCACAGAGAAAGGCAAAGCAAGTTTGAAAGCTTGTTCCTAAGGCATAATAGCCCATGCCACCCCTACAATCCGATCCCACGGTGCTGGGAAAATGTACCAGAGGTACAACAAATGCAATTTAGCGGCGCAACCGAACGCCTTTAACCCTTCCTCATCTGTAAACCAACTCCATGTTTTCTTTGCTTGGCAAAAATCAAAATCCTGCCCTAGAAAAGTAACAGTGTATCTGAATCTGAGGCGGAAATTCTTGAATGTAATCCTCCCATCTGGCATCGATCGTCCAAACTCTAATAACCCTTTCCCATTCAAATCCGGCCGATTCCAACGCAACAAATGGTATCTCAAAATGGCGAGCGATTTATTGAGTATTATATACAACCTCCACTCCCACCGCTCTATCACGGCAACTCATGCTGTTCATGGTCGACACCCAACTCAGCAGGACGGCCATGCGTCGTCTGACTTGGGAGTTCATGCTGTTGAAACCCTTGCTGGAACGGTGGCGCATCGCTATATTTCGCCGGATCATAGTACTGCTGTTGTCCCACTACTGGTGACATCTGCGTGCCAGGCGCAGCTTGTGCTTCTGCTGCTCTGGCTGCTGCTCCCTTCTTCTTTCCCCGCCGGTATGCCAAGAATGCCAGTGCTGCGATGGCGAGAACGACGATCGCTACGCCGACACCTATGCCGGCGTCTGCGCCGGGTGAGAGACCACTGCTTGAGGCTGTGATGGTCCCGGTGGCTGAAGCAGCGTTGCTTGTTGCGCTGACGGGACTGAGGGTGCCGGAAGCTTGAGAGGTGGTCTTGGACCTGGTAGCAGAAGAGAAAGATGATTTCGTGCTCGAGGACGTTGTTGAGGATCTCGTCGAGGACGTGGATGAGGATCCAACATTTTGGGCGAGGTTGCATCGAACTGTGGAGGATTGATTGAAATTGGCGGGGCACTATTTTGAGATGTGAGTACTCCTTCATCTGCAATATATTCAAGAAACATTACTGTTGTGAAAGGCGGACAACACGCGTCGGTCGTGCCAGCCGCGAGCATTGCTATGATGATGTTAGCGGTCAATTGCATTCACAGACCGCAATGCTTCACTTACTGCAAGGAACTGAATTGGATGCGGCACAATCGGACGGAGTATCGATGTAGCAACCGTTTGCAGATAAACAGCAGTATCCTGAACCCAGAATTGTTTGGCATTGCGGAAAGGCGGAATTTGTGTTGTTGGGTGTGCAGCAGAGTGTATTTCCTGGCGTACATATCGAGGTCTTCGTCCCGGGAATGGCATCAGCGCAGACATCCCTCTTTGTCAAAGCCCACTCTTGGTACAGTAAAGGCATCCTCGCCATTATTATTCCATACTGTTCTTCGTCATCAATCAATCCATCCATGGCAGTAACCAGACAGCATAGCGCTGCAAAAAGAAGCACAAATGCGCATTGAATCCGAAGAACCTGCATCGTTAAAGTTGTACAGCACCTCAGATCACAACGCAGACTCGAAGAAGGAATTTCAAAAACAGAAGACTGTTGGTCCAGCTGCGCTCCAGACTATTTAAGATTCCCAATGACAACCCGGATGTGGAATTTCCCCCCAGTGGTAGTAAGTGGCACAGCACATACAAAAAGCCTCGATATCGAGCCCAAGTCTTCGCTATCAGATCCAGCCAATCGAAGTAGCGAGAATCTGTGCCACTAGACTCCAAATATGCTCTTGGCTCCGTGGGAAGTCAGCACTAGCCGTAGGCTTTGCGTTCTCGTTGGGTTCGCAGGTGTCAGAGTGAAACGAAGATCATCTGTCACCCCTTTCTCTCTCCTCGCAGCCTCGAACAGACGCGAGACAGTTCTGCCCTCGAAACTACATAACTGTGCATATTACCTTCAACTCTGGCCCACAGTTGCCAGCGGTAAGAAATGCTCCAACTTGAAGGATTCATAATTCAGTGATTGCGCTTGTAGAGGCTGAGCTCCGTATGATGGCTAGCCGCCGGCGTTCATCTTGTTTTCACGTCGCGCTTGGAACTAGCATCAGCGCGAAGTGGACTTCTTCATCTTGGCCTTAGGTCTTGGTTGTCTCCGGCAGGGCTAATAGATACAATTGGCCAGTGTCGGTCCCCGGTACGAGGACTGGGAGCTAAGCAATTAAGGTTAGACTGCGAGAGCCGAGAGCCGAGAGCCGCCAGTCACAGCCTCGCGTGATCCGTTATTCAGCATCCCGGAAAATAGTAAACTGCGCCCCATCCTTCAAGGGGCTGGCCAGACTTGTGGTCTAGAAGCAGGCTGCAGAAGAACATCAGACCCAACACCTCAGCTGACCGGCCTACCTCACGCCTCGCCTTCATGCCGATTGGGATCAACAACCGTCATGAGCGATGATATGGGCATCTTTACGTTGTACGGCCGACGGAGGCTGCGTCGTGTCCTGTTTGGGTTCGGGGCGTTCGTTGTCATCGGTCTTGTTTTGAGAGCCTCCTGGCTTCGCCCACATGACTCCCCAATCACAGACATCTCAACCTCAGGCCCGAAAGCATTTGTTGTTGCAAGTATGAAGAGTGATGATACCAACTGGATTCAAGAACATCTTCCGGGCTGGAATCTCATTCGATATGTGGTCGATGACCCCAAGGCTCAGTACACGGTGCCTAAAAATAAGGGTCGCGAGGCTATGGTATACTTAACGTAAGTCTACACTCAAGGCTTATACATGATGGATTCTAAACATGCTTTACAGGTATATCATTGACCACTACGATAAACTTCCTGACGTCATGGTATTCATGCACAGCGAAAGATATCAGTGGCACAACGACGACCCAATATATGGTACACTCCTCGTCACCTAATCTCCAAGACGTCTAAAACTGATATATACTAGACGGAGTCCCACTACTACAGAGTCTCCAACTCCCGTACCTAATCTCCCAGGGCTACACCAACCTCCGCTGCGTATGGACCCTAGGCTGTCCCTCCGAGCTGAAGCTCACCGAGCTCCCTCAGGAAGCTCCCTCAGACCCAAAGTCTGCCAAAACGACTGAGATCGCCTATCCCGCCGCCTTCAAAGCGCTCTTTCCCGGCGAAGACCTCCCGGACGTGGTCGGCGTAGCATGCTGTGCCCAGTTCGCTCTAACTCGGCAAAAGATCCGCGAACGGCCGATCTCTGACTACCACAGGTATAGGAACTGGATTATGAACACGCATCTGGATGATCATGTCAGCGGAAGGGTTTTGGAGTACAGCTGGCACATCATTTTCGGTCGGCCTGCTGTGCATTGCCCGAATGCGAAGCTGTGTTATTGTAAGGTTTATGGGCTTTGTGGGTTGGAGTGTAGTGAGGAGGGGAAGTGTGGGGAGAGGTGGCCGTTTCCGCCTTTCTCGACGCTGCCGAATGGGTGGCCGGGGATTGGGTGGGATGGGGAGGTTATGAATGAGGAAAAGTTGGGCGAGTTGAGGAAGTCGGCTATGAAAAATGGGTTGGCGTGAGGGGACATCCGGTACGGCTTGGGGTTCATTCAGGCTGTCAGCATCACAAAACTGAAGCGCTGAAAGTATATTTTTTGGGACTTGGACATTGGTAGGATAGAGGTTGGGGTATGGCGTCTGCTTCGATTCGCGGCATTTGTGGTTGACTGCTTCAACTGCCTGGTCTGCCTCGAAGGACAGGCAAGACAGATTGGACGAATGTATTCATCTTGGAGAACCACAGAAGTTGGAAAGTCTGTATATGTAAAACAACGCATAAGGTACGTGTATGATAAGGTCGACCTCATGAGGTGCCCAGGACGGAGGAGGGCTAGGATATGAAATCATATTTGATGATTAGGCTGTCTATTTTCTCAGGTGTCTTCTGTTAGAATTCTTCAGCCGAGATCGAAATTTTCTAATGTTCTGAGGAAGTACTGTTTAAGAAAATCACCGTTTCCAGGGTTTCACAATCTCTCAACGTTCCTCATGACAACCACATTACCCCCCTCCACGCCACCTTTTACCAAAACATATTTGTTGGTAAAACTACTGCTCACCTCTTTCTTTCGCAACACGAAGCATCATGTATTCCGCGTCGCAAATCCTGACTCAAAAACATAAATGTGTCACTGCTAGGCAGCACTGCGCACTGCCCGTGACTCACCCCCCTCCCTCTCCTCACAATGCAAACAAGACAAACACCCTTCCCCCCTCTCCTATATAAACCCCCTCTCCTCTTCCAAAAGCCTTTTCCTCCTCATCTTCTCTGCCCTCAAGGCTAAGATCAAATGTAGTATCTGTTCTGCCCAGCTTAATCCCTGGCGCCGTCGCATTGCGACGTACCGTTCATTTCGGATTACCTATTTTTTGTTAGAGGGCGAGGTCTCTGTGCTTGCGCAGGGAGTGAGCCTGGTGTGTCCCTGGTATTACACTGTTTCCAGGTGATGCGAAAATTAGAGGCTTTTTCATTGCGTTTCCTGCTGGTGAGCGGGGCGTGAAGAAGAATTTTTGAGGGGGATCCGAAGGATGCTGTGATATATAGGGTTGTGCAGTACAGTACAGTCAGGAAAATGCAAAGATTTTGGAAATCTCATCCCTGAATACTCGTTTCGTTTTGTTTTGAGGCGAAGCTTTCATATCTGTAATTAAATGGTCTCCCAAACGCCACGCTGGGTATGTAAGTCAACAAAACTCCGTAAGACCATGCTATGCATTTCATAATCCATCACCCCATAAGACAATAGGAGCATCAACCGAACCCCTCTGTGATTTGATTCGATTAGGATTATAATTATCACATGAAAGTAAAAACTTATGAATTTCTTAAGTAATAAGGCCTGGCTCTAGGCTTAGAAAGCAAGGTAAAGGGTTCTTATTCCGAGAATACTAAACTAAGAAGAGAAGTATGTCCTTCGTACAGGTGCGCACCGCAGGTGTGACGGCTGGCGTCACATGGTGGTTTCAGGCTAGGTCTCAGGCTACTTTAGGCTAAGCTCGGCGTTTTAGTGGCTTTGGTCTTACCTACTTATCCACTACCATGCCCACTCCTCTCCATCTCTCTTTCTTTACCCGTTCGTCCAGTTTCCACTGGTGGAAGAATGTACGGACGGGTAGCTTTAGATAATGTGACGGCAGGGCGGAGCAATGGACGTATGGCACAAAGATCTCTTTTCTTGTCTTGTAGAATCTAAAGCTAAAGAGAGAAGGGGAAGAGTGAGGCATCGCAGGAAAAAAGATCTTTATGCCATACGTCTATTGCTCCGCTCCGCCGTCACATTATCTAAAGCTTCTATGTTGCATGGCACTGCACTCCAGTCACGTGGGAATATATCACGTGATAATACCCACTGTATTTAGCTCTGACAATCCGTGCCACACCTCTCTCTCCCATCGATATCTGAAATAACTATATTACATACACCCGCATTTACTGCAACATCCTATATCCTCGGTAGCGGGTATAATATGCGATAGCCTGCAACTTAGCCTAAAATAACCATGTGACACTGTCCGTCATATTAGGTGAGCATGCGAAATAGCCAAGCCCGATATAGCCTAGCATATTGCGTCTAAGTAACACGTGATAGCCATGGCACGTGTAATAATATATTTTAACGCCTTCGTCTTCGCTTACGAAGCGGTGCTAGGCTAGATTCGGTTAGGATAGCTTTAAGCGGCCCTAAATACGGCTAGCCCTAACCTTTTTTTTGTCTTATTTCCGCTTCTTAGGTTGAGAAGTCACGTGCTTAAACACATGACAAATAATTAAATATACTTAAATTATATTTGATTATAATTATTAAGTATGATTTGGTGAGGGACTATATGACTTGATTTAACTTAATTAGGAGGCTCTAATCTAATCAAATCAAATCATTTGACACACTGAGTATGAATCGCAGCTGATGGTGCTCGAAGTTGGAGCATCATTGTTCTCGTGCTTCGAATGTCGTTGTACTCGAAATTTTAGGGAAATGAGAAAGATATCTACATACATTGTTGGCCATACATCTTCTCAGCCTCTTGAAATCTTGTATACACCTCTTTGAAATATTGTTGCTCTTTCGAGTTCAAACTACATGGTTTCCTGACTAGACATTCAGAGAATTTATACTATATGTCCTCTTGAGGTTGATTAGAAATGACTTCGGGGCACAGTTTTGGAAGTACCTTTGGGTTCAATAGGCACGGTGAAACCCTTGAAATCTTCAGCAAACGAATCACCTGGCCCATCTCGGTATTATGCGTTTCTTTAGACCAGGAGTGACTGCCGCCGAAATTGTTGTGGAAAGTTGCTTATATCAGTAGGATATCAATGTGGAGGTGATCAAGACGGCTCCCCCAGCCGGATTAAGGGCCTTCTTCTCTCATCTCCGTCCATCTTAGTCCGGAGTCCTGGATCCCTCAAGCCCTGCCAGTTATCATTTACAAGTAAGCTGCAGCGAGGACCCTTCTTAATTTTGTCCTTCGTGTGATTTCGCGATGAGCTGAATCAGACAGACTTCCTTAAGACACTGCCACAATCCTTTGTCGCGATGCCAAGCTACAACCGTAGGGATCGAGAAGCAGCACCACTTGGGCTTGTGAATGGCTCACGAGCCAGCTTTGGGCAAAGTCAAATCAAATTGGGACATAGCAAACAAACAGAAAGCAAGCTAGGACTCGAAGATTCTATTCTTCGATGCAAACCATGCCCAAGTATAAATCTATGACCAAGGTCTCTCTAAACATATGCCATCAAAACAATCAAGAATTCAAATCATGAAACCATGCTCTACAAAAGAGGATTGGATCTGTACTCCGGTACGACAACGTTATTGCCTTTTGCAGCGTTCTTCTCTTGGTCGAGATCGTTTTCGACTTCGGCATCTTGCTCAGCGAGGAATTTCTCTGCTTCGAGAGCTGCTATGCATCCTGAACCTGTTATATTTGTTAGCAAATGTAAAAGAGATAGAGTCTGGGGACTTACCGGCACTGGTAATAGCCTGTCTGTATCGCTTATCCTGCACATCACCTGCAGCAAACACTCCCTCAATGTTGGTATAACTCGTTCCCGGTTTTGTCACAATATATCCCTCCTCATCGGTGTCAATTTGGGTCTTGAACAGCGCCGTCGCAGGATCATGGCCAACGGCATAGAACAGCCCGTTCGCTTCCAGGGTCTCCAGCTTCCCAGTCTTCACATCTTTAACAACCATATGGCTCATCAATCCCTTCTCGTTGCCCTTGACTTCGTGACCAACAGTGTTGAATTTCACAGTGACCTTCTTGTTCGCCAGCAATCGTTTCGCCATGGTCTTCGAAGCCCTCAACACATCTCTTCTAACCAGAACAATGACATGCGATCCGTATTTCGTCAAGAACATAGCTTCTTCAGCGGCCGAGTCCCCACCACCAATCACCACCAGGGGCTTATTTCTGAAAATCGGAACAGCACCATCACAGACTGCACAGGCGGAGATTCCATTCTGCCAGTATTTTTCCTCTCCTGGGAGACCCAATCGTCGAGCTGAGGCTCCTGTTGCGATGATGATCGCGTCCGCGGTATGGGGTTCTTTGTCTTCTTCGTATTCGGCCCAGTATTTGAAAGGTCGTTTCGAGAGGTCTACTTTGGCAACGGTTTCGGTGATGATCTGGGTGCCGAATCGTTCAGATTGTTTGCGCATGGCATCCTGTGAATGTTAGTATGTCAACATACGGTACAGTTTTGGGGGAGATCTACCATCAATTCAGCCCCACCAATGCCATCTGGGAAGCCAGGATAGTTTTCAACGTCCGTAGTAGTTGTCAATTGTCCACCTGCTGCAATGCCATTTGCAAGGAAGCCTTCGTAGAGCACAGCTGTCTATTTATTAGTAACATTCCGTGAACTACAATTAAGGGCAACATACGCTTCAATTCGGCTCTCGATAGGTACACAGCTGCTGTATGTGCTGCAGGGCCGGAGCCAATGACTATTCCAAACCAGTCAGTATATGTCTAGCTTCACGGCAGCCTTGTGGCCACTCGCAGCCTCGTTGGAAGACCATCCAGCTGAAGGGAGAACTCACTAACAACCTTGCTGTGCATCCTTCTCTCCGCGCTCCTGACTAGGAGACTCGCACTATTCTTCTTCTGTACCGGCTTCTGTTGTATACTCGCTGCAGCCGCAATCGAAAGTCCCGAGGCACCAGAGCGCAAAGTTCGTTTCAGCGCCGAGGAAAACAGCTTGACCGTCTTTTCTCTGTCGTCTTTTAACGTCAATTCTTCCTTTACGAGTCTCGTAATGACGCAGTGTCGCGCATTTGTAGTTGGAGAGCAAGTTGAGGATGAGGAATCGAGTGGTTTTCTGTTGTGGGGAGAACGTTCTCGTGTGCGGTTGATTTCTAATTTGTCGTGTTGTTTTCGTGCTCCCGCCAGGAACGCGAGTGATTCCAAACCCAGGCGGTCTGGCCAGCCCAGCGGCCAACCCCACTCAGCCTCGCTCTGGTGGCTGTCGCCATCCTGATCAGTCAGCAGCAAACTCAAATACTGGGACAGCGCCGAGGCCCTGTCCAGGCAGTGGGTCTATATTTTTCATGTGCTTGAGGCTGAGGTTATCTTGAATCTTGAATCTTCTCTCTAGCCACTGAGGCCCGAGTTGGTCCACCTTGGCTTCGAGCACGGGGACAGAAAGATTTGTAGCCCCTCGTCCGACTCTCCTCGTACGGACTCTGCACCCTGTCTACAAGTACCAGGACCGCTGTTCATGAGAGCTATGGTTTCGCAAGTCCGAGCACCATTAAGCAATTTCATGAACCCGTGCAAGTGCAGGCTGTAGCATGGCTTGTGTGCAATTTGTGGACATCAAAACCTAGAAAGGTGGCTTGTTTCCGAAAAACCGCTGGACTTCTGTCTCATTCGAAGTCCTGATTTCGGAAGGTTAAAAGTCTATTCCCACCTCAAATACAAGAACGTTACAATGGCCCTTAAAGCTCGCACAAGCACTCTCATATATGACGGCAAAACATAAATTTCTTCATCATTACCCTGATCTTTCACACAACTTGTACACCATCTCGTCGACCAGCCTGACCACAAAGGTACAGCGCATGAAACGGTCCTTCTCGGGTCTAACGGAACTCGAGTCCAACTCCATAAGCAGCAAGGGAATCAACTTTGTATAGATTGTTTCCGCGAGATCTGACTGTATCATGTCAGTCAAAGTTGGTCTGAGGAATGCCCTGGAAATGCACATATATTTGGATTTATCTTCAGCTTGGATGGCGCTGTGGTTCGACGAATGCTACCTTCTCCTGTCAGATTGTACAGTGTTGCATGCCTACAAGAAAAGCCAGCTTGGGCACATTTAACCATGTTACTTGATTGGATGGATCAAACTTCAACTTTTATGCGTTCAGAGATGCCGAGGACAAGTTATTTGAGGTTCGAGGTCTCTTATCAGCCTACTGCAGCTGAAAGAGATCCGGGTACGAGTGGTCACGTGACATCAAATGTCAACATCAACGGTGCTTGAACTGCTCGTATCTTGCACCAAAAATATGCTTTCTTCTTTCATGCCTTGCAGTCATGCAGTTGCAGTTGCAGTTGTAGTTGCTCGGACAGATGTTGCGGCGAAGCAAGGGCTTGACGCCTTACGAGCCTGCGCCCGTAAGTCTGTGCTTTTCAGGCCTGAAGCCCCCCGAAGGAACTTTAAACTTTCTCAATTCCAGGGATTTTGTTTCTAAATTCAAAGCCTAAATACATCAAGTATAATTTTCGCAGAGAACTATATTCTACAAGGTTCTATTAAGTTGTCCTTTCGTACTACTTAATATTAAACTGCGCCTTTTGAAGAAGGAGCAAAAATTAAGCGATAAAACGAGCCTAAAAAGCACAGGCTGACGGGAGCAGGCCGTTACCCGCGAGGCGAGTTGGGATCAAATTTGGTGGGGCAAAAAGGGGGGACCAAGCTTCTCTCAACCACCCCTCTCTTCGCAGACACTTCCAATCCACCCCCATCGACGAAGCTGTCGCTCCAGCCAGTTCTCGCCCCTCTGAAAACTGGATGCTGGCAGAGAGTCCCCCCGAGGTCACTTCGTACCACTGCAGTCGGACAGAGACACAAGATGCTTCGATTTGAGAGCTGCATAGGAGATTGAGATGCGGCTTGGAGGGGTGCACTCGACCTTCAAGAAACCGTGCATTTCAGGGTAAATCCCGAACCTTGATTGTTCCCCCAGGTTTGAATTAGCCTGATTTGCTTCAGCAAGCAGATTGGAGGATTGCCATGCACACCATACGATGCGCGTCTCAGATCGGAACCGGTCCGTGCGGAGATCTGAAGCTCTACAAACCTTACAGGGCGAAAGCAGTTTATCTCACTTCCTGCTTAAGCAATTGACGAGACTCTTGGGATCGAGTGATTCAATTGAGAAGGCCGTGTTAAGGCGATCTATGAGTGCTCAGCAGCATTCAAAAAGCTTGATATTTGGCAATGGTAACAGGCATTGGACCGTCGTTGAAGGTTGCGTGCTTTTGCTATCCCACTCCGCCACGACATGCCGATGTACTTGCTCAAACGGTTGTGCGCCATCGATAAGGTTTCGAAATTCCGGCTGCCACCCTGCACTATCTTGTGTATATCTAAACGGGTGGCCTTTGCTTTGCCCCCCTCCTCGAGACTGAACACTATACCAAAGAAACTTCGTTCTTTGCGCCAGTCCTTGTGACTGTGCTTGTTTTCCAGATGTCGAAAGAACAGCTTCCAGATGAGGCCTCTACTATCGAAGGGGCCTCTCCTAAGGAGTCTACAGATACATTCTTCTCAAAGTCTGGAACGCCCTCGGAAAAGTTACTCATTCAGAGCCCACACAGCCCCTCAAGTTTACAAGCAAAACCATGGCCGGCTCGACCACAGCGGCTTTACAAAGGCATCCGAGGTTGGAGGTGGTGGGACTTAGCGCTTGACGGGGTGCAGGTCATGCTGCCTATCCCGTTTTTCGTTCTCGCAGCCGCAGTGGTAGCAGTTAACGGAAGGGTGGTCGACGAAGGACAGTTCTCTATCTTAGACCATTCTATCAAAGGGGCAAGTTAATCTGGCAGGCTCTTCAAAATGAATCTCGGCTCATTTGTATTCTACAGGCTACCACTCTGTTCCCAATTTGCTTTGCAGCCATCACTGGCAGAGCAGCGATTAAGTACGCGACATGGAAGCTCGAGCAAGGAACCACGATTGGTGTCCTGGAGCAATTGATGGGAAGCAGGACCGTCGCAAGCGCATTTACAACCCAAGTACAACTTCGGTCTTTCAACATAGTTGGATTTCTCATCATCTTTATCTGGTCACTCTCACCGATCGGCGCCCAAAGCATTTTGCATATATTATACACGCCTGTGCAGGCTACCTCATCCGTCTCCAGTGTGGCTTACGTCAATTCACGTCAGCAGAGTTATTCTAACCCCCATTCGAGTTCAAGCTTTCCTCAGCAATGGTTCAATTCTCTAGCGATTGAGATGGGCTCGATGATGATTGCCCCGTCCGAAGTTAAAGCAAGCACAATGGACATCAATGGAAACGTCAAAATTCCCTATCAGTCCGGCGTTCTTGCCTCTGGCATTGCCCCAGATAGTGAAGGTTGGGTGCAAATATCTTCGTTGAATGCAACAGCCAATGGTAATCTTATATGGTCCTCCCTGTTCGGAATTCCGGTCGTTGGAATTAATTACGGAAACACTACTTTCAATATCGAGTCAACTTATATGGAATTAACCTGCACCAACAAGACCTTCGAGAGTTTGGAAGGACCTGATGGACCCAGTGGGCCACGTATCAACTCAACCTTCGTCTCGACAAGAGGCCCTTATTTCAGTGCCGAGGATCCGGATCTTACCGACCCTTGGATTATAGGCTATAGAGGGGTGGACATTACAGCCTACAACGGCACCAGTGAAGGCGCCTATGTGGCTCCACAGTTTTGCCCAGATTGTTTAAGTCCAGACTTTATGAGCCAGACAATCCAGGCGGGTACAATTGCCTTCCAGGAATTTGATGGAATAGACCCCGGCGACGCGACGACCGTTTTCTGCAACCCATATCAGAAGTACGTTGAGTCCAAGGTCTTCTGTATGAAGACAGAAAATACTCGGCAATGTCAGGTGACTGCTCAGCGCTCCTCCATCCTCCCCCATATGCCACCGGAAATCACGTACCTCAACTTTCCCTTGGTGGCTTTAGGCATGTCTTCCCTTCTCAAAAACATCACTCCTATCCACGATGCAACCAACGAGCTCCAGAATTACCTTGTCTATGATCCAATGGACCCAATCAATGTGATTGACCACGATAACTCGCTTCTTCTCGGGGCAGGAGATTTGCCGAACTTTCTTTCTGAAGTTGAGTTGAGCGACATCGGGACTCGGCTTGGCCAGATACTAACTGCGTTTGTGTACGGGAG
This sequence comes from Hyaloscypha bicolor E, assembly GCF_002865645.1. Lineage (NCBI taxonomy): Eukaryota > Fungi > Ascomycota > Leotiomycetes > Helotiales > Hyaloscyphaceae > Hyaloscypha > Hyaloscypha bicolor. The sequence continues at coordinate 1,873,046 of NW_020194558.1, forward strand.
TACGTGGAATGCGTCTGTCTTCCTCATCGGTGAATCATTTGAAGGCATGCAAGGAAACCTGTTTGGCGGCAAAAATGCCAGTTTTGTTCCAGCCAGTAGAGCTGAACTTGCCGCCATGATTCAGAACCAAACAGCCGCATTTACGGTCCCTGCTGTTTTGACGACTCATGCTCAGGTTTATTATTGTTATTTCCCCTGGCTTGGAGTGTTCCTTTTCTCAACGGTTGTGATGCTGGCTGGTGCCATTACGGGAGTCATCTTCTCGAGGAAGACTATCGTTCCGGATTACCTGGGATTCGTTTCCAGTTTGGCCAAAGAGAGTCCTTGGATACGGATGCCGGATGTTGGTGTCAACATGGATGGCATGGATAAGGCGCGACTAGTGAAGGAAGTGAAGGTTCGACTTGGGGATGTCAGTTATGCCCAGGGAGGGCACCCTGATATTGGTAGATTAGCTTTTGCGCGGCTAGAAGAGACAACGAAAGTGAAGAAAGATAAGTTGTATGTTTAACAAAGATAGATTAGATGATAGACATTATATTCTTCCAGGCTCCTACTACGAGTAATTCACAAGACTGCTTACTCCTTAATGAGATAGAGAACACAGTTGCTCTCGTATCAGTGGAAGATATTGAAGTGAAATCTAATCATTTCTAAAATGATATCGGCCTGTGGTTCATTTGTCCTGTTCGCTTGGCTGCAAGAAAGGGGAAAGGGGCTTATTCTTCATAAAACTATGCAAGTTTATGCGAGTTTTCTGTGAACACGAATCTCAACCTCACCACCGGAATTCAACACGGAGCCACAACGATTTGACTGCTACAGCTCCAACGACGTCATCTATGTGTCTTAAGAGCAGGCCGTGCCATTTATTTGTCCTATTCGAATTAGGATTAGCAGCATGAACGGTGCATCAGCAGCGCCGTCGTTAGATGCTGGTAGGTTACCTTCCCTCAAGCTGGACCTTTGTCATTCACCACAACTCCATGCTGATTATCTCTCTACGAAGTCGATTTTGATCCAATTGAACACCTCAATACAATATTCTCCCATCCGTCCACCTTAAATTCCATAAACGTCACCGCGTCCGCCCTTCAAGCCCACCAAGATGACCTCTCAACCTCCATATCCGCCCTCGTGGCTGCGCAAGCCTCCAGCGATGACTCGAGCCTCCAGCGCATGCAATCCGCCAAAGACGAGCTCGCCCAGCTCTTCCGCAAGGTCGAATCGGTGCGAACGCGAGCCTTCGAGACCGAGCAAACAATTACATCCATGACGGCAGAGATCAAACGACTAGATGGTACGAAGCGGAACCTCACATTATCTATGACGGCCTTGAAGCGGCTGCAGATGCTTACGACAGCTTACGAACAACTGAGAGGGCTGGCGAAGTCACGGCAGTACAGGGACTGTGCAAGCTTGCTACAAGCTGTGCTGCAGCTTATGAAGCATTTTAACAGCTATAGGAGTATTGACCAGATTGCGACGCTGAGCCGAAATGTGGCGGAGCTGCAGAGGGAGTTGCTGGAGCAGGTTTGTGAGGACTTTGAGATGGCGTTTGCGAAGGGGGAGGTTGCGACAAAGAAGGGTGTGTTAGGAGAAGCTTGCTTTGTTATGGATGCACTTGGAGAAAATGCCAGGGCGCGACTGGTGACCTGGTATGTCAATACGCAGTTGCGGGAATACAGACAGGTTTTCAGGGGCAATGATGAGGCTGGCAGCTTGGATAATATTGGAAGGAGGTACAGCTGGTTCCGGAGGATGTTGAAGACCTATGAGGATGAGCATGCCGGTATTTTCCCACTACAGTGGAGGGTCAATGAGGTGCTGGCGAACGCCTTCTGTGAAGGGACGAGAGATGATTTTAAGGGAATTTTGGAAAGAAGTATGAGGCGGGCGGATGGTGCGAAAATCGATGTCAACTTGCTGCTGAGCTGTTTGCAAGAGACAATGGATTTCGAGCACAGCCTGGAGAAGAGATTCGCCAGCGAGCCTAGAGCAAGTATCGATACACTTAGTTCTATCGAAGACAAACCTCACACCTTTGATCGTTCGATTTCGGAGGCGTTCGAGCCATATCTCAGTCTGTGGGTTGATTCTCAAGACAAGCAATTGGCGTCGATGATTCCGAAATACCGGAATCAACCTCTACTTCCACCCGACGAGGAGTTCTCTCCTCAAGCTGTAATACCGTCGTCGATCGAACTTTTCCATTTCTACAAGACGACCTTGGCACAATGTGCCAAGCTATCTACTGGAGAACGTCTACTGGACCTCTCAAAAACGCTTGCTAAGTACCTCGACGAATATGCTCAACAGGTTCTTCTGCATTTCTTGCAAGTACCTGGAGGCCCGAGTCTCCAGAACACAATATTAGTGCTCAACACCGCGGATTATTGGCACGCAAACTCCCAACAGCTGGAGGAAAACCTGAAGAAGCGAATAGACAGCGACTTCGCACCGAAGGTTGACCTATCCCCTCAATCAGATGCATTCATGGGCGTTGCAAGTGCTGCAGTGCTAGCTTTGGTGCATCGAGTGGAAGTCGACTGTGAAGCCTCATGGCGAGAAATGAGGAATACAAACTGGAGCAAGATGGAAAGTGTGGGAGATCAAAGCTCTTACGTTGCTGAGCTACTGAAGCATGTCAATGCTCAAGCGGAGCAGATCTTGCCTCTGGTCGGGAAACAGCAGTATGCCAGAGCATTTTGCGATAATCTTGTGGAGCACCTGGCAACCACATATATCGCAAATATTGTTCAATGCCGGCCGGTGTCAGAGGTTGGCGCAGAACAGGTTGGTGCCCCTCTCTTACTCTCACATGACATATATTGACAGGTCACAGATGCTTCTAGATAAATATGTGCTCACGAAAGGTCTCACAACCCTTCTTTCGCACTCACCCACAGCAGCCTCATCATCCACCACCACCCAAGCCGGTTTCGTCAAGCGCGTAAACCACAGCATGGGCCGTCTCGATCCTCTCCTCAAAACCCTTCAAGTCCGGCCGTCGCCCCCCGAGGGTCTCGTGCAAGCCTACCTGATTCACATCAGTGATCGCTCCGATACGAATTTCCGCAAAATCCTCGAGCTGAAAGGTGTAAGGAAGCAAGATCAGCCCTCTCTCGTTGAACTATTTGGTGTGCATAGAGATGGGAAGACCAATGGGCAGCTTGTGGCAATGAGTCCTCTCTTGACGCCGCTGATGAATTCTGGTGGTATTGGAAGTGGAGGATTAGGAATCGGTGCAGCTTCAGCACTGGGTGCTGCATCGGGCGTCTCGAATCTGCAGACGAGGTTCGATCCTGCCAGTTTTGGGGAGAAGCTGTTTAGTGCTGCGAGGGATGGAGTGGAGAGGATGGGTACTGGTAGTGATCGGGTGGGGAGTCCGATGAGTGAGGATGCTAAAGCAACCGTGGAAGGGAACCTGAAGAGCATCGGAAAGTTCTTCAGAAGGGACAGTAAGCAAGATATTTCTTTATTCCGTACCCCAGGTTCCCTAATCCATCGGTTGGGAGAATGAGACAAGCTCCCAGCTCGCTCCCGGCTCTCTACTCTCCAAAGACATATCTTGCTAATTCGTTGCAGTGAGTGGATTTGGGGGGATTGGTGCGATTGGTGGGAGGTTTGGAGGCAAGCGCGAAGGGAGTGGGAGCATTGATGACACAGTCAGATAATTATTAAATTCAAATCTGAGTTGATGATCCTCACGTTGTGACTTCCTCCCGAGATCATTGGATTTCCCAGAATGGAAAGGGCTTCTCATCTATGACCAAGCTATGCCGTTACGTATGCCAGGGCTGGTAAATTACTTGCTTGCGTTTCCAAGATCCAGTCGACTGTTCCCAACTTGAAGCATCCTCCAAAGACAGCACGCAGTTCCATGGCAGCAACGTCGTCATCCCGCCCCAATTAAATCACTTTGATCAACTTGGTGAAATCCTCCCCCTCGAGCTCTGCTCAGCGGGGAAAGATAATTTATCATTGCTTCATCGCGTGGCTTCGGAAAACAAGAGACATGAATTCTCGCTGATCCTCATACACCATTCTGATACAATTTCCCACCAGCCTTCACATCAAATTCCACCGCCTCATCCAACCCACAACTCTCAAATAACGTCCTAACAGCAACCCCATTCCCCTTCGTATCCCCATCCTCCATTAGCCCCTTGTACGCTTTACTAACCGCCTCATACACAGCCCCAAGCCCCAGTATCGGCGTAATAAGAACCTTATACCCACACTCTTTCGCCTCCTTAACATTTAACACCGGACTCACGCCCCCAGGAACGCAATTATAAAGACACGGCACACCGTTCATATCCGCGCAAAACCTCTTCGCTTCCTCAACACTCGTTACGCCTTCAAGAAACGCAACATCAGCACCAGCCTTCACGGCTTTCCGCAATCGTGAAAGAGCGCTTTCATAACCTAGAGAAGCGAGAGCGTCGGTCCGTGCAATAATCACGATATCTCTGGAAAGCTGAGCTCGCATGTTTGATGCAGCGCGGATCCGGGAGGTGAAGGTATCCTCATCGACAAGCTCTTTGTTTTTCAGATGGCCGCAACGCTTGTTCACCACTTGATCTTCGAGGTGGAAAGCAGCGACTCCTGAATTGATATATGCGGCTGTTGTTCTGCCTACCATAAGAGGACCTGTCATTGTTAGTTCGAGCTCAGGGTTCCGGGAACGGAGGTAGTACCGCCATAGCCTGTATCAACATCTGCGATCAAAGGGACTGTAGGGTCAAGACTGGCGATCATGGCAGCGTGATCACGCATATCGTTCATAGTTGCAACGCCCAGATCGGCTATCCCAAGACGTGACATGGTGGTGCCTGCTCCTGTCTACTTAGATCAGTTCTCATTTGCAAAGCAAATATTTGAAGAACAGTAATACCATGTATAAAATTTTAAACCCGGCATTAAGGGCAAGTCGAGCTGTGAAGCCATCGTAAACCCCTGGACACACCACAATTCCATGTTCTTGAGCTAGCAAAGCGCGGAGCCTTGAAGCTGTCGTTTGTGGGGGCTTTAGGTCTGCCATTTTGAAATTGAAAATAGATGATAAAACTTTTGCAGAAACAGGATAGGGATGTGTAGGAGATGTTGTATAAAAGGAACGCTGATTACACCCTAGTCCGATTGCGGGGTCTAACTTACCCCACTACCCCACCCACTCCACCACGCTGAGCGGAATTCCGACGGTTGATAGCAAACGTCAAGTTGGAGCAGCAAACAATTTTGTACTTCACATTCCTGTTAGTGGAAAGCATAGTTAGCAAAGAAGTAGTAATTTGCATGCTCTGGAAATAATAGTCGATATACCGGAGAAAACGAAGGTCTTGCTTGGAATTTTCAAGATTCACAAACTCGTGAAATGCTGAGTGACAGATAGTAGAGAGAATGGGAATTCGAAGGTGGAGGAGATCCAGAATAAGATTTCTGATTCAGCGACCAGGAGATTAATCAAGAAACAAAAACATAGAAAGATTGGATAAGCAGAGTTGCAAATCAGTTTAATTACCTAGCACATGTACACATTGCGCGCTGCTCAATGCAGAAAGCAGAGCGCTCACAATACCGGTATTCCCGTTTCCTTTCCCAAATGCAAGGAGATGCCAAACTCCGCACCAAATTCGTATTCTCGTGGTCTCATAATCTAATAAATGCTTTTCATGATTTATCCTTCAACTTCCCACAAGTCGAGCAAGTCCACCACTTATTTTCCATAATCGTGCTGCATCTCGAACATCTCCAAGAATCTTGTAGGCCTGGCGGCTTCGTCGTTGTGACTGCCTTGCGGTCCGCTTCTACTATCTGCTTGGTGATTTCTGGTGGGCGTTCCAAGGTACACGCATCACAGGCAAGAAAGCTGATGGGGTTGTGTAAGGTACAGACTGGGCAGGTCCATCCATCAAGATATGGCTCGGGTGAAGGGGGATCTGGAGCTGCAACAAATGTTGGCTTGGGTGCGGTTGCGGTTGCTGATGCTGAGGTTAAGGAAGAGGCATAGGTATCCGACTTCTTCGGGATTGTTCTTGGTCTTTTGTTTGTCTGTTCGGAGACTAGACGACTGACAGGTCGATCAGGATGTTGTCTAATAGGAGGTGCCTTTGTACGGGCAGGAGCTGGGGGTTTAGAGGGTGGCTCTTGCTTAATGGCTTGTTCTGGGCCAACCTTTCCGCCACCATTGCCTGTTGGATTCGATGCTGTCGGAGGGACGTATGATTCACCATATTCCTCCTTCTCGTCTTCTTGAACAAGGTCCCAGAGGGCTTGAGCAATAGCCCGATCATTCGCCTCATCTTCTTCGCCCTTCGTCTTAAATCCGTTCCTTGTGGCTGCATCGGCAAGGTCCTTGATCTCCTTTTCGTCCTTATTCCCAGAACCACATCCTTTGAGGACCGTGTTCCGTCTCTCGATCGCGTCGACGATGACCTTTCGAATGTCGGTTCCGGCTGCGACTGGTCGTCCACCAAGTTTCTGGCCGGATCCTGCGTAGAGCGTGCGTCTCTTCTCGGCGGCCGCACGAGCAATCCGCCTAGCTTCGTCTCGGTGAATACGCCGGCCACCGAGTCTATGACCTTCGGACAAGAAGCCTTCCCCGGTGTATCCTTTCGAAACTAGACCTTCATACTCTTTTCGGAGTTGATCCCAAAGAGCATGGAACTGAGCATTATGCGGGCCGATTTCGTTGTGTGAGAGCTCGTGGAGCATGGTATCGACGACCTGTTCCAAAGGAAGGAACTGGTTCTTGTCTCCAGGATATCGTAGTCGAAGACATATCTTTTCTCCATGATTGACATTAAGTCCTAGCAGAATCAGCATCTAGCACATGACAGAAGTCACTTCTCTCACCTAAAAGATTGGTCTGGTCGGGGTAAAATTCTGTCAATGTGCCTACTCTCCAGCTGCGCACTCTCATGATTGGTTTAACCAGTGATGCGATCTTTCGCAGTGAGTGAAGAGCTTCATCTTGGCGAGGGAAGGTGTTCAGGTGAGAGTATTGAGAGATCAGCGCGTCGTGTTCCGGCGGCATCTTTGCCTGCGTGCCAACAAGGCTGATGGTCTTGGACTCGGGGAAAGTGGCGGAAGACCTGTTGACTCGAGAAAACCTCCCAGAACGATGAGGAAGATAGGAGGGGGTATCTTTTTGTTCAAGGAAGGAATGTGATTGTCTAGAATCCTCCAGAATGCCTGCGCCGTGAATGAAGTTGGGGCTGGACGAATTGTAATCACGAAGGCAAGGCTGAAGACGTGTCAGTGCTGCCTTTCTCGGGTGTCGGGTGTTAGCGCGTACGCTCGCTAAAAGTTGCTATTTTAATCTCGTTTCGGGGGAAACCTGACATCTCCAGATTTTCTCCTCTGCTTCAAAAACAAGTACTCGATGAGAATGTTGAAAACTTGCTGAGAATCTTAACCAATACCTCTATCAGTTGTACCCAGACTTTCTTATTATGGCTTGGCTGTGAATCTCGCGAATGATTTGTCAAGAGTCCCTCCAACGCCACACCTGAATATTCGGCGCATGCATAGGCGGCATCCACCGAGTGGTGATTGTGTGTGAGATGTTAAGGGAGGTGTTGAAGTTCAAAGAAGTACACTTTTGTGCTCATCTCCTCAAGGAGGACTGCCGCACGGTGAAAAACCGGAGCCTTGCTTCCCCAATACAGTAATCGAAAGCTGGCATTTCCCGATGGTGCTACCATTGGTCTCTGTCTCTGAGCATACGGAGTAAAGCAGTGCTCTGGAACGGCTCTCATTCGTCAGAAAAAGTACAGTCCAAGAGCCCGAGCAACCACATCAAAAAATCCCCATCCTCTCTAATTTCGATCTGGATCATTCCTGAGTATATAGAAATGGGTGGATTTCAATAGTAGACGCTCTATAAGACCTCAGATACTCGCGTTGGCGGTAAGAATGTGTCGGGTCAGTCGCTGCCGCAATTTGTTGACGATTACACCTGGCCCGGTGATGCGGCCAATGCGTCCAGCCCCAATCTGCCTGGGAGGTTGGATTCAGCCTCGTGAGGCTGAGTGCGGACGACATCTGCGAAGCCAGCAAGCAATCTTCTTTCATCATCATTTTCGCTCAACCTGCTTCCCCGTGGATAGCAGAGCTGCGTTTGACATCACAACTAGAGCTAGCCAGCGTCGACGAAACATGGACGGACTCAGCCTTGCCGCCAGCGTCATCGCTGTCATCCAACTCGCCGGATCATGTCTAAAGCTTTCTAGAAAGTTTCTAGGCCCATCTGAATTCGGTTCCTCTAGCCTAGCCTCTATGACAACTGCTTTATATGGATTCATTGGAGCAGTGAAAACTTTCCAAACACACCTCGAGATTTACGATGACGACGAAGCGCGACTCAGCAGTCTGGAAACCCTCAAGCCCGTACTCAAACAGTGCGAAGGAGCGCTACATATTATCGAAGATTTTGTGGGGAAAAGCAGCTTCATTGGGAAGCACGTTATGGGATCGAAGTTTGACTATAGGGTAAAGACGTCGCTAGAGGCTTTGGGCGGAGCCAAGGAGCTATTTGTGCTAGCTTTGCACACCGACCAACGGTATTCCCCACACTCCACCTAATTCTCCCGTTCCTGATTATCTTTTGCCTAGAACAATTCTCCACGGAGTAGAACGATACGTCCGCAACGTAGCAGAAGACCTTCGAGATATCCACGTCGTCATCAAAAATAACGAAGCGAAGCTAGATGGATTAGATAAAGAGCAGAACAAACAATTCAAACAAGCTAGTGACTGGCAGGATGAGACGACAACCAGTTTAAAAAGGTTACGCGAAGATGGGGGCACAACATATCAAGAGGTCAAGGGAGTAAGAAAAGAACAGGAAGACAGGCAACTACGTGACGAGCGTCAGTCTATTCTCACCTGGCTCACCCCTACCGATTACACTGCTCAGCAGCACGACTTCGTCAGTCGCCGACAGGCAGGAACTGGCCAATGGCTTCTAGACTCAGCAGAATTCCAGGCATGGCTAGAGACCGATAAGCAGACATTATTCTGTCCAGGAATTCCTGGGGCCGGGAAGACAATTCTCACATCCATTGTCGTACAGGAGCTTACTACTCGCTTCCGCAATGATGAGAGCATTGGCATTGCGTACCTCTATTGCAACTTCCGGCGGCAAGATGAGCAGAAGGTCGATGACTTGCTCGCAAGCCTGTTGAAACAATTGAGCCAGGAGAGGACTTTCTTACCAGAGAGTGTGAAGACCCTCCATGAAAAACACAGGGACAAACGAACACGACCATCGTTTGACGAGATATCGAGAACGTTCCAGTCTGTGACCGCAATATTTTCGAAAGTCTTTATTATTATTGATGCACTCGATGAGTGTCGAACTACTGATGGCTGCCGAACAAGACTCTTGACAGAGATTTTCTTAGCTCAAGCGAATTCAAGAGCAAACATTTTTGCGACCTCAAGATTTATGCCCGAAGTTATAGAGAAGTTTGAAGGGAGCATTTCATTAGAGATTCGTGCTAGTGAGGAAGACGTGCGACGATATCTCGATAGTCACATGTTTCGACTCCCGGCGTTCGTCGGACGTAACCCGGACCTGCAAGAGGAGATTAAGACTGGGATTGTGCTGTTAGTAAAGGGAATGTGGGTTCCCTATGTCCGTATATAAGCCGAAGCGCTAACATGTTTTAAGGTTCCTCCTTGCACAGCTCTATCTCGATTCCCTGATTGGAAAGAGATCACCTAAAGCCGTTCGATCCGCTATTGCAAAGCTACCGACCGGAACGAATGTATATGATTGTGCATATAAGGACGCAATGGACCGCATCGATGGGCAACTAGAAGACCAGGAAAAGCTCGCCAAACAAGTCCTGTCCTGGATTACATGTGGAAAGAGACCGTTGACCACCTCGGAACTCCAACACGCCCTTGCTATAGAAGTTGGTGACTCTGAGCTTGATAAAGATAATCTTCCAGAGGTCGAAGACATACTATCTGTGTGTGCAGGATTAGTCACAGTTGATGAGGAAAGCAGTATTATCCGCTTGGTTCATTACACGACTCAGGAATACTTTGACCGGACACGGACAAAGTGGTTTCCAAATGCAGAGGCTAATATTACGACAATCTGCGTTACGTATCTCTCATTTGACGAGTTCGAGAGTGGGATTTGCCAAAACGACGAGGAGTTTGAACAGCGGCTTCAATTAAACAAGTTGTACGACTATGCTGCACACTACTGGGGTTATCATGCCCGGCAGGCTTCGACTTTGTATCAAGGCGTTATAGAATTTCTTCAGAAGCGAGCCCAAGTCGAGGCATCAAGTCAAGCATTAATAGCTATAAAGCGATGGTCAGATGAAGTGGAATATAGTCAAAGAAGTCCAAAGCAAATTACTGGGGTACACTTAGCAGCATACTTTGGAGTCGACAACGCGGTACAACTCCTAATTGGTAGCAACAACCCTGATTCAAATGATAGCTATGGCCGGACGCCGCTGTCGTGGGCTGCCCAGAACGGGCATGAGGGGGTCGTCCAGCTGCTGCTTGACCAGGGTGCCAAGGTTATATCGGCTGATTCTGAGGGAGAGACGCCACTATACTGTGCCTCTTGGAATGGGCATATCGAGATTGTCCGGCTACTCCTCGACCGGGGCGCCGATATTACAGCAGCTGATTCTGACAGAGAGACTCCACTATACTGTGCCTCTCGGAACGGGCATATCGAGGTCGTCCGGCTACTCCTCGACCGGGGCGCCGATATTACAGCAGCTAATTCTGACGGATGGACACCACTATACTGTGCCTCTCGGAACGGGAACGTCGAGGTCGTCCGGCTACTCCTCGACCGGGGCGCCGATATTACAGCAGCTGATTCTGACGGATGGACACCACTATACTGTGCCTCTCGGAACGGGAACGTCGAGGTCGTCCGGCTACTCCTCGACCGGGGCGCCGATATTACAGCAGCTGATTCTGACAGAGAGACTCCACTATACTGTGCCTCTCGGAACGGGCATATCGAGGTCGTCCGGCTACTCCTCGACCGGGGCGCCGATATTACAGCAGCTAATTCTGACGGATGGACACCACTATACTGTGCCTCTTTGAACGGGCATATCGAGGTTATCCGGCTACTTCTCGACCGGGGCGCCGATATTACAGTAGCTAATTCTAACGGATGGGCGCCACTTTACTGTGCCTCTTGGAACGGGCATATCGAGGTTATCCGGCTACTTCTCGACCGGGGCGCTGATATTACAGCAGCTAATTCTGAGGGAGAGACACCGCTCTACTGTGCCTCTTGGAACGGGCATATCGAGGTTATCCGGCTACTTCTCGACCGGGGCGCCGATATTACAGTAGCTAATTCTGACGGATGGGCGCCACTTTACTGTGCCTCTTTGAACGGGCATATCGAGGTTATCCGGCTACTTCTCGACCGGGGCGCTGATATTACAGTAGCTAATTCTGAGGGAGAGACACCGCTCTACTGTGCCTCTTGGAACGGGCACGTCGAGGTCGTCCGGCTACTCCTTGACCAGGGCGCCGACGTGATAGTTGCGGATAAACACGGATGGACGCCACTCATCTCAGCTGCAAGCAACGGGAAGGTTGATGTCGTCAAGCTCCTGCTTGCAGTAGACCGTGTTGAACCAGACTTAAAGGATAGAACTGGTCGGACCCCACTGTTTTACGCGGCTAAGAATGGAAACAAGGCTATTATTGAACTGCTGCTCGCTATAAACCGAGTTGACGTTGATTCAAGGGACTATTATAACTCGACACCGCTATCAATCGCAGCAAGGATGGGACACGGGGACGTAGTAGCGCTCTTCCTAACCAAAGGCCATGCCTTGAATATCGAAGATAATTTTGGTCGGACACCATTATGGTGGGCCAAAAAGAACGGATATCTTGAAATCGCCGACCTCCTCCTTAAAAAGTATAGGGAAAATGGCATATTTATTGAAGAAGACGGCCTGCCTATTACCACGATTTCAGTCCTTGCCGATAAAAACACTAGATGGTGCGACGTCTGTGATTTAGGTATCTTAGAGAAAGATGCTTATTATCATTGCAGTATTTGTAATCGCGGAGATTTTGATATTTGTAAGGAATGTTTTGCAATGAAGGCCCACTGTCTAGATGAGTCTCACACAATATCCAGAAATTATTCGAAAGAGTACTTGCTGCTTAGTGCTGCGTAGGGCACTTAAAATAGAAGGCTTTTCCAGACGTCAAAAACTGTTGTACTTAACTACTTCATAGTTCATACTATATATCATATTATAACTTGAATAGAGAGGGGCTTGGGGGTAGTAATGTATATATACTATACGCCTGGAGCTATGTTACTACTACTAAATGATTTCAAAGCGTAACTGGAATATTCCAGAAGCATTATTTCTCTCCTAACCACGTAATCCACAAGCTCTTCCTGTACCTAACGTAATTCAAAATATAGTGAATTTAAAGTTCTCTAAGCAGTCCAAGTACGGGTGATCTGCGACATATAGTCCAAGAGTCCCGGGTACCGCATAAAATTTTGAATCGGACGCAAACTCGGTAATGCTTCAGACACAACAACAACATTGTGGTTGACATCATCGATGAGACTCCGGTTAGTACCACTGAAGTCCTACGGTCACACCTACATCGAGATCAGGAGGAGTGGATTATCAACCTTGGAAATTTGCACAGGATGACGATGTACTCACTCCAGAGAGAGATTATGGAAGAGGTCGCAAAGATCAAACAAACGGACACTGTTGATACAGACTAAATTTCAAGAATTAGGACCGCGCTGAGTAGTTACGGTAAGGGGTTTTTTAAAATGACAACTGATTGGTCATGCAAGGAATACTGGTTTGCTGGTCGTTGGAGATAGCTGCTTCTCTTCGCGATAGGACCACATGGTGGGACATTCTGAAAAGGCTGGGAAACCCGCTCCTTCGACCCTTTCCTCATCACTTCTACGAGACCCCTCGATCTTGAGTTAATGAACAAAGCCATTAATTCGGGGGAAGCAATTTTCCCACTGGTACCTAGTCGGACAAGGAAACCTCATGTCAAGGAAATCAAAGTTGGCGCCTTTTGGAAGAGACTACACATGGCCATATTTGGTGGATTTGCTGCCATTACCCCTATGCTTATCATGGTACTCTACAAACACCTTCTAACGTCACTTCTCACTACTTTGTCAGTATTTCCGTTTGCTTTGGCTATGGCAATCCTCTCTACGCCAGCCACTGGGACGCTTCTGGCAGCAGTGGCTGCGTACGCAGCTGTTCTAGTCGTTTTCGTTGGAACGAGCTCTTGAGTCTCATAATCCTTGATCCAACTGTCATGTGGTGTTCTAATGTGGAGTTGGTTTTATCCTTAATATTCAGAAGGCTTCAATACCCTGTTCCAGTAGCATGCGTAGAAACTATCATCTCCAGTCGAGAATTTGAGCTGCAGAATTAATAGAGAATAAGAATCACCGAATCTAAAAGTCTAACTTTCCTAATATAACCGTATACCAGCCATTACACACTTTCAAATCTGTGCTGCAGGGGTGTTGATTGAGTTTTCCTTATCTAAATCGCTCTCGAATTCAGTACAGAGATCATTCATCATCCACTTGACCATCTGCCAACTCTTTGCCATCTCACAGCCCCTCGGCCAATACCTGATCTCCATCTCCACTCCCTCCCTTTCAACCGCTACCGTAATCTTCTCCTCAAAGTGATCCACGCACCTCCAAAGATAGGAACTTTTTACAATCCTATCCCCCTCTTTCAAACCCGCTTGCTCGGCTCTACTACCTGCTTTCAGTCCCCTGACCACGCCCTCCTCAAAACTCTCCCTATCCATCCCAAAATCAAGAAACTCCATATCAGTTTGCTTCAAAATATGTGATCCCCCACCACCGAAAAGCCGAACATCAATCAGGATCACTTTCCCGGCGAGCATGTCTTCATACCGTTCTCTCGTCTCCTCGCCCAACAGCGGCTGTAACAGCTCTATCCACTCATCAATTCCATGCGGTTCGCCAGTTGCTCGCCTCTTTGAGAATGGTTTGATGGCGAGATCTTCAATGGGCCGCATGATCTTACCAACAGCCAACCACCGTGTGCGGATATCCATCGAAACGACGAATGCCCAAGCTCGTGCTAGCAACAACTCTTTCGCAGACTCATCCGTAGGAACAAGCTTCAGGAGCTCCTCATGAGGGAGGTTGATAAGGGGACTGGTCTAATATCTCGTGCAGAGCATGTTAATAGTTGCTTGGAAGTAATGCCCAGTTCGAAACTTGTTGCGGAAAGGGAAGTAGATAGATAGACAGTTCTTTATGCCTTCGTAAAGCCAGTCGATCCCGTCAGTAACCGGTGGTCCTAGCCAATTATGGGCCATTTCGTAGGCTAGACGGCGAACAAGATCGTAATCTTCTGCCTCTGCGATCTGGTCGTCATAGTCGAAGATGTGGCTGCGGGTGAAGTTGCTGCCATTGAAAGACTTTCGTGGCCCGGTGTTTCGGGCAAAGCTCCGATAGGGATTGCTCGCTGAGGGCGTTTCTTCGAAGAAGTCACATATCTTCAAAAAGAGGGCGTGATGCATGTCTTTGATGACCTTGATAGTAGGCGGAAGGTTTCCAAACCAGTAATAACCATAGTAGTCTGAAATACTTCCAGCTATCGGAGTCGGCGGGTTGCTATGAATAGGGCCGACCATATAGACGGAGTCGCTCAAGATAGAGGCAGTCCCGATTATTTCCACTGGTGCTGGACCTTCTCCGAATGTCCACACAGCTCTGGTTCCATCAGGTGCCTCACTGAGATCCCATTCAACAATGTTGCGATAGATCTTGCCTGCTGGAGGAGTGGGAATGGCCGCCAAGCCAGATCCTAGCAATCCTCCTTGATCGCAACAAAGGCCAAGTGGTGTCTTATCAGATGATGGCAAGACACTGTACTCAAGCTTCACTTCTCCGCAGGTTTGGCGTCCAACAGTCCAACTAAGACCGGCACCGTTATCCAAAGCGTTGTAAGTGGCGGGCAGCTCTCCCTTCTCATCAGAACATTTGACCCCACCTGTTTTAATAGCAGGCTTGACAATCGATAGGAATGAAACGATGGGGGAGCCTTCTGCAAGGTCCGGAGACTCAATAGACAAAACAACATCGAGGCCAACAGGTTCATGAGCTTCGTCAAATTGAGGTTTGATAAAAACCTTGAGCTTTGGTTTCCCCTGATCAGACATCTTTGTGGATATTGAAGAAAATCAAAGGAGTGAAGATGGAAGAGAAGTCTCAAACATGGACGGGACCTTCAAGGTCTGAGAGTGGTTCATGCTTACATATGGCCCAGTATCTACGGCCAGTGAAATACATGCTTTGGGTCACCCTGCCCATAGATGGGCACTCTGAGGACAGATTTCGATGGAATACAGACAGATGAGGAAGGAGAGAGGTGAATCCCATGGGGTTGGTCACGAGTTTCTCGGCATCCGAGCGGGCTACATCCGCCTTCCCCGCCCCGCCTCACAGCTCTCTCGAGCTTCACGACTCCAGCAGCAACACATGTCCACCACGATTACACTCAACATCATGTCTGCAGACGACCAAGCGTTCCTCGATATAGTAAGTAGCTAGTTACCCCACCATCTTGGTTCTCGAGGAATCTAACAACGCTTTCCTCCACAGCTCTCCTCGGTTCCCAATGACATACGTCGATACTCGAACGACGTGGCTGACTACGTTGACAAGCATTTAGAGAAGGTTGCGAACACATTGAGAGAAGCTTTATCCTCATCGAAATGGATCCCCGAGAATGCGAGGCCGAGACCTCCTCCGCCTCCGCGGACGGCCACACTCCCATGTGCCGCTTCAACATATTCTCAAATTCACGACTGGGTTCTGAAGAACAAGATCCTGACGACTGTTATTATGATCGCCGCTGGAGGACTTACATATCATATTATAAAAAGGAAGTCGAACCGCAAGAAAAGGAGAGCGAAGAGGGCTCCTAATGGTGCAAGAGTCGAGGTCGTGGTCGTTGCGGGATCCCCATCTGAACCGATTACTCGGTCCATTTCTCTAGATCTAGAGCGAAGAGGATTTATTGTCTACATTGTGTGCAATACAATCGAGGAAGAAGTCCTCGTCCAAAACGAATCAAGGCCAGATATCAAACCGCTGATGATTGATATCGTAGATGTAAACTCATCTCCATTTGTTTCAAGGACATCACTAACAAAGCATCAGTCCGAGAGCGCCCGCGGATCCATCGACCGCTTTACAGCCTTTCTTCAAGCACCACACGCCGTAGCTCAAGGCATAAAGTTACATTATCTAAATTTCCGCTCCCTGATTCTCATCCCAACACCGAACTACCCCTCTTTACCGATAGCTACTCTGGCCCCCTCAGCACTCTCCGACCTCCTAAACACCCGCCTTTTAACACCCATCCTCACCCTCCAAACCTTCCTCCCACTCCTACAAACCCTCCCCCTCTCACACCCCCACCAACATACCGGCCCATCGGCAGCTCTTCTCAAGCCCTCAGTCCTCGTCCTCACACCCTCAATAATCTCGAACCTCAACCCAGCTTTCCACCTCCCAGAATCAGCAATAGTCTCCGCCCTCTCCTCCTTCACCTCTGTTCTCTCCTCCGAGCTTCAACCACTTGGAATACCTGTTACACACCTTCAACTAGGAACCTTTGACACCTCACCCTTCGCCTCACATAACCGGCAACTCACAGTCTCATCCCAGCGCGCAGAGATGCTAAAATGGGAAGAAAGTGCTCGGCACGCATATGGCAAGAATTACGCTACCGTCACCTCGAAGACTGGTGGGGGAGGTGTAGTTGGTAAGGGCAGCAGTTTGCGGGAATTAAATAATGCAGTGTTTGATGCGATGATCTGGGGGAAGGGAGGTGTGGTGAGGGTTGGAATGGGGAGTCGAGTCTATGGATTTGTAGGACGATGGGTTCCTAGTGGGTTGGTAGGATGGATGATGGGTGTTAGAGGCGTGGGGGACAAGGAGGAGTTTGGACGCGCCGTTGGGACTAGTGAGGGCTTAGGAAGCAGAAGCACGAGCCCCGGCAGCAGTTCAAATGGTGGAAATGGGAATGTGCATGGTTTGAAGCTAGGAGAGAGCGAGTATATTTCTGTTTATGGGGAGCATCGGGATGAGCCTTGTTTACCGGGTTGCGAGCATTGAGATTTAGGCGTTGAAGAGTCGAAGTAAATTAGGAGGTTAGGTCGATTTAGGTTGGGTAGATGGGAAGGGAATCTCCATTCATGACAGCTCATCTCTACGAGAGCGACACAATATACACAATGTTCTCCTCTTTAAGGAACCACCAGTGGTCAATTGGGACTCACTTTGGTGCTAATCTAGGTGATAAGTTGCCGTCAAGGATATCTATCACAATCTGCAGAGCGAAGCGACGAATTTCATGAGATTTCATTATACGGTCGAAGCTATCGGAAACCAGAACGCCATCTCGCTTCCGTGACCCTTTTCATCGCCGAGAGGCTTTCCGGTAACTCGGCCCGAGTTCAACTACGATTCCTCGTAAATGCCCACTACTCAGCAAAACGCATCTCGGGAAACCACATGCAATCGCGATAGGGCGTGTTCCTCCCTCCCTACAGATCGGGAGACGGAATGGAGAAAGGCAAACATCCGGACCGTCGTCCCCTTTTCCATCTCGCTTATGAAAATAGACATCTGCTTGGGCTTATTCATCTGGGGCTGAGATTTATGTGTTCTGTTTGCACGCTCGAGCTCATGGCTTGCGAGGGCTGTATTGAAGCTGTCGCGATGACATGCTGCTTAATCGAACTTCTTATTCATGCGTTTCGTTTTGTGGCGTTAACCTGACTTTTCCTGCAGGTTTGAGGCGTCTGCGTTGCGAATCATATGGATATGCGCGCACAATGGGGAATTTGATGGGAAAACACGTGGTTTACCGAACACAAGGCTTCATGCAAGCCGAGCTGGATGTTTCCGTTGTCGTGGGATGCTAGAGGACGGAAAGGCATTAACCATTATAACCTCTTCCTCTCCGATTCTGGCCTTGTCCTCGGCCCCTCCCTCCACCGTATGCATGCCATCGTCCTCTTCCTCGTCCACCTCCTCTACCACCACCACCACCTTCCTCGCCAGCATTGTATTTCTCACGTTCGAGCTGCTCCTCTCTTTCGGCGTTCTCTCTCAATATTCTTTGCTCCTCGGCAACTTCCTCGGGATCACGCTCTACCCTGACGGTCGGCTTGGGCAGCTCGGTTGGCCAGCGGGGGTGTGCTTTCTTGCAGTTCTTGCCATCGGGACAGAAGCCAGCGAGATAAAACTCACAAAGAGTCTTCCTAATATGTTTTTTCGAGCAATTCGGTCCAAGAGGGCAGAATCCTTTTTCGTAGTGTGGACATGGAGGTAGTTTTTTAGAGGGGTCAATGTGCAAGTAAAGGCATTCCTCTTCAATAATAGTCAGCTTCTTGTTTGAGAAATGGAAGGGGGGATATATACCACCATTAGAGCAGTACCCATTCCTAACAAAGAAGTTACATTCCGGCATCTTCCTCAGGTTGAACTCGTGTAGAAACTCGCAAGTGTCGCCTTTCTTGCACAACCCCCTTAACCAATGCTTGCAGACGAGGTTGTTGAAGTTCGAGTTGCTGTTCACGGCAGTGTGTTTGTCTGGGCAGGCCGAGCCCAATGGGCAGTGGCCCTGAAGGTAGGCTTTGCATGTTGGACGGTTTGGTGAAAGGCCGTGTTGATATTGCTGGAGGAGGAAGGGCGAGAACGCGAACTTGTATTCTGGAGCTTGATGTTCAAGAATTTGTCGCGCGAGGTCTTTCGGCCCCGGACCCAACGAGAGAACGCCAGCCATTGTGGGGAATGGAGAGACGTTTGTTTTGATGCGCTGGTTGATAAAATGGATCGAAACAGCGGCTTCTCCGCGCCTGGTCGAGACCGCCCCTGAGTAGGCCCGCGTCTGACGACAGACCGGTCCAAGATGGTGCAGGACAATTGCGAGACTCCGTGAAGTTTATGCTGGATTGGGGCACGGTGGTGGATGTTTTATGCGTGTCTGCACAATGCTGGTCGCTGCAGGGGGTGGTGAGGTGGCCAAGAATGCGGAGATGATGTGTCACGAGGCCAGACGACAGTTGGAGAGCTACTTCCGGAGTTTGGCAGACCGACGTAGATGGAAGGTTTGACGGGCGAGTTGTTGACAAGTGCAGGATCAAAGTGAGGTTCAGTCGAAGGTGTCAACGGGATACGGGATACGGGAGGTCCCACCCACGTTTCCTTTGAAATCTGGTACCGAGAAACACGGCACGGCAGCCTTGGCAGCCTTGTGGGAGGCGAGCGCCTTCTCCCCCTTTCCGAACCTCCTTCTTCCGTTTACTAATCCTGCCGGCTGAGGAGATCCGCCTTCCATCTGCAAGCTCGTTCGTGTCCCCATCTCCCAGCACACAGAACAGAACAGTACAGACACGCTCGCAGATTCCAAAAGGGCATCCCGCAATCTAGACGAGCAGCCTGGCCGACCTGGCTTGCGCGCCAATCACAGCAGCACTGCGTTCCGAAGGCGTGGGTCCTCCTCCCACGGTCCCACAGCGCCGCAGAGGGGTGCGGAATATGCACCGAACAACGCCTTTGCGCCTGGGTTGGAGGCGCAGGGCTGCGAGTGCGAGGGCGTAAAGGAGCCGTGCCAGGCTGCCAGCGTGTCGAGGCGGTAGGTAGTTCTGAGTGCTGATTAGCCCCAGGACACACCCCTCCGTCCCAAGCATTCTCTGACTTACCATCCGCTCCCTGTCCATAACAGCCTCCCCGTCCTGATTCATCAAGCGCCTCGCCTTCACCGTGGAACCGAGACGCCGTCACCACCCCGGCGTGTTCACGGCACTTAAACTTTGGCCAGTCCATGGGCTCCGCAGCTCGCTTTTGGAGCTTTGATCCGGCCAGCACGCGCCGCCTCGTCTAAACATTCAGATGACGAGAGGCTGCTGCGAGTCACTTCATCATGCACGTCAATTAATACAAAGTTGGGGGACCTGCGGTGAGGGAGAGGGCCGAGCAGCAGCTCCTGAGTCGTGAACAGCCCCCTTGGAGACCCACTCGCGTCCGCTGTGGAGGCCACAACCACCACATCGATTTTGGCCTCAAAATTTGCCTCTGTCATGACTGACCCCGCTTCAACTGTCTCACTCGGTCTCCAACTCTCACACCCTGCTGACCGTCGTCCACAGCCGGGTGGCAGCTCAGCTCAGCCATATTAAGTGGCCATATTGACTTTGCACAGTGCGGTGCGGTGCGGTGCGGTGTCATGGCTTCCTCCCGGCTGCTGAACTGATATCGCAGGCATAGAAAATTGGAGTCTGCAGCCACGGATGAGCGAGTCAGCGAGGCCCTCCTGGCCAAACGTGACGAAGCATCCAAGGGAGTTCAGGATTTCCTCAACTAGACTAACCCATGGACACCGCATGGACAATGCTGCTAATGCACGCCTCCAACTCCGAAAACGCAGCCTCCATTGTTGCCCGCCTCAGCTTCTGCTTTCCCCACCAGCCCCGTTTCTAGAAAGTCTCGTTTCGGCCCGGACCAAGAAGTATCAAGCAAATCGAGCAAGAAGCCGTTGCTGACTCCCGGCGGACTGTCATGTTCGTGTTGCCCTGCAACGCAAATTCACTTCTTTTCAGTTCAGGCACGTCATAGGCACTCAGGAGAGCATTCGGCATGACCAGCCTCGGATCTTACTTGGCCCACCAACGCTCTTGGCCGACAATGTTGCTGAGACCTTAGACTCTCCACACACACCTCACTGACCCACCGTCTCCAGACTTCCAGTCGATGCTGCCACACTTCACCACCCTGGGGAGATCGACGGCCCGCTCGGCGGTGACCGTGAGCAAAGTTGATTGAGCAGACTATCCCGGTTCATGTATAAGTCTGCATATGGGGACTTTCTCTTGTGTACCCTTCACTACGAAGTTTCCACCGTCCTTGTTTCTTCCCTCGCTGGTTGATCTTTGCATACAGCCTCGCGGACGAATCGGGTCCTCCTTTCTCTACCAACTTGAAGAAGGAGCAGACCATAACAAAGCATAGCCCCACTGCCCGATTTGGAAGTGTCAATATCCAGAATGCCAATATACAACCCCTTTCCCTCATTTTCTCGGCGTGGCCTTCGAAGCAAAAGACGATTTTAGAAGCGTTTCGTCTGGCGGCACATTTCTTCATACCTCCAAGATGACAGGGGTTTACCATGGACCAGTTCCACCTCCAATGAACGCACCACGAAGGCCTTCCCAGCCGTCTCTGGACGCAAGCATATCTGACCTTACACGCAAGAACGCCGTGTACTATCCGAGCTATCGGGTTTATCGGGATGAGACACCAGCATCGTTGAACTACAACTGCATTAGCCACGTCTTTTATGCCTTTGCTCACGTTTCTCCTGACGGTGGCGTCTTCGTAAGCTGGTCTTTTCCTCCGAGGATCTCGATCTCGAAACTAACAGAACCGCCAGCTCAGTGACGAATGGGCCGACTGCCAAAAGCCTGTTGATGGAGCAACTGGGTGCTTGGGATCATTCATGCGTCTGAAGGAGGAACACGACTATCTCAAGTTGATTCTATCCATCGGTGGAGGAGCTGCTAGTGAAAACTTCGTGACCGTGGCTGCCAGTGCCGCTACAAGAGACAGCTTTGGAAGGTCTGCCAAAGGGCTCGTGGAAGCTTCCGGCTTCGATGGCATAGACAGTGAGTCTGCATCACTACCTCTCGAGGCTTCTACTGACACCGCATAAGTTGACTGGGAACATCCTTCCAACCCTGAGCAAGGCAGAGACTTCCTTGCATTGCTAGCTGCTATCCGACTTCACCTTCCAGACGACCGTTACATCCTATCAGCGGCTCTACCAGCCGGGCAGTGGGCACTGCAGCACATCGACCTTTACAAAGCCCAGGATTACCTTGATTTGCTCAATCTCATGGCCTATGACTTCACAGGTCCATGGTCACAGACATCAGGACACCATGCCCAGCTGTTCCCTGGGAATCCTGGTGAAGCTTCAGGCTCTGTAGCAGTTGACTACGTAATCTCTACCGGATTTCCGGCCACCAAAATACTCCTCGGTGTCCCTGTCTACGGACGGTCCTTCCTAGGTGCAACTGGCCCAGGACAACCCTTCAACGGGCACGGAGGCGAAGAAGGAACCTTCGAATACAAACAGCTACCACGCCAAGGCACAGAAGAAATCGTGAACACTCGGGTCGTTGCTGCGTTCTGTACCGGTGAGGATGGCGGTTTCATAACCTACGACAATCCCGAGACAGTCAAACTAAAAGCAAACTATTGCATCGAAAAGGGTCTAGGAGTAAGCTGTATTTCTCTCTTCTAGCAACAGGCAAAGCTGACTAAACAGGGGTTATTCTACTGGACCGGCACCGCAGATGCACCCCCCGGCCCTCGGAGTTTGATATCAGCTGGCTTCAAAGCTTTGCACGGCTCTTCCTAATAATCTCTTTTACCGCCTTTGTATTTGTACAGTACAACACAAGCATAGAGCGGCGGGGCACGAAAACAAAAAGGCATAGGCGGCTCGGAATAGGTTCATATTTTCAATGGTCGGTGGTGCATAAGACGGAATGGAAGGGGTGGACAAAAGGCTGCGTTCATATAACGGCCCACGAATCATGGAAGGATATGAGTAAATGACTGACGATGGGAACACGAACGAATGCGACGTTAGCAAGCATGTTTGTCGTTGATTTAAGCTCTGGATAAATACCAGGGCACGCAGATCATAAGATTAGTGTAACCAGCCTGCAAGTCGATGCATTGGAGTGAGTGATATCGTGGATCTGTGATTATATAGGGGTGGTATAGGGTGTGTGTTGCTGCTGGAGGCGTTGAGTGTCCCGACGGCCCCACTTTCGCCGAATGCCCGAGTTTTCTCCTCGCAGCCCGGGAGGCTGCGCATTCACTTTCACTCATCCGCAATCGACGATGTATATACTGCGGACTCCGTTTTTATATTATTTCAATATCACGGCTTCTCTTCTATTGTGACTACTCAAGAGTTCAGGATACCACCCGCGCCCGTCATCCACCTGTCCAAATTGAATGGTCCGGATGACCAAGGAAGCATGCTTGATTCTTGTGAAACAGGAACTCTCCGGCAAGCTGTGAGGTCTTGATCTCTAGGCTGAAAGGCGGGCAAAGGATATCCGATATCTCGTGATCCATGGCTTTGATTGTCACGATACTTCCAAACCTCTATTGCGTCTCGAATGCATCCTGTTTCCTCGATCTTTTCTGACCCTTACAATCGTGGCTGCTTTTCGGCTGGGCCTCACTTATTCTTTACACTGTTTCTTCTACTATTTGAAACCTTGAGCCTTACCTTGGATTTCGTGGAAGTCGTTTGGTGTGAGGGTGGCTTTGTAGTCTTCCGATTCGGGCTTTTACCTTGCGCTGGGGCCAAATATTTCGATGTTGTAGAGGCAGTTCGACTCCTTTCCCTGTCGACTTTTGGGTTCGTCTTTGATTTCGTTTGCAGTGCTCGATGGAACTCTGGTTCTTGGTGGCTCGAGTTTAAAGCTTGTCGCAGTCGACTTGCTGGGTTTGGTCAAGGCTTTGTGACTTCGGCTTGGACTTTGCTGGTGTTGCTCATGGCATAGGGGTTGAAAGTTTGAGAACAGCCGACTGTCAAGATTATCCGATGTTCAAGTCTCCTGCGAGCTGCAGTATTGCAAGTTTCTGAACCTTATGAATCTTACCAGATCAGACGAGAAAGTCTCTGGTCGATTTACCTCAGGGCTGGGTTGGAGTCACGTGCTCTCTAGGGAAACAGGTGTTTTAACCCCACTTTGAGAGGTTCCTTCACCTTGACCGAGAGGTGGTGCTTCGGGCCATTGGCGAGACAGTTGATCGTTCTTTCGGGCCGTTATATTGACCTTGTGGGTGCCGACCGGGTCATGCACCCCATGCATCACACGACTATGGACACTGAGACAAAAGAGCTTTTGACAAGCCAATTTCGACTCTGAACCTTCATCTTTATACCCTATCGCCATCGGCATGTCTCAAGTGACGTGCATTTGCAATCGCGATTTTGCGTCAGTTGCCGGAAATGTTATCATTGTGCAGATTTGGCGCTTGACGGGCCAACTGAAGCCCGACTTTCTCTTTTTATGATACTTTTCGTTACGTTTTTGTGTAGTCAGAAGGCAATCGAGCTTGACTGAAGCGGCGCAGGTTGTTCTTTGTCGTAGCTTCATTTACTACTCAGCCATGTTAGCCCTTTCCTATTTGGTAAATAGCAAACAAACATTCCGGTTGACAGACAACACAACTGAACATGTGGCTTGCCGGCCGATGACTTGAAAGACTATAGATAAGTGACTACAGAGTAATGGGTCGCTCTCAGATTTTTCTTTACCAAGGTGCTTGGCATATCCAAGTGAGCAAATTGCCGTCGCCCATCACGAGTACCCTTAATTCAACATCATCGCCTCTCTATTCCACTTTTTTAAACGACATGTCGAATCCCCAGACTCTCAATATTGCTCTGCGAAACGGAACGACGTCTAGCAATGTCTACGCCTATGTTACCGGGCAGGATATCAATAACAACTACTTCCTGTTTATACTCCAGGCCGATGGCCAAACAGCATATCACCCGGTCTCACCGTCTTCAAACGGCTCGCCTCTAGCCGTCCCTTGTGACATTTCACTTGGTCCTCCAGGCTCGACTACCACGATAACCGTGCCTCAACTCGCAGGAGCCCGACTCTGGTTCTCTGTCAACGACAAACTTACCTTCCTCCTCAACCCAGGTCCAGGTTTGGTGGAACCGTCGGTTTCGAATCCGTCTGATCCGAACTTCAAGAAGACTTGGGACTTCTGCGAGTTCACATTCAATCAGTATCAGCTCTTTGCAAATATTACTTACGTCGACTTCGTCTGCCTCCCAATATCGCTGTTATTGCTAAATTCTTCCGGGTCAACTCAGCATGTGACTGGCATTCCTCCAAATGGACTCGAAACCATTTGTGCCGGGCTACAGGCACAAAATGCAGCTGATGGCGCTGGCTGGGACACACTCATCGTCAGTAATAACGGCACCAATCTTCGAGCGTTGAGTCCAAACACCGGAATTGTGATGAACCCCAGTCTCTTCTCAGGATACTACAACAACTACGTCCAGGCAGTCTGGTCACAATACACCAGCGCTCCCTTAATGGTCGACACTCAAGCTCAATGGGGTACCGTGGCAGGCACCGTAACCAACAACCTCCTCACTTTCCCCGGCGTGGGAACATTCTCTCAGCCCTCGGCTGGTGATATCTTCTCCTGCAGCACGGGGCCGTTCGCAGCCTCCCAAGACAACACAGCAGAAATGGGAGCCATCACTGCTCGCCTCGCGGCAGCATTCAATCGTTCCACATTGCTGATTAACTCTCAGCAGCCGAACGGAGAAGTTGAGAGCAGTTACTATCAGAGGGCGCCCACGAATCATTATTCGAGGATTGTTCATGCGGCGAATACGGATGCGAGGGGTTACGCTTTTCCGTACGATGATGTGGGACCAAGTGGTGGGCAGGATCAGAGTGGTGCAGTCAGTGATGGGAGTCCGGTTTTATTGACCGTTAACATTGGAGGGGGCTAAGGGAAGGAGGTCTTCCTAAGGCAAGACTTGGATAGTGAAAGGTGAGAGTGTCTGGGAAATTGGGGCTGGGGAAAGAAGGACAGGAGTCGGTCATTGTATTGGCAATGGGAAGTTAGGAATTGGAAGAAAGAATGCATTGGGACGGTCTTTTGCGATGTCCAACTTCTTTCATGAATTTGACATGCTGATTATGGCTTCTGTAGTAATGGGCGGTATGTTCCAAAATGTATGGGGTACCAAGTGGACTGTGTCCAACCTTAACACCTCGACCTTCAAAGCACGTAAACTCAATGGAAGAGCAAGAAATGATGCCATGAAGTGCTTCATTAAGTAGTAATGCAACTTATTGCCAATCAATAATGTACAAAAGCCAAGGAATTCATCCATGGAAGTTACCTCGATCACAGCGCCACATCCCCAAAACAGCAACAATCAAGCCACCAAAACGCCATACCTCTAACCTCACATTAATCCCCTTAATCAAGTGATCTTCTCCAGTCATCTTCCTCCCACTCTCCTTTATTCAAACCTCACAATGGAGACTAAATCAGAACCATCCTCATCAAACTCTTTTCTTCGCTCGGCTTCTTCTCCGCCTCCAATGTTGTTTTCACGCTTCAGACGTGCATCGTTGCAATGGACCGGCTTCACAAGTGTTCAAAGCTTTGTATTGTTTGTAGGCACAGTTGGTGTATTTGCCTTGTTTAGCATGAGCCAGGCAACGTGGATGCGTCCCCAGGCTCCGGGAGGGAAGTTCTGGTTTGAGAGGACGTGGTGGTTGGGGTGGGGGCTGAGGTGGCATGCTTGGGTGATGATTCGTATGTCCCTTCTCCTTTCTATCCCAATTTAGTCAAATTCAGTAACGATAATTCTATATCGTGAAGCTGTGGGAATACTCCTTCCACTCCAGTTCCTCCCCCGGCTGAGAGCGAGGACACCAGCGCTCCATCGCTGGCTCGGACGTCTCTTGATCCTTGGCGTAAGCCTGGGGAACGTGGGTGGTATGATCGCAACCCGTCGCTCCTTTGGCGGGACGATCACTGCTCAGACTTCGTTTGGGACATTGGTTATTATTAGTTCGTTCTCGATGTTTAAAGCTTGGATGGCGATTCGGGCAGGGAGGGTTGATCGGCATCGGGTTTGGATGTTGAGGGCGTGGTGTCACATCTGTTCCGTAAGTAAAATTTGAGAATTAGAGAGGGAAGGCGGGGAGGTGTTAAACTGATATGAATAGGTCCTGACGTTGAGGATACTGATGGCTGTCTTCTCCTTCGCGATCGTTCAGGTCTCTCCCGACCGCTACAAAACGGTCAGCACTTGTGCAGAGATATTGCATACCTATGAAACGCTGTCATGCAACTTCACTCGCTCTCTCCCTCGACTTTTGGCACGGTATCCGTCGTGTGCGGAGCTCGGAGAGAAAGGTGGGAGAGAGGTGTTTGTTGCTGTTAATGCGAGCTTAAATATCATGCGGCCGGAGGAGATCTTCTCGATGTTGAGTTTGGTGTATGGTGTTTGTGCGTTTTTGGGATTGGTGATTCATGTGCTTGGTGTTGAGATTTATCTGGAGTGGTCGAGGGGCGAGGGTGAGAGGTTGAAGGAGGTGGCGAAGAACAGGGAAAGGGGGCTGGAGAAGTGAGGCTTTAGCGAGTTTTATTAGGCTTCAGGTCCTAGATTTAGCGATGTGGAGGCTAGCCTTCAGCGCCAAGCCCCCTGAAAATTAGCAGTCGCCCCCTGGAATACCGGCGCTACAACGTTTTTGGGCGGGGAAACGAGGAGAGCTCACTAAGCCTTGCCATAAGTGAGCTATCTCGATGTCACAACAATTTCCGTCTTCTCTCTTCACACCTTTTGCCCAGATGCAATGGCAATTCGCCCGTTCATTCATGATTCGGCCCAGAGATGCCCGATCGATGCCGTCAGAGACACCATCGCAGTCCATTGACTAGCCGCCCGTAAGCAATTGGGTTCTGCATCGTCACGGCTTGTCCTCATTCCTTAATTCCCTAATATCCTTCTGTTTCCAGCATATAAGTGTTCCGACGAGAGACGCTAAGACAACAGTCATTTCCGTTTTAGCCTCATATAATGATTTCAATGTCGTTCCTGCCTCGGATTGGGTGGTGGATTGGCTCCGAGCCAGTCTTTCATTTTGCGCCTTGAAGGTTCCTTCCTCCTTATGGCCAACTCTACGGCCACCTCTCGATCATTTCTTTACTACTATCCTTGCTTTCATACGGCTGCACATAACGTTTTCAGCCTCACTTCTCTTGTTTCAATAGCCTATTTCTCGGGTCTTGTTTTCGTACTCCAACAGAGCAGGCTTCCACCTCTCAAGTCAAGTGTGTTCCCTCTGTCGGCCGTTTTTCTCAGCTCTCGAAAAGATGAAGATTATCAGCCAGACAATTGTCACGCTGTGTGCCACGTTGCTGTTGCTGGGCCTCACATACGCATCCTCTTTTTATCCTGCAAGGCCTCCGGCCATTCCTCTTGCCGTCAAGTCTCCTTACCTGAACGCTGTCCAACGTGCTGGTTGTGGAAATGGTGGTTACTTGGCCGGGCAGTATCCTACATTTTGGGCTTAAGTGACTTCAAGATTATGGTTCCGCCGAATCTGACTTCAATCAGGGGCCAGACACTTGGATGGAATGGAATGATCAGGGTGGATAACACGATTTATACTTGGATGGGAGACCCCATTGGTGCAGGAACCCACACCGTCACCCAAAAACATTTCTGGTATTCTTCGACCAAGAGTGTGTTCTCTATGGATATTGGTGGGAAAGTCGAAATGACCATTACTTTTCTCTCGCCCATCACACCAGGCGATCAGAAGCGGCAGTCTTTGGTATTCTCCTATCTCGAGGTCACCGTTGAGTCGCAGGATGGAAACCCGCACGATGTCCAACTTTACGC
Source organism: Hyaloscypha bicolor E (assembly GCF_002865645.1). Taxonomy (NCBI): domain Eukaryota; kingdom Fungi; phylum Ascomycota; class Leotiomycetes; order Helotiales; family Hyaloscyphaceae; genus Hyaloscypha; species Hyaloscypha bicolor. Next base: position 1,901,626 of record NW_020194558.1, read on the forward strand.
AGATATTTCTGCTGGTAAGACCTCACCGATGTTTCTGTAAACCTCAGCTGATTCTGCCCAAGAATGGGTAGCCGGAGACCATTCGAGTGTCGCCCAATGGGATTTCAACACCACCAACGATGGAATATCATATCACAGGGTATATCGACAGACACAATTACTCTTCAGTGAGACCAATGACCAAGCGGACTGGGGTCATTGGTTTTGGGCGACGAAAAAGGTGGATGGCGTGACATTTCAATCTGGCGCAGATAAAGCAGTTCATGGAGCTTTCCAGAGGAACGGAAAGTTGGCAAACACGAAAGATACACATTTTCGACCCATAAACAAGGACTTCCCTGTATTTGGATTCTCCATTGATCTAGGTTCTATCACTTCTCCTGTGAGCACTCTGTTCGCCTTGGGTCTCACCCAGGAGCAAGCCATTCTCTTTGATGGCCAGACAGGCAACGTTCCTCTGAATTCTTTGTGGAAGAGCTACTTCCCGAGTGAGACCGATGCTGTAAGTGAGCCTTACCAGGTCAGGCAACGTTAACGGATAAAGCTTTCCTTCTTCTACACCGACTTCACTACTGCTAATGCTACGGCCACGGCTCTCGATTACAAAATCAATAACGATTCTCGCATTGCTGGAGGTCATGACTACGTTATCATCACCTCCCTTTCTGCTAGACAGGCTTTTGGAGCAACGCAATTGGTGGGTAACCTGACAAACCAGTATTTGTTCATCAAGGAACTTAGCTCTGATGGGAACATCCAAACTGTGGACGTCATTTACCCATTCTTTCCAATCCTGCTCTATCTTGAGCCATCGATGGTAAAGCTCATGCTTGACCCTCTCTTTGAGAATCAAGAGTCTGGACAATTTCCACAGAACTACTCAATGCATGATCTGTAGGTGTTGGGAGAGAAAACCCTTTCCTATTCTGAGCAGTCACAAGATATCCTCTCGATACAATGCCACACTTGCCCCAGATTAATCTATATCGAGTAATTGCTAACTACCTCGCTACACAGGGGTTATCATTGGCCGAATGCCACGGGCCATACTGACGGCCAGGACGAATGGCAGCCCCTTGAAGAGTGTAAGTCTCAACTTTTCGGAGTATTATTTCCTTGTTCGAATGTCTTGCGAGCTCTTTATCCTCTCGATGTTATGTCTTGAGAGTAGGCTATTCACGAGACACTGTCTTTTGCAATTCTCTCCCCCGAGGCAATGCTGATGCCATGGCTTGTAGGTGGGAATATGATCATAATGACTTTGGCTTACGCTCAACGAACAAATGATATTACCTACCTTACTATGCATTATAAGATACTCAACCAATGGGCTCAATACCTCATTGAGGAAGCCCTCTATCCCGCCTACCAGATGTCCACGGACGACTTCGCGGGATGGCTCTCAAACCAAACGAATTTAGCTCTGAAAGGAATTATTGGAATCGAAGCCATGGCTTCAATCGCTAACTTGACAGGAAACGCGGCTGACGGGGCTAGGTTCGCAAACATAGCTCACTCTTACATTTCTAACTGGCAAGTCCTTGGCATCGCCGCTGATGCCAAACCACCGCACACCACCCTGAGTTATGGTGTGAACGACACCCATGGTATACTCTACAACCTGTACTCCGACCGTCTTCTCAACCTCAGCCTCGTCCCACAGTCCATCTACAAAATGCAAAGTGCATTCTACCAAATTATTGAGCAGAAATATGGCATTCCGCTTGACACAAGACATAATTATACGAAAAGCGATTGGGAGATGTGGGCCGCGGCCATTTCGAGTGAGAGCACGAGAAACATGTTAATTCAGGATCTGGCAAAGTGGATTAATGAGACCCCGACAAACACCGCATGTACGGATTTGTATGATACGCGTAATGGAGAGTAAGCCAGCTTTCAATGATACTGTGTATGAATGCTGAGATGTTGACAGTTATGCCACTGAGGGTAGGGATAATCACTTCGTTGCACGGCCAGTGGTGGGAGGGCACTTTGCTTTGTTGGCTTTGCAAGGCGAACCATACGTCTAAAGCCTTTCATGTGCAATATATTGGAGTTTGGAGGGTCTTGGCGAATACGAATTGCCAGTTGTCGTACAGACAGTGGTTATTCTATCTTTAATTTTGAAGTAAAGGAAGCATGAAATTATTCAGCGTGCCGCTTCCAAGTCTCTTCCACATGTGTTGAAGACAGACAGACTAAGGAAACTCATCATGAGTCAGATGGGAATCCCATCTTCGGTCTGTCTCCCCCATCGAGCAGGCCTCGACCTCCGTCATCGCTCCTCGCGTCAAAAGGGAGCCTCGATGCCGGCTGTAAGTTGCGTAGGAGTCTTTGCTTAAAAGTCTCATTACTTGAAAGGCCTGGCAGTCTACTGGACCAACCAAAGATATGACCGTATAGAGGATCTATTGAAATCGATGATTTTGATGTTCGGGATTGCTGCTTAACAGAGTACTGCACTAACGAATAAGCGAGCCCCTTTTCTCTGACCTGAGGGTGCGGAAATCCTGCCCATGTCGGCTCTACCTCCCACTACCCCTTCTCATCGCTGTGTTGCCCAACGTTACTGCAAGCAAAGGAAATAAGACTGAAAGGAGAAGGCGAAGGGGAAAAAAGTTGAGGAGCACCAAGGGAGTGGGGATCTGATCATGTGATCTCGCGTGTGAGTCGCTAGAGCGCGTTCGGAGAGCTAATCTCATAAAGATCTTCAGGAGAGCACGGTTTCCTTCTCCAACAAACGCCACCCTACTTTCCAATTATTTGACTTGCCTTGCCATTAATCTGGCCGACAAATCGTCGAAGCTTCGCGTCGAAGGCAATGTTTTCTCCACGTCCAAAGGTATGCCTCTTCTCGCAACCACAGGTCCTTGGTCGCTTAGCCGACTTCTTTGATAGCCATTGTGAAGGCCCGAGAAGTTGCTAAGCTCCTACCGGAATGGTGCAACTCCTTTGGGATTTTTGCTGCCGCAAAATACAAAATTGGGAGCTGCTCGCAATGCGTTGCAGTCGCAGAGCAAGAAGCAATTCTGAGAGACACTGAAAAGACCCGCCAGACCCACGATGAGAATACTCGAGAATGCGCTTCGGTATCGTCTATTGAAGTAGGGACCATTCACCTGAACACTGATGGTTTCAACTTGGCACGACACGACGGCGCCATCAAAAGAACGCAATCTCATTGTCATATTACTCTAGCACACACACGCCATAACAGATTTCTCACAATTTTCCCGATGCTTCAATTATACATAGAAGAAGCCCTTCAATGCTGTCAGTTGAGTTGGCCGCAAAGTAGGGTTAGAATGACTACCATCCTGAACACCTTGCTCGACCACCCTTTAAATGGAATATGATAACCTGCATAAAGAGACGGCAAATAAAGCTGAGAAGGAAGCAGCGGAGATGGCGGAAAAGATTGAGAAGGCACAAAAAGATTTCGTGCTCAAGGCAACAACCGCACAAATCGAGGAGCGGAAGGCAAGAGACGAGCAGGCTGCAGCAGAAGCTGTAAAAAAAATCAGCAGAGGATAAAGCAGCATGGGAAAAGAAAGTAGAGGAGGAGAAAAGGCGAGCCATAGCCGAATTCAATGCTGACCAACGAAGAATAGCCAAGGCAGCGGCAGAAGCGACGAAAAAAGCTGCTGGAGAGAGCGCAGCTCGGGAGAGGAAGGTGGAGTATGAGAGGAAGGTGGAGTATGAGAGGAAGGTGGAGTATGAGAGGAAGGTGGAGTATGAGAGGAAGGTGGAGTATGAGAGGAAGGTGAAGGACGAGAGGAAGGCCGAGTTGGTTCAAGGGGTTGAGATGGCGAAATGGCAGCTGGAGTCTGAGCGAAAGAGGGAAGATGAGTTAAAAGCAAGGGAGAAGCAAACGGAGGCTGAGTTGAGATGGAAACACATCATGATTCCATGGCCGTCATGGATGTGAGGTTGAAATTTTGGAGCATACGAGAAGTTTGGAAAATCATCTGAAGAAAGGGTTGACCTGACTGAGTCATGAGTCCGCGGCCGCTTCATCGGAAGCGAGCTTGAAAAGGGGCTCACCAAGGGGCGGGAAGTGCCAAACGATCAAAACAAATCTCAAGGTTAGGCAGCCCTTACATTGCATTCGGATAAGACAGAAGTTGAGACGGCAGGGGTGAGGTCACAAGGATCGAGGTTCTCTGATAAATTTGACTGATCAGGCGGCTGAGGGGAGAGCCCCGCATGCCAAGCGGAAGTATTGCGGCGAAAGGAAGTACGAAGTAAAGGGCCCGTTCCAAAAGGGGTGATTGGATCGCCAAACACCTCCCCAAAGGCACCACACCCGTGTGTGTTGAGATTCCGGGTGGATCATAATATATAAATCAACAAAAAGAATCACAACAGCGGGGGATCGAAACTACTCCTGAATTACAACTATCAATGGGTATAGAGAAACGGCATCCAAGACAAAAAGCGCTCGGGCATCGAAAACAATCTCCTCCAACTCCAACGCTGAGGAATGCCCAAAACCTTCTTGCAAGCTATGCAATCAATGAAATCTCAAACGAACAATCGAAAAGAACATATTCTGAAGCACGTGCACCATCACCACTACTCCTGTGGGTAGCAGCTCTGGCCACATGCCCAAATCTTGCTTGGCTTCTCCTGTCACGTCCATTTTCCAACCATACCACAGAATCCTCCTAACAATCCACGCGGCTACCAATTCACAGGCAAAGGTGACGATTGAGGCGTAAAATGTGAGGCCAAAATCGTATCCGTCACCGCTGAGTGGCCCATCGCCCGGACCATCCATGACTTGGTCGAAGGCGAAGTATGGATATACATCTTTATTGGCCCCATAGTGCAATACGAGAATTGCGCCTAGGAAGGCGAGCATAGACACGCATTCTGCAAGAGAACGGATATAGATGTTCCTCGCTGCAAACTTCTGATAAGCCGAAAGACTTTGGTTGTTGATGGAGAGAAGCGTTAGGACGTAGTGGTAAGGTTTGGACATAGTGAGCGGGAAGAGAATGATGAGGAACGAAGAAGATAAAATTTGAAGGTAGACGAATTGTGATGGCGAGCGGAGACGGGCGTACAGTGCGCGCACGTAGGTTTGGTACGTTAGAGAGAAATAGCTTTTCTGGGTTAGCTGGTGTAGTTATGCAAGCATTCAGGAGAACATACAGTTTGAAGATCCAACCCAAAGGATAACTTCCCACTCTCTCACCCTCATTTCCTCCTAATATCCACCCTGTCAACCCATCCAGTAAATGAACGGTGATGACCCATGTATACACGTAGACGATGGTTTGTATGGTACTATGAGGCAAGGTCCTCAAATACGTCTCGGCGTAGGCTTCTCCCACTACGTACGCCAGCATACCAATAAAAAGCGCTGCGCAGAACCAGATGAACCTCAGAAAGCTAGCTGGTAGCCATCTTTTCCGCAAAGCTAATGCTTGAGCGCGAGTCCGGTGCACGTTGTCTGTGGCTAAGGCTACTTCAAGAGGAGCATTTGGGTCGAAAGCGGCTTGCTGGACGTTAGCCCTGCGAGGTCTGTCTCGTGCTGCCACTGTTTCTGTGTCCCCTGTCCACCAAGAGGATGTAAAAATGCGTTGCGTCTCTGACAGTGACGTGCGGAGACTGAGGTGTCGCTCGTGATAAAGCAACATCACAGAAGCCACTATCAAGGGCATCGCCATGGTGAAGAATGTCCAACAAATCCAAGCCGTATTGTGCGATGTGATCCACCGTGTTTCAGGGACGCAATATATCGGGATCGGCGTCGCGATAGAGATGACGGCGATGATCGACACGGTCAACGGGAAACCAAAACTTTCTGGCCACCTTCTAAAGTCAGTAAGGGCTTAGAGCATGGGCAATCGGGAAGACTGACCAGTTGAGACTGTAGATATTGAACACTTTTGTGATCCACATCAACGCCGTGATGTTGTAGAATCCATAATAGACAAACAAGAAATTCCAGAAGTTTATTTCGACGCGGGCTTCTCCGTGACCTGGTACTTTGTGCCCTTCATCAAATTTGAATAGCATTCCGTCCTCATCCGGTAAATCGTATTGTGGGAATGGCAGAGCACACCAGCCTACCGCCAGCGCAGCCGGCAGGATGACCAACACTGCCCATCTCGTCCACCACTTATCCACCAATTTTCCAACCGCTGCCTGCTTCGGTTCAAGCCATAGATCTCGTTGTGCTCTTCCCCATCGTCTCAAAGCTCCCATATCCTCATTCTCCAGAAGGTCGCCCTCATCGCTTTCATCTCCATCGCCAAAAACCCGCGAGTATCCAAATCCTCGGCCAGCAAAGCTCCCAAACAGAGTGCTCCTATAGCTATTCCTCCGCCCTATTCTCTGAGCATCCGGAACAGCGCGGAAGCGTCCGAGTAAAGGGGAGGATTCAGTGCCCAGTCCCCCGCGCGCTTCAGAACCTTGCTGGAAGTTAAAGAAGGACGGCATTCCATTATTCGACTTGCTTGCTCTGGCTATATGTATGAGTTCGCGCTGCGTATCTCAACATCGTCTTATCAAAGCAAGAGTGGAGTGAAACCTTGTAATGTTCGAGAGTTTTTGTCAGAGCTGTGAAGCACGGCAAAATCCCGGTACCAATGACGCGCGACACGTGAAAGCGGCCGCGTGTGTTTGCTTTTCCCTGAATGACAACCCAGCTCAGCCGCCTCTGTCTCATACTAATCATGATAAATGCTAGTTCTCAGATCGTTGCAATAGCAGAGACAAGATCATGCAAAGCGATGTTGCCGTTGAATTGCCAGCCACTGTTAGCTTCCAAACTGAAAAGTGATTCTCTCCTTGCCTCCCTTCGTTATTATAGTACAGCTCTCTCCCGTTGCCAAGTGCAGCCACGGAACTCTTTTCAGTCAGCTGTGTTTCTTGTTCTGATTGCATCCTCAGCCTCATCTTCTCTTTTTAGATGTCAGTCGTTTCTTATTGGTCATAAATCTAATCTCTCAGCCATCAGCGGAGGAATTGGTCCTTGATAATCCAGACGTCGAGTTGTTGTGCATGCAGAGAGATACTTCAAAGGGTTCTCCTCAGCACAGGGATGATTTCCACCCTTAATCATACCATCGTTATCATGTCAACACAGTCGTTTCCACCTCATGAGACCTTGCCGGTCAATGAGAAGTCATTAGCCTCAGAGAGGAGCCTTCGCATTGTAGTTCCGTTTTCAAAGAACTTGACGATATACCTCGTGTATGGGGCCGAGAAGACCAACCAAGATAAACGTGCAAGGGGACCTTGACTCCGTGTTCCGATGGGGGGATAAGAGTACTCAATCGACGGTGCTGCCGGTGACCGACGTTCCAATCTCCCCTTGCATCCTCTACAACGCCTACATCTTCGAGCTCATAATCCGCAGCAACTCCGTCTACCACTCCAGCATCCCCCACAATCCTGCACCTACTTCGAAAAATTCCCCAGAGCCAGTATCACCATCAACAGTGGCGGCCACTCCAACGACGACAACCCCGACCCCCACGTTGCGGCATCTCAGGCGTCCAGCCCCCAGATTTTATAGTGAGGTCAGCGTCTGCTATGATATTTCCACCTTCTCGAAGGTGTGTTGGTAGAGGCAAGGAATTTTTGATGTTGAAAAGAGGGTGATTCGGAGTATATGGTAGTCAGAGTTACTACAATCAGGGGCCATGGTGGGATGAAGGCTCAGGTAGATTATCGGATCGGAACGTTGCAAAAAAACCCCGACCGACTTGATCACATTTCAATTCGACTTGTCAAATGTCTCAACTGTCAAATCTTCCTTGTAAAATTAACGAAACTGCACGGTCAGACACAAGAAGAAACGTTTTCTTTCCGTGAATAGTCAATGGACTTGCTCAGGGGTTACCGGGTTACTCTCTTTGTACATATTTCTAAAATTAGTACAATAACCGATCTCGATGGTGCCGAGCATGGACCTAGTTAGGATGTGATTCGGGTGGGACTATTCAAGCAATGTCAATCTTCAGCGGATACATTACTGGGGAGAACAGTCTCGAACAGGTCCATTTTCACGTGATGATAAACGGGATATCTCGCAAAGAGCTCGAACCGAATTTCAGACAGAATGAGCGCATTTATCAAAACAACCAGAGTTTCAGTCTCAAGCCATACCCGCCCCTATGCGTCTTTTTACCTCATAGTACATGAAACTCTATCACATCTTCTCCGATCGGAAGCTGCATATGGGGATCATGCGTGGCTTGCTCGGGCTCCCCCCTGATGCATACTTATCGATAACGATTATGCGACCAGCAATGTCGTGCCTCATCGGCCAAGCCCAAGCTCAAGGGCCTCGAGTCTTCTCGTTACACAGGCATGTTGGGCCGGATTCCTTGACGGCCCTGGACGCCTGTAGAATGGCTCTTGTTTTCTGTGCTACTTTGGGCATTCATACCCCCAGCTTCGGCGAGGCCGCCACGTGGAACCACGATGTGCTCGTTCAGCAAAAGCAAGAAGAGTGCAAGAAAGCGTGCAGTGCTCGATGCTTATCAGCCCCATAGGGCAGGCGGGAAAAGGGACATGTGAAAAACGGATGACTCTTAGGAATTGGCGGCTTGTCAGCCACGACGTGGGGCAGAGCGTCGGCATCCACCAAGGGGATAAATGGGAAGGATGAGGTTGAGGAAGACTGGATTCACAGCTGTGATTGGCCGCAGAGGCGCAGAGGCGCAGAATGGCAGAATCACCTCATCGGCTCAACGCTTTTTTTTTTTGGCTGCTCGAGAAATTTGTTTCCACGACATGGAAGCCGGAATTCGGGGAGCTGATGCGGTGTTGTAGTGGGGATCGGGGCTTTGGGTGAGACAATGTGTCACTTGGTATATATTTTTTATATCTGGGCTCTGCGCCATGTTGAGGGGGTGGAGTGGACGACGAGTCTGTTGTGGAGTGCATATTGCACCCATAATGCCCCTCTTGAAGTGTACAGTGAGATACGAGCAAGAGAGAGCTGAGCTGAGATACAGTGCATGCAGTTGATATGCGTTGTCAGACTTTTTACTAGTCAGGCAAAAAACTAAAGAAGCTCTGGGCTTTGCCGCTCCAATGCAACAAACCCCTCCACGCTCACACCGTCTCCTCTCACAACCACCACCATTCCACAGCAGCCCTCCGCAGCCATTCCCCTCCATAGCACGGTTTCCGCCTCCGCGAACGGGTATCACCTCACCACCCATCGCCCACGATTCAGCGTGCATTAAGGTGGCTGCTGTCGCCGCTGCCCTGCTCTCTTGGCCCTTTCTCATCCGGACCCTATCCACGGCCACGGCCACAGCCATCCACTCCTCGCGGCGCACTACGGCTCAGATTTGCCCCATCCAGCAGCGCGCTGCTACCTACCTTATTTGCTCTTTCCAGCCTCTCCCTGCCACTGGTAGGGGTAGCCCACTATCAGAGTTATCCTTCGCCAATCCAAGCCAAATAGAAACCCCCGAACGACCGTCGCCTTCCCCATCCCAGGAAATTTTTGTCAATTTGCATATCTGACTACCGACCTCACCTCTCCTCCCGCCGCTTCTCTTCTCTCTCCACGATGCCCACGCAACAACCTCACGTTGCACCTCCGGCAAGCACATCAGCTACCACAGACAATGCCACGAGACTCGAGTCCCAGCCCACCTCCTCTGCCACCAGTGCCTCCGAACTCGCCAGTACAAAGATAAGCCTGCGGGCCGCTCTTCGACAATTTCCTGACTTTCCCATCCCCGGCATAGATTTCGTTGATATACTTCCTCTCTTTGCGTCTCACTCTCTTCACACCTCACTCATCCGCGCTCTCGAACTACAAGTCCTCCTCTTCAACAATAGTGTCAAACCGGATGTTATCGTCGGCCTTGATGCAAGAGGGTTCTTGTTTGGTCCCAGTCTGGCATTAAGACTGGGTGCCAGCTTTGCACCAGTCCGCAAGCGAGGAAAGCTCCCCGGTCCCACCAAGGAGGCTGTGTTTGAGAAGGAGTATGGTCAGGACTTCTTTCAAATTCAAAGCGACGCTGTAGCAAAAGGGCAGAAGGTGCTGGTGGTTGATGATATTATTGCCACTGGTAAGAGCGCTGTCCTGCGAGACATGCCGCCTCGTGGGTAAGTATATGAGCTAACATAAGTCAATAGGTGGTTCCGCTGAAGCTGCCGGTAATCTCGTCAAACAACTGGGCGGTGATCTGATCGGATTCTTATTCATTCTCGAACTCGATTTCTTAAAGGGACGGGACAAACTCGATGCTCCTGTAGTCACACTTCTCAAGGACGATATGATGGGCAAATAACACCACCGTTCGAACTTCGTTGCTGGGTTTCTTTGGCGTTTGGGCGGCATTCAACATAGACAGCATTGCATTACAGCATCTCCTCTACCTGCGACGCGTTTTACGAATTATAATGGGCGAGATACCACTTTGGAGGAAGTACATATGTTGAGGCATCGAGGATTTGGTGCAGGAGCGTTCTAATGCTTGCACTCAACCACTGGCTTGGCGGGGCACATAGCAAAGAGCTCATTCAAAAAGTTGTTTGCTTCAAGTCTGATGGGTCATGGGTCATTCAACAGTTCCCAAGGTAGGCTCTCCATACGGCAGGGAAGATCAGGAGTCGGAACATGATAGCAGAGTTGCTATTTTGACCTACATCCATGTACCAATACATGGTGGTGGCACGTATCACCTCAAAAACTTCAATGTCAGTTGAAGAGCAGGAAAATCCTTTGTTGAACATCTCCAGTGGGGTCGAAGCAGTTCATCACGTGAAGCTCCATCGCTCCTCACTTGTGGCTTGCGGTTCAGCATTCATGACAGGGATTAATGCGAATCTTCGATTTGACGCCCTGCAAGGCAGGATCGAACGCAAATTCTTTATAAGGGAGGAACCTGCTCGAGTTCCTGCATCCTTAATCATGTCGAAGGCGAGACATTTTCTACTTCTTACATCTCAGATTCAATATGGCTTTGCCCCCGCCAGGTCCCCGGTGATCTGAGCAATGATAGACAACTTATTTCCCCACCAGACGACAGTACATCCTCGTTGGCTTGGTCACCAGTCGAGAATTACCTTGCTGTTGGATCTTGGGACTGCAAAGTCCGCATCTACGATATTACGAAAAGCCGGACTGGCGTCGTTGCAGCTGCAATTGAATTTGGGGGACCAGTGCTCAGTTGCCACTGGTCAGGAGTCAGTGTTCTTCTTCTCTTCACCTTCAAAATCTGATGATGTATTTCGTCAGGATGGTCAAAAGGTTGTCGGAGCAGGCGCAGACAAAACTGCTCGAATATTAGATCTCGGTGCGAACGGAGCTCCCGCGCAACAAGTTGCCGCCCATGACGCTCCTATCCGATCTGTTCGATTCTTCGATGCGCCAAACACCAATGCCCCTATGGTGGTTACAGGTAGTTGGGATAGAACAGTTGAATTTTGGGACCTGAGATTAGCAACCCCAGCAGCGCAGCTAGCTCTTCCTGAATGGGTGTATGCTCTGGATGCGAGGAACAAGCTGCTTGTTGTTGTAACTGCAGATCGGCAAAACCATTTTGTGAATCTAGAACACTGGGGTGCGATATGGAGAACAAGACAGAGTCCGCTCAACCACCAGAGCAGGGTCGTCACATGCTTTCTCGATGGGTCTGGCTTTGCCCTTGGAAGTATTGAGGGCAGAGTTTCGTTCCAGTACACTTCTGATCAAGACCATTCCAAGTCAGTCTCTCAAGCTCTCTAATGATACTCACAACTAACATTAGTCAGCAAATCTTACTCCTTCAAATGCCACCGCCAAAAAGACAAACCAACCGACAATGTAACGAACGTGTGGACCATCAACGATATCTCGGTTCATCCAATTCATGGTACCTTCAGCACGTGCGGTTCTGACGGCACCTTCCAATTCTGGGACAATGAGACTAAGTGCAGGCTGAACCTGTATCCAGGTGTTGAGGGACAGATTTCTGCGACGGCGTTTAATATGAATGGAAAGCTCTTTGCTTATGCAGTTAGCTATGATTGGAGTAAGGGGTATTTGTTTAATACACCAGATCTTCCTAATAAGATCATGCTGCATCCTGTTGTGGAGGATGACTGTAAGCCCAGGCAGATTATTGGAAGGAGATGAATGAGTTGGCGTGGCATGGGAATCATGAGGGGTCAGGGCAGGCTTTTTATTGATATTTCAAAATATAAATTTTTCCTATAATGAATGTTCCTGCGATGTTCGACCAGACCTTTAAATAAACATGAGAAATCTCGTCATCCAGATTTGCTTGCGAGTTTTGCTGATCAACCACTTTCCATCCATCTCAAATTCTAAGCCTCACGAGACGAGGCTGACCCTCGGCATCTTCATTCTCCGACACAGCTAACCTTTTTCGATCGAGGCAACATCACTTCAAATCCTCTCTCATCAACAGTATGGCCTCCGAACTATCGCGGCCATTACTCTTGCCCCAGAATCGAAAATTACGGCATCTGCAAGGGATATACCTGCGGAATCTCACTCTTTCCCGGCCACGCGGCAAGACAATTGACGACGCAGCTCTCAATAAAACTCCTCAGAAGCTCGAAGCTCTGCGCGAACCACAGCTCCACCATGCGCAATCGTCAGGAGACCTGCGACCACCGAAACTGCGAAGGAGAAGTACGAATTGGAGTGGTGCCAGCCCGGATCTGCGGCAAAAGAAGCTCGAAGATGTCATCGACAGCAGGACAGCCGATACGTTCTTTACACTGCATGCGAAGGGACAGGAGGACCCGATATACATCAGCGAGGTTGTGGAAAGGGCTATGAATCCTACGTTTCGATTCTTTGATCTCTCCGGATTTGGGCCCGCGACGACGAGACTCGATACTTTTACAATCAGGTTATGGGTCAAGAGACAAGACTTTGTGCCTCTTATTGAAGAAGAAGTCAGTCTACAGTCGCTGCAGTTTGTTGGGACTCTGGAAAACCACCCTTTTCTACCGAATTGTATTCTGTTCCACCTCATCGATGGAATCTACACAATTGATCTCGCGTCAAAACCACCGAACCCGAAACACGCTCCCTCATTACCCACATCATCATATAGTGCGCTCATGCGCCTGTCCAATCTTGACGAATCGATTCAAGATGCTCTCGCCACCCGCGAAGAATTAGCTGCTCAAATCAACGAAATTCTACTTTCGAATCCTGTGGATGAATCCCCACAAGCAGAGGAGGAGGTGGCTCTTGCATCACGCTACGTAGCTTCTGAACGCAAGTTGCTCAAAAACTCCATACGCAGGCGTGCCGAGCTCAAAACCTCAATATCATCACGCACGGAAGCTATTAAGACCGGTAAAGAACTACAACTGAAATATCTGGAGGATATAAACAACGCCCAAGACAAACTCTCGAACTGCAAAACACTCTTACAAACCACCACATCCGAAATTCATGGCCAGAGAAGACGAATATGCGAAGAGCTTCTCGCCATCTACCCCATAGAAGCAACAACCCACACCCTCCTCTTCACCATCTGCGGCCTTCCCCTCCCGAACTCCATCTTCGAAGACGCAGATGAAGACATCATCTCCGCAGCCCTTGGCTATGTTGCCCGTCTGGTAGACTTGCTACAATATTACCTCTCAGTCCCGCTTCCGTACCCAATAACTTCATATGGCTCTCGCTCAATAATACAAGACTCCATCTCCATCCTGCAGGACAATCAGCGCATTTTCCCCCTGTACATGAAGGGCACAGTCCGCTTCCGGTTCGACTACGGCGTCTTCCTTTTAAACAAGAACATTGAACGGCTAGCCGAGAGCCAAGGGTTAAAAGTAATGGATATTCGACAGACGCTCCCGAATCTCAAATACGTACTTTATGTATGCAGTGCAGGGAGCAGCGAGTTACCTGCTCGCAAAGCAGGCGGGATAAGGGGGCTAATAACTGGGAGGGAGGTCGAGATCGGGAGTCGGAGGGGGAGTGCGGATTCCGGAATTGTAGGGGCGCAGAGCGAGGCTGTTAGGAAGGCGTTGGAGAATGGCAGTGCAGAAGCCAAAGGTGTGAAGCTTGATGTTGGCAAAGGGAACAGAGATTTTAATATGGCGAGTGTGCCATTTAGAGATACGCATGTGCAGAGTTTGAGGACGAGGGGATTGAGGGAGAATATCAAGAGATGATTTGCTGATAGTAATGATACCACATGAGCATTGTTTTGACCTTGCTATCATTGTCTCTCTTGATTAGAACTTGAGGCGGAACGTCATGTTTTGCACGCACGATATTGAACAGCGCGAGAAAATCTTGTTACGACATTAAGCTTGAAATCGGAACAACCCCTGGGCAATGTACGCTGCTTCATAAATGACATCCGATGTTCAGGGCGTACTTTGTTGATCCGGAATTTAAAGGCTTCAGAACGAATATAGAGGCATTGTGTACTTAGCTCTGGGTCCGTGCTCTCTCACCTGCATCCATTTTCCGAGCGGCCAGATGGGGCCATCTAGGTGTGCGTGAGATTTGGCGTCCGTTTTGCAAGCTGAAATTTTTGAGTTCGCGTACAGTTGATTGGATAGGGGCCAGGCCATGATCAAAATAAAGCCAAGTCAATTGAAAATAATAATATTTAAGTTTTGGATACACGAGTATATGTCCGATAGATGCTCAAAGTTGAGCGGCAACGATTTTATTCTTTTACATCAGTATAATATGCAAAGGAAGAAAAAGCGACCTCGGATTGAAAATAAGGGGCATCTCGCTTAATTTGCAGTTTGCAAGAAATCTAAGAATCAGATTGCTCGTCTCTCAGTTGGAAGCCTAGTATAGAACCCCTACACACAAATACTACCGGGTCTCCTGTCGCTAAACACAATATACTAAAAGCAGAAAGTATATCGCCTGAGAGAACTTGAGGCGAGGCAGGATCCGTGGTGCCGAACTAAAGCGCCCCTCCCTGCCTACCTAGTTCCCGTTCAACGGTTTGGTTCTAAAATGTATAATAACAAACCACTGAATAGCCGCTAAGACTGTGGGAGGATTCTGACGTCATCAACTTTTAGATCTTGCTTCTGCAATAAGGGGATGGTAGCGGAGGCTAAGGAGTTGTATGCGGGAAACTTTCAACGGGCCGTTCCTCGAATCATGGCGTGGGTAGGAGCGAATTTCCCTGCATACCATCATATCTTCGCATTTCTCGACGCATCAGATAATATACAAAGGGAGAAAGATTTGGAGAATGTTCGGGGTCGAGAAGGGATTATGTGTAAGAGAGGAAGCTAATTTCCAAGAGTTTGGGACAAAGAACCTTTTGGATGTGCCACAAGGAAGTAAAGATTGGAAATAGACTTCAAATAGTTGAGACCAGCTTGAGAGGAGAGGTGGCCCGCATTCCTAGTTTCATTCCTAGCTTTGTGATGTGCAACAAGGAAGGACAGGAAATCGTTGGGGATCGGCTTTCGGGACAGAGGTGGACTGGGCCACTTGGTGAAGCGAAAATGGAAAGCAGCAGAGAATACACCACGAGTGAGGTGGAAGAAGAGATGTACAGATATTGTAGGCACCTGGAACAGAAGGATGCAAGCACGCACACAGAACGATGATGCAAAAGTTTCTCAATTTCCAAAGCTATGTACCCAGAAACGCCTCGTTGCTTCGTCCTCATTACCACCTCAAATCTATCCACAGGTATCAAAAGGTTGCAATTTTGCCCGCCATCTACCGATTTACTCCTTTGGGGGATGCGGCCATCTCCAGGCGGTGATATATGCCGGATCAATACCATTCTCATACGCTTGCGTCTTAGCCGCAATCTGCATATTCAGCAACTTCTCTCTCACACCACTAGCCTTGTTATGTAGCGTCGGGATCCGATCAATGGCATCCATCGCCAGCGAGAACCGATCAGTCTGGTTTCGGATGGCCAACTCGAGAGGGGTGTCGATGTTGCCTTTCTCCTTGTAGCCTCTGACGTGGAGGTTAAGTTGGCCGGGTCGCTTGTAGGTCAAGCGGTGGATGAGCCATGGGTACGAGTGGAAGTTGAAGATGATGGGGCGGTCTTGCGTGAAGACTGAGCACCACTCTTTGTCTGACATGCCGTGGGGATGGTCCACAGATGAGATGAGCTTGAAGAGATCGATGACATTTACGAATCTGATCTTCAGTTGGGGGAGAAGTTCGCGGAGGAGTCCGGTAGCGGCGAGGGCTTCGTGGGTTGGGACATCGCCGCAGGATGCCATGACGACGTCAGGATCTTCACCTTGGTCGTTGCTGGCCCAGTCCCATATTCCGACTCCCTTGGTGCAGTGCTCGATTGCTTCTTCCATATTGAGGTATTGGATATGGTCTTGCTTGTCGGCAACGATGACATTGACGTAGTTGGTGCTGCGGAGACAATGATCTGTGACCGAGAGGAGAGTGTTTCCGTCAGGTGGGAGGTAGATTCGCACGACTTCTGGGCTCTTGTTTGCGACAACATCGAGGAAACCAGGATCTTGATGGGTGAAGCCGTTGTGGTCTTGTCTCCAGACGGTAGCTGTGAGAAGGATGTTGAGGGAGGCGACCTTGACACGCCATTCGACTTCATTGCACTTCTCAATCCATTTGCAGTGTTGGTTGACCATAGAGTCGATGATGTGAATGAAGGGTTCGTAGCTGTTGAGAAGACCATGTCGTCCTGAGAGAACGTAGCCTTCCATCCAGCCTTCGCAGGTATGCTCACTCAGCATCTCCATCACACGGCCTTCCATTGCCAAGTTTCCTCCATCTGAATCTTCCTCAAAGTATTCTCCCATCCAGACCTTCTTGCCTGCCTTATAGATCTCGCCGAGCTTGTTGGACTCAGTCTCATCTGGGCCGAAGACACGGAAGTTGGTCATATTCTTTGCGACAATGTCTCGGAGGAACTTTGCCATGTTGACCATGCTGCCGAGATTCGAAATACCAGGTTCTATGTTGGGAAGGGCGTATTTGCGGAAGTCTGGCATGTCCAGAGGCTTGCGGAGAAGTCCACCATTGCCGACTGGGTTGGCAGACATGCGAGCATTTCCAGTGGGAGCAAGAGCCTTCAACTCTGGAATCAACTTGCCATCCTTGCCAAAAGCCTCATCTGCATTGTAGCCCTTCATCCAGTCCTCCAAGATTTTCAAGTGTGCGGGATTTGAGGCGACATCGGGGATTGGGATCTGATGTGCCCGCCAGAAACCTTCGAGGAGCTTGCTGTCAATCTTTCTTGGACCAGTCCAACCTTTAGGACTTCGAAGGACGATCATGGGCCAGCGGGGGCGGAATGCTTTCTTGGAGTCTCGAGCTTGCTTCTGGCACTTCTTGATCTCCAACACACAGTGCTCAAGTGTTGCTGCCATTGCTTGGTGCATGCTCTCCATGTCGCTACCCTCAACGAAATATGGTGTCCAACCATAACCAACGAACAGTGCCGTTAATTCTGCGTGACTGATACGTGCGAGGATAGTAGGATTGTTGATCTTGTAGCCGTTAAGGTGGAGTACTGGAAGGACTGCACCATCAGTCATTGGGTTGAGGAATTTTGTGCTGTGCCAGCTGGTAGCAAGAGGGCCGGTCTCAGCCTCGCCATCTCCAACCATCGTCAATGTGATCAAGCTCGGGTTATCGAAGACCGTACCGAAAGCGTGGGAAATTGAGTATCCGAGTTCACCACCCTCGTGAATGGAACCTGGGGTCTCGGGCGTGGCGTGAGATCCGACTCCACCTGGGAATGAGAATTGCTTGAAGAATCTCCTCATGCCCTCCTCATTCTCTGCCATGTCTGGGTAGACTTCCGAGTAGACACCCTCGAGGTATGATTGTGAGAGAACAGCTGGAGCTCCATGACCTGGGCCGGACACGAAGAGTGCATTCAAGTCGTATTTCTTGATAAGACGATTGAAGTGCATCCATGTGAAAGCTTGACCAGCGTCAGATCCCCAGTGGCCCAGTAAACGAGCTTTGAGATGTTCGACCTTGAGAGGCTCCTTGAGGAGGGGGTTTTCGCGGAGGTAGAGCATGCCAAGGCATAGGTACATGCTGGCCTTGAACCAAGCTTCATATTTGCGGATTTCCTCAGCGTCGAGGGGCTTCCCGGAAACTGTTGAGCGAGCAACTCCGTAAGGAGATATGCTCTTGACCTCAACATCTTTTGCAGCAGGCTCAATTTCTTGAGCAGCTGGTGCCACCATTGTTGGCATTGAGTCCATGCTTCTCGGATGATTCGGTGAAACTGTTGTTGGTGGGTTGTTTAGGGTCCAATTGCTATGGCGGGGTAATTGGAAGTGAGGGTATTCACTTCACAGCCTTAAATGCTGTTTGGCGGTTTCGATAATTAAGCTTGAGCAGCTTTGATAGTTCGATAACTGAGAGGGAGTTGCTTGAAGGAATTGAAAGGGAATGGGCAGTGGACAGCTCTCGCCTTATGAATGAAATTTTGGGAGGGGTTAGCTTAGCTATCAGTCCTTGGAGGGGTCATGCAGTCGTGCAGGATGGGTAAGAGGTGGTCTGATATTTGCAGACAATTTTGCTGGAACTCAGGTACTTACCCACCGCAGCGGATTATTGTTTTCTCGATTGAACGAGCATACCGCGATCCTCGGTTTATGGGGTGACTTCTGGCATGGGATGACTTGCCGAAGAACCTATTGAGGCGATCCTGGCCGAGTCGAGCAGTCCAGGTGCAGGAAAAGATGCAACAAGATCATGATGCAGTCAGAGCATCCCCATGCTCCCTGCTTAGTTGAGGTAGAAGCGTTGTTTGCAGTGGATAGGGTCGATCACCGAACATGCAACACGCGCAAGAGATTCTGTCTACCTCTTGTCTGATCACGATTGCCCATGTGCAGCGCAAAGTTGAGAGCGCGACGGATGGCGGGGCTCATGCATGCGGGCTTGGGGACCCTGACGCCGCCGAGGCCACTAAAAGGCCCAAAAGGTGGCGTGTCAATGACACGTTGGAGATGGTACGAGACGCTTGTCTCGAGATAATTGACATATGACATGGCCTGATGTCGTATCGGAACCCGTTGCAACGATTTTGCGGCGCTGGAAAATGAAGTATTCGAGAAGATGACCCACTGTCATTGAAAAGTAAGGTCTTTATTTTCCTCGCTTCACTCCGTTTCACGTGATAGGGGACCTGGAGATCTTCTGGGTGTCGGCCTGTCATGGAATCTATAGCAGAACACTTTCTTGGGCAGGGACAAGAGCTTAATCGTTGCAGTAGACTGCAAAGATGGGGTGGGAGAGTTCTTCGGCCCAAGAAACAGAGGTGACAATCACGTGATAAGCAGGACTTGGTGAACCGGGGGAATTAGTTGTACCATGCTCCCACGGAACATTGGTGGCACATGGTGCAATTATTCATCTCAGGACTGATATCTCGATGATAAAGAATTCTTTGATACTACTGGTACATAAGGTCATTAGTAACTGAACACGTTATCAACATCTCCCATCGGAACCGTTTCGTCCGATTACTCCGAGGACTCGGTAGTCACACCATTGACCTCCGTATGCTCAGATGAGTGATCAACCACTGGCACATCATCCTTCAATTTTTTGCCACTTCCAACTGCTCCAGTGTTCTTGTCTTCCTGCCTGAACTCCCTTGAGGGAACAAACCCGTTGCTCTTCCACGCCTTATCAACTTTCTCATACATCTCATCGACCTCTTCG
The DNA here is from genome assembly GCF_002865645.1 of Hyaloscypha bicolor E. Classification (NCBI taxonomy): domain Eukaryota; kingdom Fungi; phylum Ascomycota; class Leotiomycetes; order Helotiales; family Hyaloscyphaceae; genus Hyaloscypha; species Hyaloscypha bicolor. Next base: position 1,921,259 of record NW_020194558.1, read on the forward strand.
AGACTGAGTCCTTTGGTCTCATATATTAAAGCCCATACGAAGAACGCACAGACGAGGCAGCATCCACCCCAAAGGAAGAAGATCTTTGCTTGGAGATTTGCGTTGCCTGGGCCAGGATTGACAAGGTAGGGCGTGGAGTAGGCAATCGCCCAATTTAGCAACCAATTGCTAGCTGTGGTCATAGACAGGCCTTTTGCCCGGACACCGAGAGGGAAGATTTCCCCGGTAACAACCCCTAGAATGCGACTTAGCTTTGGTCTGAGGACTAGATTGGGATGAGAGTGGGAAGCTGGCTTAAGCGGACTTACAGGCAACTGGTCCCCAGGATGAGGCGAAGAAGAAGATGTAGACACAGACAAAAGCAACAAGAGCTTTCTGTGCAGACATGTTCGTTGTGCCTGGGAATGCTGTTCCAGCAGAAGCGACAATCATTTGTGATACAAACATGCCTATCGCACCGAAGAGTAACAGACGACGACGTCCCCACGTCTCGACGAGATAGAGGCCGGGGAATGTAGACGCAACGTTGACCGCAGAAGTAATCATAGTCGTAACGAATGGGTTCTGGATTCCCGAATTCGTGAAGAACGAAGTTCCGTAGTAAAATATAAAGTTGATGCCGGTGAGCTGTTGAAGGCTTTGGAGGAGGCAGCCAGTCATCAGACGTTTGCCCAATGTGTGCCAGGTCAGGAAATCTTTGTATGAAGATGTGCCCAAGGATAACTCGTGCTCATAATTCGCTTTGATATCTGCGAGTTCGTCGATCAAGAATGGATTGTCAATTGGGAGTCGACGTAGGCGAGATAGTGATTTGGCTGCCTTTTCGTCACGGCCCATTCTGATCAGATAACGAGGTGTCTCGGGTAGAAAAAGGAGGCCAACTCCAAGTATGATGGCCCAAAAAAATTGTATGGCGATCGGGATGCGATACGAGCCGGAATCTGCGCGGTCTTTGGTAGCGTTGTCGACGACTGCTGCGATCAAGAGACCGATCGTAATGGCAAGTTGATATGCGCCGACTATATATCGTTAGGACGCGCTGCATGCTTTGAGATGAATCTTGTACTTACCAACCGTTCCTCGAATCCATTTAGGAGCAGTTTCTGATTGATAAAGAGGGACTAAATTATCATTAGTCCTATTTCAAACACCTCGAGTGATGGATACTTACTCAATGCAGAGATCAGGCCAACACCAAACCCAGCAAGGAAACGACCGGCCACGAAGAGAGGGATCGCAACCGAAATCGTCTGCAAGAGAACACCAAAGCAGAAAACAACAAGTGTAATCATAAGAGCCATCCTTCTTCCCGTGAAATCCGCCGTGGGTGCTGCAGTTAATGCACCAAAGAAAGTTCCCGCACTGAGAATTGATACAATCAGAGAGGATTGATTGGCAGTGATCCCGGGACCTTTGGTATCGGGATTGATGTAGCCAGTCGAAAAAGTCTTCAACCAGTGCGGCATAGCAATGATACCTCCAATAGTTCCGGTGTCATATCTACCCCAACCATTAACAGGAGCAGAAGTTTGCCAATACTTAGATACTCACCCAAATAATATGCCACCGAAGGCAACGAATAGGCCAACTCCAATTGCAGTAGCTGAGGAGCCAGGAACACCCTCGGGCTTCATTATCCCAATGGACCGAAAGCTGAATCCTTTTGAAACCATTTTATGATTGTGACCACTTTGTGTAAAGTTGAAATTCATTTGAGTAATGCGACCTACGACACATCATATACCTTTTGGCAAATGAGAGAAAATGTTGATACCCCGGGAGGGATGACGGCGCGGCTGAGACATCCGCGTTCAGGGGTGTAAAAACAACAGCTGTTGTTACCAACTCTCCGTTTATGGCGTGAAAGGTCCCGAAAATTGATAGAATGACAATTCAAAAATCAAGTTAAACCGGTGATCTTGTTCTCAAAGCAGAATTGATTGGTCTATATCGTCCCAGTACCCCGCATCTTCCAGGTTTGAGGATTTGGTGGAGGGTCGCGGCCGGCAAATGCACCAGGATACCAGACGACTGGAGTGTTGCAAACGCTTGAAGGCCTTCTGACATGAAAATAGTAAGCTGGATCTCAATGAGGCGCACATTTGGGCGGTACTCCTTCCTTTTTCAAATATCTGGGTTTAGAAGGACGACCCTGGTCCCTGAGACTCATAGTTTGCAGAGTCGATCTTCAACCCTCGATATGAACCCAGCTTAATAGCCGAGCTGTGCTGTCATTCGTGGTGCCTTGCGTGAAGCTGTCACAACTGCAACGATTGAAAGAACTCCTGGACAAGAGCTAGAAATGAAGCCAAATTGCATTCTCCTCTCAGTCGAAGAAGCTGTCTTGAGCTACAAAGTCGGGTCTTGAAGAGCTAAAGGCGGGGATTGCTCAAACGATTCGGAAAGTATTTAAGAGGTCTCAGCAAACCCCACGTAGTCTGTGTGACGCATCGCTGTTGTTTCACCAGACTTGTGCGATCAGAACTGCGTATTATATCCGCACTTGCTGATACGATTGCTCCTCTTGCTAGATCCGCAAAATCTGATAAGCACCTCCAAATACCTTTAGATACCTACAAATTCGACTTCGACTTAAACTAAAGTCGATCGGCGCCCTGCCCGGCCCCGCGATGTCAGGGGGAGCAGAGAACGAGAGTCGAGGCTAGTAGCCAATATTGTGACAAGCTGAGATCAATCGGGAACACGTTTTCTGTACATAAGGAGAGGATCTCGGAGAGTAAGATCCCATGTTCGTTTTGACGGCAACGCTGGCGATGGAGTGATGAAGTGAGGTTGGGAGACGCGAGGTGGTGTTTTACCAAGGCGCTAAGGTTAATTATCGGAGCTTTAATTTGACCTTACCGCCAACCCTTCTTCTCTTTCATATATTTTCATCACATTCCGAATCCTCTAATCGAGTGAGCAGGTCAGATCCCAGATTCATCCTCAAGGCAGTCTCGATATGCAGCCTCTTTGACCGCATGCTGTTCAACCTTTCAACCTTTGAGTGTGAAAGCGCACTCTCGTGGCTGCGCAGTGAGCGCGGACATGTGACAGCAGGTCAAATATCCACCAGGAAGCCAGAACGCAAAGATATCACGTGCAAATTCTCAAGTTGTGTGAATTTTTGTTGGAAAGAGCTCAAACATTGCGAAAGCCGAAGCTGCGAGCGCAGTCGGTTGAAGTGGGCTGACAGTTGTGAAGTGCTCAACATGTCATCCTTCGCCCGAAAACGCTATGCGTACAAAGGCCGCCACAGATCCCCCTTTGGTCCAATGTCTCAGCAGACTTATATTTGATACTGAAAATCCAGGCATTTATTGATTTTCGCCAAAACAATGCCAACCATCAACCCGCTGCTGCACCCGTATGTTGAACCACTAACTGGGATCTCAACCCGAACAGGAAGCATTGGCTGTTCGTCCCCATCTCAACTCCAAATACCACAAGACTGATCCTTAAGTAGATGAACACTTCATCATCAATCAGGCGATACTTATCGGCAGTGGGCTGCGGAGTGTTGCAGTTACAGTCCCGAGTCTGTCTGTTGACACAAGAACAAAGTTGTCAGCTTATCCTCCAAAGGTCTCCATTATTTCTAGAAGCGGGAGCGGCCATGGACCTTCCTTCACAGGTCACGTAGGCGGAGGAATGCTTGCTGCGGCTACTATGTCTGGGGAGGTTTTGTCAACCTCTTCTCAAGCGCAGATCGAAGTTGCTTTGACTAAGGTGGATGCAAAGCACGGAATTCTTGCGATTATTATGAATCATCGAGTAATTCATTGTTCATCTTCCTATCTAATCAATCTGATGACGAGCAATCAAGGCAATGTTACCAACTTCAAAGCGGCCATCTCAAAGTTCAAACTTCTGGGATCAGGACAGAGCTTGTGGTTGTCGGGGATGGTGTTGGCCGTGGACGAATCAGGGCACAGAAGCATGAAGGAAGCGGAATTGCCGGCATAGTGTTGGTTTTAAAAGTTGCCGGAGCTTTTGCTGCTACTGGGTAACATTTCTTAAATCATCCATTTGTCTGAGTACCCTGCTATACTTGCCCAGAGCAACCTTGGATGATGACATCCGAGTTGCCGGATTGACTGCTGATCAGGTTCTCTCTGTTGGCTCTGCTATCTCGCACGTCAAAATACCGAATCAGCCAATTCAAGACAAGCAGTCAGACGAACTTTTAGCCACAGAACGTTTCGGGTCGGGGACCGGACTTGATGAACATTAGCTTCTTGGATCTCACAAGCTTGAGATGGGCCTGCTCGATATTGTGGAAACCATGCCATAAGAACTTCTGGACTGGAACGATGAAGACCGTTCGTTCTCGGTAATTGCTGCGGTGATGAGCTGGTTCTCCTGGTCAACAATCTCGAGGGTCTGAGTGGACTCGAGCTGGGAGCCATCACTATGGAGATTGCAGTTCAGTTGGAGAAGAAGTATGGAGCCAAGCCTGCGCGAGTGTACTCCGGGACATTCACATCAACGCTGAACGAACTTGGATTCAGCATCTCGTTGCTGAAGGTCGTTGGCTTGGGCTTACAAACGGATTAGGCCTGCTAGAACTTCTAGATGCGCCAGCGGAACTACAGCATGGCCAGCAACTATCAGCCCCTCCTCGTTGCAAGGATCGAAGCCAGCGACTTTCCAGGCGGAACTGTCTGTGGATGAATTTGTTTCGAGGACTGGATTACCTGAGCTAGATTCTGGGCTTCCGAGGAAGGTGCGATTTATGCACTTTTTTGGCATTTCCTTTCGTTTATGGGAGTTTCTATGTATAAAAACGGTAGATGGACTCACTGCAGACTCTTCAATCGCGCTTTTGCGAAAATGATATAATATTCTTGGCTTTGGTGACAGGGATCACTCTTATGCCGTGGTTACAGTCTCCTGCTTTCATTTTGGGCTTATTCTTTATCATTACTGCATTAAATTGCGAGGTATGGAGTTCTTGGCGTTGAAGAGAGCGGAAGGTGCCATGTTCAGTCATTCCTTCCTCATATGGTAGCCAAGGTCTGCAAAACTCCTGGCTAGTAGCTCCTTCTGTTATCTCTCACTTAGCAATTAGGAAGACTTGTCTCTGTGTCGCTTTTCTTTTCTGCATCAAAACACACACAGCAACACATCGGCATACCTTTCAAGCAAAAACTTTGGGGGCAGCATTGTTCAAGCTATCATGATTCCCTGTTGCAGTGTCGCGGCAGAAAAGCACCCTCCAATGACCATACCGTCCTTTATGGGCCTCCAGGGAGTTTTCTGGATGTTCGTAGCTGTCCAGTACATTGAGGGGAAAGGGGCTGGTCTAGTCGCTATTAGAAACCTTCCTAAAGGGACTCGAATCATCGCCGAACACCCATTCCACAGATTCCCTACTGATATGGCCCTGGCGAACATTTGGTCCTTGTTAACAAACCCCCCAACGATGAGTGATGAATTCTTCAGGCTTCACGAAAACAAAGGGGATGTCGCGGACCAGACCCCAGAGCAAGGCGCTTTATCGAATATATTTCCAACTATGGACGAATTTGGAGACCTATTCTGGGCGAGCTTTCCCACCATCGGTCTGATCAATCATGACTGTGTTCCGAACGCCGAATACTGGTGGGATCATGGACTGCAAGATGGCAAAATCCGCCTCATCCGAAACATCAATGCAGGAGAGGAAATCACCATCAACTATGGGTTCGGCCGCTGGTTCGACACGGGCAAGAACATCATCGGCGACATCGTGGCAGGAAGGGAAATCCATTATGGGTGTGGCGCGTGCCGATGTCACTCAGCCCATATCAGAGGGAAATTCGGATTCACATGCCTCTGCAACACCTGCAAAGAAGGAGCGAGCCATCCGTAAAAACTTCAGACACGAAGAAGCAGCGCTTTTACGTGAGGACCTTCCCCATAACATTTCCTTCTTCCGCATATACCACCAAGGAGCCTGCCTCAGGAAGCTCTATTTGCGATACCAACTTTTCAAGAGAGGCCTTTTACGGAGCACCCGGTTCGGTGAGGTATTGATAGAAACTTTTCAGATCGTCGGTGGTCATGGTGATTAAGCTAGAGCTAAGCGCTTCGCTTTGGCATATTTGAAGGTACAGATAGCACACTATGGAAGAGGCTTCTGGGTGCTTCCTGGGAGGCAATTCCTATCCTCTGGTTTGAATCAAGCGCAAACGTGGTGTGAGATTATTGTCAGGCGCTCCATGGACTACTCAAAGGTTTCACACTTGATCTCCTCACGTGCTTGTGAGACGTTTGCTGGTATCGAGTTGCAAATATCACCTCCTTGGCGAGTGCCGATCTTCTCGCCGTATGCCATATTAAAGTTATGGGCTGAGTAGCCCTGTGCCCAGTGTGTCTTCATTTTCATCACTCAGAATAAGCAGCTGACAAGTAGTAATCGAGGCTGTATGTGAATCGCCTCCGGTGTACAATATAACCTTGCCTCCCCTGCCTTCCGATTGAATGAGGTGCTTCTCTGGCCAGTATTTGAGCAGCAGCATTTTCTAGTTGATGGAGATTCGTTTACAGTAAGCTGCCCTGCTTCGAATATCTACAAAGTCCTCTCGCTTAAGCTCAGGATGCAAAAAGACTTGCACTTCACTCTTTTTTGGTAGAAGACCACCACGTAAACAATTTTGAAGAAAGTGTATGTCTAGAAACTTTAGTTTACGACTGGAGATCTCTTGGCAACAAAAATGTTGAATATGTGAAACTCATTACAAGATTTCGCTTAATGGTACGTAATGGCTGCTTCGCTCCAAAGACAGGGGCTGCATAATCTCGCAGTGTCAATAAAGAAGAGTGATCCAATTCACCGGCGTGCATGGACTTTACCGCTACAACATCTAGACTACTCTTGCAACATTCTAGAACGTTTAGCAAGGGCTTGAACAATGGCATCTCCTAAGTTTTCCTCTCCCCAGTAGTGTACATTCCTGGACGAATTGTTTATTGACATCTACATTCTCGGCATAAATGCCCTATACACCACTTAATTTGCAGCCAGAGGACTTAGCACAGCTATCCATGCAGCATCTACACTCGATCATGCCGGAGAAGTAGTACCGTGACAGAGGGAAATCTCTTGTGAAGGATAATAGTCAGCCCGACACAGCGATTCCAGCAGAGGGCACTTCAGGCATCCAGGCCGGGGTATGGATATTAAGCCTATTACAGATGGATCGTTGTTGACTCATTTACAGAGCATTGGACATTCGAACACGGCCGCTCATGAAGTGCGAACCAAGATGCCTGCGGACAGCAAGGCAGATAGCGGCTCACCTGAGAGCTGGGAGGAAGTCCAAGCAGATACCTTATCGAAGAGAGAGAAAGTGACGAATACAGAAGATCACAAGGCACAAGAAAAGACAGAAAATAGTGGATCGGGAGCTAAGACACCTAACGTTGAGCAACCGGCTGTTGAGAGGCTAGCCGACAAAAAGCCGGAAAGTGGGGTCACCGGAGGAGACCCCCAAAAACTGGAGCCGCAACAAGACGAGAAGACACAAGATGATACATCCAAATCTTCTCCTATTGTCCAATCATCTGTTGGAAAGAAAACTCGGTGTCGGATCAAGGTTCGTAGCAGGCATCCGTTGTTGCCTCAAGCCATGTCGAACTAATGATATTTACAGAACCCTATTCGAGCCAAAATTGTTCTCAATGAACTCGACGTCGCGATAGCAGCTCTCAACTACCTCGAATGGGGCAAAAACAACGGTGGTCATTCCCTTCATAATCAAGGCTCGCAAGACAAATTTGACCACCTTATGAATGGCTATTACGAGGCTCCACGAGACGCCGAGGGTGGTTATACTCCTCCAGTCGGTGCAGTACTTCAGTTCACGAACCTTTATGATTCCTCAAGATTCATGCTTGATGAGATTCGCCTAGCTAAAGGGGGTCCTCTAAACCGAGGCGATGTCCGTGCATTGTCTCTGGTAATAATAAAGGATCTTCCACGCATTCCGTTGCCTGGGAATCCCGAGATAGACCCGCATCTGCGACTTCGACTTAAAACTCTACTACAGCAGACCTTTCGAGCACACGGAAAGTTGGATCCTCAGGTGATACCCGACGAGGACGATGAAGACATGCTCGCTCTCAAAGATGCCTTCGCGGAAGGTCTGAAGAGAATTTCTGACGCAATTGTTGAAGCACTACCGAACGGGTCAACCTTTCAGCGAATGCTTCTGATATTGGTTGCTTTCAGCTGCATCGGTGCATTGTACTACTGTGTTTGGAAATCCTCGATGCCATTTTTCTGGAATGCTTCGTCCTCTGCAGGAAGGTCCGACGATATAAATTTCGGAGGAGAATCTACCTCTGCCTATTCGGGTTCCCCATTTGTCCCCTTGCACCAATGGGTGGAGCTTTACAAGGGCGACATGAATATGGCTGCCGGCACTTATGAGGACTGCGAGTTTTGGATCATATCGGCCGTTGACTTGGTGGCTCGTCGAACCGAAAGCCTGACGACCGAAATGCAAATGCTTGCAATGACGATCTGGTTATCAAAAATTCGCATCCTCCAACCCTTCTTTCGACTATTCAATATTCCATCTGAGGAGTCCCTCAACGCCAAGGCCCTAATTTTGTATGAAAGCTATCTCTCGGACGTCGACAACGAGAAGCACTATCCCGAATCACATGCTAAGATGCTCAGAGTGAGCCTGGGGATTCTCGAGACAGACACGCAGCGAATAGAGAAAGCATACCGGAAAAGTTTCCCCTTTCAATTTCGCAAATTGCTCGAGGAGGTCGACGCAACCTTCCGAGGAAACAAGCCTGAACCACTTCTCCGTCCAGATGTGTTAGAACCATTTCATCTTCATTACCATTACTTCCTGGGTCTAGCTGAAGATTCGGTGTTTGAATTGTTTGACAGGCTCAATAATTTGAAAGATGCGATTGCCGCTCAACGTGGTGGGGAGAAGCCCTTGCAAGAGCAAATTAATGAGATTTCAACGGCCATTACCGAGTTGAAATTCGCAAAGGAGTCCGCTATGTTGACAAAGAATAAATTGGAGACTGATGGGACTATGAGAGAAGCGGATGCTGCCATTTGGGCTTTATGATTCTCATTTCCTTGATTGGAAACTACATCTTTTAATGGAACACTTGGAATTCTTATTTTCCGGCGGCCACTTGAGCAAGATACTCTACACCTCGTAATTGTTCATTACTCACGAACGAACAGCTCTATTTTCCCATCAGCCAGTCCCCAACCGCCTTGAGATACAGCTCCTTCTCCTCGTACAACGGCATATGGGTGCTGTTCTGGAACTTAACCCATTTCACATCCCTGATCCCGTCCAAGAACGGCTTGATAGCCTCATCACTAGCTCCCTCATTGACTCCATTAATGACCAACGTTGGAACCTCAATTCCCTTGCACTTCTCCGCCGCGGTCCATTCCCTCAAGCCACCTCTGACGACAAACTCACTCTTTCCGCTCCTAATCACCAATCAGCCATCTCCCTTATCCTTTAAAACGCAAAAGAAGGATACTCACATCGTATCACTCACAGTATCATCCTCCTTCGCAAATTCAAAGCTCTTAAAAAACTCCGGCGGCATGACCCTTGCAGAATGCTTCTTCATAAAAACCATCATCGCCTCCTCCAACTCCTCGCCATCAAATCTCCTCTCCTCTTCCGCCTTCTTGATAATGCCTTTCTCCGGCTCCTGCAATTCTTCAAGATACCGCGCATACGCATCCGTCCAGCCGGTCATATACGCCGGACTATTGCTCAGAATCAATTTCCTAAGGCCTTTCGGCTTAGTGCCCGCCCACGTCGAACCTACCATGCCGCCCCAGCTGTGACCAAGCACATCGTATCCCTTCTCCACTAAGCCTAGTTTTGAGACGAGATTGTTCAATTCATCGTAGAACAGCTGCTCGGTCCAGAAAGTCTCGTCTCCGGCTTTCTCGCGAAGATGCGTAGATCGAGCACAGCCGATCTGATCGTAAAAGACGATTGGGGTGCCATAGAGTTCATTGAGTTCAGAGAGTTGGATCATGTAGTCGTGGCTCATTCCCGGCCCGCCGTGTATCGTGATGAGGGGAGTACGGGGGGAGGAGAGCTCACCCACGATCTTGTACCAGGTTTCGCATGGCTTGCCGGCAGCTGGGACATCGAATGGGACGGTTCCTTCTTTTATTGTTGGAGCCATGTTTGTGCTTAAGTTATCGAGTTAGCGTTGAACGAGGGTGTTATGTCGGCTTTGTTAAGTTTATCTATATACGTGAAGAGTGTCAAACGGAGGGGATCAATTCTCCGATCAAGAGCGGGCACTCTTTTTATATTTACGCCAAGGTGACAAATATATCCCTGCTCCAAACTCCATGAGCCGGCCGAAAGTCAAGTAAAAGAATGCGGGCCGCGACTCGCGATGGGGGATTTGTATTTGTATTTGCGAAACTGAGAGGATGTCACTAAGATCCGGCTAAGTCTTAATTAGGAAGCTCGTCGTTTCAGGAGCACAGCAGATCATCCAGAGTCTCACCTCATACTCCCGATAGGTAGCCAAGTACGAAGTAGGGGGCCTCACTCGCACTGAATGCTCATAACGAACATGTGGGAATTTACGAAATTACGTATCCTGAAGTACTGTACAACAGGGCATACTCTGCAGGAGGAGAAGGATAGTTCATACAGAGCCAGTCAATGCCTGAAAGAATGCTCGCTGAATCGCAGTATCTTTTCATTCAAACAATGCCTGAGAGCACGCTCGCTGAATCGTAATATCAATCCATCTATCATCTCATATTTTCCATATGTTTCCTCAGCTCATCATCTCGTCGAGTCTTCACAATGACCAGCAACCAAAAGGTTGTTCACATTGGTTCTGCCCTTTCCTTCCCCTTGTCTAACCTCTTCCTCCTCATCACTGAAGAGAGTCTCTTCAAACCACCTATATGTATCTTTTCTTGATCAAAATTCTCCTCCTCCTCATCGTACCGAAGTGCTGGAACTAGTAATCGATATGGCATTGTGATTCCAGCGGGGTCCTTAGGGCTCACTTCCATGTTCAAGCAAATATCCAATCCGCCTTCAAGGTTGATCTCGTGCACGTCACCGTTCCTTAACTGTTTCTGGGACAACCCAGTAGGCGTGCGATGAAACTGGCTTCTACCAAGCCCTTTCAGAACCGGAGTTCCAGCAACGAAGGTTGAGGCGTTCTCGACAGGATGCTCGGCTACTCGTCCGGTTGGTGCCGGCATAGTTGGGAAGTAGCCGTCATCATCGTCACGGCCCCCGCTCCCTCCTCTAATTCCTGATCTGTTTTGGTAATGGGATATATCGTCGTCACTATCGGCACCATACCCATTGATACCACCATCATCTGGTCTCCGCTTGCTGTTTCGACGGAACAGTGTAGCTGGCATGAAATCTTTGCGAGTTAGAGATAGAGTTCTTGTCAGGACCCCTGGACGTTGAGAGTCGACAGAGCCACGTCGTGAAGTAGACTCTTTTCTCCCGAAGAAACCTGGATTGGATAGAGGTGGTGCGCTTGGTGCAGCATCAAAACGGTAACTTGGGCCGCGAGACTTTGAAAGACGCCGGAACAATCCTCCTTTGGGCGGAGGGCTGGGACTTCCATCTGTCTGCGGTGTAGGAGGTGGACTCAGTTCCGGGTTATATTGTCGGATGGAGCACCAATTTCTCCGATTAAGCAGACGCTTGTTGTTTCTTGGTTTTCCATTGACATCATGAGTGAAAATCGGTATCATGTCCTCGTCCGTGTCGCCGTCGAGATGGTGGACTTTGTTCCGTTTGTTTAGAAGATCGGCAAGCGTGTCTGGCGGCGGAGCGTTGACAATTGCTGAAGAGATAACATTGGGCATGTACCGGAAATCACGGTCTTTAGGGAGGCCCAACTTTGGATTCGAATAGAATTGACCAATTGCGCCGAGGTGGACATCACCGCTATTCAAGTTAGCTGCTTGTAAAGGACAATTTAGCACGGTGTGACATACCCAAGGATTGTGACTCGAACAGACTTCTCGGCCGCTAGATCTTGTAGTTCTTGAATGAACCAGTTGCGTTCCACCTTGTGGTGTTTTGCAGTCCAGTGATCATCAAGGTCATCTAAGATTTCCACACCACCATCCATATGATTGAGGAGGCTTTTACCTAAAAGCCCTGCCCTGCCCAGCATTTTGATGGGTTCCATGGCTCTCGAAGTGAGACTTTACAAGATGTCAGTCAGTGATACTATTTTGGATGGGAACAATGCTTACAGGTTTTCAAGCCACACCATTCTTGGGTATGCAACCGGTACCCCGACTAGCACGATGAGATGTTTGGTCTCGCCTTTGGTAATTTCCTTCCCAAGACGAGCGAAGACCTTGTGATAAGTTTCAGCGCTGACTATCTCATCGTTCATTCGTTCAGTTCGGCAATCGAGACCAAGGAAGGCGATGCTTCGACCCAAATGGGTGAAAATGCTCCGACTCATTTCTTGAATGTAAGGCCCTGGTTGTGTTCCCAAAACCCAAGTGGGTTCAGTTTCTTCACCCTCATCAATGCTACTTTGATGTTGGAACAGCATATAAAACTTAAAGGCGATTGCTCCTAGGCCCGAGAATACGGGTGAGCTCATCAATTGGTCCGGATAAGAGCCAAACCCGTCAATGATATCGTGGTCATCGAAGATATTGATCATCGGAACTTGAGAAACGGCGATACTGAAAAGGCCTTGTGAGAACCACAGGCAGTAGCGATTCAGGTAGAATGCCTCAAGCTCTGCCTGAAGTTCAGGAGTAAACGGAGCTTTCTCCTTGTGGTGTTCGTCCCGCATTTCTGCCCACTCCTTGTACAACTTCGTGTCCTCCATGACGCGATCCATATAAATTTGGTCGCCGCCACCGAGCATCACATGAAATGGCTGAGTTTGATGCGTATTCAAGACATCGCGCCACATCGGATCTGGCCCACAGTATAGATCGGGGTCGACATCATGGCTGAAGCCATTGCAACTGTGGAACATGATGTTCATAGCTTGATCTCGAGCAGGAACCCAGAAGCCAGTTGCTGGACCTCGATTGATGCGATATGCGATCCTTTGTTGCTGGTCACGAAGCTCAATTTCCAGGTTGAACCTCCAGAAAGTGACGCCCTGTTCAGCATGGAGACGGAAACCGCGCACTTCTTTGTATTTTCCAGCCTTCTCCCCGTCATATTGCAATGTCTGCTTGCGATCAGTAGCACCATCGACGGGACTTCTGTTGATTTCGTAGAGACCGTCAGCTGAGTCTTCCCGAGACAAATCCTTTGCTTCATCTAAGTGGTCGACAGGTCTGATGTAGAGAGTTCGTCCATCTCTTCCGATTTTCGGAAGTCCAGCAATTGGATCGATATACTCAGGAGCCAGTTCATCAATTTCGCCATCTACCTGCGCTGGTGGAGGAGGTAATAATTCCATTGGCTGGAGAAACAGTCTGAGAGTGGGAGCAAGTTCGTATGATGAGTGAGCATCCTGGGTGACAATCATGACGCTGCCCCTCCAAATCTCTCGCTCTGGCTGCACGTGGTTTCGCCCAGATCGACTTTTAGGCCGATCTCGACGCAAGCCACAGTAACGCAGTAGTGGCCCGCTCTTGAGGAACAAAGGTGGCTTGAATCTTGTGGGAGCTATATCAGGCCGAGCGCGGATAGACCGCAGTGGACACGTCAGTAAATGGGGCTTGAGAGGAGGTAGATTGGATTTGGGGGAATGAAAATAAGTAAAAGCTTTGGCTTTAAGGGTGCCGGGCGTTTCAACTTGAGGAGAGTTCCCAGCTGATCCGCCCTCAATTCCTAGAGTGGTCTCAACCGTGTCAAGATTTGCCTTGTCCGCTTGATCCCGCTCGAAGATACACCTTGCACAGTCGCTCGAATAAGATTTTTGGAAGGGCGTACCACTGGTATCATCGTACTCGCCATCGTATGCTTCTGCTTTCCGTTGACTGGTCGAGCTCCGTCGTCTGAATAAGTTAGGACAGGGTTTAGATACCGCACCTGAATATAAGAAGCGAATGGTAGACGGCTTAAGCTCAGTAGGGACTTACCTCTTTCCAGTGTTTCCTGCTTCCCACCATGCTTTGTCTTTTTCTGCTTCAGATTGATCAACTACGTCAAGGTCGAGTAATGGCCCTGCCAGCAGTGCAACGCCACCCTTTTTCCATTCATCAAGGCGCCTTGATGGCATGTAGACGCCCTGGCCATGTGCTTGTTCGTGTCTGTGGTGCAGGAGATCTGGGAGGAGATGGCGAGCGGTCGGCGGCTGGCGTGTTGCTGGTTGTGCTGCTGGTTGCGTTGAGTCTCCAGTTGGGTTAACTGCATACTGAATGCCATTGACGGTTACAAGTTCTGTCCGGATTTCTTTCCCGGGCTGAGCAGATGTTGAGGTCTGCATAGGTCGCTTTTCGCCTGTAAGCTGTTCAATCTTATTTAAAGTTCCACGACGCACGGGTTTGTTCTCTAACTCGTCCCCTACGAGGTAGTCAACTATATGACAATGTTAGTTCATGCCCCCGAAATGGAAATATGTATTTCCGGCGAATAATCGGGACAAAAGCAAGCATGAGATATTCTCTAATACCCGATAATTCCCAATATGTGATCACGCCTCGAGATCTGACATGAAAAAAAAATAACTCACGTGCATGAGGAGGAGCTTTACCGTTTTCGATCGGTATTGTTGGAAGTTCTTTCTCCTTGACCTGAGGGTGACTTCGGAAGGCAGTGTCTCGTGAGGGTCCAGCCATTGAAGTTGATGTTTGCGGACGGTCACTGACTGAAGGGTGAGGTTGCCGTGGTGCAGTGACCTCTGCGTACTTTTTCTCGCCCTCCATACGTCGATGTAACCATGGATCACCAGGCGGAGCTTTCTTGAGCTTATTGCTCCCACTGCGACTCAGTGCAGCACTTGCAGCTACAGCAGATCCCGCAGCCACGGGAAGATAGGATCGATCGCGAAAGCTCGGTCCACGCTGAAGAGTCGATGTTATGGCAGTTTCCTTCCCTAAGTTTGCTGGTTTCGCGTCCCCTGGCTCATAGTCAAACCCTCGGCTGGCATCACCCGATGAGGGAATATCAGACTCGACCGGCCGTTTCTTTTCCATCGTACCACTCCGTTGCAATTGATCTTTCTGTTTGGTGCTTAGATTCCGGACAAGTCCTGCTTCCGGAAGACTTTGGGGTGGCGACTGGGAACCGGGCTCAGGTGCCTTTGCTACAGGTCTATTTCTGAATCGGACGGAGTTCTGATGCGCCTTTTCACCACCACGACCTGCCTTCGCCTCCCTTGCAAGAAGCTCGGCCTCCTCGACACGCGCACGTTTTTCTTCTTTGGTTATGCTGTCAAGAGTCAGCTCTAGCCTCTGTAGAGGAGACCTGTCCGGTGCCCACTCTCTGCCTAGGTGAAGTTAGCGTTGATTATTTCATTCCTAGTAATTATCGTTTCAGTGATGATTTAAACCAGTCCTGGTATCATTGGAAGCTGACTGCCGTCCCAAGTTCAAATATCGTAACTTTGCAGATGTCCCATAACGAACGAGGGATGGAGATGATGACCGAAGAAACCAAAAAGAAGTATGGAATGGCTTACGTCGTTTTGCGTCCGCCTCGGAGAGAGAGCCTTTCCGCGGTTGGGAATCATAGGAATCAAGACGTTCAGGCCTCTCTCTCTGACTGCCACTAGATCGCACAGCAGCTTTTCCGTTGCTCGGTTCCACCTTTCTAGAAAGTACACCCTCCTCATCAACAGATTTATGTTCTTCTCTCGTATGTGATCGATAGTATTCTTCTGGTGCGGCTTTGCCAGGGCTCACTGGTCCTTCGGACCTTCTCGTGGATCTTACTCGCGTGGGGGCTGCGTACTGAGCCAAAGGGGGGCCGTTGATATACGGTTGCTTGTAACTGACTGGAGGGGGAGGTCTCGGTGCATCTGGCGCAGCTGGTGGGGGTATAGCGGAGGGTTCGTCATAAACTTCGTCTCTATTTCGACTTTCTCGACGTCGCCGTTTCTCAAGATAGTCCCTATTGTATTGTGCTTCCGAGACGCCCTTTTGAAATGATGGAGGCCGAGGTGCTAGCCCTTCTCCACGAAACTCTGAAGCAATCGGTGAAGCAAAAGGGCTTTGTGTAGATAGCGTGGGTGCGTCGGTATGTGTTGAGTACCTGTTCTGTCTGGATTGAGTCTGCGGTTGGAAAGAGTACCGATTCGAAAGACGGTCGCCGGCCACGCTTGTATCTATTGCAAGGTGATTGTTTCCTTTGGGCATTTGCTCATCTTCTCGTCTAAGTGAGTTTCCTCGAGTGACTTTGGCCGGTGGTAGCTTCCCCCAATATGGAGCCGCCATTGTTGGCAGCTGCTGGTTGCGAACGACAACGATGGCGCTTATTCGAGTCTGGGCTGGAATTGGATAGTGTGAGGCTCAAGAAACTCTCGCAAATCTACCGTTTCAAATTGGTGAAGTTCAAACTATTCTGGAGGATTTTTTTGGATCTGCTGTCGAGTTTTAGCAGTTAAACTTGTAACCTAATGTCATGGATCATCACACTTTCGTTGCTATTGCGCCGGGACGGAAGGAAGACGATTCACAGCGAATAGTTGGGAATTCGACCTCGCAGATGCATGATGAGCTCATGGTAGAGTGGAGAGCAAACCCAGAAAGTTGGGGCTGCAACAAGTGCAGAGATCCAGTGCCTCTTGCAATATTAGGAGGTTGGTCAAGCTTGGTTCCCCCAGAAAATTATATGAGGCTGGTATTTGCGGCGGCGTCTGTGCGCTGGCACGCTCGTCTGGCTCACCAGGCTAGTCGACGTACGGAAAGCAATAAAACAAGAAAAGCAAAGCTGTGCAAGGATTAGCTGAAGGAGTTTCTCTTTGTGGCTTCTGTGGCTGTGCAGCTATTCCGAGCGTCTTGGCCGCTTTGTTTCGGGAGCGTCGAATGCACTCGTGAAACCGCCAAGGCCACTCAGCTTGGGCGTCCAGCATCCATCCACCCTCCATCCACCCCAAACATCGAAAAATTGAACATCCTCGACACGGTACTTGTTACATCTCCTCAAATCTGCCAGCTTCACTCTTTTCTCAATTCTGCAGCCAACGGGCGATGTGGCACAGCCCGCTGTACCAGCTTCCTAATTCATTACCTTAGAAGGCACCCGTTTTGGTGATTTCCCCGGTTCACCGTATTGAAACCGCCCGCCATCCATGCGCAAACCTCGACACCTCGCTATTAAAAACCTCCTTCGGCACCTTCGAGGTTCTCCTTGGACCCTGATTCTCCACACTTCTTTGGTGCTCGTCGTCGCGCCATGAGATTACATTCTGTTCTGGGCCTCATCGGTCTGGGTTACCTGGCATCTGCCTCGAATCTTCGAACTCGGGATTACGACGCTCAAGATTACTATGTTCTCCATCTCGACTCGACTACTCCACCTTCGCAGGTAGCCCTCCAGCTAGGCTTCACGTACGAGGGCAAGCTTGGGGAATTACAAGATCATCACATATTCTCATGTCATAAGCAGGAAGGGGATCTTGTACATACAGCACTGAAAGAGCGGAGGCGGCGAAAACGATCCATTGGTGGATCAGACATCCTCGATGGAGTCAAGTTTGCACAAAAACAGAAGATAAAGGCTCGAATGGAGAAGAGGGGACCGCTACCTCCGCCACCTGCGGGATATGCTGCGCCGATTGAAGAGCGACAGGAATCACCGGCGGAGGCTGTCCTTGCAAAGCAAGCTGCCGTTGCGGCAGCTCTGGGGATACAGGATCCTATATTCCACGAACAATGGCATCTCCTCAACCCGGTGCAAGTCGGTCATGATGTCAACGTAACGGATGTGTGGATGCAGGGCATCACAGGACACAACGCAACTGTGGCGATAGTCGACGATGGGTTGGACATGTATAGCGACGACTTGAAAGACAACTATTTTGCAGAGGGGTCGTACGACTTCAACGACAATGTTCTGGAGCCGAAGCCCCGGTTAGCAGACGACAGGCACGGCACACGTTGTGCTGGCGAGGTTTCCGCGGTGAAGAACAATGTCTGCGGGGTTGGCGTTGCTTGGAACTCGAAAATCGCAGGCATTCGGATTCTCTCCAAGATGATCAGTGATGCGGATGAAGCTGTGGCGATGAACTACGCATTCCAGCATAATCAAATTTATTCCTGCTCTTGGGGCCCTCCAGATGATGGAAGATCTATGGACGCCCCTGGTATACTCATCAAGCGAGCAATGCTCAACGCTGTCCAGAATGGGAGAGCAGGAAAAGGGTCCATCTACGTTTTTGCGTCTGGAAATGGCGCCAGCAACGAGGACAACTGCAATTTCGATGGGTACACGAACAGTATTTATAGCATTACCGTTGGTGCTATTGACCGAAAAGGCCTTCACCCATACTATTCCGAGAAGTGCTCCGCACAGTTAGTCGTAACCTACAGCAGTGGAAGTGGAGACGCTATCGTAAGTCGAAGCCTCATATACATTTGGTTTCATCTAACAGCTCTTTAGCACACCACTGATGTCGGTGCCAATGCATGCTACAGTGGACATGGCGGCACTTCAGCAGCTGCACCTTTAGCAGCTGGTATCTTCGCCCTGGTATTACAAATCCGGCCGGATTTGACGTGGAGAGACATGCAATATTTAGTTATGCAAACTGCTCTGCCTGTCAATTTGGAGACAGGAGACTGGCAAGATACCAGTATTGGACTGAAGTATAGCCATACTTTTGGATATGGCAAAATCGATAGCTGGGCAACAATTGAAGCTGCCAAGACATTCAAGAATGTCAAGCCACAAGCTTGGTATTACTCTCCATGGATTCACGTCAACCAGGCGATCCCACAAGGACTAGAAGGGTTGGCAGTATCTTTTGAAGTTCTTCCCGAAATGCTACAAGCAGCAAATCTCGAACGCCTTGAACATGTCACTGTCACGATGAATGTGGCGCACACGAGAAGAGGAGATCTAAGTGTCGATCTTGTCAGTCCCGACAAAGTCGTCAGCCACCTCTCTGCAACGCGTAAACTGGATACCGCTGCTGAAGGCTATGATGACTGGACGTTCATGTCGGTTGTTCATTGGTAAGTCATTCGAGATTTCAACTTTTGCTGCAACTAACACTTCATAGGGGTGAATCTGGAATCGGTACATGGACCATTGTTGTCAAAGACACTATTGTTAACGAATTCAATGGCACCTTCGTTGACTGGCATCTCAAACTTTGGGGTGAAGCCATCGACGCCTCCAAAGCAACTCCCCTCCCAATGCCTTCCGAACATGATGATGACAACCACGATCAAGTCATCTCCACCACCACCATCGTAGGGACTACTACAACACTGGCTCCTGTCAGTACCCAGACCAACCTAATGGCAAATCCTACGGACCACCCAGACAGACCTGTGAACTCAAAGCCTTCGGGCACAACCGAGGACGAAAATACTCCTACCTCTACCGGTAACCCCGCTGCAACGACCAGCTCTTCCAGCTGGCTGCCATCCTTGTTCCCAACATTTGGGGCCTCACCCAAGACCCAAATCTGGATCTATGGCTCCGCAGCTCTTATAGCAATATTCGGGGCCGCCATAGGCATCTACCTTTGGATCGCCCGTCGCAAGAGACTACGCAACAACCCCAGAGATGAATGGGAGTTCGACTTGCTCGAGGAAGACGAAGCAGACGGCCTGAACGGCGGCGGCAAAGTTGGTGGCAAGAAGGGAGGCAAGCGAAGAGCAGGCGAGCTGTACGATGCTTTCGCAGCAGGCAGCGAAGACGAGAGTGAGGGAGAGTATGTAGACGGTATCGAGGGTGGTGATGAGCAGGAGAAGAGGCTCTATGAGGACAGTGACGATGAGGGGAGGCATGTGATCGGGGACGATGAAGATGAAGAAGAGGCCGGCAAGGAGAAGACCTCGCAGGCGGAACGGAAGTTATTGCAGAAGTAGGCGGCTGTGTATAAGCCCTTGGGAAGAACGCCATTTGGGATTGGATTAGTGACTAGGCGTTTAAATAGGAGCATTTGCATCGAAGATTCTGTATTAGTTACTTGACCATTGCCATGGTATTGAATCTCTGATTATGAGCAAGTGAAGAGTTTCATTCTACCACTTTCTTCGGTACATTGAAATCCTAGCTACCTCTTCACTTCACCACCCAGCATGTACCAAGTGGGAATACGATAACCCATTAAAGAGGAAGGAAGTATGATCCTCTTGGGCTTTCAAATCCGCCGTTTCTCAACTGCGCATTTAATCACCTCAACCCAAAGAGTCCCATTTCGCAGAACCAACGCCTTCGCTCGAACATATTGCACTTTTACCAAGCATCCCTTCTATTGCAGAGAGTAAGGAACAGTGATTTGCATAAATGGTTGTCTGATTAGAAGCTCGTAGAGAGCCTCTGGATCTAAGAAAAGGAGAGCTGACTAATTAGTGCTGTGCTCGGGCCTATATTACAATACCTTCCCACTTAGAAGAAGCTCCTCGCACACCTTCGACCTCATCAGCTCTCGCTTATTTCAGGGGCTGGCCTACCGGAGCCTGCGCGAGCCGAAGGGAGCATACCAACCTACATGTGGCACAATTTGATATCGAAGGCGCTTCGCGTGCATTCTCAAGTAATCTTGCAACTTATTACGAGATAGGAGACCCAAAGGATCATGTTTGGTGCAGCTGAAAGGCAGGGTAAGGATTCTAGCTTCTAGTCCCCACCCACAATAGTTCCCAGACCGTGGAATAGGCGAGTACCGCGTTTCGTTAGTCGACACCGAACGTGGCATAGACCTTCCAATAATAGGGGGAGTGATCCAATTTGGGCGAGTATCAAACCCGAATAATTGACATTCAAGCTTGTCACGAGAGCCGAAGGCGATTGAGCGAGGTAAAGGAGATCTCAGCACTAGAAAGCATCTCAATTTGCCCAGTCTCTACTCCAAACAAATGACTGTAAACGCTGCGCCTAGTCGTTCCTGGGTCCGACCAAAATAAAAGTTATAAAAACATAATCTCGCGAATGTTCTGGGAGCGGAAAGTAATGAAGTATACTCTTGTACCAACCACCAGTTGTTTCACCTCTACTGTACAATGAGGCTCGCGGCCGCTGTTTAGACCCTCACCGGGGCCTCTGTGTCTGCTATGACTGTTCCGGTGTGCAATGCGGTACGTACAAAAGCTCTCCCAGGACCGGAAAAGAGAAGACAGATAGAGGACAATTGTCTACGTGCCATAACTGGGACTGGCGCTGGTACAGCAACAGTGTCATCGCACAAAGCTGACTTCTCTTCTTTCCCCGAATACACCGTCACGCCGTCCCCCTCAACAGTTACCGTTACCATCACCTCTTCTATCGTTTGTGTCTCTTCAACGGTGACTATAGAAGCAGTTAGCATCACTATAACAGAGTAAACCGTGTCGGCGGCCAGCAAATTAACAGCATACACAACCCTCACCATCGAGGTCACCACCACCATCGGCTAACTAACCACCTAAATAGTAAGCACCGTACAGTAAAGTTCGAAATCGACTTCAGTTTTGAACTCTCATTAATATTTTTTCGACCCACATTTTTTGCGACACCAACCGTTTATGGCTAGCCTATTCCTAGATACCTGCGTTAGTGAGCAACCTTGCTGCACAGTCAGTGTAGACTTCTGCCTGAGGACTTACAGTATTGAGAGGCATACGAAGTAAGCGGTAGTGTTTTGTTAAGAGCCTATCGATTAGGAAAATGCGCCCTGTGCGCACACACTAATGAACCGGGCTCATTAGGCACCCACCCGTGCCCACCTTCACTTCGCTGGTCTTATCCTGACTCCTGATTTTGGCTACTTAGGCAGCACATGACAATTGCATGAACAAGGCAGTATTTGGCATGTAATTAGGCTTCAAAATATGAGGGTAAAGTTGATGTAAATTGAGATGTCTAAAGTACAAGAAGTGCGGTTCAGCGGAGGGTTTATGCCTCTTCAGCTGAGCTAACCAAAAGGGGAGAATCACGTGTATGGCAATTGACAGCACATCTCAGCCGCACACTTACCGTGCCTTCATAATTCTTCACCTCAGGATTGCGAATAAGGTTTGTTATTACTTGACGCTTATTCTAATTTCCCAAGTCTCAAAGTGTCTTCAAGCAACAACCCCACAATCATTTGCAGTTCTCAAGATTTAGACGATGGCGATGGACTCAGCGACCAATCTGCAGCCGGCTCCTACTTTCTCACATAAGAAACAAGTCCATGAAACATACATTTCCAGAATCAAGAGCCTCCTGGCCGAACACCCTCACATCAAATGGTCACTTGAGTCTAAAGGATCATGTCTGACTCAAGTTGCATACACAAACACTCTTGAAAACTACCCGATCACTAGCCCGGAAGACCTTATTGCACAATCAGCAGGCTTGAAAGAAAGTCGTAAGCCGAGTATTTGCATTATCGAGAATATATCTACGGAATATGTTGAAGCGCTTGGTACAGAATGGGGGATTGACCCAATGTTCTTTATTGAGCATGCCACAAATCCGGACAAGGACAAACTATGGTGGTCGAAGAAGTGGGATTGGCCCCCGCCAGACCACTCATCATCTGAAGGTGATGATGAGTCCTCTGCCCCAAAGGATTTATTGGCATCCAGAGCACCATGTTTTCTAAAAGATAGTTCTGGGCACTTGGATGGCGTATTCGAATATCACAACGAGATCCCAGGCCTTGAACCTTCAGCATTTGAGAAACTGAACTCTTCTCCGAACTTCATCTATCGCCACTGCTTCAAGGACAAGAAATGGCCAATGCAATCGAATACTCGGATTTCTTATTGTCAGCCTACTATGTCGATGTGTAAGTAATTCCCCTCCAGACACGGCAGATCTCCCTTAATAAGCATCCTTGTTCAGATTTGTTTCTTGTTGATGCACCGATCAAATTCCCTTCCAATATTCTCGAGACTCATTCACGATCACTTCCTACTTTGAGATTCATGAATTCAACCAGTAGGAGGGGTCGAGATGCCGCAGCTGTATCATGTCTCTCAGAACCAATACAGTGTATTTGAAAATCTCAAGACTTTCTGCCAGCATAGTTGGCACCTTAGGGTTCTCTTTGACTACAGAGAGCACAGGAAAGGTCATTACAAGATTAATGCCAGTCAGGATGTTCTCCCTTGTCATCCCTTGATATACCTTTTAGTAAGCTGTCTGTGGGAAGAAAACTTGAGATATCTTGACAAGGAAATCAAGCGGATCAGTTTTAGGGAGATCCGGAATCCTAAACTGGAGATCAACTCGGAGTTGCATGACAGACGAGAAGACCTTGCCCACATCAAGGCAGGATTAATTGAGACGGAAATGTATATTCCGGCAACAGTGAAGGAGTATTTTGCAACACATCCACTGTGGACTTCGTCGTCACGAATCCGAATCGACAACTGGAAACGCCTGATCGAGGAAGCTACGAAGCTCGAAGCTTTCCTAATGGAGACATTCCAGCTATTCATGAGCTCTGTCAGCGTACAAGACAGTCGATTGAGCATCGAACAGTCTAGTCTGAGCATCGATCAAGCCCGGCGAGGGAGTCAGCTCACGTTTCTGGCATTTATTTATGTGCCTCTGTCATTCGTCACGGGTATATTTGGGATGAATATTCAACAGATCAACGGTTCTGGTCTGAATATCTGGGTCTGTTTTGTTGCGCTTGTACCTGTAATATTTGTGACTTTACTGGTATTTTTGGCGGTCAAGCTTTATGGGAGTCGGAAGGGCGCAAGGAAAAAGCTAGCATACGATACAGAGGTCTAGAACTCTTCTATATCTAGAAAATGCTGCTTGTTCATCGGTAAATCATCACGGATCAAAGGTAATATAGTCAATTGACCGAGACCGCTGTGTTACCAGAGAAGGATAATTTGAGGAAAGAAGAGACGCGGAGGCCCTACAGTACTGTAGCGACTATAAATCCTTGGGCAGAAATCTAGGCACGCGCCTCCGGTTAGTCGTGATACACCGAAATCCGGACCGAAAATCAATGTTTGTATATTAACTTCCATAGCAATGACAATCAAGTTTTTACAATTTTATCGAGGGTAATCCCATGGAATGCACATTGATTGATGTTATTTTTTAAGGGAACCTAAGTGTGCTGGCTGTTAAAGAAAGTAATGGGGGTTTGATTTTCGGCCCAGATTTCGGTGTATCACGACTAACCGGAAGCATGTGCCATCCCCTGCGGCTCCGCAAACTCCGGGCCATACAACGTTTATTGCGGTCGCCACTAGAGCATTGCCTGCTGCAGTCCGTACGTAAACTTCTACGGACTATAGGAGATTATCCCAAGCACCGATTTCGACGGCTGCCTCAACTACTGCGACAACATCTTCAACTGCGCAGCGATCCATTACCAGATCAGCACCAGGCAATGCAGCATCATTACGGACGACACCAGATAAGACGCCTTGGGAACTGTTCCCGATTATGATACCTCGACTAGATTGTATGGCAGCGCGGCGGCGCAATGCCAAAATACTGCTAACCCACTGTGTAATCCTTATGTAGGCTAGGCTGATTAAGAGGAGTTGAATCAGTGCTTGACGAGCTTGGAATTAGACTCGAAGTAGCCTGGAATTTTCGACGCCACACAGTCCCAGCGTCAGTAGAACGAAAGGAGAGCGACTAAGAGATACCTTAATGCCCCAAAGATTTGTAGGTTGCAAGAGTTGTGAAGGTACTAAAAGCTTTGAATACTCTAGAACATAATGGATTATAGAAGCACTGGCTTTGGTTTGTACGTCTTGAACAATGGAACTACATTGACCAATGGTCTTTATCAAATCATTCGATTGGCTGAGCCGACATTCACTTGGCCGTACAGAGTAGTGTAAATATAGAAAGCATCTCCTAGCCTTTCATAATGAAACAATGGTAGAGTTGAAGATGAAGATCATAATCAAAATTACAAATATGCTACAAGATCACCGCTGTCCGAATCCAATTCCCAAAATCAACGCCAAGCCCATCAATCGCTCTCTATCCTCTAAGCACCAGTAGCAAACCGTCTTTCAAACTCATCATACAGCTTGGGGCTAATCTCATCGCTGCTGTTCCCCTCGACAGTCCATAGAACGCCTTTCCGGTCATAATGCTCAAGCAGAGGCTCACTGGTCTCCTCGAACTTCCTTAACCTCGTCTTCCATGTCTGCTCATCGTCATCAGACCGCTTCGTCAATGGCTCGCCGGTGACATCGTCCTTGCCGGGCACTTTGGGCGCGTTGAAGGTGGTGTTGTAAACCCGTCCTGAAGGAGCGTGGACCCATCTTCCTGCAATTCTTTCCAATATAACCTCAAACGGAGTCTTCAGAGAAACAACCAAGTTGATAGGAATCAGATTATCGAGTTGCGAAGCTTGGCCCGCTGTTCGAGGGAACCCATCAAGGATAAAGGATGCTGAAGGGTCATCGGACGTTTGTGGTGGGGCGCTCATGTATGCAAGAGATGGTTGCTCAACGAAGGAATCAGTATCAAAGTCTTCTTGAGCCGCATACATGGATGCTGAAGAGAGTGTCATTGGCGTAGGGCCACCGGGTGGGAAGAGCCAACCTCGGGTCTTGAGTTCGTGGAGGATCAATCGAAGAATCATGGCGTCTGGGACAAGAGCGCCGGACCTCATTGTGCTTTCGGCTTTGATACCTGTGAATCGAATTAGCTGCTTGACCTTAGTAGAAGAGAAAGAAGTGAATACCGAGCGGAGTTTGGTTCTTGACATTATCGCGGAGCAGATCTCCGGAACTAATTGCGGAGAGTTGGGGAAATCGCTGAAGGAGCCGTTCTGCTTGTGTGCCCTTCCCAACGCCGGGTGCGCCGACCAAAATAATACGCGCTGCTTTTGATAACCTCATTTTGCTTTCCTGGATGATAACCCAATATAATCGTACAAGCAAAGATGGTGTCGTGCTGCCTATCTCGATCCCCTTTGTCCGGAGTTTAGTCGCGCGGAGCGCAGTCGAATATCCTGCTCCCGGCAGGCAAATGCTGTTGACAATCAAGCTAAATCAGCTATTCTCAAGTGCGCTAGAGAATATCCATAGTGAATGACTCTTCCAGAGAATGATGATGAAGGAAAGAGGGAGGGAGGGACAGATGGGAGGGAGGAAACAGGAGACGTTGCAGGAGTTGTGGTGCGATATCAAATGGCAGAAAGCGGGGGATAGTGATTAATGACGCCTGCAACCGAGCTGTTGAGAAGCGGGCTGGGCTTATGGCGCCTTGACCGCGCGTTGAGGAGTGGAGATCCCCGAGCGTCCGGACTCCGGAGACCCCTGTTGTACCTGAATGTCTTTTTTGGGAATCCAAAAAGGAACAGCTTCGAAAAAGGAGTAAGGCGGTCAAGACATAACTAGAGAGAACTCAAACTCAAATGGCCCTGAACTCGTTGTTCAACATTTTCAAAACGGTGGAATGACGTTCTGGCTGCATTTCCATTTCCATCACGTGCCTCGGAGGCAAAACCCCAACTCCGCCCGAAATCGATTGGCAGCCAAACACATGTTCGAAGATCCATATTTCGGGTCTGTAAGCACCCCTCTGCAAAATCCATCACTATGATGCTCCCAGTCGGACCTTTCTATCAACATTAAACCACCACAATCTGCTGCGAACCTTTGCGACTCTAGGCCGGCCCTATTCAACCCCTGGTTGACGACACTTCACTGTCAACGATGAGCGCCTCTTCCAGAATCGTCGTCCGCAATGCGGCCCAAGCATCCTTCATGACCGGAGGTAAGGCGGAATATCTTGTTGAGAGTCTCTCTAGGAGAATGTTGTAAACTGATGAGGTACAGCACGCGCGTTTCCTCGATCCGGTCCATCCTCTGCATACACAGCATTCCTGCGTCGCAATGCTCGAAATCTCCCATCCCAGATGCCAGCGCTGGCCATTTTGATCCCTCGCCGTGGAGTATCGACGGATACACATACCAGTGGAGGACCTCCGGCTGGTCCGCCGCCAGGATTCAACGCTGAGCAGGCAAAGAAGCCACTCAAGGACATTGAGATTGCTTCAAATGCGGCCTCGAAAGCCGCTGCAAAACAGGCGGAAAAGCATGAGATAGATCCGATTCCGGCGAATACGGCTACTGCTGTCCCGAAAACCGATGCCACTGAGGCTCTGACGTTGTCGGAGTTAGCAGGGAAGAAGGCAACGGCCGTCGAGCAGAAGGATGGCAAGAAAGAAGAAAAGAAGTTGACGTTGATGCAGAAGGTCAAACGGGAGGCACAACATTACTGGGATGGAACAAAGTTGCTGGCAACTGAGGTCAAGATTAGTACGCGATTGGCCTTGAAAATGGCCGCTGGATACGAACTCAGTCGGAGAGAACACAGACAGTTACAAAGAACGGTTCAGGATATTGCCCGATTAGTTCCATTTTCGGTCTTCGTCTTGGTACCATTCGCTGAGCTTTTGCTTCCAGTCGCCTTGAAGTTGTTCCCCAATCTTCTTCCTAGCACCTACGAAGGTCAGACATCAAAAGACAAGAAGGCCACCAGTCTTCGAGCCACCCGAAAAGAAGTCAGCAATTTCCTTCAGAACACTTTGAAGGAAACTGGGTTGCCATTGACCCCAGCAAATGCACAGAAGGAGGAGTTCACACAATTCTTCAGGAAAGTCCGTGCAACTGGAGAATCACCGACACCAGAGGAAGTCATCAAAGTCTGCAAGATTTTCAAGGATGATTTAACTTTAGACAATCTGTCTCGACCTCAGCTTGTTGGTATGTGTAGATACATGAACCTCAACACTTTCGGCACGGATATGATGCTCCGATATCAAATTCGCCATCGTATGAGGCAGATCAAGAGGGATGACCGCGCAATCAGCTACGAAGGTGTCGACAGTTTGTCAGTCCCAGAACTACAAATTGCCTGCATGAGCCGTGGACTTCGAACCCACGGGGTATCTCCTGGCCAACTACGGGATGATCTTCAATCTTGGTTGGACCTACGACTCAAGCATGGAGTACCATCTACACTTTTGGTTTTGAGCAATGCTTTCATGTATTCTCAAGGCAAGGGCGACTCCGAGTTCCACTCCCAGATTGACGCGCTTACTGGTGTATTGTCATCTATCCCTGAGGAGTTGTTCCACGAAATTGAACTGGAAGTCCATAATGCAGAGGGTGCAGCTACCAACAAGCAGCGTCTTGAGGTTCTCAAGGAGCAACAAGATCTCATTGAAGAAGAGAATGAGCAGGATGAGGAAAACAAGGAGTCTGGGAGAGCCACTCCTCGTGATGATGAAGATATTGATGAGAAAGAGGAACGCAGAATGGAGGCAGAGGCCCAGAACGTTGACAATGACCAAGCCAGCGAAGCTGTCGAAGGTGAGAAGGAACCAGCTGAGGTCAAGAAGATGGAGGCTTTAAGTTCTGACAAGAAGCCATCTTAATCCGATAATCGGGATGCGTCAAATCGCACATTTCTTTTGTTGTATTAAAGCATTCTGGGACTGGGTCAAATGCATGGAATGTGGATATATAAAGGGACAGGACGAATCATAGAGAACCTCGCTAGAATGGCTGGGCGTTTAAGTTCAGCAATGTAAAAGATTCAACTCAAGATCAAACATATGGAGTGTTCCTTGACAGAGAGTGAATTGTGATCTCAGAGACCTGAGAAATTGTGAGACAATCCGCTGGCCAAAAGCCACCAAGCGAACAACGGTCATTCGACAAACAACGTGGTTGCCTGAATGGATTTCCGTACTGCAGGTGCAAGCCGACAATGACGCCGCCCCATCTCGCATCTGGAGCATGCATTCACCAAGACTGCAGCACCTTGTTTGCTTCTTAAATTTCCTATGAATAATGGCACCTAGAGCCTCATAAACGGCTCCATCGACAATTCCCCTACCCCATAGACTTACAACATCCCAAGGAAGGCTTCCAACCAACTCCAGCTGCCCCGCAGAGCGATCGCCAAGATGGAGCGCGACGACTTCGCAAACATCTCATGGCAGAACAATCCAGCCGGTCGAGGGGCTGCACCTTTTTCTACAAGCCCTAGAGACGAAAGTGACAATATTGGGCCAGGGAACCCAAATGGGAAGAGACGTGAGAGCGGAGGGCAACTCGGGCGCAATGCTGATCCGATGGATCTTGCTGGAGTAGAGGGGGGGGTTCTCGAATGCACAGTCTCAAGTCCCAATAAGGAAAATGATGGGTCAAAGGACGCTTATGTATCCTACTTGGTTACTACATACGTTTGTCCTCTGTGGAAAGATTGAGGCCATCACTGACAAGATGGACAGACGAATTTCCCCACCTTCCAGAAGCCAACTACGACTGTTCGCCGGCGATTTACGGATTTCGTTTTCTTGTGGAAGTGCTTATGCAAAGAATATCCAGCGAGTGCCGTTCCTCCCCTACCCGACAAGCACAAGATGGAATATGTCCGGGGCGATCGATTCGGACCCGATTTTATGAACCGTCGAGCCAACTCCCTTCAACGATTTCTTACACGACTAGCGCTCCATCCCGTTCTTCGGAGAGCTGCTCTCCTCACCATCTTCCTCGAAAGTGTGGACTGGAATGCAACAATGAAAACACGCCAGCAGAGAGGTTTATCAGCTTCGGAGCAAGGACCAGTAGGCGTCTTCGACAACTTCACAGATACATTCATAAACGCATTTACGAAAGTACACAAGCCAGACAAGCGTTTCATTGAAGTCCGGGAGAAGTCAGATAAGCTTGATGAGGATCTTGGCCATGTAGAGAAGATTGTGGCTCGGGTAGCCCGACGAGAAGGAGATCTGGAGACAGACTACAAAGATCTCGCAGAGCAATTCCAAAAGTTGATTACCATGGAGCAAGGGGTTGAGCAATCAGTTCACGCCTTCGCAGCCAGCGTGGAAGATACCTCCGCAGGAATGAAGACGTTGAAGGAGCACACAGATCAGGATTACCTCGGCAGTCTACGAGATATGCAGGCATACAGCGCAGCAGTCAAGAACCTCCTCAAAGCCCGAGAGCAGAAACAACTCGATTTCGAACAACTCACCGAATACCTCACCAAATCGACTTCCGACAGAGATGTCCTAGCCGCAACCCATGGCGCAGGCGGCCTCACAGGGCCAAGCGGCTTCATTCGGAGCAAGATCGAAGACGTGCGAGGCGTCGACCACGAACAATCCCGCCGCGAACGTCTCCGACGTCTCGAACTCAGAATAGAAGAACTGACTCGCGAAGTCGAAGAGGCGAAGAAGACTACTGAGGCCTTCGATGAGGAGGTTGTGAAGGAAGTGCAGGATTTCGAGCGCATCAAGAGGATTGAGTTCAAGAGCCAGTTTGGGGCGTTGGCGGATGCGCATGTGGAGTTTTATGGGGCGACAATTGAGAACTGGGAGAAGTATGTTAAGGAGATGGAGGACATGGGCGCTCCGATTGCCTGATTGGGTTGTCTTGATGGCTCGGTGGGTTAATTGCTCCGCTATGAGTTGAGGGAGCAAACGGTCTTGGGATGTTACGGCGTTCTGATGGGTGAAGGACTAGAGGAGAGTTGTGTTCTCTATGTTCATATTTGGGCACGAACCAATGATATTCTAATATCACATCTTTTGCTGCGGGATAACGACTTTTTCCGGCGGCGAAGGGAAAGAGCCTCGCGGCTACAAAGAAAGCCACCACCCTGCAACTCAGCAGACCTTCCGAGTGGAAAGAACAAATGAAGCGGCTGTATCTTGCGGCCTGACGTAGCCTCGTCCTTTTCAATATTCACAATACAGTTAATATCACATTTACAGAAGTGATATTGTACCATAAACATGGAAACATTCGTCCCCTGAATTTTCAAGCTCTCCCTGAAAGCCTTCCGAGTGGGGAGCACGCGAGGCTGTGGTGTAATGGAAGCGTTGCCCCTCCTACTCGCCCTTCACTTCGCTTTGAATGCCACGGATGTGGCGCTTTTTGGGGGTAGTCAAGTTGTAGATCACATTTTGAGCCAGGGTACTCTAGGCATCGAGACATGAGAACCGAAATGAATCTTCAAGGCCCTTTAAGTTAAGGGCAACCCTTTCTTGAGATAAAGCTAGAAGTTTCTCCAGTGGTGCAGGCCTGGAGTCCCTTCTTTCCCGGCGGCGCCCGAAGCTGCCTCGCCGAACACTTTAGATCACGAAGCACATATCGCATCGCACTCGCAGAATCAACATGACACTCGCAGCCAATTCCTCTGCTG
This sequence comes from Hyaloscypha bicolor E, assembly GCF_002865645.1. Taxonomy (NCBI): domain Eukaryota; kingdom Fungi; phylum Ascomycota; class Leotiomycetes; order Helotiales; family Hyaloscyphaceae; genus Hyaloscypha; species Hyaloscypha bicolor. The sequence continues at coordinate 1,952,485 of NW_020194558.1, forward strand.
GATCGAGCCAGCTCGCTAAGTTTGTGGGACTCTGGAGTTGCAGCTACCGATGAGCGAAGGGAGGAATCTCAAAGGGTCGCGAGGGTTGGCTCACGAGTACATCCAGCACAGATCATTCGTCCTGCCAATCCCAAGTTCTTCCCGATTGTTGCGATATCTCGTATTGCAATTCCTGTCAGTCTTTCGGTACTTGGCTCAATGTGCAAGAGGCCTTTATTCTATCAGTGGCAGAGGACTTCAGCCACCCTCGTAAGTTTGGGGTCGGTAAGTACCTGAAAATCCCGGACCTGAGGTTCTCCCACCACAAGACTCCTGCCGATTTATGTAGGGCGTCCAACGATGGATGCTCGTTGTGTAAAATGATCACTAGTACGTGGCAAAGAAAGAAATCTCTGCTGCAATATGACGAGGAGGGTTCAGAATTTAGACCATTTGTTTTCAAACTGAGCTTGGATAGCGACTGTTGCTGGGGATTTTGTTGTAGTGGTGAAGACTGGAATTTGCGCACGCAATTTGAATTGTACGAATTTGGGGATCCCGATCTACCGGAGGCATTTGATGCGGAGAGAGCAATCACGGGAATATGGATAAGCCGCCAGCACTTGGGTGATTATACACTGTCCGAAAGTACGGGCAAGATCATGGAGAGGTGGGTGCAAGAGTGTTTGGACTCTCACGAGGAATGTAGGCATACCTTGATGGGTGGGTATTCACCAACCAGACACATTGATGTTGGTCCCAAGGATGACTTGAAAGAGCTGTCTTTCGTAGAGGCTGGAGAATTGCCATTTGATCGGCTACTTGGCATCCCCCCAGATTCTCATAAGGAAACCAACCCTCAAACCGGTCAAACAGAAGAGGCTCCTACATCCTTACGTTACGCAACTTTAAGTCATTGTTGGGGCGGGACCCAACACAATCAAACCACCATGAATACTTTGAACTATCGGAAGCGATCAATCCCCCTCTCTTCCTTGAACCAGACTTTTAGAGATGCCATCAACGTGACGCGAAGTCTCGGTCTCCAATACCTTTGGATCGACTCTCTCTGTATCATTCAAGACTCACCTTCGGACCAGACTCGAGAGTCGGCAAAAATGTGCTCTGTCTACAGGAACGCCATACTCAATATTGCAGCAACGTCTGCTGCGAACGGTTATGAGTTGTTTTTAAATACCCGACCAATATCCATTCAAGTCCCCCACATGTACCAAGTGGGTGAGAAACATCCGTCACCTTCCAATGCTATCTGGATTCGACCCAGAGCTGACAGTGACTCCTCTTCTTTGGGGAGAAACACGCTGTCGCGTAGAGCTTGGTGCTACCAAGAGGAAATTCTGGCTCCACGGACTCTTAGTTTTGGTCAATCCCAAGTCACATTTGAATGTCGAGAAACTCGTCGCCTCGAGACGACCCCGGACCTTGGTATCCAACGAAGGATATTAGACAGCAACCCAAAACTAAAGTTCACCTCTCAACTGCGACGAGAAGATTTCACCAGAGATCTGTGGATCGAAGCAATGAAGTTGTGGCATGGTATGGTAATCTCATACTCCAGAAGGGAACTCAGCCTCGCAAAGGACAATTACCACCAATCTCAGGCCTGGCAGCTCGATTTGGGTCTCGCACAAAAGATCGCTACCTTGCTGGCCTATGGAGCGGTAATCTTCCTTGCAGGCTTTGCTGGCGGGCAAGCGGTATGATACAGAGCTTCAAAGTGACGCCATATAAGGCCCCGAGTTGGTCCTGGGCGTCTCAAAACAGCTGGGTGGATTACGATTGGTTCGATTATTTTAGTGAGCGCAAGCTCGTTTGGGACGTCCGGGTTCTGGATTATGGTATCGAATGTCTATCTGATGATGTTTATGGGCAAGTTAAAGGGGGTTACATCTCCTTGGAGGGAAGAATGATAGAGCTCCAGATCGATAAAGACCACGAAATGGGAAATAATGGCAAGCTCTTTTCGCGGCAAGGAGAGGTCAGGATCTGCTACGTCTTTTCTCCCGACGATAGCGGTTTGGTAACAACGGATAAAGTGTTTTGGTGTATATTGCTCAAGGAGAAGCAGTTGCCAGAGGTTCCGGGTCGCCGAGACATGCCAAAATGGTCTCCGCTCTTGCTGGTGGTAAGACAGATTGATGGTGGTATGAACTTCGAGAGGGTTGGGTATGTCTGTGATTGTGCTGGCTCAAACCAGGTTCAAACCTTGTGTGATGGGGTTGAGAGCACGCGGGTTACTTTGGTCTGAGGCAAGTCCAGGATACAGCTGCGAGAATATCGCAGTATCCATTCGCGAGTGTGGGAGTATTCATAAAAGTGGTAGCCAGATATTGCTTGTGCAGTCGCAAATTGGTACATTGCTTTTAGGTGTCGGTGTCTAGGATAATTGTCCGGATTTCCTTCTCCTTTTCGGAAAGAGTTTTCTATGTTGTAATTTTAAGGAGTCAACTTGTCTGAGCTTACTGTAAGCACCCCGAAAGGAGGCTAATTGTCTTAAGCGAGTCAACAAACAAACAAACAAAAAGTGTATTTAAAACAAGCTTAAAAAGAAGAGATGTCCTTTAGTCGAGCATTCTCTATCCCAAGGTTAAAATAGCAAAAAGGTTCCGAGGCAAGCCCCGCCAATCCTTGCAGATCAAGTCTCACGCTCGACTCCCCGAATTTAGGTTAGCCCTAAACGCCATGGCTTTGCCAGCCCGATCTCGCTTTGTGGGGAAAGGGGGGCTAAGCGAAGCGAACCCCTTTTCTAGAGGCAGAAAAGTGGAGACGTTGATTAAATGTACCTCACCTCGTCTGACTACTTCTTTCAAGAGCTTACTCATCATCACGATTGCTTTTGCTTTCCAAGTCTCTAGCACATCGACCTGCCAGTGGACTGCGGGAGAGCATGTGTCATTGGTCCGCTTGAAGTGGGTGGCGTCGTGGCTGGCTCAGCCTCCAAAACTTCCTTGACATCCCACGAAAGATCTCTCCTGCCAGTGTCAAGTTTGATTCAACAGAACATCAACCAAGATTCCCTTTGTGTACATATGTATTGTTGTAATCGCGTTAGCAACGTTACCAGTCGGGCTCGCTACAGATCCCGGTAGCTTCTCCCAATAAGGCTGGGACCATTGCCCACGTGCTTCCTCAAGACATCCCCTCAACTCCTTCACCATCACCCCCCCAGTCTCCTGGCAAAGCGCCTTCCTCGGCCGCATCCTCCTAGCACTAAACACGATGACCCAACCTCGAGCCTCGACACCAATCTCACAATCCAGCCTCCTCTTCCCCTCCCGCAGCTCGCCCTTCATGTGTGTAGCCGACGCCTCGAAGTGCTCTTTTCCCTCTTTATGCACCTCTTCGATGGGAACTCACCCCGTCAAGTAGCTCTGCTGATCAACTGGCAACGAGCTCGCTGTCGGCTTGGTCAGATATTGAGACGCTTGAGAATAGTCCGGCAGAGAAGCACCCAGTTGCTTTTGGGATCCTATTCGTGGGACGGTGTTGCAGGCTGTTAATATTTTTGGGTTCGAAGGGTTGCTCTGGACGAAGTTGTGGGCCGGGTGTTGTTTGGGGTCGTTTGTGGTTCTTGCCGTGGTGTTTTTGGCGCCGAGGCATTAGCGAGGCTCTTCTCCTGACATCCCACAAGGAAGGGCTACAATTTGGACGTTTGATAACTTGAGCAAAAACTTGCTGCACACGTCTCTAGGTGCAAGTTTCATTTTCTGCAGCTGGATCTTAGATTAACTCATTGGTTGAGCTGTTGGGGATTGGTTCTTCTTAGCGACGGATCCGACGAGGATTATCTTGCTTGCTTACTTAATTGGTATTACCGTATTACGAGCCTTTTACTTTTCTTTGCGCAACTTGTCCTTCCGTATTTGCTCTGGCTGAATGTGGACCAAAGTTCACACAAAATGCCTCCGCCATTCCCCACACGTTCCTTGTTCTCGAGAAAATTGAGGATGAAGCTTTAAAAGGTGGTGTACCCAAGTGAAAAGTCACCGGGGTTGGTTTTTCAAGATGTCCTCTAGTCTCTTCTCTCTGGGTCGAAATTGTTTGTCGAAAAGGTCATTCGTTCCTTCCACTAGGTCCTCGAAATGGGAGCGGGAGACTAAACACTCTCCATTTTCCGAACAAGATAATTGATTCGACTTCATAACCGTATTTCATGCGGTTTTTGGGTTATAAATTTCATTCATTTTGCCCCAAACTGGAACTGGAGCACCAACTGGACCGAGGCGAATTAACATATACTGTAGATACTCCGCAAGCGCTACATGATCCGAGTAGAATGATGAAGAGATACTGTGAGCATGATAAATGATGGAACGATGGGATAATTGATTGAATGAGAGAGAATTGTTTGCGGAAGAAAATACACACATGCGTCGAGTCTTAAGTGAAGTTTAAGTGGGTAGGATTTCCCCCCTTCCCCCAAGCCGCCTTAAGCGAAGCAACCTGCCTATTTGAGCTCGCTGCAGGAAGATATCCAGGCATCTTCAGTACACAAAGTGGCTCAATATATTCGGACGTCATGGCCTGCCGCGTCAATCCATCTGCCTGGGGATAAACCTTCTATCGGACAAACCACACTTCCACGGTGGGCTTCCAGAAAGATCTCAGGAACTCTTTTATTCAAGTTCAAGAAGATTTGAAGATGGAGAAGCTCGAGCTTTCAACAGCGACCCACCCCCAACCCCGCAGGACTCGGAAGCTTCCAAAATGGGGATTGTTCTTCTTTCTTACGTGCATTGGATTGCCTTGGTATATGAATCGAGGTCAGGGAAGCAGGTGGCTACCCTTTGTTAATTCACCGCTCCAGTCCGATGATTTCAGTTGGAGCCAGGCAAGTCAATGGCTCCTTCCCCTTTTCACACCAGACGCTAACATCAACAGATCAAACCTTCGGAAAGTCTTGTTTATACATCCTGTTTTGGCACTTATCAATGCGCACGCCTGAGTGTACCAATAGACTGGAATTCAACGAGCTCTAACGGATCTCGAGTCGCAATTGCTATTATGAAAATGCCAGCTCCAGTCCCTATCACTGATTACAGATATGGTGGCGCGATTTTGCTCAACCCTGGTAGCTTCACACTCGTTTTAGTATTATGTTAAGTGTATTCGTTCTAATGTAAAGTAGGAGGTCCGGGTGGCTCCGGGATCAACTTCATGCTTCGAGAAGCCGTCAACATCTCCGAAGCCGTCAACCCGCTCTCATCTGCTGGGACAACTCAAGAGGGCAAATATTTCGACCTCATCTCGTGGGATCCTCGTGGTGTGAACAACACTACCCCTCATCTGGAATGCTTCCACGATGCATTGTCCTACGATTTCTGGAGATACCAGGAGGAAGTTGGTGGGATTGATCACACCTCTGATATCTCGCTCTCCTTAGCATGGGCAAGATGGAAGGCATTGATGGAAACATGTGCTAAGGGTAACGAGATTGCGAAGCATATGAATACTGTGCTTGTAGTCAGGGATATGGTTGAAATAATCGACAGACATGCCGAGTGGAGGAACAAGCCAGCGGAATTGTGGCTTGCCAGCAAGGAAGGAAAGTCGACTACCTCTAGAAAGGAAAATGGAGATCTTTTTGCTTGGGAAGCGGTGCTCGACAGAACGAAACGGTATAAGGGCGACGAGAAACTTCAATACTGGGGCTTTTCCTACGGAACGGTGCTTGGCGCAACTTTCGCCGCCGTGTACCCGGAACGCGTTGGACGAATGGTCTTAGATGGTGTGGCAGACGCATACGATTACTACCCCACAGGGTGGATGCGGAATCTCAACGACACTGATAAAATCATGTCCAAATTCTACGAGTATTGCAGTGAAGCAAGGCCAGAGAAGTGTGCCATGAACATCGGCAATTCATCATCATCCGATATTCAGAATTTAGTGGAGTCACTTATCTCGTCTCTCCACGAGGATCCGATTTCTGTCCCCGGAAATTCTACCTGAAGTCCTGCGATCGTCACTTATTTGGACGTATTGTCGATGTTTCGAACAATGCTATACCGACCATTACACTATTTTCCAGAGATGGCGGAGCTTCTGGCGGATCTTGTGCATGGCAACGGTACCGCATTTGCAGTGTACAAGCAAAATGCTTACAAGCGAACTTGCCCGCTGACTGATGCCAAAGACGAGAAGAGCGGAGGTAGCTCATGCCAACCACCGACAGGAGGCGAAGAGGTAACCAGAGTTATACTTTGTTCAGATGGTAGGGATATTTCTAATTCCATGAAAGTGGATTTCAAAGGGAATATCACAGCACTTTATCAGCAAAGCAAATACTTTGGACTTTTTGGTCGTCAGTCACTATGCCTTGTAGTCATTGGAAGGTTAGACCAAAGTGGAGGATCATAGCGGGTAAGACCCTTACCTCCGAGAGTTTAAACCAAACTTATTTGAGATCAGATGAAATCAAGGATAACACATTACATCCAATTCTCTGTGGGTTGGGAATACTTTAGATCCTGTTACCCCCGTGGCAAAGTAAATCTCTCAAACTTTCACTCTTACAGAACTAACGGGATATACAGCGCGCATGCTATGTCTAAAAGGTTCCGCGGCTCCGTTGTCCTCCAGCAGAATTCTGAAGGAGTAAGTCTACCTCTTAAGCTGATGTGCTTCCTTTACGTGAAAAGGCTAACCTCTGTCTCAGCACTGCACTGGACAATCGCCATCAGTGTGTACTTATGGTTTCATCTGCAACTATTTCCAGACTGGCGACTTGCCACCAGTCGGGGCAATATGCCAACCTGATGAGCTTCCCCTTGTTGGCAACGCGACTGTCCCCAAGGGCGACTTCTCAGAGAAGATGACGTTTCCTCTGTTGACTTAAGGAATGCGAAAGGTTCACGAGATAGCTGGCGCTGTTCTCCATGGCTTCAACAATACTCAGACGTCTAAGTTGATCAAGATCCCTTGATTTGGCCATATTTGGGCTTCGCGTTCGAATTTTTCTCGATGTCTTGGCGTCTCAAATTCTCAAAAGCACCTCCATCCCAAGAGACTATCACTTGATGCTTTCAATGATCAGCAATCTCAAGGGAAATACGATCTTTCAATTATCCATCTCACAGAATCCATAATTTCATCTAATAAAAAACATCCAGGCTCCCGAACAAGCCCCTCCGAAAGTCTTCGTCAACCTCTGCCTTTCCCCCTTTCCCAGCAGTAGGCCCCTCCATTACAATCTGAGCAATTGTGCAAGTCGTCGGACCCCCCGCAGTCACGGCTTTAGCATCCGTCATCGTGAACTTCATCGCCGCGTTATAGTTTCGGGTTTGCTGTTCATGTCAACACTGCCCCAAGTTTCATGCCTTTGGGAATTGAGAAACAGATACGTACTTCTTACACCAACTCGTCTGTGTCCCATTCACAACATGGAAACCTATCAGCCAAGCTCTCACAAGCAGTAAGAAATGGGAAACTGGACCATGATAGCTCCAACAGCCCCCTCGTTTCGCGGCTGGTACCTAAAAGTTTGAGGCGATATTTATAGTTTTATATCCCAGCTCAAGCTAATCTGGGGTAACAAAAGATATTCACAGAAACCGAAATGTTTCAGAACTTTCGCCACAGTCAGCCACACAGGAGAAACCTCCAGAAGTGCGAAGTTCACCGGTTTGAGCCCCTGAAAAGCTCAGCCTTCTCACCTACCAATCATGGCACTCCAACACTGACACGACCTTGAACATTGACCAACTTTTGCTCGCCCAACAAAATGATCAATGCAATTGTATCCTCTTAATACTCTGTTTTATAACTTCCCGGAATGTCTCAACTTTTGCCATTAACCGGGGGAACCGAACCGTGGCCTCGGTCGGTCGCCAATCAGGAGGCTGCGTATGACATACCCACCTTCTAGAAGCGAAATGGAAGAAGCCAATCTGCTGGCGGGCACGTTCAGCGCGTGGGAGTGCGCAAGCGAAGCAGACCCCTGGAAAATCGACGATTTGGGTGCCGAGATGCTGATTCAGAAGCTGAGGAAAATGCATAAATGGGGGGGAGGCAAAAAGATGGCTTCCACGATGCTAAGCTAAGCCTCAATTGCTGCGCTGCAAAGGGACTCTGGACCGAAGGCTCTCCTTTCTGCTGCATCGTGATTGCTGAGGGACTCCAATGCATGAAAAAAGAAAACATGTTCGTCAATCACGATACACCATAATCGTCATAGCGCTTGCTCCCGCAGACAGCAGCTCCGCAGCTCGTCTCGCCAGCCAAGCCCAGTCCATTTGCAGGCTGATAGACCGGTCCGTCTCGTGCTAAACTTTCTGGAGCCCTTCAACCATAGAGTGCCCCGTGCATCTAGTTCTACACACTTCACCGTCTTCGTGGGCAACCCCTTGGCTGTTTGGAGACTTTTGGCCCTCTCCAGACCTCAGCGATTCCCAGTTACCCCTCAGCCGGTACAATGTGCGTTCATCTACGCCCCTCAGCCTCTTCTGACGTTGAGCTCTTGCATTTGAATCCCCGCATATTGAAAAAGAAATCGCTGACAATATTTCGCAGACGCGGCGCACGATCCCCTGTGTGTTGGAAACAGACCAGACAAAGAGACGACCTTTCTGCGAAACTTTTTCTGTACATGTCGAGAGAAAATTGCACACAATTCGACTCCGAACTTTGCGAATCTACCACATCTTCTCTCAAGCGCGCCGAGACTTGAAAGCTCCATAATATCTTCAAGTCTGTCTGCAGACCTGGCCTTCAAATCTGGTAGGCCAAACGGCAAGACGGCCGACAGGCCGTGGAATACACATCTGAGAATCGGCGGAGAGAACCCTTTTTGAGACACATACTTTCGCCATGCGCCGGAATCGGGGAGGGCCAAGCTCTCCATTCAGAACAAATGGAGCTCCAATCCCAGACTCGCTGTCCCTGATCCGTTCTTTCAATATCGAAACGAACCCGGCCCGTCCTGTGCGCCCGTCCCCTCTGACGGCGTCAACGATCCCTGATATGCCGCTTGACTTGGTGGATCGTATCCGATCGTTTCCCCTCTTCCTCTCTGCACCAGATTCGTTTCTGGCTGCTATTGGCAAGCACTTGCGGCCCCAGGTTCACTCGCCACACGATGTCATTCTCACTGAAGGAGATGAGGCGAAAGCCATGTACTGGCTTGTGCGGGGTGCGGTGGCGGTCACATCTCGAGATGGGGAAGCGACGTACGCGGAGTTGAGGCCGGGAGCTTTCTTTGGCGAAATTGGAATCCTTATGGATGTGCCCCGAACGGCGACCATAATCGCAAGAACAAAATGTCTCTTGGTCGTGCTGAAGAAGGAGGATCTCCGGGCAGAACTGCCGAATTTCCCGGAGATGGAACAAGCGATCATGGAAGAAGCCCAAGAGCGGTTGACAATCCTGAATAAAAAGAGGAAAGAAAGCGGATGGGGTCCAAAGGTGGTGTCGTCGACTACCCTTCCTTCGCGAGGTGGAAAGCTTGCGCGCGAGGCGGCCCCAGGCGAAGTCTCAACCGGAGAAGTTGGGGTGATTGAAAAGGGGGCGGCGATAAACACGAAAAAGCGAAAATCACCCAGTCCTCAAGGCATTGAGGATCCGGCTGCCGGAAGTGCTTTGGGAAGCGGCTTCGTCAACGTTCGAAAAACGCTCAAGGAACTGCTTCTATTTTCGACACTACCCCCCGAGATTCTCCATTTTCTCGGATTGAATGCTCAGCCGAGAACATACGCGCCTTTCACGGATATCATTCTGCAAGGCTCGCCTGGAAACGAGATCTACTTCATAGTTCGCGGCGAAGCAGAAGTTATTCACGAGAGTATGAATGGGCAACCTTTCAATCCGGGCTCTCGGCTGTCCTTTATCAGACCAAGGCTGAAGCAAGGCCAGTATTTTGGAGAAGTGGCTAGCTTGGCCCTGGCCCCGAGGAGAACGGCAACAGTGCGAGCTATAACCACCGTTGAATGCCTCATGATCAGTGGGGACGTGCTTGAGGAGCTTTGGAGACGTTGTTCACCAGATATACGGAAACAGGTCGAAGCAACTGCGAAGATGCGGATTGGAAGGTCAGATGACCAAGACGTGACAATGATTGATGCGGATTCACCGTCCATCAACAAGCTGGAAATCGACGACCGCTTATCGACTCCTGTTCGATCTGCTCTCCCCAAAGTCACGTTCACACCCTCGAAGCCGGCGAGTCCTCATAAGCCAAGTCGCGCAGAGGATAAAGAGGTCTTGGAACCTCTGGATCCAGACCCCTTCCTGAGTGTTGACATGGACAACATGAGAGCAAGATCTGGGAGACGAGGCTCCATGGCACCTCCACTCCCAGAGACACCTCCTCCAGAAGAGTCCAGCCCAGGACCCAAGACGCGATCAAGAACACAGACTCCAACACCTGCCACGAAATCCACTCACGTAATCACGCCTCCTGATTCCAGCTTTCGTCCGAAAAGACCGAAAATCGTTCAACGGCGGCCAAGCCAGTATAATAGAGGTATATTACCGGACGGAATCCTGATTCTCATCTTCTCCTATCTGGACATCTACCAGCTTATGCGGCTACGATCTATATCTCTCCACTGGTCCAAACTTCTCACCACTTCACCCAAAATCTGCAAAACTCTCGACCTTTCCCTTTTCAACCGCCAAGTAACCAACAAAGCCCTGACCGACGCAATATGCCCTTTCGTCGGGAAACGCGCTCAAACAATAGATATAAGCAATTGTTTCCACATCACTGACGATGGCTTCGCCACCCTCTCCTCACAATGCGGCTCTAACGTGCACATCTGGAAAATGAAAAGTGTATGGGATATCACCGCCAACGCCGTGCTCGAAATGGCCAACAATGCGAAAAATTTGGAAGAAATTGATCTCTCCAACTGTCGGAAAGTCAGCGATAACCTGCTTGCGCGGATCGTGGGCTGGGTTGTTACGGAAAGTACAGCTCAGCAGGCAAATGCAAGGTTAAAGCAGGTGCAGCAGGCTACGGCTTCTCCTCCCGTGGGAACAGTCGTTGGGTGTCCGAATTTGAAAAGATTGACGTTGAGTTATTGCAAGCATGTCACTGATCGCTCTATGGCTCATTTGGCTGTTCACGCTCACACGAGGTTACAATCGATCGATCTTACGCGTTGTACTACAATCACAGACGGCGGTTTCCAGCACTGGAGTATCTACAAGTTCGCAAAATTGGAGAGGTTGATTCTGGCGGATTGTACGTATTTGACGGACAACGCTATTGTGTACTTGACGAATGCTGCCAAGGGATTACGGGAGTTGGATCTGGTATGCCCCCGCTTTCATTCTCGCTTGAGACTTCCGTGAAGTGTGTCCTAACAACAATCCAGTCATTCTGCTGCGCCCTCTCTGACACTGCAACCGAAGTCCTCTCCCTCGGGTGTCCTCAACTCGCCTCCCTCAAACTCTCCTTTTGCGGCTCCGCTGTCTCAGACTCCTCACTCCGCAGCATCGGTCTGCATCTCCTCGAGCTCCAGGAATTGTCTGTTCGCGGATGTGTGAGAGTCACGGGTGTGGGCGTTGAAGCTGTGGTAGAGGGCTGCACGAAGTTGAAGAGCTTTGATGTTAGCCAGTGTAAGAATTTGCAGAAGTGGTTGGATGGCGGTGGGGAAGACAGGAGTAGAAGGGTTTATGGGCGTAAGGGGTTGGTGTTTGAGACGAAGAAGGGGAGTTTGAGGGAGCCGAGTTTGAGGTGATGATTTTACGAGCAATGATTGTTGTTTGGTTGACAAGAGGGAAGGAGGAAGGCATGTTTGATCTGTGTGAATGGAATCACGGGGTTATGTATGGATGGGTCGGCAAATGATGCTATGTATGTGTGGTGTTTGTGTGGCGATTTAGCGTGTGTGATGCTCAGTGTTGGATGAGACCATGAATTGTATGAATGGGTGGCTGGCTATCTGGTTCGTTGCATCTGGTTGGCGCTCGGTCATAATGTTCACATATGGGTCCTGGGATGATGTAGCATTCGTAATCCGAGTGTATCAAATCAAGGTTTTCGCACGAATTGACTCTTGCTTTGTGGGAAGTATTTATCCCATTGAAAAAGCAGCAAAGCCAATTAAAATACTAGGCTCGACTGATGACCGATGGGCTAATTGTTGGGTATCGTATGAAATCTGTAAAAGCAAGAACCATCTCCTATTCCCCATTGGCCTAGACAAGCCCATTACGACTGTGAGAACAACTGCAAAGCCAACTCCAGAACGAAACAAACGAGAGCAGTCCAAAAAGTAGAACGCATCATGTATGACAGCAACCCTCAGTCCTCTGTTAGGTCAATACACTCAATGGGCTCGGCACGACTATGTCGACTAGCCTTGTTGGCCCGTCCCCCGGCCTGTTCGCCAGAAGCATCTCGTTCCCGTTTTCGGGGTGCTTGGCTTCCTTCCTCATCCTTCACTTCGGACTTTATCTCCTCAATTTCTCGCTGCATAAAGTCAACATGGCGGAGGGAAAGAGTAAGTGCGGCTATTCACCTTCAATTGTGCCAAGCGTTCCTCTTTTGAGAGAGACGCATTGGCATTATTCTCGTTTCTTAGATTGAGAGGGCCAATAACAAGATCTGGCGAAGGGGATCGAGGAATTATGAGTTCTTGTTGGAGAGCCTCTGCGAGTCCCAGTAAGTATACTAGTAGCGAAGCAGAAAGGATACAGCGTACCTCGGGAGCGATACTTGAATCTGAAAATACATAGAGGGAGTTGCACGCCATCGACGTATGACACTTTTGCGGCTGAGGCGTGTTGGGGTCTATGAACCCGCGTATCTGGTCCAAAGCTGAACATCGGGTTAGAAACTCGGCCAACTAAGCGCAGTATTACTTACCCAACGCCATGCGAAATCGCTCGGCCCTTGAGAGCTTTCTCTGCAATTTCAGTCGTTGTTTGAGTTCTCGGAGCAGGGTTGTGCCGACGAGAGTTTTGTACGGAGCCTATTTTGTTGCAGCGGTGGACAACAACCAGAATTTCACCAAGTCCATCTGCGAGCTTAGCGTCGGCTTTGACTCTTGCAGAATCCATATCGTCAACTAAGACACATCAGATATGACTATCCTGCGCCAAGTTGCACGTTCTGCAAAATGCAGGACTACCTACCCTTCTTGATAGTTTTGAAGATCAACTTGCGCAAAACAACCTCGTGATCATTGATACGATCACACGTATCAGACATCGTAGCGCTCCAAGAGCTAGACGGGGATGTTCTGACGGTGTCACCTCCAATTCTCTTGCCATCAAGGAAGGAGCGGAATCGAAGGTGCGTGTGAGGAACCTCCGGCTTGTACTCGGGAGTGATCTCCCACTTAATTCCAAACTCAGTGTCCGAGGTACACTCAATATATGCCATGGCCCGTCGAGAGAGTGGGGCAGAGTAGTCTTTATTGTTGAATGCCATATCCTCGTCAGGATATTCGTTGAGAGCCTGCCCATTCGACACAATGGTCACCTTGACGCCGGGGCAGCCATGCAGAATCGCCATTGTTAGACGGAAGCTTCGAGGAGGGCGAGTGCGTTCAGCGGTATCGACGTGTCGTCGTACGCTCAAATCAGCGTGCCGTAATATTCGAGGAGGCCAAGAAGAGGTTGTTGGAGGGAGCTGATATGGTCTTCAACAAAGTGTGGTCCGTGGGCTACAGGCTACAGCCTTGTCTGTGCTCGGCCTGGGGTGGAGGAAAGCCAATGAGGCGACGCGATTTTAGATTGGCGCTAAAATAGTGTCCTTACATAGGCGGGGCTAGCTGAACTCAGAAAAAAAGCCTTGGGACTTCGATCTACGTGCTCTCGGTATCAATCCTAACGTATTCTCTATCCCAAGCAGCGATCATGGATCCAGGAAGGAGAGCCATGATTTCAGGTCGGAAATCACCAGCAAGAGATGTCACAGCCCCCCGGAGAGACGACAACGCCCGCGTCTCGAAACCGAATCGACCAACGGGCTCAGGAAGCCGAACTCCAGACGTCCGGCCTCCTCGAAACAACCAGACGGAAGATGAGCAAACACGGCAGTGGGTATCACAAGAAGATAGCTTCGTCTTGAAACAGGCAAAGAAGAAGGCAGATATCCGAGTTCGAGAAGGAAGAGCAAAACCCATCGACTGGCTTGCAGTCATTCTCCGGGTCATAGACCCCGACAGAGATCTCCTGGATGATGACGAAGAGGAAGTTCAGCACGATGTTGTTGATCCGGAGGGGGTGTTCGAGGGTCTTAATGACGCACAGTTGGTCGAGCTGGATATGAACATCGCATCCTACCTTGCTCTGGAAACGAACAAGAAGAATCAAGATTACTGGAAGACAATGCAGATCATATGCAACGATCGTCGTGAAAAGCTTAAGCCAGTAGGCCGTGAAGGACGCGCCGTGAGTTCAGTGGCAGCAGACGTTGACAAGCTATTGGGACCAAAGACATACGAGCAGTTGGAGGCTTTGGAGAAACAAATTCGCGCAAAGCTCCGATCCAACGAACCAATCGATGTTGATTACTGGGAGCAACTTTTGCGAAATCTCCTCATCTACAAAGCGAAGGCGAAGCTAAAGAAGGTCTATCAATCAGTTCTCGACAGTCGACTCGACACACTCCGAAAACAACAAGAAGAGGATGCAGAAGGCGTTCGTTCGAGGCTACAGGAGATGCTAGCTGGACCTATCAATGTTGTCGAAGAAGGCGCTGATGTCCGAGACAACGCAGCGAATGTCTCACCAATTGTCCGACGACAACCGATATTTCAGTACTCCCAAAAATATGATCCCGAGCCACTCTTGAAACTACATTCTGAAGATAAGTCAAACGAGGTTATTGATGAATCAGTATTTCTTGAGAAGCTTGTTGCCGAGCGTCGCAGAGTCCTAAAACTTGGCTATGTTCCGTTGCGACGATCACCTACTGAAAAAGGTACAAGCTCCAGTAGTAAATCCATTAGCGCAGCTACGAGTTCTGCACCTCCAGGAACCCAGCGATTCTCTACCATTGTCAACGAAGACTTTTCTCAGGCAACAAAAGCATTGTATGAGAGAGAGGTTGCTCGTGGAATCGACGAGGATGAGGAAATCTTCACCGCAGAAGAAGCTGTCACAACTGCATCGACACCCCAATGGGCAGACAAATACCGACCAAGAAAACCTCGCTACTTCAATCGTGTGCAGATGGGATATGAATGGAACAAATACAATCAAACCCATTATGATCACGACAACCCACCGCCCAAGGTCGTTCAGGGATACAAATTCAATATCTTCTATCCCGATTTGATTGACAAATCCAAGGCACCAACCTTCAAGATCATCAGAGAGCATGGTCGGAGACGTGGAGAATCTTTTGCCCCAGCTGGAGAGGAAGATACTTGTCTGATTCGTTTCATTGCAGGACCGCCTTACGAAGATATTGCTTTCCGTATAGTGGACAAAGAATGGGATTACAGTGCGAAGAGAGATCGCGGCTTTCGCAGCAGTTTTGACAAGGTAAGTGTATTGTCCTCCACAAACGATCTTCAAGCTCCCTCAGATGAGCCCCACACACTTCTCTCCCTGATCCTGGAAACTGATACATGGCATGTAGGGCATTCTCCAATTGCACTTTCAATACAAAAAGGTTCGTCAACATCAACCATATAAGATCCATCCAGTATTTGCTGACTCATGGTTTAGATATACTATCGGAAGTGATTGTTTGAAGTCTGCTTGAGGAACAGACTTCGAAACATTTATCTGGGAAGTAAAAGTATCCTTTAGGAGTCAGAATACAATTCCTGACTAAAATGATACCCCAGACCAATCGCACGTGTTATGTGTCACACAAGAAACCCTGTGAAGCAACGCTTCTGGCATGGTAGGTAGATCCCGCTCCTGATGAGCCACGCCATGGTCTTGTGCATACATTGATGACCAAGAGAGTAAGAACCGCGAGATAATAGCGGCCAACCCCACACTCTATCAGAAATCGAACAGCGCCCCCTGGCTTATGGACTTTGTTAATGCAGCTGGGCCGCTGTGGAATTCCTCCCTGCTGTAGATGTGGCTACCCTGTGCCCCCCTTCATCAATTTCTTAGGTAAATCCCAGGTCCCCGCTGCTAGCAGCATTTCTCATTGCAGCAACCAATTATCAAGGAGCATGGTTTGACAATGCCTTCTCCTGCATGGGTAGGGATAGGAGAGCCACACACTTCTAGAAGAACGCCAGAAGCGAATGCACCAATTGAGGTAGGCCACTCAAACGGCCGAACAATTGCTTGCGCTAAGCCTGCTCGAGGCTGGTCGTGTAACCCCACTTCTCTCCCAGCTCAGGAATTTACCTTTCTCTCTCCTGATTCATCTACCCGTTGTAAACTGCAGGCTGCCGAGCGTATGACAAGACAAGACCGCGTGCAGAGTTTAGTGCCTTATATTTGTGCTGACCAGATGGCAAGCGATTGCTTCAAACCCCCCTAGGTGATAGGGGTGGGCAGTCTCTCCGGCATATTCTCCTGTTCCATTCCGAACAAACGAGGCTTGCATCACACTTCAGGAGCTTGTGTCCATGTGTTGGCACGCCCTCCTGCATGCCTGTCATTGTGGCCTTGTTCGGGTAAGTGCCGAATTCAGATACTCTCGTTGAATATCTATATCGGTTTCCTTTGCTATTCCTAATTATTCGAAATCTCCGAACTCGATCGCTGTCTCAGTGGTACAGTAAAATTCAGCAATCCAAGTGAAAGGACCAACTCATCTCTTAGCCACATCACAAGCGGCGAGTTGTGTTTTCAGTTTCACTATGAATCCGGGGCAGTACTACCACCGACCTCAAGACAACGGGCTCGCAATGAATTTCCAGTATTCCGAGACGCCCGACTCTCTGCAATCAACCCATCGACCGCTCTCCTTTGATGGCCTACCTCGAACACAGTCTGATCAAAGCTTCATGACTCCCCATCCTTCGTCAGCACTGAACCTATTCCCTGGCAGCTACAGCCTCACCAACCAGATGTCGATATCTCAAGCTTCGCTTCAGTGGGGTGATCCGAATCAAATATCCTGTAACTTCGATGATGTGAATACCAATAGCTACTACGACTACTCACCAACAATCACCAGCAACATACACGATGCGCAATTCCTACGGGGAATGAGCTTCGACGACACACCGCGCTGCATGCCTGATATGGGAATCCACAACGACCACAACATGCCCTTGGATGATAGCTATGAGCGTTCTTCCCTCTACACGGTGAATCCACCCTGTAAGCCTGGCGCTCACTTGCTGTCATCCGCAAGATCAACCACTGCCTTCAATACTATAGACAACTCGCGAGACTTTGCCCGGCTTAGCATCAGCACAAGTCCAAGGGGAGTGATAGATCATGACGTCGTTACTGGCAGCATACTGTTCGATAAACCATCCCCTTTCAGACTGCCATCAAGCGAAACTTCTGAAGATGGCGGCAACAGCTCTCGGGAGATGACAGCCACTGAGGGTGAAGAGCCAACCACCGATGAACCCTATGCCAAGTTGATCTATCGGGCACTCATGAGTAAATCAAATCATTCAATGGTCTTGCAGGAGATATATCAATGGTTTCGAGAGAACACAGTTAAAGGAAGCTCGGATACGAAGGGTTGGATGAACAGTATTCGACACAACTTGTCCATGAACGCGGTAAGGCGTTACATATGGTGCTATTCTCTCTACAGTGCTTACAGGGTTCCAGGCTTTCAAGAAAACTGAGCGAAAAGTTCCTGGAGACGAGACCAAAAAGTCAACAGAATGGGTTCTTGAAGACTTCGCCATTAAAGATGGTGTTCAATCTACTACGAGGTATCGAAAGGGGACGAACACGAAGAAGTTCATGAAGATGGATACCCCAGCACCCGCACGGCAAATTCCAGGACGAAAGGGAAGCCACGCCCTAAGAGACGCCAGACACGGGAGGCAAAGGTTTAAGGAGCGACCGGTCTCGCGACGACCAACTCCTGGCGTCGGAATGCCTTCCAACATGCAGTATCCAAGAGGACCTCATGCTCCTCAGCAACGACAAAGATCACCATTGACGCCGCCACACCCAGAGCCTGTGTTCTCCCCCCCTTATTTCTTCCCCAAGCTCGAACAGCCCGAGGTGCCATTCGAAGAAATGATTGGTGGCTTGGAAGATGTTCAAGGTGTCTATATCGATGACGGCCCGCTCTTCAGTAACGGCCAGGAGCCCCACTTCCACAGTGGGCATCCGATGTCCAATCATCCTTACTGACAAAGCCGAATCAAGGTCCGGGAGGGCGGGATCATCTGGTATTCCGACGTGTACAGTGGAGGATGTCTGCTATGAGAGACGATAGACGCATTTTGCTTTTGGTCATTGATGCTGAGCAGGAACATGGAATAATTGGGCTATGCGTTGATCGTTGTGACTTTGAATTTTGGTTCGTGGATCTGCGATCTTGGTTCTTTGAGGGTATGGAGTGCGTTCCGTGTTCTAGGGTTCGAGAATGCAGGATCTAATTTGATGTGTCCGCAGGACGTGTTTGAAGAGGATTGGTAGCTGTAAGTGAGGTGAAGCATGATCGGCAGATAACAGTCATAATGTTCTTTTTTGATAGATCGTTTCCTGCGAGGTCGTTCAACCAGATGCAAGTGATTCAAGTGGGTGTGGGTAGAAACTTGGTTGGCTCTCAGCCTGATGGATGCCATGCCAGCGGCCAAACAGTATTCGCAATGCCTACAGCTAACGAGCTTGAGCATTTACAGGTTCAAGTCTAACAGCGGTGAAGAAGTCACCGGCAGCCTTATGGAGCATCGGAAGTATTGGACATTGCATAGCTTTTGTACCACGGATTATTGAGCGTCTGTATTGGGGCGAAACAAAGCGCAGTGTAACACAATTTCAAGCCACCGGCTGTCGGGGAGCCTTCCGCCGCATGGCATTTGCATGGCGGCGGATTTTGGCATTCTTGGTCATTGGATGATCACTCCTCCCGCCCCACGTTTAGAGGGTCCCTCTTTCTTCAGCAAGTGCGGGACGGCAAGAGCTCACAGTGCTCACCCGTAACAATTCACGGCTCTGGCGCTAGAGTTAATATCAATCCTTGAACCAATATAAGACTAAGATCCTGGTCCATGAAAAACGTGTTGACACACTTTGAAATAATTCGTTCCTCTGTTCTTGAACACCAGGTGAGCGGTGTTCTCCATCGATCAATGGAATGACTTGCAGCTTTACCTGACAAGGATTGTAGAGCCGATATTTATGACCAGGCATCATGCAATAATGTACGAAGGACCCCACGATCAAATCTCTCGGATTAAAACCTTCCAGTCCTTCATTCGACAGCTTGTCTCAATCACAAACTTTTAGATTCTCTGGTACACTATCAAGATCTTGTGCCACGTTGATAGGAAAGTGATCTCAAGGGATGTTCGTCTCAAAAATTGGATCGCATCATCGGGGATTTGCACCTCGTATACTTCCCCACGTTATTCCAATTCGGGTTTCACCCCGACATGAGAAACAAGCGGCGCCCTGGGCAGTTTTGTCATTCCCGAGTATCTTCGGCCATTGCCAGCCACCTGCACTTGCCGGCAGTTTCAGACGGCCGAGACAACGCGTTTCGACACCAGCAGGCCGATACCAAGCACCACGGACGGGCCGGAGCCTGTTTTCCTGCACGTTTGGGGAAGGCTGAGTCTCAAGAACCCCTGGTCCGCATTTGGTACCATGTTCAAGCATGGTCCGGCCGCTCTTGGCGCTGGTTTGCTATTTGACCCTCACCGGCCTCCCCGATTCCTGGATTTCTCCGAACCCGGCCCCTCGGTTGGAGACTCTCGATTTGCTCCCAAGAAACTGAGGAATCACTTGTGAGATCTTCACCCGCTGGCTCGGGAGAGCTATTGGCAACTGGGATCTTGGTCACCGATTGCGGTGCAGATGCAATCGTCCCGGGATCGGCCTGGGATGCCATGCAGAGAATTCCGGATAGGTGTTGAAGTAGGGGTGGTGGCACTGTTGGGTGGCGCTTAAACAGGGAAAGAGGCGCCTGCAGCGTTTGAACTAACCGCGTGCCCTTGCCTTGCTTCCCTTCCAGCCTGCCGGGATGTGGTTGGGGGATAAAGTGGAGGAGGTCTGGGGTCTGGGGTCTGGGGATTCCTCGATCCCTCTCAAGATCAGGTGACCCAAATGGCAATCTATCCGAGTTGTTGATCTACGGAGATTCCCCCTATTCCGAGAACCGAGGGCTCGCTTAAACCTGCTTCAGTTTCAACCCCACACTGGGGCGGTTGAGAGAGGTCACCTCTACTCCATATGCCAAATGGTCTAGGTCTACTCCTGACTTTATAATTCCTACTTCCCCCTCGGCGTAATAGTTCCAAAACAGTTTCCGGAAGATCCTGCCCTAACAGGGAAACCAGCTAATAGAATTCTTGGATCTTGCTGAGATAGTACTTCTTAAAGTAAAGCAGATCTTTTGTGTCTTGGAATTATTGTGCCTGCTACAAAGTAAACGAATTATACGAAGTTTATCCTCCTCGGAGGTCGAAATCCCGTCGTCCACTGTACTATGCTCCCCCCCTTAATTAAATGTAACAGTGGGTCCACAGAGCACAGACATTCTACCATACAGACCCCAGTCAAGAGGACCCACTGCTACATTTAATGAAAGGGGGCGACGTTCTCAATGGATGGATGGTTTGTGCTGCCTTCTAGAATTCAGGCCAGAATTTTTCGTGAAGACAAAAGTTAAATAAAAAATTTCTTATTAAAATAGCTTATTAAAGGCTAAGAGGACCAGGGTATTAATTAGTTTTTAGATATCCCTAAAATTGAGATTATAAAAACCACCCATGGATATTATCCAATCCAAGAATGAAATCCATCATCCATACCCACCCATCGAGATTCGAGAACGTTGAAAGGGGGGATAGTATCGATCGTCAGATTTTCCGGCCGACATCCGCTCACACGACAGTCCTCTTCTTCGGAACAAATTTTCTATGGACCGCAAGCACAATCTGAAGTCTCATTTTGTTCCTCGGAGTGGCTCATGAACCCCTCAAGGTCCAGCAGCTCGGGTTGTCGGTCCCCAGCATTGGCGAACTTCCACCAATGACGTTTTTTCCCAGCTCGACGATCTGCAAGGGTAGCCTCCTCCGTACCTGGCAACAAATTCTCTCAACGAATAGCATCAAATGAAACGGTGTCTAAATGGAAATCTCCATGCGGGGTCGAGGCTCTTCACCCAGCCGGCCGCATCAGTAATTGTTCTCCACAGCTATCGATGCGGTGGTTGGCTGAAAGTGGTAAATGATCCTGGTCACCATCGTCACGTTCCTGGGGACAGGATGCCTTCCGGAAAAATATCCAAGACCGCATCCTAGAGTTTGCAGCCCGCCGCTGCTGCGTCGCGGAGCTACCATGGAGCAATACCAATAGAAATAAATAGGACATGATAACCCCAGCTACGACTTGCTGCAGCTTCATTCCCAAGACGACATTGCATTGAACTTACCGTACAACTTGTCAAGATGCGGTTCCAGCTCACGACAATCTTAGCTATTGCGTCGGCAACAGTGGCAGTTGCAAGCCCAACGTGGGCTGCTTTTGAGCAGTGGGCCAAAGGAGCTGGGGGAAAGTCGGCTCCAGAGCATACCTCATCACGGCCTTCAATTTCGTGCCATCCGCTTCATCCCTCCAAGCCTCCGCCATCTCCTCCTCCACGGAACCGGGTCTGCTATGTGAAGAGTCACAATGATGGTGTGACTGATGATTCCAAGTACATCCTCGATGCCCTTCATAATTGCAACAACGGAGGTCATGTTGTCTTTGCTGAGGGACTGAAATATACAATCGGCACGGCCCTCGACCTCACCTTCCTCAACCACATTGATATTGGTAAGTTAAATCACCGCTGTCTAGGACATCCGCTGACCGAGTTCTACAGATATCCAATCGTACATCCAGTTTACAAACGACACCGTGTACTGGCAGGCAAATTCCTTTAGATTCGGCTTTCAGAACGTGACCACGTTCTTCAAGCTTGGAGGTAACGATGTCAACATCTATGGCGGCGGAACCATCGACGGGAACGGACAAATCTGGTACGATCTCTATGCGGCAAACGTCTACACTCTCCGGCCGGTTTTGATCGGCATCGACGGTCTCCACAACTCAATCCTCAGCAACTTGGTGCTGAGATACTCGCCTCAATATTACCACTTCGTTGCCAACTCTAGCAATGTCATTTTTGACAATATCAACATCGCTGGACGCAGTATCAGCGCCAATGTGGCGAAAAATACGGATGGCTGGGATACCTATCGTAGTTCAGATATCGTGATCCAAAATTCTGTGGTGAACAATGGAGACGGCAAGTACTACTGACTGGATAAACTCTTTTGCTAATACCTTCGAGATTGCGTGTCTTTCAAGCCCAACAGTACCGATATGCTGGTGCAGAATATGTGGTGTAACGGCTCCCACGGCATCTCGGTTGGTTCTCTTGGGCAATACAAGGGGGAGTTTGACATCGTGGAAAACATCTATGTTTTCAATACATCGCTGCACAACGCAACTGTAGGTCTTCCGTCCACTAAATAAAAGAAACAAATACTGACAGAATAAAAGGACGGAGCCCGTATCAAAGTTTGGCCAAACACTCCTTCAGCCTTGAGTGGAGATCTCCAAGGCGGCGGCGGATCAGGCATGGTCAAGAATATCACCTACGACACCATGATAATCGATAACGTGGACTACGCAATCGAGGTTGATCAATGCTACGGGCAATCCAACTTGACTCTCTGCCTCCAATTCCCATCTCCGCTCACCATCACGGACATCCTCTTCAAGAACTTCAATGGCAAGACGAGCAAGAAATACCAACCTGAGATTGGCACATTTGCTTGCTCAAGCTCAACGGTCTGCAATAATATTGTGGCCAGTGCGATTAATGTTGTCAGTCCAAACGGCACGGATGAGGCGTATTGCTTAAATGTTCCACAGGCGAATTTGGATGTCACTTGCAACACGAAATATTTGGGATTTAATTAAGATGAAAAGTAGCTATTGGGAGAGTTTTGAAAGTAATATGTATAATGACAAGAAACCCTTTCCTTTGACTGTCCAAGCGAGAGGAAGTGTTCTGTAGAAAAGCATCACGTGTGCTCTCCCAATTCGCGGACCCACCCTAACACACTCAAATAAGCATTTTTCGGACACAACAAGCTTTGAGAAGGGGGTTAAGTGTAGACCGGTGTGGGAACTTACGTTTTACAAACTCAAAGTGAAGGTTGATAGGTCTAGACCAGTAGTTACCAACATCACACACGAAAACCCACTTCAGTACTCGACTCTGAGGTGGAGCGACTTGAAAAGTACCATGAGTGTTTTCTAAGGGACCCCCCGAGGGTCCTGGCCTTTTGCTTGCTAAATCTATTTTCTATGTTTTTTGAGCTTGTATTTTTTTGAGCGCAGGTTTGAAGCGAGCGAGGCGAAGAAAACGGGACATTCTGAACGAGTCGCGTCTCCGTGAACCTCACGAATTTCGCCCTCTCCTCTTCTACAATTTCCCTAAATCCTCTATGCGCTTCAGAATCTACGGTTAATGGTGTTCGACGGAGCCAGCCATGACTGGAAGAAAGCACCCGACCTCCGAGAGGAGTGCAAATATCGAAGGCTGGATCACAAGGGAACCAAATACGACCTCATCTGTCGATTAAGCCAAGCCGACGAGGAACGCAAGACCGCTGAAGTCGAAGCTCTTGACTTCGAGCGCAGACTTGAAGTCCAGCAGAAAAAGAGAATGGTTGCTATTGTTCCATTCCGGAAGTTCGGAAAATACCAATGGAGCTGAGAAATCGAATTTGGGAGTACTCCTTGCCAGGACCTCGGACTTTGTGTCCAGGCCGGCAAAAATGCAAAACAGCAGTGATTTTTGGGCGGAGGATGTAGCGGTCTTGTATTTTCCAAAGAATCTTCATACACCGAATCCGGCAGCATTGAGTGTCTGTCGAGGGTCACCGAAAATTGCGCTGCAGCGTTACCGGTCATGCTTTCGGGACGCCAAATGTCTATGCGGACTTGAAACCCGTTAATCTATTTTTGCCCCTTGGTACAGTTTCGATATCAGAGCCTTTTGGGAATGGTGTAATTGTCCTCTTGGTGGTACTTGGACGCGTCATACGTTGAGACCGGAAGTCATGGCCGATCTGGAGAAAGTCGAGTGAGTGGGAACCAAATACATTGAAGGATGGGCTGATTATGATTACGGTCGATATGGAGACCAACGCCATAACGAGAGTAGTGGAGATCGGCTGAGAAGGGACTTGGCAAAGTTCAAAAGCTTGAAGGAGGTGCTGTTAAGTCATAATGGCGCGGATGGAGGACTTGATCGGGATCCTGGTCGAATCGAACTTCTGGATTATGGGAGAACAGAAAACCAAGCCCAGAACTTGAAGATGGGGGCGATGGTGAAGTTGAGTATATTCATCCGCAAGACTTGTTGCCCCTGGAGCGAGCGGAAAGGGATTTGCGAGACTTCAGGAACAAGAATGTTACGCCTGAGGAACGACATGTTCCGGAGGTGAAGCTGGTGGTTGCGAAAAGGATTTTGAATGTTCCACCCTATGTCAACACGACTCCGTCTTCTTATGTGAGTATGGTCTTCAAATCTTACGTCTCCCTCTCTGACATTCGTTTTCTAGACGGCGGATAAGATGTGCCGGGAGCAATGAGGGATGCTTTTGGAACGAGATCAATTTTACGTTAAGCTTAGGGAACGGGCAGCATTATTGGAAAGTATGATGTATTAAATTATGATAGCATGATACATTACTTTCTATCTTAAGTCATCGCTAAACATCTCGGACCTGAACCCCTGAAGCTACCCCTTTTCTAATATATCACGTGATCCACCTCTCTGATCTGAAATTGAAAACCATCCCCCCAACTATTGATACTAGCTGAACTTGGTATCAAAGAAGAACCGGTTCATATATAATAACTCTTTCGCCTTTCGCCAGATCAGCAGAAGACCAAAGGTCCTCGTCACATGGCAAACTCCGTTTCGAAATACGCGATACGAGGCTGATTAGTTACTCTAATTCCAAGGCTGCAACCTTGATGAAGATCAACAACACGTTGCCATGTAACCTTCAAAACACCGCGTGGCCACATTATCTCTACCACTGTGTGCTACCATGCAATGCACGCCATCACCCTGGTCCGTGGTGTATCATAAATGTAGTCTGCCGCCCTCAGACCGTTTTCGTTCAACATCTTCCCAACCCTTCGCCCCGAACGTACCACAGCCTCGCGAGGCAACGACACGGATCTTCTGATCTCCGAGGAACACAGCAGACCCTTTAAATCTACAGGTTATTTTACGCAATGGCCTGGAAGCCTCTCCACCTGTCTGCATCTGCCGGCGCACATCTGCCGGCTCTCTTGATCTCCGAAGCATTCACGGCCGCCTCTTACACGGTCCACCTGACAGACCTTGCGTACATCTGGAGCGAATGTCTGGACCGGCGGGATATCATCCGACGCAGCCGTGCAGAGGACACAAGCATCGACCCCAGCGATAACGAACAGCTGCAGATTCTCTTAGAGAAAATAAAGCTGGGGCTTGCAGGCGGGAAGGACACAACCTTAGCTCTGACGATCAGGGCCGATGCGGACCGTCCCTCTCTTACTCTCAACATCAACGTCAAGCTTCCTGGAGGCCTTGCGCCGCTGCAATGGCCTGTTCAGCTCGCCGCCGCGCCGCAGTCAATAATGACAAGTCAGTTTATGGTCCCGTTACTGAAGGCACAGCATGCGAAGACGCAGGATGTGGCCAGCTTAGTTGAGGTGCTGAAGGACAAGGATCATGTAATACAGAAACTACTAGACAAACTGGAGGGGCAAGGGACTGAATTGGGACAGATTTTCCCTCAGGCAGCGGGGAGGATAGGACGGAAGGTGGATCGCAAAAGTGCCG
This sequence comes from Hyaloscypha bicolor E, assembly GCF_002865645.1. Classification (NCBI taxonomy): domain Eukaryota; kingdom Fungi; phylum Ascomycota; class Leotiomycetes; order Helotiales; family Hyaloscyphaceae; genus Hyaloscypha; species Hyaloscypha bicolor. The sequence goes on from NW_020194558.1 coordinate 1,978,403, forward strand.
AGGGCAGGGTCAAAGGGTTGGGGCAGTTCGACCTGGAGACGTGGCAGAAGAGCAGAAATCACGAGATATCACGGGATGTTGCAGCGCTGGTTGGAGATATGTTTGCGGCTGATAGCGCGGATACCTTCGGGATTGCGGGCAGTGTTGCTGGATCTGAGGACCAAGAGAGTTGGTGGGAGTCTATCAAAGGTATCACGATCAATCTTGATAGTGGCAAATTCTCAACCAACGGTGCATCAGGAGCTCGCAACACTCCACTGAGATCAAAACCACCCCTGAGAAAAGAGGAAACCATCGAAGACGACGCTTTCCAGGTTCAAGCAACGCCTCCGCACCTCACCAAGTCACCACAGCGTGCCGCTTCAAATCCAGTAATAAACGACTCAACTGACGACGATGGCGGCCTTGATGCACCCACTCAAAGGTCAAAGATACCAGACAGTTTCCCAGCTTCTCCACCTCAAGCCGATCCCTCGCCGAAGAAGCCTAAGAAACTCGGCGCCATCGGATCCAAAAAGGCAGCCGCAAAAATCGACCCTCCCGACGAAGAAGACACAGCAGGTGAGGCCTCGTTTCCCCTCAAAGCGAATACCGATAAAAGCACAGCTTCTCCAACACCACCACCTGTTTATGAAAAGGTAATCCGGCCAAAAAAGCGACTGGGACAGATCGGAGGGAAAAAAGAGCTACCACCACCAGAGCCAGAGCCAGAGCCCGAACGAAAAATCTCTCCACCGCCTGCAAAGACAACTCCAGCCCCAGAAGCGCCGAAAGCAAAGAAAGGGAAGCTTGGGCAGATCGGAGGGAGGAAGAAACGAGCTGAGACGCCACCTCCTGCCGAGGAGGCCCAGCCACAGGTTGACGCTTCGACCTCCGCAACTCCAAACCGAAAACTCGGTGCAATTGGGCATAGACACCAGCCGCCTGCAACAAAGAAGGAAGGTAGTCCTTCGCAGGCAGAAGAGAGTAGGGGAAGAGCAAGCGTGCAGCCTGAGAAAGAAAAGACGCCTCCGCCTCGAGAGACGTCGGAAGAGAGAGCGGATAAGAAACGCCTTCAACTGAAGCGCGAATTGGAGGAGAAGTCCAAGGCGCCTGTGAAAAAGAGGAAGAAGTTTTGAACACAGCATATATCCAATGTACAAGTTCCATGATCGTTTAACATCGTTGACGCATCGTTATACATTCGTGATTATATCCAACATTGACTCTGCCCAAACGCCTCGCCATGCAAAGCAACAACGTCGACGGGTATCATCCAGTCATCTCTCCAACGCCAATTCAAAAAGTGCCTTCCTATCCAAGTCTTCATCTACAACCCATGATCACCCAACCCTTCCTCGCCCGGGGCAACAAGTTTGACACTCTTCTTCCTCTCCGGTCCCGTCCCCGCACTCCCACTCCCACCCGACAAATTCCCAGCACTCAAAGTAACCCTCGCACCCTCGACAGCCTTACTCTGATTAACCTCCCTATTATCCCTCCTCACCAATCCCTGCCCCCTGCCACCTACAACCGGACCCCTCCCACTCCCCTGCCTGCTATTCTCCCTAACCAACAAGTCCAGTTCCTTCGCCCGCGCAACTTTCTTCTCCTCCGCCCTCTTCTCTCTCCACCATCCAGGCAAACAAGGATGCAAGCAGCCCTCCAACGGGCAACATCCCCCACTATACTTCTCTCCCTCCCCAAACTCAAGCCCCGAATGCCAGGCCTGCATGCAAGAACTATGGCCGCCGTGCCCACAGCCGGGACATAGCCACCAAACGCCTGACTGAAACCCAACATCTGCTTTCTCAAATTCTACATCAGGTTCGAGCTCGCGGTTCAGGCAGACGACGCAGGGAGCCATCTCGTTCTTGCAGCGTGGACATTTCCACTCCGAGCCTGGGACCAGAGGGTCGTTTTCAAGCGGTTTGTGGCAATCCGTGCAGAAGAAGCCGATCTTGATATCTTCTTGTGCTGTTGCGAACACTGTGGGATAATTAGGAATGCACAGATTACGCAGCAGCGCCGCTTCGGTGAAAAGTTTGAGGTTTGTGAGACGTTGATGGTATTGTCTTATTATTGCGCCGGCTTGGAATTCGTCAATTGCGGAGGAGGGGAGGAGGGGTCGGAGGAGCAGAACCATGACTGCGGCGTTGAGGGCCGAGGTTTGAGACTCGAAATTCAAGGTCCGCTGGATCAGGGGAGTGGGGTCCATTGGCGCAATTAGGAAAGGGGGGTCATTTGGCCAAGGGAGGAAATCGGAGTTGATTAGGTTTGGGTCTTCAGATGTCATTTCAGATATGGAGGGACTGCGTGTTGTTGTTCTGGTTGGGATTTTGGAGGGTGTTCTGTCTTGGACCGGTCGTGTAGATACTTCATGCAGGCGCAAGACTGGAGGAGATGACGAGCCATGGTGTTTCCCGTCGAGAAACTCGTAAGATCCATTTGAATGGGGAGTGAAATGTCCGTCCGAAATCTCGGATCGTGTGGGAGCATCGGAGTCAATGCTTGATCGATGCTTCGAGCTTGCCAAGAGATTCTTCTCCCAGCTATTTACTCTATCTCGCAAAGAGCGACCGTGCTCTTTGATGGCACTCTGGCCTTCACTACCAGAGGAGCTCATCCATTGGCCATGCCCAGAATCTCCCGACGTTGAAAACATCTGGAAACTTTCTCCAGAATCATGGCGCTGTGGTTGGATTCGAGGCGGGTGACTGGGCTGCGGATAATCCAATCTCAGGGGAGGTTTTCTTGGAGGAGCGCCAAATTCCAATGGAGGCGCGAAAGACTCTATGCCATAGAAGTCGTAACCTTCAACACTCGGCGCCGAATTTTCAGGTGGCTGCCTAGCTCCAGGGACAGGTATTGGGCTTGGAGTAGAAGGATAAACGGCATCAGGCAGTTTGAGATCGTCTTCCTCGTCGATCATAGGAGTATGCATAGCCTCCCGCGTTTCATTAGCTATGGAATCGCGGACGGGGCGAACAAGCGGAGTTGCAACATTCGAGGTACTCTCCAATTCTTCAGCAATCATCGATATTGTACCTCGATATGCCGGACTATCAACAGGAGTTTGTGCTCGAGGTAGCTTTCGAGGCGTTTCTTCCCCTCGTAGTGTTTGAGAAGGAGTTGGCAAGGCGGAAGAAGGATTTTCCCGGTGCCCTTCCTTTGATTCAGGCTTCTGAACGGTTAGTCGTGCCTGACGATGGTGCTCGGCGCGCCGTACGAGCAGCAGACTCATTGTATAGCCCAGAAGTCTCCAGGTTTGGGCTAGACGGAAATGGCCAATGTCTTCAGCAGCCCTAGCGTATGCTTCCGTGATCGAAGTCGTCCGGACATTCAGTAACCGATCATCGGACATATTAGCAAGCGGAAACAGATACCGATTTGTGAAGTATTTGTATGTGACTCGCTTCGCAGTTGATGGTGCATGCCCAAGAGCCGAAACCTGCTGAGGCTTGTAGATCCCAGTCACTTCCACGGCATCACTCAGAGACATGATCTTATTTTCTGTCATCCCGGTACTGCTAGGAGGTGTTGTGCTCAGTGCTTGACCTGATCGTCCACTATTGCGCCTTCGATGACCTTTCCGCAGCCTTGGGCCCAAGAAACTACCAACAACATCCTCTTCAGAATCACTCCTGCTGACACTCAAAATAGGTCCACTTCCATCATGTTGAAAGTTTGGTGATACTTCTGGCGACGTGATAGATGGCCGAGCCCGCCGCGGGGATAGTCGTTCTTCCAGCAGCAGAAGACTATGCCCGGTAGGTGAAATGGAGAAGCTTGATAGACTCCTGCGATCTATGAGCTTTGTCACGAAAGCTACATCGGTTTGTGTAAAGTGGCCCTCCCTGTCGACACTCCACAGAAGATCTCTCGAGTTCCAAATTAAGCCTGACGGCGCACTAGTCCACTGTTCAATTTCTTTGAACGGCATAGCCGGCCTCGCAAGATCCCAAATGTGCACATTCGACGTCTGGTTCTTGGCCGGATTGGCATCATCATAGGCCACCGCAATTTGGGCTGCTCTTTTGCCTTGTGCCGTAGCAGACCAGTATGCCGGCCGCCAAGATACTCTCGAAACCGGAGCAGGCGTTGCAAAAGTATATCGGGGTTTCTGATTCCTGTCGGCCTTCTTCGACATGTCCCATATATGGCATAGTTGATCTAGACCCCCGCTGACGAGATGCTCTCCATCCGGGTGCCATGATATGGAGAAGCATGAGCTCTGGTGAGCAGGGAGCTTTAGGACTGGGGCGCTGTGCTTCCGGATATCCCATTTCTGAACCACTCCAGCGTCTGTACAGCAGGCAAACTCCATCCCATCTGTTGGCGACCATTTGACGTCCCGGACGGCATCCGCATTGCACTTGAAAGACTGCAGCATTCGGAAAGTTGGGCCGTTGCGTCCCAGAATTGGAGTCCTGATATCAAAACTCTTCACGGTTCCATCTTGACTTGCAGAGAGCAGCCAATTGTTCTTGAAAGGACTAATGGCGAGTCTGTGAACCTGCCGCGCATGTTCCTGAATGCGCCCAACCTCGAGACCTTCTCCTAGGCGATTGAGATCATATACTGTAATTCTTCCATTTCCAGAAGCTGTGACTATTATATTTTCGAGATTTCCATACGACCATGTCACTGCCCTTATGTTGAGTTGATCTGAGGTGGCGGCGGAAAGGTCGTGAGTTGTTGCGAAGGAGGAGATAATGGCTCGTAGGTCGAGCTCTTGGGTGATAGTTGATCCATCGATTTTGAGGATTTTAAAGACCTTGGGTCCTGCTATCACTGCTCGCTGACCATCCGCGGACCGATCGAGGCAGGTGATGGGTGCACCTGCGGGGTAGATCGTATTCTGCGATGCGCTCGGTCGGAGCTGGGGCGAGTCGACGTTGCTCGTATCGATACTCTCGTGAGTGGTCGTGGTTGGCTGGCCAAGCAGCTTCCTCATAATCTTCCCTTTTGTATTCATCTTGGAGGACATATTGGCCTTCAAGGAGAGGCCATCTTGGATGTGCGCATCCTCGAGGACGAGTCACGTTCAGTCTGGGTTCATGTCCACATGGGACGGGCTTTGAACCGGGCAGAAACCAGGCCATGAAAGGCAGGCGGTGGGCATGATTTATCTCTCAATTATGATTGGTCAGCTCGCTAAGCTGCTTCTCCTTTCTTTCTCAAAACGTCAATGTGCTCCTGCGGTAAGAGCTTGTTCTTGCAGTTGGGATGAAAGTCGACAGTCTTTCATCTGATTTCCACTGCTAAATATCGGGATTTGTTTTGGTATTTCCCAAGGGCCATTGCGAGGGTTTCTGGCTTTGACAAAGGGGTGGACACGAGGAACGACATTGTTTTTCTTCGGTACTCGGGTCAATGACTGGAACCTCTGATATTGTGCAGTTCGAATTCCTACAAACCATTCTAATACTTCAGTGGTCGTGGTTTGCGATTGAGGAAGGCGAGGCCAGGCACAAGCGAAGTAGTGCACGGACGAATTCGGACAGAAAAAGGGGGGGTGTTGATGCCTGATTCCTGCCTGAAAATTGGAAGTGAATCAATTCGCAAACAGCGTTGTCGAAGAGGATAAATTGGTAGCCTACTACCTTCTCTAGTGCTTTGTGCTCCCGGCGGTGGTATGAGCGCTTCTCTTCGACGCCCCCGACTTCTGAAATCTGTGCGAAACTCCGTAGAAGGCAGGAACGTGAAAGTTGAGCGATGCTCGAGGTTGTTGCTGGCTATCTGCCAACTCTGTTGCACCCCTTGCCAAAAGCTTAAAATGGTGTAGACTTCTATATGGGATCAAAATTGAGTTCATGTCACGGAAGGAATCACTGCGTTGTAGCTAGGTTGGCCTTTCTCGACCATCTGAGACACTGAGATTAAGCCCACTTCTCTCTTGTAAAGCACTCCCACAAGCTGACACACCGTCAGGATGTCTATCAGATACTCAATTATATGTACGCTATTCCCTCTAGCTAATGGTGACTTCAAGCACAAGATACAACTCTAGAAGCTCGACGGCTTCCAAGTTGCGGACGCAAGAGCGATTAGAACCGTATGCTCCGTAGAACGCCAACAATCCTCCACGATGTCCATTATGGCTCTGAATATGATGTCTTGTGCCTCTTAAATGCACGGAGGGTCGTTCGGCGGGTGTTGTCGAGGAGGTAATGGAGAAGGAAGTGGATGCTCGGGCGAAGGCCGGAATATGGATAGGAGCTTCTGGTTGCAGCATCGCACAAAAGCCTGTTATAGAAGCGATGAAGAAGGGCAGTTGTAGCTGAAGATTCTCTAGTTGGGTGTGGGAGTGCTGGAGTATCGCCGTCCCAATAAAGTGCTGGAATCTTGAAGTGTTATGGAGGTTCGTGCTTCGGTGGGTCGGTGAAAAAGGAAGAGGCGACATAGTAACTTTCGTGGCATTACACCTTGGAAAAAGTTGTGTGTCGCATTACCGATAGGGGGACGAGCATCGTAGAAGATATAAGGCTGTTGGATAAAGACGGATCCTGCTTGTTCACCATTCTGTTAGCTATCGCCGTCCAAGACACTAGTGAGCAGAAAACATAATGTTAGGAGACTCGCTACACTGGTTCTCTCTCGGGGGCTTGGAGATTGGAAGATACTTTCGTTAGAGAGGGATTCTTTAATTCTGTAGCTCGTTGGAATGGGGGAAAACCCGTGGATGTCTTCAGAAGGCTGCAAACATGGTATGGAGAAGAAGCTCGAGGCCACGATTCCAGTCTACCTCTGTCTTCTTGTCCTGACCTCAGCATCTTTGTTTCCGATCGGGAGTAGGAAGCAACGTCAAAACCGGCTACCTCTTTTCTTGCGCTGGATTCTAAAAGTAGAAACAAGTCCTTGGCAAACGGCCAGAGTGAAATCCAAATATAAAGGTTCCCAAGGTCTATCTCTGAAGCTTCATAGCAGACATCAGGACTCCGAAGATAATATGAATATCGACTTTACAATCACATTCGCAAGCTTGTCTTGTTACGGGTCTTGCAATCCAGCTGAGGCATTGCTCGTGTTCTGTTGCTTCTGACTGGGTGCGCCCCTAAGGCCGACCTGCCTCTGAAATCACACCAATTTCCAAGCTGTCGGTATCACAATCCATCACCATACCTCTACCCTCAGAAAAACACCTCGCCAAGACCTTCAAAGCATCGTCAACAGCACGATTTGGGATTCTCAGGCCGCTTCACAAGACGCGGGTATAATACACTTCTCTAAAATAACCCCCTTTTCTCAACACATCCCCGCTAGAAAGCTCTTTCGTGCCCTCCCCTCACTCTGCAAGAGCAAGAAAACTTGGAACCCTCAAACCAGCGGAAGATAAACCCCGCACGCTAGCCCTTATGGCTGCCTGCCTCCTCGGCGAGGTCGTGGATGGATCACCACTCCTCCAGCGGGCCCCCCACCCTCGAAAAGAAAGCTTATGTCTCATGGCCACACAGCCGCAAGCGCCAAATCGCTCGATTGGGCGGAACAATATGCCGGATCCCTGCCCGGCCTGGATGTGATACAGCACTGTACCGGTACTTGGTGACTTGAGGTAAATAAACCCATGCCCTGTCTGGATCCACAGACGCCGCAAGACGTGGCACTAGGGAATAAGAGAGCTGGAATTCGTGGAGGCGAACGTGCTAGAAACACACTTCAGGGTAGCGGTTTTTTTGTCCTACACACAAGTACATCTTTTACGTAGGTGGGTCAGATCACTCATGGAAGCCACAAGATCAGGACATCGATCGAGCGGCGATGCAGAGGCGAGGTCGGTCTTGAGATCGGCCGGTATGAGCGTTGCAACGCAGCAGTGCAGCACGCCTGAGAGTCCAGACACCCGGTTTACCTCTCCATGCTAACCTTGGTTGTGACTCTGAACTGCGGGTGCCTGGATGTTTGGTACTGTGGAGGAGGGAAACGGTTGTTGTATATCTCGTCAAGCGACCGTCTTCGTCATGTGTCATTCGAGCTCACTTGATTCCTGCCTCCCGAGGTTTAAATCCCAGATGTGATGTGTCAACGTCAAGTCAGAGACTGCAGAACAGGGCAAGGGACGGCATTTCAGGCAGTGGCCCCGGTACATTTTCTTCCTGTATCTCCTCGTCATTTCCCAGAAGCAGGAAGACGACCGGAAGCAAAGCTACCGTTTGAAATCCTGGCTCGGGTCTCTCTCCTTGTAGTTCTGTTGTGATGGGGGGAAAACCCAATTCCCAAGACGGAAGTGGCCCCGGAAGAAACTGCAGGATGGGAAAGGGCTCGAGAGAGCCAATCTTCTCCTTCATAGGTTGCCAGAGTCTGGTGTGCTCAGAAGCTGGCGGATGCATAAGGTTCGGGAGGCGGAAGGGGGACAGAGTCACAGACCAGTTCACGGCCAACACCCATAAGGTTTTAGGAAGGGAAAGGTTGCCGAGCACAAACTTAACACGCAGCCCCAAAATCATAAATGAAAACCAGTATCTCGGTACCTCCAGCTTTCTCCGTCTTCAGTATGCGAATTAGAAGGCGAGAAAAGCTGCGCCGTGCGGGTAGAAGGGGGAGCAACGTCGCGTAGGCAGCCTCCCCCCAACGGAGAACTTCAGGCCCAGTGCCGAGCACGACGGCCCCCAGCTCTTGGGACTTGGAGAAACCGTTATGTGACAGGGGAGAGCGGAGAAGACCTACTTTCGGAACTCTTGCTGCGCCTAGTGATCACAATTCCCTCCCGCTGAAAAGGAAATTTAGGCACTATCAAGCTCTGTTGTTTATCTCTTGTTTCTCGGAATTTGATAGGTGGTGATAGATGACTTGCATCAAGAACATTGACTGTTAGCTGGTCAGGCAAAGTTGCATGCTATCCCATCATCGTAAAGTGATTAGGTTGTGCTTGGTGGCGTTTGCCCACAAACTCTAACAGCTGATCCTCGCAGTGAGACACTCTGAGGGAAGAACCCCGGTCGTGCATTCCACCCGTTGTGGGGAGGGAAAGTTGGAACGCCTCTCAAGCATGGGAATAAGCGCCCATGAAAGGCACCTTGTTGTAGGCGTGTGATGACTCGGCCGTTCTGGCGCGGTGAGCGTGGGCACAGAAATTTGGCGCCGGGCGGCTCAACTCACGCGGTCATTGGAGCAAACCGTTTGACCCATTTCCTAGTTTTTTGGTGGAATTTGCAGATTTTTCTTCAGGGGAAACATTTTGAGGCATGCGAATGAACCGAGTCGAAATAGGAAGATGATCCCATTTTTTGTTGTATTCAAAGCAGTCATATCTCATGAATTTTACCCTAATAATTATACAATGAAAAGTATGCTGGCTGACTGTGAGCCCCAAAAAAGAAACCGCCCAGTTGGTATCTTCCCAGCGCCATTTCAATGTTCTCTTAATCCTTTCCCTACCAAATATGTCTTTGAAGAAACTCCCTCGGCAAAAAGATATCTCATAATCGAGCGAACGTAACTGAAAAGAGTGGTGTGGACATTAAGGTCCTGAATCCCAACCATTCTGATGATGATGTTGATTTGGATGTTGCGGTGGATGCTGATTCTGATGTGGGTTTTGTTGCTCGAATATCAGTTGCTGCTGCTGCTGCTGCTGCTGTTGTTGTAGTTGAATTTGAGCGTTCGCATTACTCAGAGCTCGAGTCCGTACCTCATCCATGGTGGCAGGGGACAGTGCTGACAACAATGTCGCACTATCACACTCGTGCAGGCTATGAGTGCTGCTGTCCCCCTCGTCAGACCAACAGCTGTTGCCTGCCGAGAGATCGCCAACTGAGAGATCCGAAGAAGCTCGATGGCAATTCCTCGGCACGATCTCGTACTCAGGGCAGCTGAACGAGGACTGGTCTGGGTACATCTCATTCCATTTCTTCTGCACTGCTTCCTGTGACCATCTCTCTTGGGTACCATGCTTCAGCATGCCCTTGGAGATTGAAGCCCACTTGCCTTTCTCGTGATCCTCGTGCGCAAGCTTCAGAGCCTTTAACTGTTGTTTGATTAGCCTTGTTTCAAATAGGCCCCAGGAGGTAGTACGGGGTGAGGAAACTACCTCCGTGTCTGACCATACCCGAAGTCTTTCCAACAACCGTTTCTTCCTCATTTGCAAAGCAGCAACTCGTTTGGTTTGCCCGGTGATTCTGCCGAACTTGGCAGCGACCTCCTTCCATGGTGTTTTGCCGCGAGATAATTCAAGTAGGAGTTTCTCTTCCTCGTTGATGTCGCCAGAGCGCAAAATTTCATCGTAATCACTAGGAGGCTCCTTTCTCTTTTTCCCTCGTGGATGTATGGGACTCAAGTTCTGTGTAAAAGGCCCTTTTGGAGGTCCTTGGGAGTGGGGAGGTGACTGCGCCGATCGATGTGACTGAAGCGAGTCCTGTCGGTAGGGTCCACGGTCATAGTTCGTTGCCGGCCGGAGAGTCTCAGGACTGGGGGCAATCAATATGGGAGCTTGAAAATTGGCTCGATAGCTTGCTGGAGTCTGCTGGCGGGAATGATGACCACCAGTGCTGCTGAGACCGCCGGCAGAGTGTCTATGGGGACTGGTGTGTACAACCGGTGATGAATTTGTCGTTCTGGCAGAATGAGGGGTTGCGGAAACTCCAAACGATCCATAGTAGGGAGAGTTGCAAACATATGGTGATGCAGGGAAAGAACTGTCTGCTGTCGAGATCTGAAGTATGCCGGAAGGGTCCTTGAGTTTCATTGGCGGATTGTAGCGGGGACTTGCGAAGTCATCATCCGGGCAAAACAGATGATAACGAGGAGACAGAGTTGCTGGTGACAGTTTGATCTCTGTTCCCTGCTTCATCGCTGGAGCTGACTTGGTTGGCATAGATGGAGATGAGGTCAGGGACACGGGAGTAATGAGAGTAGAGTCGTAGTGGGCCGGAAGGTTGAAAGATGAGACCTGATTATTCGAGTCAGACAAGGCTCGTTGCAGATGTTTCCAATGGTTTGAGTAGCACTCCTCAAGACATACAGCACTATATGGGGTCAAGTCCTGGGCTTGCGATTGTGGTCTTCCCGAATGAGTCGGATAAAGATGTTCGGACATGGTCATGATAAAGCTGCCTGGCTGACTCACAATGCCGACCAGACAGACCGATATGAGCTTGAAAATCGAGGAAGCTGGTCAGGAATTGCGTAAGAGGTGAATGCCCGAGCTGAGAATATCCAAACAGAATCGGTATTGGTGAATCAGAGGCAGATAGGAGGAGCTCTTGCTCATATCAACAAACATCGAACCATGAAGAAGAGCCGATAAAATTATATAGACATCCTCCAGGAAGGACACTGCCTCGCGAGAAGATCCTGGAGACGACGGAAAGGGCCGTTTTTGCTAGGGCGAAGGAGTCTGAGTTGCAGAGCTGCCTTGAAGACCTATAAGTTTATCCCAGAGGCGGGGCACAGCAACCTGAGCCCTGGTCTTTGAATAACGGCCGAAATAGGTGGGCAGTGAGGAAAGGGTGCTTGAGCATGTGTGGCCTGGTCTACCCTCTGGTCGCCTCAAGGATGGCCCTGTCAGGTAGGCGCCGGGTGCTCTTACTGGTGGCCGAGAAGCGAGTTTGGGCACGGCACTTTTGCAAGACCAGCGAGGGGGCAGCACGACCACCCACTCACCACATGGCCGTGCGGGAGAATGGAGGTCGAGTCGAAGGGGTGCGAGGCGTGTGTGACAGCGCCAAATATGCGTTGGTTGACGAGCGGGGAGTGGCTGTGTAGGCGAGAGGCGATGAAGCGCAGCCGGGACGGGCAGCTGAGCAACGGGCAGAGAGCAGCAGAGTTACGTGCAATGGATAGGCAGGCAGGTAGGTAGGCAGGTAGGTAGGTAGGTAGGTAGCAGGTAGGTGCCTTTGATGCTCAGTCTTTAAATCGACAGCGATTGGTAGTGCTCTCCTGACTCGGCTGGCATCATAGCAAGGACCAGAGTTGCGGGAATTGGTGCAGCTCGACGGCACGGCGAGGCCGAAGGCCGAAGTCCTATTTGTCTGTCTGTCTATCTGTCTGTCTGGCTCTCTGGCTCTCTGGCGGTCTGGCGGTCTATCTATCTAGCCGTCTTGTGGTCTTGCGGTCTGGCTGTCTGGCCAGCTGGATGCGGCCCGCGACTGTACGCAGTACGCAACGCGTGAACGGTGCCATCAGCCTTGTCAGAACTCAGGACGGATCGCTCACCTGGAGCGACTCGACCGATCGAATCGCACAGTGCGGCACCCAGGCAGCGACAGGAAATCCCGGGCACCCTTGGGGGCTGCAGCGAGTGTTTCGGCGCGGTGGTGTGCACGGCTGGGCGGTGATTGATCAGGACCAAGTCCCCGGACCCGACAGTCTGGTCGACCCCATGCCTGGCCCCCCAAGCTGTCGGGTCACTAGCAGCCCCACGGGCCAATGAGAGCGGCAGCTGGTGCATGGCGGCAGGGGCGGGGGAGCCTTGCGAGCAGCGTGGCGTCCTCGTAACCGCGCGCTCCCTCGCTCCATATTGTGCTTTCCTGCAGTCGCGGCACAGCTCACCAGCACACCAGCTTTGCCGGTGTTTAGTCGATGCTGACCAACACCAGCCCTGCAAAATTAACGCGATAGCTGGCGGGCGTTTGGCAGGCTTTTGCTGGGCTTTTGCTGGGCCTTTGCTGGATCCAGCCAGGTGCGTGCGGTCGTTGCAGGGTGTAAATACTCGATGCGGGAAGAGCTGCAGCAGTCGAGGTATTTCTGGCGCTTGTTCCCGCGCGACCGCGGCGATGACTCGTCTGTTTCCAACTGTGGCAGTTCAGTCAGACTACCTTGATGCCCACCCTGCCCTTGGGGCCGCCGCCCAGCCGACCTGGATGCCTGACAACCCCCCCCCCCCCTCGCAGACACCGCAGACACACAGACATCGCAGCAGATGCTGTTCCCAGCAGCGCGATCGCATTCTCATGTTGTGATGGGGCTGCATGAGGCTTGAGCGATCCGAGCAGGCTCCTGGAGGACGCTGCACAGCGCTTCCCCCCCATCCTTCCTTGACGTCTTTCGGCCTTATCGGTTGAGACTCGAAGCACGCCCAGAACGCTGGGATGGGATTTCAGTTTCACCTCAAGCCATCCAGGAACACTTCAGCCCCCCCCCTCCCCCCTCAATCAAAATGCCGCGTAGCACACACTGTTGGCAAGTGTTGCGCGTGGTGGGGAAAAGGCCAGCAGAAGCGCAATTGACGCCGACCTGCAGCGGGGACAGGCGGCAATCGTATCTTCGACCACACACGTTCGTCCGAACACAATCGGACAGTCCGGATATCGCCCAGCACAACAGATATTACAGAAGCAATTCGAGAGGAGGGTTCCCCCCCCCAAAAAAAAACGTCATCCCGCCGCCCGATTGGCCCGTGAGCACATGATGCCCATTTCATGCGGTACCGTCGATCAAGTGGAAAAGGGGGCGCACCTGGCTCTCGCAGAAAACCCGTTTCACGCGGTCTGCATCTGGCCCCCGAGCCAATAAGGCAGACACTCCCATCGAGCTGCGGCAGCCTTCCCCTTACAGTGGTCGATGCCACAAGGCCCCATGATTCTTTGGCAGCGCCCATTACTCATGCTGGACCCCCATCTGACGAATCTCATTGAAGCGTCGGCACACCAATCACGAATGCAGGGCTTTGCAGGCCGGGTAAATTGTCCACCGAGCCCGCCTGGGTCCCATGAGCCGGGCTGCACTTAACTCTCCGAGCTGTCGCTATACGGAGGGGCGGGACGAGCCCGAGGGATCGTCCCATCGGCAACGATCCATCTCTCAAATGGAGTGAAGTCCGCAGACTCAGCCACTGCGCAGGTGTGAAATTGATTAAGAGTCTTGGTCATTCATTAGGAATTCTAAAAGCAGCTCCTTATCCAGGAAAATCAACATCGTGGATAAATACCCAAGGGAAACACCTTCTGTAGGAACCAGCACCATGTCATTGCTCGGAAAAGAATCCAATGAACGCGGGCAGCACCGAGCTGTGCGGAAAAGCATCTAGCCCCGATGAGATCGGCATACGAGGGAGAGCATGACACTCGAGCCGAGTGCCTGGTCGTTGTGCGTCAACCAAGATTGCTGGGAATTGGGTCTGCAGCTTCGAGTACCAGTTCAGAGTTCCGAAACGGCCGACTGCGCATGGAAGGAGCAGAGGAACGCTTTCCTGGGTTTTCTGGGTTCCTGGGAGTAAGTTGAGTTCTCATCCAAATTGAATTCATGCAACTGCGACCTTTTCAAAACCGCGAGACCTGGAGTTTGACCGAGGCTATGGCCCCCTCGATGCAGGTGTGTGGAGAGGTCTGGCGTAGTAGCCAGGCTGATTCGCAGACAACAAAACATGGGCGCCTATGTTGCAGGTACCACTTGGTGCGGGACGGAAAACGGCAAAGGCAGTGGCTAACCCATTGCCGACCAAAGGAAGCCTCACATGTTGAGTCAGGCCAATATGGTGACGAGGTAGATCCTGTGCCTTGCCAGTATGATCCCGGATTTGCGGATAGAGTACACGGATATCAGCCTTGACCTTACAATAATGAGGCGTGCGGGGACAACCAACCTCAAAATAGGAGACATCAGAAGTATTCCGAGAATAGAAGAAGAGTGCGAACGCTGAAGTGGGTTCCGTGCATCTGGGTGAGGTCCTCTCCTATCTTGCCGACAGAGACTTTCCCTTCCCAACTACGATCACGTCGAGAGTTGTGATGACCTCTGTGCAGCTCTATTCGGATTAGCAAAGTGTTGACGAAACAAGAGTACCTGCATGACGAGGCGCAATTCACCCATGACCGAGATTGGCTTCGGTTTTTGGCGTAAAACCCCTTCAACGAGACAATTGCATCGCAACTACCACCTACAACAAAGTCTGGGAGGCGCTATCGAATCCGACACGCAATATTGCATACACGAGCCTTATTTATCACATCATCAAGATCGGCTAGATACATGTGTCTCGATGGAAATGACGGATGGCGATGGAAATTCCCACGACAATGAATTGCAAACAAAACTTGACTCGCCGACCCGACACGACACGGCGCGACACGAGTATCATGCGGCTGGTAGACTTTGGAAAATACCCACGGCGGAAAAGAAAGCAACAAGATGAATGTCAATTGCATCACTCCGGCGATTTACTGGACTGCCAGTCTGCCGTTATCTCTCTGGCCTTCTCGCACATCATCACAGCTCCGCTTCTCGAACACCCAACGCTCAACACGAAAGAGTCTGACCGCGCCGATCACCTTTACCCCGATGAATGGAGACAAATCAACACCATAACCTTCCTGAGACGGCACCACGGAGAACTTCCCGTCCCAAAAGGCGAAATGTTCTAGAATGATCCCGAGCCAAAGTGTTCAGACACAAACGATGAGCAATGGAAAGGATCCAATCGCCAAAGAACAATCATGACACCACACCTCGATATTTATACCACAGGCCATTCTCAAAGCTCATATTAATGTGGCTCAACCGGCTCATCATAACAAGGCCTTTCAGTCGACCCGCGCGAGCCTACTAGCCAAATCTCACGGCCACCTTCCAAACCGAGCGAAAACAACACAGATTTTGGCCACATCAAAACAATTAAAAGTCGGCAAAACACGCTCGCGACGTTCTCGCCGCAGGGCACAAGCTTGCCACGAGTCGATCTGCTGTGAGTTCTACAGCGGCCTTCAGTCGCGCACGGCAGACCGGTACTCGACCTTCATCACAAACCCACAACATGCCAACCAACAGCCGAATCAGCTACCCTCCAGCGGCGAGCCCCTTTCGAGGCCATGCTATGACAGCACCATCAATCAAGCAACTCTGCAGCCCTGGGCAAAATTCACGTTGTGCATATCCTCCACCAACTCGCACGCGACAACGACTACGACCTTCACTCCCCACACGCTCCTTCTCTCCAATCCCGAACCCCCCATACACCGCCTACAGCAGGCACGACTTGGCAACCACTATCCATCACACATGCAATAGATTGGCACCCACTGTCCCTCGGTGCCATTCCTTCAGCAGAGCCTCTTCTCAACGAGCCACATACCCGCAGTTTTCACACCCACAAGACTTACCTCTAATCAAACGCAGAAAGGAAAACACGCACCCACCACCTGCACAAGAAATCTGATCTCATTGTTTTGGCTACATCTTTGGCTGCATTGACTTAATTCCGTTCGCCCCCTGATATTCCGCAACTCTCCGCTCTCCCCTTTTTTTTATTTACTCCCATACCCCAACCATCAAACTCAAAGCCAGCAACGCCTCTCCAATCATGACTCCATCAAATCCCAGCCCAATGATTGAATGCAGCCCTACGTAGTATAGTAGCTAGCTAGCTACCTTACCACTTTAGTTATCCACACTCAAACGAATCCCAATATAAAAAAAAGAAAAGAAAAATTATTCAGCCTTCAACATGCATTGCCTCCGTTTCATCTCAGGTCGTGCAAATTGCGTTTCATCCATCAGGGTATTCATCCTCCAAATCAAAGCAAAGCAACGCGAGAAGAAAGAAAAAAGGGCCAGCGCGTATTTATCGTTCGCGTGTGGTGTATTAGCAAGGCGACTGTGTACGCTTTCATATGTAAGTAGAAGAAAAGAAAAACGGGAGCAATTCGCGATGATCGAGCCAATTTGTGATCATGTGCGACAGCGACCGAGCACGTTCATTTCATGTTCGTGGTCAATTAGCCCGCCATATATTTTGTTCATGGCTTCGTCAATCTTGGTCTGGCGTAGCAGGGTCATGCGAGAGAAAGAGCCGTCTAACCCATTCCATTGGCCTCCAAGCCTTGTATAGCGGCGTAGGAGTATGGGAAATCGACGAGGCCGTCAAGCATCCAGTTCAGCGGGTCGAAGACTTCGTAGTTGCTCTCGCTGTAGCCGACACTGCCGCTGATCATGCTACTGCTCGGCAAGCCATGGTTTGGAGTCACGGCACCCGCCGCGGCGAGGAGGTGGTTCTGCAGTTGGTGAGCCGGAGGCATGAGTGTTGCGTCCATGTGTGTCGACGACGCCGAGGACTCGGCTGCGCTGTCGGGGTTTGTAGGGTTCTTCATGGCTGCTATGGAATAGGCGTAAGCTTGCTTCTCACTTCTCACACACCACGGGGGAAACGGGGAGAGCTGACCTTCGAGGTTTCCGCGACCTTGAGCTTGGAACTCCTCGCGCCATCGCCAGATCGAGTCGAAGACGAGGCTCATGCTCATTCTGCATCTTACTTTGAGTTGGAGGCTGTCGTCGATGACGGCTCGGGCGTCCTGGCCGTTGCCGTTGCCGTTGTTGGACATCTGTTGTTGTCGGCTCCGTTGCTCGACGCGAGCTCCGTTCCACATTTGGACCATCAACTCCGCAAGTCTCCATGGGAGGTCGTTGTTGATGACGCTCATGCTTCGGATTGCTTGAATGGTACGGTGGAAGAGTATTCGGCCTCGCTCGAATTCAATCTCTCGAGAGAAGAACGAGCTAAGTAATTTCAAGAGAGCGAAACATGCTGCGTTGATCATTTGTAAGATATAGTTCGAAGCGAAACGAAGAATGTTTCCACTCATGTTATCTGCCGTCGGCGACTCGAGCTCGAAGACGAGGTCCAAGAACGCAAGGACCGCGCGCCATAGGCCCATTAGGTCATCCATGTATCCTGGAGTTGTGCTTGAGTCAAAGAAAGCAGATAGGCGGAGATGCAAGCCAGCAGCTTTCAGATGAAGGTTGACGATTGCTGATAGATCCTGTCTTGACATGATTGAGACTTGGAGCTCATTATATTCTCGTCGGTATACTCGAGTCAACATGGCTCTTAGCTCATCACCCGCCACTCCTCGCGGATCAGTTGCGTTGCTGTACATCTCCTTGGAGACCTTGTCGCAGAATCGCTCGATTTGTAGACGTGCTTCAAGCTCTGGTGACAGAACGAAGGGTCCGTCGTCACCGGGTCTGATGGCGAGAGTCCAGTCATAGAGTGTAGAAGCTGGTTGACCATAGCCAGTACCAATGCTTTGAGCGACAATGTTGCAAACAGCCCAAGTTGTTACTCGATCATGCAATTGCTCCTTGTTGAGCTCGACAGATACGCGGGAGAAATCTTGGGTATGACTCGGTCTATGAAGTCCAATTCCAGTGGCGGTCTTCATCATGACACCACACAAGATGTGTGTTGGATCTGTAGACGTAGTGCTTGTAGGGAGGGGCCATGTGCAAAGCAAACACAACGCCTTAACGACATAATGGCTACTTGGGACCTCACCAACAGTTGTCCAGAGTAATCTTGTGATTGGGCCAATGAGCGAAGTGAGCAATCCCGGATCAGCAGTATAGCGACGAGCTGCAACTGCAATGATTGTCCAGAATAGGAGAGGATGTTGTTGATAGTATTGATCAGGAGTTTGTTGAGGAGAGAGGAATGGGAGGTACGGATGATAATAGCACCAGAACTCATTGAAGAGGTGGTTGATAGCATCTTCCGTCAATCCTACATTCTCAATCTCCCGCGCAATTCGAGGCATGTTGTAAGATCCGCCTTGCTTCAGATGTAGGAGTGATGAGACAGCCTCGTCTGAGCCCATGAACGATTGGTTATTCCTCGAGTATACGCCATTCGCCATTGGGGAATCAAGCTCTTCCTCATCTTCAATCACATATCCCATAGCTTGGGCGCGTTGTAGGCTCTGTCGGAGCCGTTCAATTTGCTTTTCCATCTCTGCATGCTTGCTTCTCTTGCCAACGCGCTTGAAGTTTGACTCAATCTTGCATTCAAGCTTCAATCGATTGCAGCGCGAGCAAGTCGTGAAGGGATCTTGGATCACATCGCAGCGCAACTATAGATGAACATAATCAGTCTTGTTTTTGAAAGATTCCCAATGGCTGGGGTCGTCGTCGAGTCGCATTTACGATTCTCATTTCTGACTCACCTTCTGCTGTCTACACTCATTGCAAGCTCTCTTGACACCAGGTTGCCGTCTTCTCTCCCCTTCATCTTCATTGTCGTCTCCGCCAGAGCCAGGGCTGCTCTCGAACTCGGCGCCGCTCCTCTTCCTCTTGTTGTAGCTCCCTCCTGTGCCTGGACGGACGCTCGTCGTTGGGCTCGCAGCCCCACCACCCATGGCTCCTTGACCAGCTTCCATGCGGGGCGTCAGAGGCACTCCGTACTGCCGCGGAACTTGCTTTTGATTGCAAAGCCTGAGTAAGGCACGCAAGTGCGTTGCTTTGCACTGAAGGTGTCCGGTGTCGCTCGGGTTGATGTGAGTGCCCGATATCGCGAAGGAGGGGTCTCGAGTTCAAGTGGAGAGCTTTTCTCGGCGCTAATTACGCGACCGCCAAAGTAATGAGGCTGGAACAGGGAAAGTCTTCCCCGATGAAAACATCATCAAAGGGGTGAATATATACCACACCCTGCTTTACCTCATCTTTCAACGAATCATTGACTACATTTTGATCAATTGCAATACTAGATGAGGAGAGATGGCTCCAAAGAGGGAGCTACTCAAAGGCCCGGTCTGTCTTCCAGAGCCTCAACTCCGAGCTACATCATATACGCAGAAGCCCGCTTCAAAGGACGAAGTATCTGTGAGAACAGGCAAAGAACCTGATATTCCAGGTGAGTCCATGCACTCATAAGTCCATTTCTTACTCACTCGGCACCAGTCATCGAGTTCTCCTTTCAAACTCCAAAGCCTTTCCTGGACCCGTCGATTATACAACGTCGAGTCCAAGCGGAGAAACAATGGAAGGCCGAACAGGAGAAGAAACAGAAATCAGAAGCAGGACCCTCTCAAGGAGCGTGAAATAAAACGGAAACACAACTCACTACCATATCACGTGACCGTGTCCTTCCGTCGTCGACCCACGGCATGGTGGCAGCTCCAAATCCAATTAAGTAAATCGAATGAGGGACAACTTTAAATAAGATCTGGCCCTTCCAAAGTCTGATCCGCATTCAGATTTATGATCTGTGACATCCCTAAGGACGGATCTCGAGGGAAGGAGGCGGCTCTGTCACCCCGCTTGTGCAAAGCAGCGAGAGGCGCAAGCGCGCTTGTACCCAACGTTCCGCGGCAATCAAAGCATGAATCCTTTCAGGAGATTCCACAAGTGTTGTGGCATTGGAGAAATGACGAGAGGAATGGCATTGAAGATCTGGGTACTGTATTTATGGGAGGCTTTGCGAAGGCATCAAAAGGGGCTGAGCACTCGTAACGGCGCACAGTCTCTGCAAGACGCATCTCGAGTGCTACAAATAAACTGTGAAACAGGCGCAGTCGATAAGGATGATTTAAAGTTTTCGATGCTGTCTCGGGTCGCCGATCTTGGGGATTTGCCGACTTTTGTTGCGATTGCATGGAGGTTTACGAGGGAAGTGTTGAGACCCAAGATAATAGAGAGAGGCGTGATTTCGCCGCCTGCGAGACGATCTCGGGGCTGACCAAATCATCAGATGGTCCTTAGACCATTTCACTGACTTTACCTGAGAGTCAGATGAAACGTCAATCTTGAAGTCAATGCAAATAAAGTATAGGCCGGCCGCTCCTAGTAGCAGGAACGTTGTGGGGGTTTAGCTTAGTCAGCCTCGGAAAGGCTCGTGTTTCGGAGTGGAGGTTGTCTGCCACCAGGTTAGCTCCTGTGCGACGATGCCCCCATTATTATTGCTGTGCCAGCTCCTGTACCTCAGCAGCTATTAAAAGACCCTTACTGTACCGAATGCATCGGAGAGTGCCTTATCAATATCAATATGTTCTGCCTGTAATTTACAAGGTTGCCCCATGGAAAACTCGCATTGGTATCTGAGGGTCGGCACTGTGCCTCAATGTCAAGTTGTCAAGGTATCAAGATGTTTTAGGAACGCAAGCTGGCGGGGTCAAGTACCAATACTGTGTCACTTCACTGTACATGCAGTAGTATCACCGACTTTCTTGCAGAACGCTGAACGCCCCTTGGACCGTGCTTCGCCACCGCCGTTGATTGACGCCTCGGCATTGTCCATGCAGAAGCGACAAAATTATGATCAGCCGAAGTGAGGGGCGTTCCAACTTGAAGTTCGCATAGGAACGTGACGAGCATGACGCCAGTTCTTGTCGATCTCAACCAGGATGAACACGCACCAGTCCCAGGCGCTGAAAGCGATGTCATCCACCAGCTCGCGTTACTATGGTACAAGTTGAGACTAGCTCGAAAACTCGGAGTGCAACTTTGCATCGATTTGACTCCCCATGCTCAGGTCACCAGATAGAGACACGATCTCCCCTTAGCCAGCCTTACAGCCCTCTTAATGGCTGCGATAACTGGATCTCATCGGAACCATGGCCACGCAACCAATCAGACGAATGCGGGGGAATGCACCTCAACCTGCGCGTGTTCCTGACTGGCACACATGCCAAGCCCACTTTCAAAGCCGCACTGCAGCCACCTGGACCCTGGGAAAGAAGCACCTGCATCAGCTGCACGACACTCTTGCACTTGCGCTGGCACCAAAGAAGCACATCTTGCAGTCATCGACTCATGAATGGCGATCCAGAAGCAGGGACAGCGCCCTCCGGCTCAAGTGATATGAACTGTGAACGTGATATATGGTGGGTCCAAATCAACAGGTTCGCGCCAACTTGACGGTGAGTCTCCTCCCGTTTGCAGCAACGATCAGCCTGGCTTCGCGCCTCCCGGGCCTTGGCTCTCGGTCTATTTACTTTTGCGGGGAAAGCATTTCGTAAAGCCCCGCTGTTCTTCTACTTAAGCTTGTTGTCGCCCTGTTTGCTCCCATCCCAACAGGCATTCACTAGCCACATCCAAGCTTCAGGCTGATATCAAAGTTGATTTTTTTTGCTTGGCCCCTGCTTCCTCGCCGTTCGTTAGAACGTCTGCTCTGAATACTCTCCCTCATGAATCTTCTCAGCACACGATGATCAAAATGGGTTTTTTCAAAGATCTCACCTTTGCAGCTGCTTGTCTGTCATTGACGGTGGCAGCGTCACCTTTGTAAGGGTTTCCAGACCCCCTTTCCCTCTTGCTACTAACGCGTTAGCAGACAAGAACGAACCACAGACGGCATCGACTACAACAACTACATAATCCGAGGCGTCAATCTAGGTGGATGGTTCGTTCTGGAGCCATGGATAACTCCTTCTATCTTCGAACCGTATGCGAATGGCGGTGGAGTCATTGACGAATACACACTCTCAGCAAGTCTGGGGAAGAGCGCAACCCAAACCTTGTTGGATCAACATTGGGGCAGCTGGATCACAGAAGACGACTTTGCGCAGATTGCTGCTGCTGGCTTGAATACAGTCCGAATCCCAATTGGCTACTGGGCTCTTGCTCCGCAAGACGGTGACCCATACGTACAGGGACAGTTACCGTACCTCGCGACTGCCCTTGGGTGGGCGAGAAACCATGGCCTGAAGGTTTTACTCGATTTGCACGGAGGTAGGATCCTTTCAGAAGTGAAGTAAACAGTCTTCTGACATTATTATTACAGCACCTGGATCTCAAAACGGCTTCGACAACAGCGGGCGCCTTGGCCCAATCCAGTGGCAAGCGGGCAATACTGTACAGACAACGTTGACTGCTATCCACAACCTTGTTGACTGGGCCGTGAGTAACAACTTCATGGATATTGTGACCTCGATCGAACTTCTCAATGAGCCTGCAGGTTTCAGTCCAAACATCAAGATGGACGTAACCAAACAGTTCTATTATGATGGGTATGGATATATCCACGACAAGACACCCAATACTGTTACCGTCATCCACGACGCGTTCAAAGATATCGGTGGATACTGGAACGGTTTCATGAACAGTGCAACAGGAGTTGGCAACGTCATGCTCGACACCCACATCTATCAAGTCTTCACTCCGGGCGAACTTTCCAGGACGCCCTGCGAGCACGTGGCGAACGCATGTTCGAACAAGGGCAAATTGGCTGGCACAGACAAATGGGCCATAGTCGGCGAGTGGACAGGGGCACAAACAGACTGCGCGAAGTGGTTGAATGGTCTCGGAACCGGAGCTCGATATGACGGTACTTTCACCGGGACTGGAGGGAGCTATTACATTGGAGACTGCGTTGGAAAGGACGTTGGCACTGTAGCTACCATGAAGCAGGTCGATAAGACAAACTTACAATACTTCGTCGAGGCGCAGTTGGATGCTTACGAGGCTCATATAGGGTGGATCTTCTGGTGCTGGAAGACGGAGAGCGCACCGGAGTGGAACTTCAAAGATCTGCTGGCGAATAAGTTGATTCCACAGCCCATTACATCTAGGAAGTTCGCACCTCAGTGTGATGGGGCGGCTTGCATGGTTCCGAGCTAGGTCTCTGGCGGGTTGGACGAAGAGTTGATGTGTATATTTTTTTATTGTATGGATATATGATGATTTTATGACGGTTGGGAACATAAAGCGGATACTCTTCCCTTTGAGTAAGGCAGAAGAGGAATATCTTCACTTCTAGAATTAGAAACGATCACGAAAATCGAGCTAGCTTTATTAGCTAATGTTATTTGGGGATGAATGAAGAAAAGAATCAAAATCGGAACGAGATGTCATGGTACAGATGTTTTCATGCAACACTATCTTCCTTTCATCTGGACAAGCGTCGTTCCCAGTCCTTGCTGTCCACAAGAGATAAAATTCCCATGACATAAGTCTGTCACCAGTCAAGCCAAGCTGTCAGATTTTGGTGGATCTTCCTTCCGAGCTTCTTCATTGGCGGCACCTGGATCTGCAAGTTTATTACTCACCACCCGTCCCGTTCAGTTAAACTTAACGACTATTACACCTGTACTCTCAATTTTTTCCTATTCTTCGTTTCGCCAATATTTTCATCCCATATTCATATCCATCCAACTCTCCCGTAGAGGATTGCCGCGATGGATTCCCGAATAGGACTAGCTCGCCTCTTTACGTTTAGAAGAAAGAAACACCCCGCTGCGGAACCCTCCTCCACCCCGGAGCTGTTCGGGACCACCAACAGGTCAAGTTGCGACTTGATCGTTCACGAAAACTCAACGGCGTCGGAAGTACCATTACAGATGCTTAGATAAAGGTCAATGGCCCGAGTGAGAGGTGCAATGCTTCAAAGGCTTTTATTTATCAGCACCATCCCTTCTGAGCACTCAAACAGTATTGGTTTTTGTCAAGTGGGGCATTTCAATAGCTTTATCTCCACAACTACAAAGCTCCAAATTTCGACGTTTCAATCCATTTCCAAATCGTATCCTACTGTGCATCAGAATGTCTTTCACCAACGGCCACGCCCATGATTCCAACGGGACACCAGTCCCCACCCACCCTCTCATAATATCCAACAAACCACATCCAACAGTTAACTCCTTCCCCGTCTACTCTCCGGCCACAGGTAAACTTTTACACCACTTTTCCTCCGCCTCAATCGACGACGCCGATGCGGCTCTCAGTTCAGCACAAGCCGCCCAACCAAAATGGAAGACTCTTCCTCCTTCCAAGAAACGCGATATCTTCATCAAAGCAGCCGAGATTATGGACTCTCGTCGCGAAGAACTGACCAAATATATGGCTGACGAAACGGGAGCCTCTGCACCATGGGGAGCATTCAACCTCAACCTCGCCTCTGAGATCCTGCGCGATGTTGCTGGGAGAATCTCCTCCATCTCTGGCTCAATCCCTCAAACAGCGACGGAAGGAGTATCTGCCCTCGTGTTGAAAGAACCATACGGAGTCATCCTCGCCATCGCTCCTTGGAACGCCCCCTACATCCTAGGCATCAGAGCAATAATCTACGCCCTTGCAGCAGGCAACACCGCCATCCTGAAAGCCCCAGAATTCTCACCCATGTGCTCAACCGGCATCGTCACTTCCCTCCAGCAAGCCGGCCTCCCACCCGGAGTCTTGAACCTCCTCGCCCACCGCCCCGAAGACGCAGCCTCCATCACAAAACACCTGATCTCAAGCCCCATCATTAAGAAAGTGAACTTCACCGGTTCCACAGCAGTCGGGAAGATCATCGCCGAGCTCTGCGGGAAAACCCTGAAGCCCGTTCTTCTGGAACTGGGAGGCAAGGCACCAGCTATCGTATGGGAAGATGCCGATCTCGACCTTGCGGCGCAGGAGTGCGCTGTAGGAAGTTTCGAGCACAGTGGGCAGATATGCATGAGTACCGAGCGAATCATCCTCCACGAGAAGATTGCGGAGGAATTCGAAGAAAAGTTCAAGAAAGCAGCAGCTGGGTTCGCGCCTGAGGGGGCAGAGCCTCCTGTCTTAATCAACAGTGCCGGAGTCGCCAAAAACCAGCGCTTGCTCAAAGACGCCGTTGAGAAGGGAGCTACGATCCTCCACGGTAATCATGAAGAGGGTAAGGGTACGAAGATGATGCCAGTCGTGGTGAAAGGGACGAAGAAGGGCATGGATCTGTTCTACACAGAGAGTTTTGGGCCTACGGTTAGTGTCATGACGGTGAGTAGTGAGGAGGAAGCGTTGGAGCTGGCAAATGATACCGAGTATGGACTTTCGGCTGCGGTGTTCACGAGAGATTTACTGAGGGGGCTGCGGATGGCGAGGGGGATTGAGAGTGGTGCGGTGCATATTAATGGCATGACGGTGCATGATGAGACGGCGTTGCCGCATGGTGGTGAGTTTTCCCCTCACCTTCCAATCACCTACCATTTTTTCTGGACGATGATTGATGATTGCAGGTATGAAAGCGAGCGGATTTGGGAGGTTTGGAGCAATTGGTTTGGAGGAATGGATGCGGACGAAAACTATCACGTTCAAGGACTGAGTCCGAGTCTGCTCTCTTGCCATTCGTTAATGAAATTTTGCATTGCATGCACCCCTCTCTATCCTTTGCATTAATCGGATATCAGCCCCGAGTATCTTGTACAGCTGATCCATTTCAAGCACAACCCAACCCAAGACAACCTTAATCAGGTTATTCGGGTCTTTTCCGCCATCAACCCCAACCTCCCTGCTTCAAAATCCACTTCAATCATATTTTCTAGCCTACCTCTCTAGAACTCAAACAATACGATCTATCGAGTAGAAAATGCGGCCTCATCCACTTAGCGCTCACCGCCCGTAGTGGAGATTCGATTTCCTTTGTCGCTTTGTCTTTGTCGACACACTCGACTTCGTCTTTGATCTGACACGTTGGGAATGGGAGTGGAAATGTATTAAAGGTAATATCTCAGAATAATAATTACTATTTCATAAATTTTTTACGTCATTGGTGGGTATAAAGCAAGGAAAGTTCAAGGATTTAAGTCGCATTGCTTCACTTTTTGTATTGACCCTACAATTCATATCGATTCGATTCGCCGAATGCTCAATCGACATGACCTTCGCCTTCGTTTCCGTCCATAGAACCTTTGCAATGCAAAGGTAACCACAATACCTGATATGCAGAAAAGAACAGCGAATTGATTGAGATGCAATTCCTACCTCACTCTCAATGTTATTTCGTGAAGAGTGATATGCTGGGAATTGGCATTGCGGGGTCGAAGACAAAGAGGAGACGCATAAAGAAAGTAGAGGGGGCGAAGATTAAGATTAAGAAATTAAAAGGATGTTTCTAACTTTTGATAAGTGCGAATACGAGTATTGAATAAATAACCGCCTTGTTCTTGAGCCCAGTGCGGGAGTGCAAGGGAGCGGGAGGAGGGATAGAGGGGTTAAGTTGTAATCGTCGGTTCGTCGATCGCCTTTCTTTTCAATTCGTGGGACTGAATACCGTACGTCGTGCAACAAAAACACGTGATAGGTCAAGAGAAACAGTGCATCAACTTAGGTGGGATCGAAGGCGAAGAGAGAGAGAAAGTGAATATCAAAGTGAGGCAGGGTAGAAAGGGGACTATTGTTAGGGTTCCCGTTTCGCGCTCGCTTCCGAGTGAGACAAAGGGGTAACGGAATGACGTCCGCCATGGGCACAAAGAAAGAAAGACTTGATCACGAAGGCTAAAAATGCTTTTCGACGGCTTAAGTAGAAAATAGTGCCGGTGGTGAAGGCACATTACGATTTGCCGCCAGTGAAACCCGAGTGCTGTAATTTAGGTTCGGACAAGGCTGCATTTTTGGGATCAACTCACTGGATTGTCAGCTGAACGGGCTGTCTTCCCGAGTACATCAGCGTATACTCAGTGAGGGATGTGTGGAAATTGAGAAGATGCAACATGGCTCACTCGAGTCGCTCCTTCCCCCTGAATCTTCCCACTATCCCCAACATCGCCCCTTCCCCAAAAGCCTCCTAAGTTTCCGTGGTAATCTCTCACCCATTTCCTCAACTCTCCTCCCTCTTTTCTCTTCTTCTCTCTTCCGCTAAACTTCACCCCGTCCTCCCCCGCCCTTCCCCCCAAATCATTAAGAGCCATCTCCCCTTCAAAAATTCACATATTCAGTCACGCTCCCTTCCTACGCTTCCCTTCGTCGTCGCGAGGCGAAGAGCCTACTTCGAGAGGCGAGGTTTCAAAACGTAATAAACTCGTGATGTGGACACTTTTGCTAGTCCCTGTACTGAAACTGCAAGGGTAATAGTCGGTCTACAGGACCGACTGTAAGGCGGTGGTTTCTTTCCGAGTTGAGGGCGGTGGGGTTCTGTTTTGTTACCTTCAAGATGAGGTGATCTTTTGTGGGACTTCGCTATTTGTTGTTCGACCCAAGCGGCTGGACTGACTTCGTGTCCATCCCCGACGGGCAGAAGGGCCCACTCCAGGTCTGCTCTTGGAATTTTCTTCGTAGGTGTTCATTTCGAGATATAGGAATGCGTTCGCATAGACGGGAATGCTGACTTTGAATGCCTTACCAGCGAGAGGGCCAAGACACTGCTGAATAGCGGTTCTCCTTTCCGTTCCACCTGTTCCTAGGAGCTTGTCCGAAGTCAACAACGAAGCCGAGACAGGGCCTCGAGCCTCAATTCGAGAAGAAGTTATAAGCAGTAGAGTCTTCAGGTGCTTCACCCCACCCAACCATGATCCCTTCCGAGGTTACCTTGAACCTTGAGGTTCTCAGACCTGAGGCAGGACTCCAACAATGAAGTTTGCTCGGTGCACCACTTCTGCTAGCTACTTCTTGATTTGAGTGGGCGTGATGATTCCTTTCTGGATTGAAACCTGAAGAAGAAGGACGGGGACAGGTACAAAGGGGACAGTTCTGCATATAGACCGTGATAGTGCATGTAACCAATCGCAGATCTGCCCAATGAACATCACGCAAGTCAAAGGCAGGCACCTCAGGCTTCGAGCCTCCATAAATGCACCTACGATTACGACGAATGCCTGCTTCTCGGACACCGGATGAAAAGAAACTATATTTGAATGTGAAAGACACCACAACTTCGTGAGAGACGAAAGCATCCGGGAGAGCGCCAGAGAGAATTCAGGCTTCACTAAACTCCAAGTCAGCTCTCTCATAAACAAGAGTGTTGCGGGGAGATACTCAACTTCAGGATATTGACGCAATGGTGCTCATTAACTGGGTTTACTCTGCAATGATAGCCGTTCCCTCTCGCCTTTGGTGGAGCTGGTCGATCGCGGGGGTTTTCTTCTAAGATTGTTCATGTCCATTCGACGATTGTTGGTGGAGGGAATGATTACTTCTTTCGTCGCGAATGTGTAGGGCTGACATTCGAAGCTGAGTCGAGAATGGGAAAGTTTCGAAGGTGGCTGCGAGAGATTTCAAAGAAACCGAAGTTTGTATGGGAGGAAGGAACCTAGTTCTTGGCTTTGTGGTGTTAGCCTGCTGATATCGAAGGGAACGGCGGAGTGGTAGGAAAATGGGACTATTTGGTTCACATGCACGCAGTCTCCAATCTTGCAATATTCAAAAATAGCGCTGGGATCCTTGATTATGTGGCATCATTTCCGAATGCCTTTACCCCTTAATGCAGCGTACATAGTCAAGCATAACACTTCAAAAGATCACAGCCTTGAGAAGGCGAAACTCAATGAGATTAAAGCACTGGATTTTTTCGAACTGTTAGATCTCGACCTATAACTTTTTCGTGTTTCACGATAGTCCAAGGCTGGCTCACGTGAAGTGTTGATGATTCGCAGTCCTGCTAAGCGATCCCTCGCTTGCAGATATACTCAAAAAAAAAAATACCAAAAAAAATGAGGGTTCGCGCAATGCGTAGTGGGTTCCAAAGATTGAGTTAAACTCGAGTTTTGACGCGTAATGCGTAATGGGTTACAAAGATTGGTTTGAAGACAAGTCTTCGAAGGTTTTGCTATCGCACGGTAATTAGAAGGAGTGGACCCCTTCTTACCCCAAAGTCGTCACCGACGGTAACGTCACTGTTAGCAGTGTTTAGGAGAGACAGCTCCAGGTGTAGTGTGCTCAGCTAACTGGCCGTGAAGCAATAGCGACGACAAAACCGCTTATTTAAAACTTTAAAGGGCTTCCAGCCAGCCGAAAAATAATTCGCTCCGAACGCCGGGGCGGAATTTCCGCAACCACGCCAGCGGAGAATAGGAGATTGCGGATTTGGAGGATAAAAGTGTGTCTATTGGATAGGCGGTTCTCTCTATGGAAGGCTCCGGATCTCGCATTGCCATATATTCTCATTCCGAACGCCCCCTCGCCAACGCGCAGTGCTGCAATACTTGCATAGACTTCAGTCTTCGTCAGTCCCACTGACATCAGGCTCACTACCCCCATCGCCAACACCATGGTCCATATGCTCCAGAGCATCCGTCTCTTGTCCCAACAGTGGCGCTCTCTCACCACTCTTCCTCGCGATACTTCCACCCAGACTGATCGCCACCGTACTCAATCCATGCACAATCGTACTCCCTAACACCACGAAGCAGATTACCGGCCACACAAGGTATATTGGCTTGTCCTTACTCCCAAGCGGATGCTTGTGCTCGGGACGCGGCGATGGCACTCCATCCCCCGGCTCCAGTTCCACTTTTGCCTCCATCGCAAGGAACAAAGCTCCTACTCCCATCGGGCCAAAATGCCCATAGAAGAGCGCTTCCCGATAGGTTCTAATATCAGGGATGAATCTCTTCATCGCCAACACAACAGGTATCCGACGGAAGATTAGAACGAGAATCAGGAAGAGAGCGAGTTGCCAGATACCACAATTCGGGGTTACGTGGCTAGGGAGGAATTTCTTCCAGGGGATAATGGAGCCGAAGAACACGAACATAGTGCTGTTGAGAACCAGGTCGATGATTGTTGGGAAAGGCAGTTCTTTTGTTTTCTTGGCAAACCAGCCGTCGTGGGCGAATCCTATACCTGCTCCGAAAGCCACCAGGAAGTCATCACTGCCGAGGAACGATCCGACGCCTACGGAAAGGATGGCGAGAAGGAGGTAAAATACAACAAAGGATGGTCTGGTAATGTAGCCTCGTTGGTCTGAGAAACGGAGGAGTCTGTTGGCACAATTTCCAATTATGAGACCCAGGGTGATGCCGAAGACGCATTGCCAGAGGACGGTGATTAGGATCCATTCTTTGACTGCCTCGTCTGTGCTGGAGTATTTTAGAGCGCAGAGGCCGATATAAAGGAATGGGAAGGAGATGCCGTCGTTGCAGGCTGACTCGGCGGATAGGAGGTGTTTCAACCTCTTGGGAACTCGCTGACTGAAGCGTGATTTCGAGAGGACACTTGCTGCGAGCACAGGATCTGTGGGGGCTAGACAGGCGCCGATGATTAAGGCGGTTGGTAAGTTGGTTTGGAAGCTGAAGTAGGCGAAGAAGGCTGTTATGGCCCATGAGAAGGTCATGATTGGGCCCAGGAAGTAGAGCACAGAGGGCCAGTGTCTTCTAAAGTAGTGTTTGGGTAGCTCGATACCAACTGCGAAGCATTGAACTCCAACGATGATGCGAGTGACTTCTTGGAGAATTTGGTCGTTCATTCCCCATTGGCGGGGCGTTACGATATTCAAGACATTAGGGCCAAGTATGATCCCATAGAGAACGGCCACTGACATGAGGTTAGTCCAGAATTTCCAGTGAAGGCGAGGTGGCGGTTGTGATATAAGGAGGTCAAAGAATGAGCAGTTCGGGTAAGAGACTCACAAGGTGGTTCAGAGAGATGCAATACATTTCTGATGAAGAGCGAGAACAGAGCGTATATGATCAGAAACATAGAGAGAGTCAAGTAGGCCACATGTGGTGCCGTAGGTTCCAATTGTGACCACATCCCGAAGTCGCGATATTATCAAATCGTTCCGGCCGTAGTCTTGTATTCTTTAGATTTTCCCTCCTCTCATTTCTAGTCTGCCAACTTCATGGAATGACCAGCATTCCCAAAAACAGACTTCTCAATGAATCTGAATGGTATTAATCTTCCTTGTCACTATATTTTTCAGAGGAGGCAGGTAGAAATAAGGTTTATGGGGATTTCAGACGCTACCTCTAGTGTATTACTCAAGTGCCGTCCGGGGGTCAATGAGGTCACTGGGCTCACGTGATATTCAGCATCGACATTTGGAAGAAAACAGAACACAAACAATGATGAGTACCAAATGTCTGGGTGATCGATAGCAATCTGACCGGATATGGGGGAACATTCCTGACTCACCTAAGTTAGTTTGAAAAGGCGAAACGCGGAGAAGCCCAGTGAAATGGATAGTGGTATCATTTGCCTCAAACATCTCTAACGCCTGATAATACTGATTATGCTGTGGCTGCATGAGCTTCAATGTGACTGGAGCATCAACTCATTCGTCGTCGTCATCCATAGCCCCTTCCTCCTCTTCATCATAAGCCTCGCTCTCGCCAAGTTCCGAGGACTGGGAGGCAGAGTCGTCATCTTTTGAAGTCTGCGAATCTACATCGTGGGCTATCTCGTCTACTTCTGGACTCGGTTCAACTTCCGCCATTTCCTTGGGCCCTTCTGAAAACCCAACCGTTTTTGACGAAGTTGCTGTCTTTTTAACCTCTTCGATCACGTCCCCACTCCATGGCTTGCATTCCTTCACTTCTTGTCCGCACCTTAAGCATGTCCAGCCTTCTCCTTCTTCAGCCTCCAGACGACCAGCTAGGCAGACAAAGCAATAAATGCAGCCGCACGGGATGGTCTCGTAGGGATTTGTGATATCTGTCTGAGCTGAGCCAATAATTCCCGATGCTCCAGAATTAGCAATAGCCTCAGCCTCGGACGTCGATGTAGCGTTTTGGTCCTGGTAACAAATGGCACATGTTCGCTCTGGTAGGAAAGCAAATTCTCCTGACTTGATCTCTTCCTCATCCTCGCCACCACTCCTCATGATAGATTTCGTTTTCCGCCATGCTCTGGCAAGCCATCTTCTCCATCTACTAATTCCAACCAATGGCAATACAAAGAGCAGAAACTCTGTAAATGCATGCCACACCAGTTGTCGGTTTAGATATTCAAACGAGACCTCGCGGCTGACCTGACTGGTCGGAGGAGCCAGCCGTAGCCTCAACACTCTGTCCAGAAGCGTTCGATACCTTCCGTTCACCAGGAATACGAGGAATGAAGTAAAAGCTGCTGTGGAGTGCACGGTTGAGACGGCGTCTGATACTCGTGATAGCTTGAGCAGGGTGGGGCTTGGCTGATCATAGCCATTGTCGTTATCGACAAGCCAGTTCTCCCATCTCGTCCAGGCATATTTCCCACCAACGGTAAATAGTCCATAAAGCGTCTTCTGCACCTTGGATGGTGAGACCAAAACTGGACCGTTCTTCCTCGCATCTGTGAACTTCAGGTTCTGCAATGCGGCACCGTATGTTGCATCATGATCCCAGACAGTGAGCTTGAACAGCACTGCTCTCAGGGCAAGCATAATCTCCGCAGACCAATCATCTTGCAAATGTGATCCGAAATATTTCAACGCCTCTCCAACTTGTGCCTTTAGCAGCGACAGCAGCTCCTCATCCAAGAGCTCGGCGTCAACCTGCCCAACCCTGAACGCTGGCCGGGTGCCCTCTCTTCCTCTGATGCTGTCCCATGTTGCTACTCCAGCTTGACCGAGTCGTCCTAAAGGGTAGGGTAATCGGCTCAGTTGGTCTGAGGCTCGTGAAACTTGCTGTTGAGCGGCGACGCGAGATTGTGCTTCAGCCTCTCGTGCTTGCCGTCGTGCTGCGAGCCTCTGCTGTGCGAGAGCGAAATCGTTGGACGTCATCGAGGGAGCATTGAGAAGGCTCTGGTTCGGTATGAAGTGTAAGAATTTACCAACGCGCTCACAAGCCCATGGAGAGCTACGCCATTGCGGATTTGCGCCGAGGTTATTTCAAAGGCCACTAGTCTGGATTTGGCATTGTTCGAGAGCGATGGAAGGCTCACAAGTTCGCGACTCGCGACCCCTAGCCTGAACCAGCCTTCAGTTCAAGCCACTTCACATGCCTCATTTCAGTTCTTGAACATTGTCCCAGAACTTGAGGAGGACTCAACAGTCAGCCAGGTCAGTTGCCAGGTGTCCTTAACTTCATTCAACCTTGCCACCCAGTCACGCTGCATTGATTGGCACTTGGTGCGAACGCCTCTCCCATGCTCGAGAAGGGACTAGTCTCGGATTCCTAGCCACTTACCCCACGAACAGAAGGAAACTGTTCTGCTCTTGGATTACCAAGCATTGGCCCCGCGGGGATCCTCATTCACGTTGCTCCTCAGGATGCTGGGAAGAAGATGAGTCAACCATCTGCAGCACATTGGTGGCCACCCCCGACGATCCCAGAGCCTGGCCAGAGCATCTTCGGATGCAGGTTCGGAAGGCGGACTTGTACGGAGGTACAGCCCATAAGTATTACGACGCCACTACAAGGGTCTGAACGCCACACGCGATTTCAACACTCAAACTTTTCCTATACACAACCAAAAGCCTTTATTTAAACACTAAAATGATCCCTAAGAGGGGATCTATACATCAATCTATTTTTTGTGCTTTGGTGGTGCGTTGTGGTTGTAACATTAGGTGGTAAAATTGAGATCCCTGCAAGTGGCGTCGTAATACTTATGGGCTGTACCTCCGTATACGACTCTGCTCATGATTGGGTCCCGGCCAACGACCATCCTCCAAATCCTGCACAAGGGTTCAAATACCCGGTGCAGTACCCGACCCACCAACAGAACGAAGACGCGTCGAATGAAACTGGCTAGATTCTGATGGACCGGATTTTGGGAAAGCATTGAGACAATGACGTCGAATCCAGCTCTCAAGCTCCGAGCTCTTGCTCCATCGGAAGTGTCCCGTGTCAGCGCGGTGTGAGAGTCGTGCGAACAGCCGCCAATACCCCTGTTCTTCTCGATGTTAGTGACACGAAGACCTCTTTTTGCTGGTATTTCGCATTGATTAGTTCCTAGTTGACCGCTTCTTCACTCGGGAGCATACTAGCTGGGGGCTGTAGAAGTCGGGGTTGTTTCGGTATGCTGCTCTTTCTTTCGTGTCTATGTTCAACTTGGGGCGAAATATCGCACCTCGCACATATCTCCAATCAAATTCTCCTCTTCTCAGATGCTTTCCTATCTATCTCCGATATGCGCGTAAATCTGTTCGCGGTTTTCCTCTACTATGACAGAGAGGCGACGCTGCCCCAAAGCAGACGGTCGCCCCCATCGGATCTCAGCCCTGCTAGCGATGAGTTTGTTTGACTGTAGAATCCTCTGATTGGAGCTCTAAGAGAAGTCGGGCCGCAAAATCAGATCTGTGTTGAGGTGCGAGAAAGCAGTGGGAATGCCTACATTCTGAAGTCGACAGCCTCGTAGATAAACACGGCGAACTTATTTGATGAAGTCATGCCAATAAGAAAGGAAGGGTTTTGGAAGTAGACCAAAAGTAAGTAGTAGAACTACCGGTAAGTTGCAAGTGCATCTGTCTAATCTTTCCTCAAGCCAAGATCAGGGATGCATGTGTACGATGGTATGCATACAGCAGCTACGGTATTTCCGAGAACTGCCACGTCCCTGTTCGAACACAGTCATATTGCATCTGCAGGTACCTGCAATCCGGTTCCAACCCACAAAGCTCTGTTGCCCCACCGGAGAGCCACATCAGGTAGTCACAGGCGATATTGGAGGGCTCGTAAAATCTTCGGCCGATGCCGCTATCATTTTCTTGGACCTTGAGGATAGAGACCCGTGGTTGAAAGCATGGGGTGCGAGACGAGACCCCGCCATTGCACGATGTGATAGTCGACATCATCAAAGACGCTCTTCGCAAGTAAAATCTTGTTGTCGTAGAGTAATCGCTTTTCAAAGTTACACAGGGGAGAATGGATGCTCTAGAAACGGCTTTAAAATGGAGGAGCTGAGAAAAGAAGGTTTTGAGGCCTGTGCAGAACCTTCCCGGTTGCACAACGTTAGTAGTGCGGAGAGCCCGGTAGGTCTCGGATGCCAGGCCAGGGATCAAAAGTTGAATCCAAAACAAGCTTCAAAGCATCCGCCCTTCTGCTGACTAGTCTTCGCTGACTGTACGAAGTCCTGACGAGACGAAACCTGCCGAACAGTGGCTCTGATTGGCTAGTACCGGAGCAGCGGAAACTATACAACAACTGCATTTGCCTCTAACACCCAACCCATTGTTCTCAAATCTCTTTCAACTTCCACCTTTACTGCAAGCTCTCACTCGAGCTTTAGAGAAGCCGCTGCGACTAATAAATATTCTTGTGATTAACACAGCAATCTTGTCTCGGTCCACGGCGTAGCTTACACCGGGAAACTCAGCATTCTCTTGCGGCCAAGGCAATTGTCCAGACATCAATTTAGAATGGATGGCAGGTGTTCCAGCGGCACGGGATCTGACAGATACTCGTCACACGAAAGTGAGGACATAATGTCTATGTTTTTCGACTTTGGATCAACAGGATCGACGCCATCGCACGACTCATCGAGTGGACAAAGTCAGAGCCAAGAGCTAGTTCAAAAAGGCGGCGTCAGAGTATCATTAGCGTGTGTACCAGTAAGTCCTCTTGACAAAGGTACCAAACGAAAGTCGACTGACCATTTATCAGTGTCGAAGTCGTCATGTGAAATGTGGAGCGGAAACTCCCAGTTGCAGTAGATGTCTTCAAGACGACAAACCATGCTTCTATGCCAAATCTCGCAGAGGCATGAGAGATAAAAATGCTCCACAAAAACGAGCTTCGATGCGTGAGACTAGTAGAGAAAGTCCACGAAGTGGTCCTCCTTACGGTGGCGGCCATGGTGGCATCTACTCTAACGGAGGTTCTTCAACCGCTTCTTATTCCAGACCACCTTCTGATGGTTCTTTGAGCCCTACAAGCTCCATCTCGAGATTGAGCGGCAAAGGGTCAAGCACAGCACGTCTACTAGATTTATACTATAAGTAACGTACCCGCATCCCTTAAATGAATGGGGCTTTGCTAATTCCGATTAGTTTCTTCCATAAAGCGCATCCATATCTCTTACCTCAGTACCATTTTCGCAACCGACTTCATTCTGACCCGGAGTCTCTGAAGCATCTTTTGCCAATCATGCAGTACATTGGGTCTTTGTATGCCTTGGAAGTCTCATCGGTAGAACTCTATGCTGCGGCTATGAGCCAGCTTGATGTCCCTAATTTGCCTCCGAATGGGTTCACAGTTCAGATGTTGCTCTTGACAGCTATTGCTGTTCATTGCGACGGAGAACTTGAACAAGGCCGTGCTATTCTAGATAGAGCCATATATCTCGCTCTTGACCTGCGAATGCAGTCCCGAGCATTCGCAACTATGGAGAGAGATCCCGTGCTTGCGGAATCATGGAGGAGGACGTTCTGGGGCCTGTATATCTCGGATGCATATTTTGCGGCTATGAGAAGGGCTCCCATGTTCACGTATGTTAACATATTCTTGGAACAATGGCGGGATACTAACCAGATGCACAGGTTACATTCCATCGAAGCAGATGTCGAGATCCCGTGTGAAGAATGTGATTACGAGGGGATAATCCCCCGATCCAAAACGTTGGACGAATACGAATCTCGAGATTTTGAAGACGAGACGCCAGTCTTCTCTTCATATGCGTACCTCATCGACCTAGTCCGGATTTCGGGCTCCCTTCTTCCCTTGGACACGACGCCAAGAGAATACCTAGAATCTGCTGTAGCCAATGCAGATGCCATGCTCGTCAATTGGAAGCTCCACCTCCCAAAAGAAAAACAAAGCGTCGTCGACAAAAACGAAGAGATTGACGAAATACTCTTCCAAGCCCACAACTTCCTCCAAATACTTCTTGTCCACATCCACCGCCCCCTTTCCCGCCTCTACCATTCTCCAATCGAGAAGATCTCCCACTGCGCCCCACCACCCCCAGACCACGACACCACAACCAACGAAGACAAATCCTACTGGCTACACACTAAAAAGACTCTTGAAGCTGCCGAAGCTGCGGTAAATCTGTACGCCCTCCCCTGCTCAATCATCAACCACACACCCCTTGGAATCTGCGGCATCGTGCTTTCAACCCTCGCCAACCTCTCCGCTTGCGCATACGTCCTCACCGGCTCAGAATGGTACAGAACACGAGATCGGATTCGGTTAGGACTCGGATGTTTGAAGACGTTCAGCGAGGTCTGGGAGGTTAGCAGACGGACGGAAAAGGAGACGAAGCAGATTGCTAGGACTGTTTTTGCGATGCCTAGGCCCGGGATGGAGAGAGCGGGAATTTTTGGACCACCTGGTGGACTGAAGATTTGGGAGCCGGAAGTAAGGGTGCAGGATGTGACAGATCTGGCGGTGGATTGGATGGCGGGGATGGAGGAGGTGAGTTATGAGAGGCTGTTTAATGGCGTTGAGCAGGGGGTTTGGCATGGGATTGACGATGCAAGTGGGTGATAACGGCTCGTGTGGAAAATTTGTTTGATGTTTTGGGTTGGCGTTTTGTTGGGAATATAAAATTTGATATCCGGAGGCTTTGGGAATGGACTGGATTTGCTTTCTTTCCATAATTTGTTAGTTTTGTCAGGATTGAAGGAATATTTGGCACAGATAAAGCTTAAAAGCTTGGTTGTGATAAATCGTTCTCAAATGAAAAATTTAACACCTTTCAAAATTCTATGACAGACATAAGAGCTTCCGTGAATCTTGAAGGGGAGACGGGGAAGCAGATTCATATATTTGGATTTGCCTGCCACAATGCCAAGAAACTTCACATTGTTGATTACCACACTCGGAGACGGAGGTACTGCTAAGCTGCATTCAGCTACCCACACTCCACTGATCATAGAACGAAGGAACATGACTGGCCGAAATCAGGAATGTAATCTGGAATTCCAAATATCCGGGTACCCCCAATACCCGTACACCCTCTTTAGGAAAACAGTCCAGAGTCGGTATACCAGCAGTTTGGCTTGATGCAAGGTACCAAGAATACCACTGGGCCACTTAACACCATTTCCTCCATTTATTTGCTCCTCCACTCCTCTCCCTGAAATATTTACGTCAAGGAATAGGAAGCACAACCTTTCCCCTAACCCTGCCCTCCTCCATCTTCCTGACGGCTACTCTCCACCCCTCTCTCTCATCGAACAAACCCTGGATAGCCTCCTGCACAACAGCCTTCACTTCTCCTCTCTCCGCAAGCCTCACCACGGCCTCTAGGCAACTGGAATCGGTAACGAAAGAAACGCATGCGTAGCGTGGACCCCAGATATAGCCTTTTAGGTATCGGAGGACTTGGGTGGGGCTCCAGAGGTAGGTAATGGGCCCGCTGAGCCAACGGACATTGGTTTTGTCGCCGACGATGGTTATGTAAGTGCCTTTGGGGTGCAGGAGTTGCTCGTAGGATGAGAACAGCTCCTTTCCGCCGACGCAGTCGACTATTAGGTCATATTTTTGGTTGGATGAGATATTTGATGAGAGGGTTTGAGTGATGTCTTGGGTTGTGTAGTCGATCACTTCGTCCGCGCCGAGAGATTCGACGAATTCTGCATTTTTGGAGGAGCAGATGGCTGTTATGTGGCAGTTATAGGTTGCTTTTGCTACTGTTTGGGAATTAGAAAGACCTCAATATTATAGAGTTAGGGGCTAGCCAAAGTACTCAGAGAGCTGAGAGATCAAATTATGAGGGGCCATTGTCACGTGCAAGAGGGGAGGATGAAGACTTACACTGGACAAGCCAAGTACCTGTACCACCTGAAGCTCCTCGGATAACTACTCTCCTCTGAGTATTTGATGCTGGAGGGAGCCATTCAAGACAAGCATACGCTGTAAGAGCTACCAGAGGAATCGATGCTGCCTCCTCGTGGGTGAAGAAACCGGGTTTCTTGGCAATTGGGTCCGTTGATGGGTCGACATTGATATACTCGCTGAAAGTGCTTTGACCGAACTAAGAGGCTTAGCAATCGTAAAATTCTTGCGGCATAAAACGAGAACACACAACGTGGAACAGTAAACCAAATATATCATCGCCCTCGGCCCATCCTTTCACGCCCGAGCCAACCGATACTACAGTACCTGAGAAATCTTTCCCCATCCCCTTATCTCCTGCTACCACGGCAATTAATCCTGATCTCCATAGCTGGATATCACAAGGATTGATTGACGCAGCGTGAACCTTGACAAGGATCTCGTTCGTTGGGAGAGGAAGTACTTCCTTCTCCAAGAGCTCCAAGTCACCGCCAAGGCTGCTGAAACGAAGAGCCTTATTAATCATTGGCAGAACCATTTTGAATAGGAGGTAATAAGATTGAGAAGTCGAATGAGCTACACTCAGCTTCGAATTGAAATAACTTGCCCCCATTGAATCTCGTATGTGGATAATATGTCCGGGGAGGAAACAAGGTTGAGACCCTTGTAAAAGAAGTGGGTCTGTCCACAGCCTCGCGTGTCTCGCATCAGATACTTTTTGACAACACCACAACCAAGAATATACAACCTCAACTTCATTCGCTCATTTGGGACACGCTCAGCCATGTCTTTTGCAATCGAAGTGCCCGGGGAGGCAGCTCCTCTCACGCCGCAGCAGGTCTATTTAGCCCTCCAGTCTGCCAGCTCTTCCCAACAGCTCAGCATCCAGACTGGCACGCAACAGCTTCAGACATGGGAGACACAGAGGGGATACTACCCTCTGTTGCAAGTATGCTGCCTTCCTAAGTCCCCAAAAAGTGAACGGAAGCTGACATATTCTTTACAGGCAGTCTACCTCGACAAGACCTTGCCCTCTGAAATCCGATACCTAGCCATTATCCAACTGAAAAATGGCATCGACAAATACTGGCGAAAAACTGCTACGAACGCTATCCAACCGGAAGAAAAGGCTCAGATGCGTTCACAATTACTGGATGGCGGAATAAGAGAGGTCGAAACAAATCTTGCTCTGCAAAATGCCCTGGTCGTGGCCAAGGTTGTTCGCATTGACTATCCCTTGGATTGGCCCGACGTTCTGACGAGTTTGATCAAAATCCTGCGAACCGTCAACCATACAAATCAATTACAACTACGAAGGGGCATGTTAATCTTGCTGCAAGTAATCAAGGAATTGTCCACGGCGCGGTTACGCACTTCCCAGATCCGTCTACAATCTGTTGCACCTGAGATCGTCTTCCTACTGAATGAAATTTATACAGAGAAAGTTGCAACTTGGGTCGGGTTCTTCAATGGGAATGGAGATGATGAAGGAGGAGCTATGGACGCCATGGAAAATAGCTTGTTTGCTATCAAGATTCTTCGAAGGCTTCTAATTGCTGGCTATGAGTATCCCAATCACTCAAAGGACGTTCAGCAGCTATGGGAACACTCTCAACATCAGTTTGGACAATTTCTGGACATGGTCTCACATGACCCCCCGGTATTGGTATCCCCCGCAAAGGACTTGGTGGAGAAACATCTAGTCCAGTTCTCAAAGCTACATGCTCAGATGGCTAACTCTCATCCTGCGGCGTTTGCGCTTTTACCCAGCTCCTTGGATCTGGTGCGAGCATACTGGGGTCTAGTGGCCAAGTTTGGACAGTTATATGGATCTGAAAGCCAGGATTTCAGCTCCAAAACTCGAAGAGATGACACGGACAAAGATGAGAGACCAGTTATGGAGAAGCTCTGCTTGAAGGGTCTGAATATCTTGCGAGCTTGCTTAAAGATGGTCTTCAGCCCAGTGCAGTCGTTCAAGTACAAGACGCCTGAAGTCAAAGTAGAACAACAAGAGGCTGTGGCGTTAGTCAAGACGCAGCTTCTCACTGATGAGCTCGTTGGTCAGGTGGCAAGCGTGATCGTGACAAAGTTTTTCGTCTTCCGCCAAGTTGATCTAGAAGCTTGGGAAGAAGATGCAGACGAATGGGAGGTCAGAGAGGAAGGTGGTGGTGATACTTGGGAATTCGAAGTCAGACCATGCTCAGAAAAACTGTTCATGGACCTCGTCATAAACTTCAAGCATCTCTTGGTCCAGCCCCTGCTCTCGTTCTTCCAGTCTGTGGCAAGGACCAATGAAAGCACGGTGGTCACCAAGGATGCTGTCTACACTGCAATGGGTCTTTCGGCACCTGTTGTATTCCAAAGTTTCGATTTCGATTCGTTCCTCAGGTCAACTCTGGTCAACGACGTTCAGCAGACAGGTCCTGGATACAAGGTACTGCGTCGAAGAATCGCGATTCTTCTCGGTCAGTGGATTACAATCAAAGTTTCTGAGGAGAACCGACCACTTGTGTACCAGATTTTCCAGCACCTGTTGGAGAGGGAAGATGAGACGAATGATCATGTGGTTCGTATCACCGCTGCGCGACAATTCAAAGCTGTTTGCGATGACTTCAGCTTTGACCCCGATGGGTTTCTTCCATATGCTCAAGATATCTTACATAAGCTTCTGCAGTTAATGGAGGAGGTGACCACTGAAATCAGGATGCCGATTCTTGACACAATCAGAGCTATCGCTGTGCGCCTGGAGCATCGAATCTCTCAATTCGCCGACGAGATTGTTTCGATACTACCATCCCTCTGGGAAAGCTCTGGCGAAGAGCATCTTATCAAGCAGGCTATTCTCACCCTCATGTCAACATTAGTGACAGCCATGAAGGAACAGGCTCAGAGGTACCACGCAATGATTCTACCCCTTATTCAGCGAGCCGTCGAGCCAGGTTCGGAGATGCAGGTTTACCTCATGGAAGAAGCACTAGATCTGTGGTTGACCATCCTCACTCAGACGCCGTCCCCTGCCAGTCCTGAGGTGTTAACACTAGCCGAATGTACATTTCCTCTACTGGAAATCGGATCAGACAACCTTCGAAATGTCCTGAATATAGTTGATTCCTATATTCTGCTTGCTCCAGAAGCTATGCTAGACAATGCTGTCCGACCAAGACTCTTCGCTTATATGACAAATTTGCTTGGGGTTAGCAAGAGGGAGCTTGCTGGTCTGGTTACTGCAATTGTCGAGAACATGGTTCGGACAGCTGAGGCATTAGGAGGCTCGAACGGTGTTACACAGGTCGCTAAAGATCTCCATGAAAGCGGCTATACCGAAAAGATTTTCGAAGGTCTCCGAGATGCCTGGGAAGCACATCAAACAATTGGACCTGGTAGGAGATACCCTAAGCTTGACGATGTTGTCGAAACCGACTACTTTACCATCCTTGCACGCGTAGCACTCGCTGATCCATCGGTCTTCGTCACCGTCATGTCATCTGTTGGAGATGTTACTGAAGTCTGGAGATGGCTCAGCACAGAATGGTTCCGCCATTTCGACAGCATGGCAAATATCGATCGCCAGAAGCTCTCGTGTCTGGCTCTCACTCGTCTTCTCGAATTATCACCACCTATGACACCCATTATTCTTGAGCGCTTGCAAGATTACTTTGCCATGTGGGCGTCTGTCATCAGTGAGATGATTGGCGGCCGAGATGATGGTGGTGATAACCTCA
The DNA here is from genome assembly GCF_002865645.1 of Hyaloscypha bicolor E. Lineage (NCBI taxonomy): Eukaryota > Fungi > Ascomycota > Leotiomycetes > Helotiales > Hyaloscyphaceae > Hyaloscypha > Hyaloscypha bicolor. The sequence goes on from NW_020194558.1 coordinate 2,021,058, forward strand.
TTTGGCTTGCCAATGAAGGAAACGAATTCGAAGGCCCAGAAGACGTGCGGAGAAGACTTCATGCTGGCCGTGACCCGGTCCATACCATCCATACGTTTAATTTCGTGAAGGAAATATTGGGACAGATGGTTATCATTTGTGGTGGAGAGGAAGCATTTCAGAGAGATTGGGTGGTAAACGTGGATAAAGATGTCCTTGCTGGATTCCAGGACCTGGGGACGAAGAAAAACGACTCAGCGGCTTTTTGGCAGCCACAGGAGTGAGGTTGATGGATATGGATAATGGTAGATGCGATAGATGATTACGATACCCTTACGAACATCACGATTCCCCCTATTTCACGAATCACTCCCCCTGGGCGCCATTGAACCCTCAGTGTCCCAAGTAGCGCATCCTTTCAAACGCACCTTGACTTTGAATTCTGGTTTCTCTTCTTCTCTGTCTTGGCAACGGTTCTACTTTCACCTCCCAAAACTGGAATCGGCAAAGTTGCCTGTATCTACGAGTTTCTACTGTATCATTGTTGAATAGAGACCTTCAAGCTCGCGAACTAAGCAAGAACGGACTGGCCGAGGCAGCCTTGGTCTGGGGTGGCGAGTTGCTCTTGGTTAATGTTTTACTCAATAGGCTCTGCTTTCTTCAAATCGACCATGGGATGAGTGCTTATGTGCTCAGCAACAGACCCAGACGTTAACCTAGTCAGGTTCTTCCCTACGGAAGTCCAATTCGATGGCTGTCCTTGGATGGCGAAAGACGGGCTACCTTTTTATCAAAAATAAAACCAACATTGTCATCTGGGAAGTTTTGTTGTCAGCGCTTAGTTTCTTAAAGCTACAGTGCTCTTGGTCTGCTATTGTCAATTCATTTGAGGGTCAAGAATCTGCCCCGGATTCCTGTCAGCTACCACAACGTTCAGTCAATCCAGCCCCTTGATGATTATGACCCCGTCTAGATTCAGGGATCAAAGTCGCTTCCTTACGGGTGTAGAGTCGGTTCTGGAAGGTGTGAATTGGTGAGGATACCAGTCCTTGACGGTGGCCCATCCAATTGAATCATCATGAATATGATCCAAGGAAGTGCATTGGCCGTCTCGACACATGGGATTCATTGCATGTGAATAACAGCGCATTTGCAAGCCGGGTGAATTTCAATGTTCTTGGTGATCCAGCCGAGCGACCGAACCACGATAGTGCTACTGGTTCAAGCCACGAGCAACCCCTTGTTTCTAGGTTACTTGTATGGCGGGGCTGGGCAAGAACGCATGACCATTGCACAAAGAAGAAGGTTGTTCAAATAAGGTACAGATAAGCCATCCTGGGCGCATGCATGACATTCACGACTGCCGAAGTTGAGGTGCCAATAAGTGCCACGATCCCCTAGCGGATTTTGAGGCTATCTCGTAGTGACCTACCAGATTTGTCTCCATGCCAGACTCAACAGCCGCGTAACTAGGACTGTTCGGCTTTTTGCAGTGTCTGGACACCTTCAATTCAAAACGAGTGATATTCCGCACGGGAATCTCTCCCCTTTAAGTTGATTGCAATTGTCCTCGCCGATCTTTGCTTGATGTACTCCAATATCACCCGCCTGCCTATTCCAGGGGACCCTTGCGACTGTACCTCCTCGGGTTGAACTCCGGTTTCGACTGCTGCATCATGTCACTTCATTCAATGTAACCTTTCAGGTGGAAGCTATCTCCAAAAATTTATTAGTCTTCCTTTACAACGCGAAGATTGACTGGCTTTAACACAAGTGTGAGAAGATGTCGTCCGAGAAATCCAATTTAACAAATCATGTCTGACCTACAACATTATTGATCTCCGTTATTAGAACTGGGCTCGGATTAATGGTTGGACCGGGAATTGTTCAAAGGCATAGGTCATGTTGAGGTTGATGGCACCCGACTAAGCGTGCTTCTGCACCAAGTAGCGTTTATCTCTATCTCTGAAGATTCCATACCAGGGTGAAGACAGATTATGGAGGTGCGGGATGCGAAGTGTGGTTATCTTGCTTCTTGCACTTATCCCCTGCTTCTGAATGGCATGCTGCTGGGCCCGCTATCAAGTGAACCAAGATTGGACAGAAACTGGTCATTCCCTTGGCCATGGCTGATCTTGTGGTGGGAACTTCCCAAATGTAAGAGGAACTGCCGATATATTGTGCAGATATCACCTCTTTCATCCTGTAGCAATTGTTTTTGTAAACAATCGATTTCCAATAGCTTCAATACTGCCACTCAAGGATGAGTGCTGCACATAGTCTCCAAATGTCTCGAGCATCGATGAGAGCCAAGACGCAGAATGCAAATGAGAGGACTGCTGTCTACTTCGCAGCATCTATCGCCGGTCTCTGTGTTATTCTTGCCGCTGCACACTTTATCGGTGGTTTGTTGATGAACTCCAACCCAAATGGCAGTGGAATGTTGGCAAGAAACCTCATCAAGAAAGCACGGTACTTTCATGTTCTTCATGTTTAGAACTATCTAATGGGATATCTAGGATTGTCCGAAGCGGACTTCTCCGCAAGGTGCCACTTTTTCCTAGTCTGGGCCATGCACTTGTCTTTACAGCCTACATTACCATCAACATCACTCTGCTTCTTCAATATCTTGACCTCAGTGTACGCAGGAACTGGGCCACAAGAATGGGATGGTAAGATGGTTTCGACTTTGCGTACCTTTCAGCTAACTCATATCATTGCAGGATCACGGCATGCAATATTGCTCTCATCACTTTCTTGGCTCTGAAAAATACCCCTCTGGCTTTCTTAACAGCATATTCCTACGAACGGTTGAATATCTTACATCAAGCCGCGGGCTACTGCACAGTCCTCTTCGCAATGCTCCATGCTGTTCTGTACATTACGACGAACACAAAACTAGGCTCACTCTCAGATTTGCTCGAGCCAGAGCAAATTATGGGCATTGTCGCTGGCTTCGCCATGCTGTTTATGTTGACGACAGCGCTAACACTCAGACGCATTCGATATGAGGCTTTCTACATTGTCCATATCGTTATGTTTATGCTTGTTATCATCGCCGTTGGTATGCATCGGCCAGAATTTCAGATGAAGGCAATCTACATTATCATCTTCTCAGCTTGTATCTGGGGATCTGACAGGTTACTTCGAGGTCTCAGAATGGTCGTGCATGCTTTCGGGAATTGCGTACATGCCTACCCCCTCCCACAAGGTGGCATTCGCATTGTCATGAGACGTACACCATGGCGGTCAGTCCCTGGCACTCATATCTTTCTCTGGATCCCCAAGGTTCGAGCGATGGAGACTCACCCTTTCACTATCCTGTCAACAAGCTCTCTCGAAGTTGTCATCTCTTCGCAAGATGGATTTACGAGAGACTTGTTCTCCCTTGCGTCTAAAAGGCCCGGTGATCTGCTTATAGCTTCTTGCGATGGCCCATATGGTACCCTTCCCGATTTCGCAAAGTTCAAACATGTTGTTCTTGTCGCTGGTGGTAGTGGGGCAACTTTCACTATTGGTGTCGCCCTCAATCTCATCCACAAGCTCCCTTCAAGCGGAGGGAAACCGTTGATTCATTTCATCTGGGTCATTCAGGACCACGGTAAGATCCCTAACAACTCATCCTAGACCACCCTAACAAATATTCTAGAAATGAAAAATTGGTTCGAGAAGGAGCTCGTTGAATTAAGCCTCTCTCCTCTGGTGAAGCTCACCATCTACGTAACACGAACCTTCAACGCGAGGACCCCAACAAGCGAGAGACAAATTCCCCATCAAGTAATGACTCAAGCATCAAACTTTGAAAAGTCTGGCGCTCATATCGCTGACCCAGAGAAATCTGCCCCAGGCAGTTGTTCCCCGACTGCTTCGGAATCGACTCTGCCTGTCATGCTGGGCCGTCCGGATATCAGTGCTACCATTCGGACTATTGTGGATGCAATTGATGAACATGAGAGGACAATCGTCTCTGCTTGTGGCCCTGAAAGCCTCATGAAGGAAACTCGTGGAGTTGTTGGAGACCTTGTGGCGAATTCTGGAAGGAGTGTCACCTTGCACTGCGAGCAGTTTGGTTGGTAGGTGCGACGTTGTGGTGACTTGAATTGGAGCTGAAGCTGTGCTTTGCTATGGTTTATGAAGCTCGTATTTTTGCAGTTTCGTACCTGGTGTTTTTGTTTTGTTTGAAGTCAAGGCCTATTTTGTGTTTTTATGGTATATTAAGTGGTCCCTTCAAGCAATATATGATGTCTTTGAGCTTGCAAGTCAGAATGCACTCCACATTTCCTTTTGCCTCTTTGGAATCTCTCCGGAGAAGTCTCGACACTCAATCTCAAATTCCCACCTCAAGTTGAATAGTTCGGATACCGCCCTAACACTGCAACTATTTATCAGCTTTTGTGTGTATGCCCAGTTAATGAACAAACCAAAGGCTAAAGGGGTCATTTCTTCATAGGTCATGGTCTTCGTCATTCCTTCGATGAACTCTCCATTGAATGCAGCGGAGAAGAACCGGGAGCAGTTGGTGAGGAAATCGACGTGGATGATGAAAGTCTTAGTGGAAAGAGCCTTGCCAACATGGATCTTTACGATCTTCTCGTGAGGAATTCTGGTGAGTGTTAGCAACAGTTCAATGGAATAACAAAGCCAAGGAATGAACCTCACGCTGGGTCACTCGTTATCAGTAGCAGGTGCAACATTATCTGCAGGCGCGGTTGAGATTTCGCCTTATATTCAGTCCAGAAATAGCGGTTGAATAAGAGATTTCGAATCTCTGGATGGAAGCGCTTGCTGGAGAACTGTGTAGCCAGTGAGTGTGAGTATTGACATCAGTTTAATAGCTTACTAGTCGACAAAGAATCGGACCCCCCAGCAAGCTTGTAGACACTGCTTTGAATCAAATGCTGAGTTCGAAACAAACTCAAGAGTTTTATACCTCTTTTACAAATTGAAACACCTGGGCCTTTCAGATCCTGCCAACATTCCAGGGCAAGAAACTTTCAACAAATTAGAATATGCTTTGAAACAGAAATCACTTACAGCTTTTGCGGTATCACCTGGACAGAGATCGTGATATGTAATATATATAGATGAGAGCGCAGGGAAAAGGGGGAGGAAGACAGCCATAGGAAATGCTCAAGGTGGAGAAAAATTGATGTGGCGGTGGACACATTTGACAAGAGGCATGACTGCCCTGTATCGTAAGAAGCTCCAGTACTTCAAGTATTCTCAAATTGATTGACTGGTGGGGGCTCCTCCACCAGATACCGGAAAGTAGAACGTTCGGGATGACCGTTTCGATAGGTATAGGACCTATGGGACCCGAGGCACGAAACTCATCCTACTTGATAGATAGAACTACAAATTGCAAAGAGCCTCTTGTTTCCTTCTTCGGATTCTGTCTCGTGCTTTGTGAACAATGACACCCCCTTTTCTCCGTCTCCGGCTCCTTCTCGCAAATTCGGAACGGATTTTTCAAGACCCTTGACAACAGACCCCTCTCACTTGCGAGGATCTGTTAACAAGCAGACAAAGATTTGTTATTATTCCGGAATGTTCCTCAAGATTTCCATAACTTCCATCCTGTCAAGACATCCTCTCCGAATCTGACTCGCATCTATTCTGAGTTGACCCCCTCTTCCATCTACAGTCATCCGCGAAGACAAAAGGAATCACAAACACGCACATCAACACCCCAGGAACCAACTCCCACAACAACACAATCACAGGAAGCGTATGGACTTTAACAGCAAAATGTGTGTTGAACAAGACGTATTTTGCGGCCGCTGCGGGGAGGCAATGACTACCATAGTCATGAGCGAGGAGCATCGTCCAAATGCAGGCCCAAATTCTTTCCGAAACTGCATCAAGTACGTTTTACTCTCACCGAAGTGGATCTCATATTGGAACTTCGAGTGAGTAAGGTCCGTATACCAGGCTTTTCAAATACTAAACGAAATAGCCACCACAGATATTGTGGTTCCAACGAGTTCGAAAAACGACCCTTCTAGAGCGACCAGCAAAGGAGCAGAGAGGAGGGCTTGGATCGAGCAGCGTTTGGGAGATCAAGGCGATTACTCTACATCGCCGCCGAGATACCATGACAACTGTCCTGCTAGCAAAGGGGGTTCCGAATGTCGCTTGGACTAATCAAGACCGATCCTTCCATGGCATTAGTCCGGTTCATCAACGAAAATGATCCGAGTCTTTGTGAATACAGCGATGGTGTATCCGAAGCTGATATCTTGGCTGGTTGGAGGGGAATGGTGCGAGGATCAGTACGGGAGAACTTCGATGAGTGTAACCTGCTGACAAGGCTATCAGATTTTCTTTTGGCTTCTGATCAACTTCCAGGGACAGACAGAGGGTTGCTGGATCTGAATATTTTTGTACTTTTTCTTTTCTGGGTATTTCGCTGGCATTTCCCTTTGATCTGCATTCGAGCGGGAGGCAGTTGCATTTGGGAACGAGGGAAAGGTTGTGACCCCACAAACTCTGCAAGCCTGGCCACATAGCTGTATCAATGCAGAAACTCGACCTCAGGCTTCATCTGAACATTTGAACTGATGATGCTGATTTGAACAGTGATGATGTATCGAAGCACACGATGAAGATGAAGTGAAGCTTGATGTAATGGTCACGTGTGCAACAAAAGAAAGCTCTGGTGGCTGTTTTTCTCGGTGACAGGGGGGTCTCATGCGGCCAGCTTTCAGCCAGATCGTGGGGTTTATAAGCTTCCAACTCTTCCCACTTCACTTCTCTTTCTCTACACGAATGTACAATAGCTTCTTCCGTTGAGGGATATCGAGGGGATTCTGCTCGGACTTAGGAACCTCTCCCGAGGCTACGACCTTGTGTTTCTCAAGCTCACATGCCTTCCGGAAGATAGTTATCGGTGATGCCACTGCGATGGCGAGGATTGATGGGTATGTCCTGCAGCACTCATTCGACAGCAGCGTACCAGTCACGATGGCTTCTACTCGCCCTTACGACAATCTGGCTGGCTACCGCCAATGCCATGACGCAGGTCCGCATTGCAGAGTTGCGACAAGAAACGGTTGCAATGTTCTATCACGGCTTCGATAATTACATGCGCGTCGCATTTCCGGAAGACGAGGCAAGTCGCCGCAGAGGGTGAAGCAGGACTTTACTGATAATTTCATAGCTGCGTCCTGTAACCTGTGTTCCCTTGACTCGAGACTCGCGCAACCCGCGGAATGTCGAACTCAATGATGTCCTCGGCAACTATTCTCTCACCTTGATTGATAGTCTTTCTACGCTCGCTATCCTCGCATCTGCTCCACTGGATACTGCTGCAACTGGGGCTAAAGCTCTTCAAGACTTTCAAAACGGGGTTGCTTCGTTGGTTCTACAATATGGGGATGGGACCAGCGGACCTTCCGGGAAAGGATTACGAGGGCGGGGCTTTGACGTCGACAGCAAGGTCCAAGTGTTCGAAACCGTAATAAGAGGGGTGGGTGGATTGCTGAGTGCGCATTTATTTGCCGCAGGGGAGTTGCCCATCACAGGATACACACCTCGCCGAGCAAAAGGTGCTACAAAGCACAAACTTCAGAAAGGTGAGATTCCGGGGATTGCATGGCCCAATGGATTTATATATAATGGACAACTATTACGACTTGCGTTGGATCTCGCTCAACGATTGCTCCCCGCATTCTATACTGCAACTGGTATGCCGTATCCAAGGGTCAATCTGCGTCATGGAATCCCGTTCTACCAGAACTCTCCCTTGAACAAGGATCCGGACTCGGATGAAAACGTTCAAGAAGGTGCACCAGAAATCACGGAGACTTGCAGTGCTGGAGCCGGAAGTCTGGTCTTGGAATTTACGGTTTTGAGTCGACTTACGGATGACCCGAGATTTGAACAACTAGCCAAACGAGCGTTTTGGGCAGTTTGGAATAGAAGAAGCTCTATTGGTCTTATTGGAGCTGGAGTTGATGCTGAAAATGGCGAGTGGATCGGGCCGTATGCTGGGATTGGTGCAGGCACTGACAGTTTCTTTGAATATGCCTTGAAGACGCATATCTTACTCTCTGGACACGACCAACCAAACCTGACGGTGCCTTTCAAGGAGCCTCACCAATCATGGCTGGATCCGAATGCCATTTACACGCCCTTGACGGAAGAACAGAACTCTCCCGAAGCCTTCTTGGCAGCCTGGCAGCAAGCACATGCAGCTGTCAAGCGACATCTGTATAGCGGCATTCATCATCCACATTACGTTAATGTTCACTTGGCTACTGGATCACCGCAAGCTTATTGGATCGACAGTCTTGGCGCATATTATCCTGGTTTGTTGACTTTAGCTGGAGAGGTGGAGGAAGCTATTGAGACAAATCTGCTGTATACAGCCCTATGGACGAGATATTCAGCACTCCCAGAACGATGGTCTGTCCGGGACGGTCATGTTGAAGGAGGCCTTGGATGGTGGCCTGGACGACCAGAATTCATTGAGTCGAATTACCATCTCTATCGAGCGACTCGAGATCCTTGGTATCTTCACGTGGGTGAGATGGTATTAGAAGACATCAAACGCAGATGCTGGACTCCTTGCGGTTGGTCAGGGCTTCAAGATGTTCGCACGGGCGAGATGAGCGATCGAATGGAAAGTTTCTTTCTGGGGGAGACAGCGAAATACTTGTACCTCTTACTGGACCCGGACCATCCGCTGAACTCACTCGACGCTGCGTATGTCTTCACCACCGAAGGACATCCTCTTATCATCCCTAAAGAAAAGACAAATCTAGTCATCAAGCGAAAGCGATCTGCTAGCAAAGAACTCCAACCTCATACTGGCGAGGAACCGCGAGACACTTGCCCAGTTCCTCCTCCACCAATTCCATTCACAATCTCTGCAACCGCAGCTAGGCCTGATATATTCCATGCAGCAAGCTTGATAGGCCTGCATCTCATTCAAAATCATCACGTAATAGAAGCAGAACCGGCCAAATTGACGGGGAGGACGGCCAACACGAAATCTCAACCTGATATAGTCACAAATCATACCTACTATCCCTGGACACTGCCACAATCACTCATGCCAGTAAATGGGACCTGCGCCCGTCTTCCAATGAAACATACCTTTAGCATCGAATTTCCCGTCAGCACACCGTTACAGACTCCCCAGGGCGTTCAATCCAACTTTATCGTGTTCGGTCCACAAGGGCTTGTTCGACTGAACGAAGGTATTCTTGTCAAAAGCCTATCCGGATTGAAGGTGGGCATGGTGTTTGAATCGCCGTCTCCGTTTAGAACACTTGATGGCCCGCTCATGGAGTCCTGGCGCGTCTGGAATATCGCCAACATGGCTCTGGGCCGAGACGAGCAAATCTTCATCCCCAGAGATGTGATCGGCGAAATGACCGACCCTTCCTTTACTCGAGTTCGGGACTCCGTGATGTTTGACATTGTCCTTCAACTGGAGAGCCCCATCGGCACCAATTCAAGCGCTCCTGGCAGCGTTGAAGAATTCTACGACTCGTCCTCCGACTCTAAACAAGATATATTAGAGGACTCCAGTACTGACCTTGTCTTCGAGGAACAAATCAGCTCCGCTGGGCTCGCAGCCGAATACAGAACCATGCTCTCATCCCTCCTCCATCACGTAACATCCGCTCTCCGTGATCCAGCCGCAACGCTCCTCCCGCAACAACCCGAGACACCACAGACCTACCCCTTCATCACCCTCCCCGCCATCGCCTCCACAGGTATGGGCGCCGCACCCATAATCGACGTCCCAGACGCCCCAGATCCAAGCCAACCGAGGTCAGAAAGCCTCATATGGTCAAACATCTATTTCGCCGGTGACGGCTGCCGCACCAAACTCCCCGACGACGCAGCGAAGAAGCACGAAATAATAGTCATGCGACGTGGAGGCTGTACATTCTCGGAGAAGCTGTCTAATATTCCATCTTTCACGCCCACCACTCGATCGCTGAAACTGGTGATCCTCATCTCGGGCGTCACCGATGAGAATGATCAATGGCAAGAGGAAGGGTGGCCTGCGGGAAGTGGGTCTTCTTTGTTCAGGCCCTTATTGGATAAGGTGCAAGTCACCCCTAGCGGGCTAGTGCGACACCACCAGATTTGCATGGTGATGGTTGGAGGCGGAGATGAACTTGAGGAGCTGTTTCGAAAGACTAGGAGTATAGGGCTGAGGAGAAGATACCATATTGAGAGTCAGGGGCTGGTGGTGGGGAATATCATTGTGGTGTGAGATGGTGACAATAGCGAACGATTAGACGAGTATAAATGTGACAAAAGAGCATTTGGATGGGAGCATGCGTTATGGCGTTTGGGACGGGAGGGCACAGTTTGTTGTAGATACCATACTATCATAGGAAATACCATAGGGATTGGAAATATATAACTCACAAAGTGCTTCCGATTGAGAGATAATTGCGCGTTCGTAGTAGAGTGTAATGTAACCTCCAGAGTGAAGATCGTTCGTAAATTGCATGCGAATCATCCACGCTCCAACCAAAGCAGGCCAAAGCCAATTCTTATAAACACCATTTCTCCTTTCCTATAAACCAGTTCCAATGCTCCCGCAATTCCGCATCCAACCCCAGTCAAACCCGCTCGTATGTCGAGTTCCACATCCGTAGATGAACGAATGCAAATTACCACCAACTCCCCACCCCCCCAAGAGTTGGGCCAACCCTATCAGGCTGGTTATCAACCTCCATCTGAAAGTCCTTTACAAGATCATCCCACCCCTCCCAATTCACATCTCCATCCAGGGCATTCATATCTAGATCTAACAACGCATTGTTGTCCATAAGCCAAGGCGTTTGTTGAATTCCCTGCTGCTGCTGCTGCTGCTGCTGCTGTTGAAGCTGCAATTGGATCTGATCAGGGGCCAGCATACCCATGCCTACCACCTGTGGCTGCATCATGGAGGAATCATCCACGTACATACCAGTATTGGCATCAGGTGCTTCTGAAGAGGGGGCCTGGGCACCGGGATTACTGGGCCCTCGGTCCATAGTTGTGTTTGTAATGTGAGGCAGAAGGCGATCTTGGGCGATGGTTCTGTTGCAGCCTATAGAGGAATACGCTGTCGCTTCAGGACGCATGTACTTCTGATCGATTCCAAGGTCTAGCGTCGAGTTGCCATTTGTTGCTGCTGTGCGCATGTTCTCTTCGCGCTTGCGGCGGGCTTTGGCGAGCAGCTTGCGCATGGGTTGCCAGAGCATGCCAGACTTGGTGTGTGTTATCGCGCCGTCCCAAGTGCTGAAGACGACGTCGACGGCGCGCCATGCGCGCTCGACGATGGCGGAGTTGGGCCGTTGGCAGAGTTCACCGAGGATATAGGCTATGGCATGCCATTGTATATCTACCAACGAATTAGCAATGTATTTCTTTAGGGAGGAGAGAGCTGGGAGCGAGTCGGGAGCGAGACGGAAGCATGAAACATCCTCTTGACCAGTGAGGTAAGGAGCTAGGGATATAGGACAAAGAAATAGTTTGGTTACATGTGTGGAAGAGCCAGCCCCATTGCTTTGTGCTTGCTTCTGATTCGAGGATACGGGAATATTCGATGATTTCAATAGACGCCATGAAGAGGCGGTCTTTGATATCTCGTGAGAGACTATTTGGTTTGCCGGGCTGTGTCAATGGGTGATAGATTATTAAAGACATCTTCGCAAGGATGAGTCGTGCAACCGTGGCCGCAACCCAGTATAACGGTCCAGCATCTTCGCAGTATCGGAGATAGGTTTTCTCTAAATGTCTGGCACAATCTCTGATCATCTCTTCCTTTTCTTCAAGCGATAATGGCTGCTTTCCTGCAATTTTCCATGGCGTCTCGCCTGGTGGGGTATAGGTCAACTTCCGAGTCAGGTTGCAAATCTCATAACGAATCAAGCAGAAAGTCATCTCAGAGACTCCTTCTCGAGGAACAGGGGGTTCTGTGGCGTTGGGATCGAGGTCATTGTCGTTGATTGACAGTGGAAATTTAGTATCGAAGGAGTAGTCAAGAATTGAAGGGTCTGAGCCATGATCCTCGGACGCTCGTGTGTCGAGTATACACAATTGCCAAAACAGACGTCGGCGCATTTCAGTGTCGAACGGGGAAAGTCCAAATACAGATCCGTCCCTGTGAAGACCCAGAGACTGAGAAATCCTCAAAGTAAGCCCGGTCAATGACCAGACAAAGCGTGTATCGTCGTGTCTTCGAACGCAGACCAAGAATAACACGAGAGCTTGAACTGTGACGATTTCGTTTGTGTTCAAGAAGCTTGCTTTGGCCAAAGCTTGCTCGACCCCGAATCTATACCGCTTGAGAAGATGTTCTTTTTCAATCCCAAAGTTGGTTTGAACCTAAAAAGTGTCAACAGGAAGCTCCAACGCAGAACCGCTTTAAAGCTTACCTCACTAGCATTCATAGATGTTATTGTAGCAAAATAAATTGCAAACATTAAAGCCTCGGTACTCCTGCTGAGACTATCCAGATTATTTTGAACCTCTTTGATGACCTTGCTCATGGTCGGTGTGTGCAGTAATTTGACGAGCGGTTGAACATTTTCCAGAAATGTTTGCCAATAGAAGGGTATTTGCGAAGGCAATGGATGCAGAGGTTTTAGATCCACATCACTGCTGCTGTATCCCATGATGAAACTCTGGTGATTTGGCTCAGTGACCGCATCAGAAGGAGGAATGGGTGTGTCCGAGTCCGAATCGAATTCCTGATCATCCAGCATCTCACGAATCTCTTCGACCTCATCGTTTATCGATGCCCAGAATGGAGATGCCACATAACGACTCTTCCCCTCCTCCAAAACTAACCGCCCGGCTCTATTGGGTTCATGCGCGCTGAAGGCTGTCTTCGGTGGGCCATCCCCAACTCTGAATGCTCTTGTGATCCAAGCTCGCCTGTTTCCACTTCCTTCGTCCATGCCAACAACTCGCACCGTGCCTTTGCCGCTTGTATCGGTCGATGGATCCCCATCTCTTTGTGAGGATGAGTTGTCGCTGGATGGGGAATGTTTGATGGCTTCGATTTCGACTTGTCCACTCAGCTCTTCCACCACGCCTTCCAGCCTCCGCAGCCTCTTCAATAGCTCAGCCTCGCGTTCGCTAACCACCTTACCACCAGTTCGAGGTCTTCGGGGAGCGCGACCTGGTGCTGGGAACACACATTGCTGGCCAGCTTTCGAGCAATTCGAGCAAGGAAATTGCTTGTCACACTTCACTTTGCGCCGCCTGCAAGTAACGCAGCTCCTTGCATTCAGGCCATGGGGAGCCGACGCCTTCCGCTCTATGGGACTCTGGTTTGGTGAAGAGTGTGCTGTGTCCGTCGAGGCTGAGGCTGGGGCTGCTGCTGCCTGCGGGGCAGGTGGCCTTTCTGTCGCGAACATTGTGCTTGATACCTCGTGGGTTCACTTCTCTGTCATGGAGATGCGTCTCGATTTGGTGGTGTTTGGGTAAGACCACAGGAAGAAGGGTAGGAGAACTTCTGCCTCCAGGCCTAAGATAACGAATTCGGCATTAAATTAAGCCTTGTTGGTGCTGGAGGCATTTATGTCTATGGAGCGGGTTTATCTACAAGGATATGCACGTCTGGCGCCAACCGCCATCAACTTTCTTGGTTACTAATCAATGACCACCATCTGCCTCGCCCTCGCGTCGTAGTGGTTCTACATCCACTATCGCGGCTCACTTCCTATAAAATCAAGTCATTCCACGTCTTGATGATCTCCTGATCTCCAATTACCCCGACGCCCAGCCCTTCTCTTTCTTTGATGCTTCACCCAAATCCAAAGCAGAACCGCAAAAACCGCATGGGCTTTTTTATCTCCGGCCCGTCGGTGATTTCAAATTGTGCAGGTAAGCAGCCGGGATCACAAGGCTTTGGACCTGTCACAGAATGGCCCAGCCGTACCACCAGCAACCACTCAGAGTCACTCTTCACAAGGCTGCGTTCGAGTGAGTCATGGCCAAAAGAGGAGTCGTCGGTAAAAAAGGGGGTCGGGTATCGGGGGCCGAAAGAGAATAGGTAACATCAGGTGCAGGCTTCAAGCGAACCCCTGTATGTTGTAGCTACAAGTTTGTTGTGGCCAGCAGTAGAAAACTCGGATTATCGACTCCTGAGACTCGGAAATACCCTTTCTTGGAAGTAAACGCCCATCGAGCAAACTCTTCGAAGCTCAGATATCAGATTTAAAGTTCTCTTGTGCCAAGCGTTCCAATCCTTATATCCAATCAATGCACCTCGATCGCGTCCAAAAGAGAATCATGTGTGATTTCCATGCAGCCTCGTGGAACACCAACTGTGACCCCGCAGCATTGCGGCGCGGAGCATTGACACGCTGGACGAGGCTTCCAACCCCAACAATTCGACTTCATTCTTCTTTCCCTCCCTCACATTTGTTAGAACTGCTACCTTGAGGACACAAATATGATACCTCATTGCCGTCCCTGACTCAATCAAGAACATCGGCAGGGCTCTCCATAACCAAGATAGCGCCTCAGCTGGGTGCCAGCGTCTCATTCAGAACCTCCAAGCTCTCCGGTTGACCTTTCAATGTGTGGAAGCTCTTGAGAACAATGGTGTAAACCAGAGCTATCCCGGCTGCACTCGGATATCAACATGGAGATTGAGAAGATGAACTTGCCAACGGCGACCGGTGTTGAACACTTGATGTGAGTCCTAATTTGAATTACTCTTGTTTGTGATACTTTCTAAATTTAACAAGCAGAAGCTCAATATCTAGACTTGACACTCATCCTGAGAGCAGAGACAGCAACTCTTGCCCTGCAAAACAAGTCTGCCAAACTAAGATGGGGCACGAAATCTCCGTTTCATCGAAGACATCGCTGTCGTTCTTCTTGGACTTCAGCCAGTCGATTTCGGTACAATTGACCGGGGACGTCTCATTTTGGCAAGTTGCTTCGGTAGCTTACCTCTTGCTATCCTGGAAGCGAAGATGGCTCGCAAAACGCAAAATACCCCTGAAACCACTGGACAACGATAAGTTGACACCTAAAGAGGAGGCACAGATGCTCGAAGTATTTGATGCCTATCCAACAGCTTACTCCTACCGCAAGTGCGCAATAGCTGGCAAAGGCTCCTGCTCTAAGGTGTATCGAGCGATGAAAGTAAACGCCTCTCCTCCTCTCTTTCATCAGCGTGCGAATGAGTATTTTGCATTGAAGGAAATGGTATTTTCAGAATCGAAGCCGTACAACAGAAGGACACTCATTAAGGAGGTCAAAGTGATGAAGACGTTGAATCACGAAAATTGCATCAGATTCCACGAAGCCGTCTGGGAGGCTGGATATTATAAAGCTTGGATTGTGATGGAATATGCTAATTGCGGGGACCTGACGGACTTGATTGACCGTGTTACGTTGAGAGAAGACCACATGGCCGCGTTCTGCAAGGAGGTGAGTGCCCCAGGGCCAATCTGTCTAGGAAGACGATTATACCACTTCAAAATAGATCATTAACAATAGCAGGTTGCTCAAGGACTCGAGTATCTCCACAGCAAGAACGTCGTGTATAGGGATGTGAAGAGTGATAACATCCTCCTCTTCAGTAACGGGGCTGTTAAAATCGGTGGGTCTGCCCTCTTTCCACTCGGATATTTGAAACTAAGCTAACATTTCGCAGCTGATTTTGGATTCTGCCAGGAGGACAGAGAGGAGTTCAAGACGATGATCGGCACACCATACTGGATGGCTCCTGAGGTTTGCAAAGGCCAAACCTACAACTTCAAAGTCGATGTCTGGGCTCTCGGGATCATGACCATGGAGATGATGGAAGGCGAGCCCCCACTCTTGAGCGAAGAGCCGCTCGAAGCTCTGAAAATAATCGCAAGGCGAGGCACGCCAGCTCTCAAACAACCTGACAAGTGGAGTAAGGAGCTGAAGTCATTTCTGTCCTTTTGTCTGACTGACTCGGTGCCTTGTCGAGCATCCATGAAGGAAGTTTTGGACCACGATTTCTTAGAGAGAAGATGCTCGAGATTGGAGCTGAGCACCATCATTCTAGAAGGGAAAAGGGTCGCTGATCTCCGCCCAGTGGAAACCTTCGAAGGATTCGAGGAAGTACACTGAACTTCCACATGCTTTCATATATTGTACGAGGAACGGTCATTCAATGAAAAGTTAAAGACACACTCCGCTCACTTCAGGCTCAATCGCCCGCCCCCATTCATCCGCAGTCGAGAAATAAATCCATATCTCATCTCACCCAGTCACGTCCCCGCCATCCATCCCCAGATTTCGGCTCGATGGGAAAGCACCCGAAACAGCCACGCCCGGCTCTCAAACCCGCCCACGGCTAAACACAAAGCTTGCCTCTCCTTCCCTAACATCTCCCACCAACCGCTCCCCCTCCTTTTAATTACCTTCTACACATCTCCAAATCATTTATCAAAAACGCCCAGTGATCTGACATTATTGTATCTTGGGACTTCATATCAGAAGTCCAATAAGCCGAGGATGAGTTAAAAGGTATTTCTCTTCCCGCTCCCTATTTTTGAACAGCATGTGTTTTGTTCCCTTTCCATTCTTGGTACTGTAGCACAGACCTTTCGAAACGACATTCGTTCCGTTCTGTTATTGTCGTGATGAAGAAAGGAAGATAAAGATCTTTCCTGTGAACTTCTGGTTAGATATGTTGTTTTTTCGGCAAGGATGTGAGGATGCTGCTTGGTTTGTCCCCCTCCCCCTCATGTTAATCGAGCAGGTATTTTCTCCGCTGGAACGCACCAAGTAAAACCGCGCAATTCCAACACGTGAGATTGGATCACAAGTCATTGCTGAACTCACGTGCTAAGGGAAGAAGTTCTCAATACAAATGGTTGTCCCACCCCTCCAAAAAGTAGGTGTCTATTATCTCTGGCCTGGACTATAAGATACGGAAAATACGGGCGTGTATCAGGAGGCTCTAGATGGGAGGAAGGGCGCGTGGTGGATTGCGCTAGGGTGGTGCTGTAGGTTACTTTTCCCGCCCTCTCTCCATCCACTTGCTTATGAGATTTTCTATCATCAGTAATCCAAACCTACCCTGGAGTGATGGCTTTCAAGCAAAAAAAATGGAAATACAGTCAATATCACCATGTCGAGAGACGCAACAGGTCCGAACTGGTCGTCGTCGATGAGCGTGGGCTCAAGCAAAGTCAAAGATTCGTTTCCGATTGCGTAAGAATTTTAATCAGGTCTTGCCTGGCCAATGATCACGTGGCACTTGCAGGGATATGTAAGCAAAAGCTCTCCCTTGGTGCTTCTGGAGCTTTCGAGCCACTTAAATCCGAGATGCGTCGACATCATCGCCTCCTCCAAAGGATAAAACCTCAGTCCGTGTCGACAACCATCATTGATTGATACCACCAAATATCGTCTCAATATGGCTTTTTCGATGCGCCAGCCGTTCAGGCTCACCTCTGCTCTGATGGGAGCTTCAAAGACAGCGTTCAGGTCCCCTGCGATCCGATCATTCCACAGCAAACCCGCCACCAACTTCTTTACTTCACGGACCACCACACCCATTAACGCTCTCGCGAAAGCTCGCAATGCCTTCCGACAGTCAAGAAACTATCAGCAACCTGCTGCGGCAGCTCCAAGCGGTGGAAATTTGGTTCAAAAGCTTGTCGTTGGAGGGGCATTGTTGTAAGTCTTACGTCGATTCGGATTTGCTTGAGGAAGTAACCGTACTAATTCGATTACAGTGGAGGAACCCTTGTCGCAATAAATCTAGTCTTCAACCGGGAAACTCGAGAAGATGGAGGAATGCCACCATATGAGCGGGCCTACCTGAACGACACTTTCATGCACACTGGTCTGGGAATTGGTATCATCGGACTTTCTGCTCGAACTATGTTTCAAAGCGGGTTCATGTATCGAATGATGGCGACAAACCCATGGATTGTAATGATCGGTGGTCTTGGATTGAGTATTGGTACAATGATGGCAACTAGAGCTACGAGCCTGGACAACTACGTTCAGAAATACGCTTTCTGGGGAGCTTTCAACGCCACCCAGGGCGCCCTCCTTGCGCCTCTCCTCTTCATGGCTCCTCCCGCCCTCATCGCACGCGCCGGTCTCTACACGTTGGCAATGATGGGTTCCATCTCCTTTGTTGGGGCTACTGCTAAGCAAGAGAAATACCTTTACCTCGGCGGGCCTCTGCTTGCAGGAGTTGCACTCGTCGCTGTCTCTGGATTCGCTCCACTTGTCCTTCCCGCCACCGCTGTACGAACACTAGCTGTTACCGAGAATATCTGGCTTTGGGGAGGTTTGGCAGTCTTCGGAGGCTTCACTCTTTATGATGTCCAGAAGGTGCTCATGCATGCTCGGTTGGCTGAGCGAGGCATTATTCAGAAGGACGCAGTGAACGAGAGTATTAGCTTGGAGTTGGACTTCCTGAACATCTTCATCCGGATGGTTCAAATCTTGATGATGCAGCAAGGTCGGAGGAAGTAGAGGAGTGGAATGAGAATTGTGAGAATGCATACATTTGGTAGTTCCGGAGCAATGGGGATGGGTCTGTTTTATTAAAGAAGACGTGGAAAGTCTCCTCTCTTTTGTAATGAGAAACCACGGTCAAGCAATGACCTGAATTGCAAATATGAACATCGAAAGACCATCTTCTGGCCAAAATGTGACCCAAGAAAAACAAGGCTGCAATTAATTTCAATACCATTTACACTCTAAGTCATCTCATCATCACCATAATCATTTCCTCGCCGCCCTCACCACCCTCACGCCTCTTCTAATCTAGCGGTGGAAAACTCCTCAAAAAGTGACTTGGACATTCATACCCCCCCGGATTGTTATCCAAATACTTCTGATGATAATCCTCTGCATCCCACCACTCACCCGCCGGCAAGATCTCCGTAACAATCTTCCCCTTCCACCATTTCTCATTCGCCTTCTCCGTCACCTCCCTTGCAATTGTCTCTTGCTCCGCATTATGATAGAAGATCCCTGACCTATACTGTGATCCCGTATCTGGGCCTTGGCGGTTGGACGTTGTGGGGTCGTGCATCTTGTAGAAGTATTCGAGGAGTTGGCGGTAGGTTACTTGTGCGGGGTCGAAGGTTACTTGGAGGGCTTCGGCATCTATTTCACATTAGCAATCAGTTCCCATATTTCTATTGATTTTTATGAATGGAAGGGGAACCATACGGCCAGTGCGTCCCGAGCACACGGCGCGATAACTCGGACTATCAGTATTACCTCCAATATATCCTACTCTCGCATCATATAATCCCTTCCCATTGAACTCCTTGCGATACATGTGCTCGACGCCCCAGAAACATCCTGCGGCGATGGTAGCTTTCTGAGCGCCTTCTGGAGAGGCGATTGAGGATTCGGGGTTTAGACCGAGTCGGGTGGTGGTTGTGAAGGGGCGTGTGAGCCGGGAGATGAAGCTGGGCATTGTGAAGGCCATGAGGAAGACGAGGATGGCGAGGGAGAGAGTGCGTAGTTTGAAGAATGGCAAGTTGAGTGGTTGATCCGTTGTGTTAGTGAGGTTGAAGAGTTGACTTGGAAGAAGCGTGCGATTTATAGCTTGATGAAGCAGCAATTGAAGCTTGTAGAGGGAAGAAGGCTGTGTTTGTAGCTCTCACATCTAGGTCGTCATGGAGGGTCCACCAGGTCTGACAAATGGGAGGACAGGGATGCTTCAGCCACAGTCGATGATTCCAAAGAGTGAGATTCCAACACAATATTCCAAATACTTGTTTTCATGCTCTGGAAACTTCCTTATCATGGATTTGGATGACGTTTCGAATTGATTCTGCCCACCTATTGTTGAAGAGTAATGAGCAGTGTCAAAAACATCTAAAACATAAGAAAGCAACGTCGGCGGAAGTGGCGAATTGCGGTTTATCACGTGATTTTCAACTTCTTCTCATGGCAACTTGGTATTCTGGGGGCGCAAGGTTTGCGAGGAATCACGGTATATCCCTGAGTTAATCTGTTAGCCTTGCTTGGCAATGGCAGTCTCATTTCATTCTTAAATTCTCTTTGATCCTCACCCCTTTCATACTCGCTTAATCATGCTTCCGAAAGGGGTCGAAGTAAACAAAGGCTCAGAGTGCTTTCAAAATTATTTACTTCAGCACAAGTATTTCAAATGTTTCTCCTCTAATTGCTCCTTAAAACTTGATATTACCTATGTACTATAATATACATGAATCTTTTCCAAGCGAACTGACCGTGCAAGTTCTCGCACAGGGCTGCTATTTCGTTCTCTTGTCTGGTTTCTTTTGTCTCATACTGGCTTGCATGCTCTCTCCAAAACCCCTTTTAACTTTATCTCACGTTCTCGAAAAGCAACTCAGATATTTCTACCTTATTTAAAAACTGGATTTAGTGCCCGGGTATGCAAGCGAGTCATTGTGTTTAGTGCGAAATGCACGTGGACTTTGCGTTCGGATCTTAGAACGACAGTCATTAGTCAGATACCTCGTGAAAGAAAGCAGTGTAAGTAATGCAATCTCTATTAGTCATGTGCTCAGAGTTTTCCTTGCAATTATTGGAGGAAATCCGTTTTAAGGAACGATTCTCTGAATCCCCTTTTAAATAATTATTAGTTGAGCCGTCCTTTAGGCAACGATTAGCTAAAGCCTCCTTTAGGATTGGTTCGCCGACCCCTCTTTAAGGTAGTCATTGGCTGAACACTCAATGTTCCCACTATCACGGAATTTTCCTGCGGAGGTTAGAAACTCGCCCATCAATGACACTCGAGGGGACATTCAATAATAAAGTCCCCTCTAGCAAACCTTTCTTTTCGAAATATATTAATTTCCTCCAAAGCTCTGCAATTCAAAGTTGACCGTATTTCCATGTGACGCCAGTTAAGACCTATAATCATTCCTGCATTTCCATAGATTCTGTGAATCGGGGCAAGTTGGGGGAATAGACAAGTACTTGAGCCAGGAGTCGGGACAATACTGCGTATGGTCTCAAAGTAGCTCAGAACATAGAGCACAGTAACAAGTGAAGCACATCTACGTATGAGTAATCTAAGAAGTCCACCAGTTCAAAACACCAACAACAATAACGCGAGATTAAAGGTGAAGGTGGGATTGGTGACGTTGGATGGCTAATTAGATAACACTCGAATGGTTCCCGCATTTACCCTCTTCTTCCATGTGGCACTGTTGACTTGGTGAGCCCCACCGTTCTTGTCTTCTCCGCTTGAGCCCCTTACTCTCACCTACAACTTATTTTCCTGAGGGGCTTCGAGCTTTCTGGGTAGTCGGAATCCAACTTTTCGATTCTTTTTAGTTTTTATTTCTTAATCTGCGTTATTATTCGTGTCTCATGTGGTACGTTCTTACAGCAAGGTACCCCCACAGGGGAAGTTGAACATAACCCAACTAAATGATGGTGCCAGAAACGATACATTCATAAAAGCTATTTGCTTTTGTTTAATAACAAAGGCTCGCACCAGACTGAAGGTGAACGCAATCGATCTCAATGTTCGTACCAGAATTGGTACATTCATAAAGTGAAGTGCTCATGTACATGACAACAAAAGTTCAATCAGATGGAAGCTAAAGGCATCCCAACACACCCATTCGACACCAACACCTGCAATAAATCAAATCTTAATTGCTCCTATTCGGCATCAACCACTTCAAACAATCAAGAATGGATACCCCCATTCCGTTTCCTCGATCAGCCTCGAGAGGTCCGAGACATGGTCTACAACTCCTCTTTGTCATGCCCTCGGGAATCTCTCCAGACTGTCAGTCCCACGGCCGAACAACAGCGACTCATTAACGGTGGTGCCACTGAGCTACCTAACACTATCACCAACATCCCACAGTGAAGCAACATTCAGCACCGCATCCACCACCGCGCTGGAATCGTTGAGACTGTCAACATCCAAGATATTCTCACCAGAGTCTTCATCGAAATCAACCTCTAGTACACGAACAAGCAAATCCACGCCGAAGGCACCGAAATTCTTTATGGGCACAACAAATTTGTCTTCAATAGCGCAATGGCCGAGCTCAAACAGATGAACATTGCGCCAAAGGAGAGCAGCAAGTAAAAGAGACCGACCCCCTCGACGACCCCTTGTGCAAGTTCTTCAACACCACAGGTCGCCGCAATGCCTCCCTAATCACCTCCATCAAATTAGAAGGGGAATTCAAGACAACAAGAAAGCCCACGCAACACGGGCCAACAATCGTGAAGTGCCTCAGCTTTGCCAAATCCTTCCTCACTACACGCACATTTCTCATCCGCAACGTCTGCACCAAGGTCCGAATGCTGCATGTGAACACCAATGAGTCCTCAGGCTACAGACAGTTTAGTAATCCCAAGTCCAAAACTAGTTTAACCTGACCCGATGGCCCCGCTCAGCAACGGAGGAAAGTCGGCCGAGGAGAGGGTAGCAGATAAGTGAAAAATGTCGTTAATGAGCTTCCTACCTTACAGCACTTGGAATTAGGAGACTTCTGTCCTACTTGGGATAAGAACGACAATTACTGGCTTCCCGATGTATGGGGAAAGGCTTTGCAATATGTTCAGATTATTGAGGAACATTATCACAGCGAGTGATGGAGGAAGACAAGACTGCAATGCCTAATCTGAAGAAAAACAGCGGTGGAGGGGGTCACAGAAGTCGAAACGAAGGCGAAGGCTCTTCCAAGAAGAAGAACAAGCGTGGTGGAAGAGGAAAATTTTGAACAAGGCGAGTCATGATAGTGCCGATTCCCAAGGCAGAGTTGCGCTGTTTACCACACTCATGGCCTTCTGGAGGGCCTTTCATTTTCATCGTTCGCGGAAGATAGAGCTTGATTTTCGACGAAGTCTACACATATCCAGAGAGCGTTGATTAGGCTGGAGACTTCCAGCACAGTGCTTGAATTTCAAGAAATCAGTAGATAGACATTGCATAAACTTTAGATATATCGTTGGACACAATCCAGATTTCGAGGCTAGTTTGTAAAGTCTTTTGATTCGAAACAATAATACAGTACAGTCCTCCCACTATGAAATCTCTTGCCAGCCAAACGCCTAACAGAAGACGCCGAACTGAGACTCTGTAAAGGAGAAGAAAGATGTAAGAAAGTCATTATCATCATGCAGCGCTCCAATGCAATGCTCTCACAAGAACAATACACGAATTACGAATAATCATACACCCAATAGTAGCAACAGTCTCCAAGCATTATTAACGCCAACTGCCCTTGCCCATCAAACCAACAACACTCTCTCGTGCCTTGGGTGTACTGCCAATGGTTCCAGTAAGACGGATAGCTCCGCTCGACATGCTGCCACTGACCTGTCTGCCCTCGCCAATGGTGGTGCGACGATTGCTTTTCATGACAGGGGCGGTCCGAGGACTGAGAACGCTGGCTTGGAATGAAGTGTCTTTCTCGCTCTTGACCATTCTTCGAGCATGGCTAGCTGTAAAAAGATTGTTTTCATTTGGAGGAGATCCTGCCATCGTCGCTGCAGTTGGGCTTCTGGCACGTCGGTGGGTTCTGGTTGCGGAGTCATGTACGTTTGATGCTCGAGAAACAGACCCAGAGCGCTTCAAGGCCATGTTAATCCTGACGCTGTCTGACCGGTCAGCTTGCCAGCTGTTTTCACCTTCCGAAGAAGAATTGTTGCCGCTATCAGTGGGAGTAATGTCATTTGCCACGGCTTGCATAATTTGTAACGAGGACCGATTTCCCGCGTTGCTGGCATCGATGGTACGGAGAGGGGATTGATCAGTATCGGAGGAAGAGAGATTGGTAATTGTTGGTGGAGGCGGTGAACCCTCAGACCTCTTCGAGAGGAAGCCAGCCTGGAAGCGATTCACTTTGGGCTTGATATCGATCGACGGCTCTGGGGCGGCTGGAATTGGCGAAGACCCGATAGAGTCGTTGGAGACATCACCAGCAAGGTAGGAAGGTAGCACTGGTAGCACGACGCTTTGCTCGACGGACGAAACTTCTGGTGTGGAAAGCTGCTTCTGAGGAGTTTTCTCGAATTCTGCCAAAGCTCCAGACTCGGTATCATCCCGCCACCTCACACTTCTCTTGGATGGAGATTTCTTCTTCGGCGTGAATGATATTCCTTTCTTGCCCACTACTGCCTTTCGTCGTCTTGGCGATGATTTCATTGGCGAAGCGAATACTTGAGGCGCTGCCGCTGCTAAAGATGGCATAACCGGAACTGGGTGAGATGCTGAGTCCGTGAAGTTTGGCTGCTTCTTTCGTTTTGGTGTCCCACGTTTCGTCGGAGGGAACGCGTCGACGATGTTCAGCGAGCCGTCCGGCTTGACAATTTGAGATGCTGCTGTAGAGCAAGTCTGAAGCAAGCGTGTGAGAACCTTCTTTGCGTGCTGGATCGCATCATGCTCGCTCATACTGAGAATGTCGTTGAGAGAAGAAATTATGTCGAATTGGGCAGATAGCAGCACTTGCATAAGACCCGCATTGCCACCTTTCTCCTGCTCCATGACCTCTCGTAATGCTTCTCGGCCTGCATTGGCTTTCAACAGCTCTGCTTCCCTAGTTAAACTTGCAACCTCTAATCCATCCGCTGATCCGTCGACCTCGGTGAGTGAACGGATACTGTTCTGCAGCGCTGAGTCAATCGCGCGCTCCCAGTTAATCTTATCCAGTCTTTGATGGTAATGTTGTCTGCTGTTCTCAAGCTCCAGCAAAATTCCTTGAGCTGTCTTACGCATTGCTGTGAGACTGGGTGGCATGTCATCTTCATCTCGGGAATCGCAGATTCCGTCGAAGGCTGCGATCCATGCAGATAGAAGGGCGATCCGGCGTTCAATTTGCCGAAGCTTCTTCATGTTGTTGACCTTTTCTTGTCTCTCAGCAGCGGAATTCTCGAACGCTGCTCGAATCCGCGTAACTCCATCCCTTGCAATGCCATCTCGCTTTTCAGTCAGTTTCTTGAACTTGATGAATGCAACACCCTCTGCATCCTTTTGTTGAGCTTTGAGCTCATTGATCAAGGCCATCTGCTCATCAATCTTGACTAAGAAGTCCTTGACGTGTCTATTGACGTTGTATACATTTCTAGTAACCTTGGTTTGAATGTTCTTCGCTCGATTCGCATATCGTAGAGTGTTTTGCGTCTCGTCGAAATGCGCACTCGAAGGACTAACACAGACAATCATTACTGTCTTGCAATTACCACCCAGAGAGAACTTGAGCAGTCGTGTGAGCTTGGAATTCCGGTAGGGTACGTGATTCTTCTTTCGGGGATCGCAGAGAGCATTGATGCAGCTGCCCAACGCGAGGAGAGACTTGTTAATATTCGCGCCTTCGAGAAGTCGCTCGCCTCTGTTCTTTGTCGCACTGGCACGTTCACTGCCTGCCAGATCAATAATGCTCAATGTGGCCATCGTATGAGGTTCGTTGACATCCGCATTTCGATCCTTTTGGGCGACGTTGATTTGAAGAACCGCGTGCGATCGTGAAGAGGTAGCATTTGCTTCTGTTGGTGAGATTGTGCGGTACTCGTTTCCTTTGACGATCATGTCCATGACCTGCTGGACATCTTGAGGATGATGACTTGAGAGACCGGCCACTGACACCGCTTGGTTGGCATCCTCGCGGAGCATCAACCCTTGTTTGCTTCCTCCAGGTACGAGAAGGTCACGGATTGTTTCGTTGTAAATCTCAAGATACGACAGGGACACCTCCGTTTGCTTCTCGTCGCTTCGCTCTGCGATTTTCTCGAACAACTCCTGCATGGTCAGGAAGATTATACCAGGTTGTTGAGCGGTTCCAGTGATGGTATGTGTCTTCCCACAGCCCGTGGCACCATATGCAAAAACAGTCGCATTGTACCCATCAAGCACGCTATCCAAGAGACCTCGTGTTGTGGCTTCGTATACCTCCGCTTGTGTTGTGTTTTCGTCGAACACCCGATCGAAGCCGAACGTCTGGTCTTTGACTCTCTTGCCCATATTTGGTACTACTGATCGCGAGAATCGTTGGATTGGATTGTCTTCCGGGGGGTCAAAGATCCTGAGGTTGTCAGTTTGCGAAGACCAAGACGCCGCGAGGAAACATACAGGCATTTGTCGTCCAGGACCTTGATCACAGGTCGAATTCCCTTTTGCCCAAGCTTTGGTGTTGGAACACCAGCAAGGGAGCCATCACCGAGGAATAGTGTGCCATCATCGCATTTGGTTCTGTGTTGTCAGTGCATTGTTGTTGGTTAGGAGCGAGACGACCTACAATTGCGCGGCTTCTCGAATTGTGAAAGGTCGAACACGAACTGATGGCTGTTAGCTTCCGCAAACTCTGACTGAGAGCGCCCCTACCAGTGACCGAGATTGAAGATGCTCCTGCATCTGCGAGGGCCATTGTGAATGATCCTCAAACTATGTTCATCCACCTCTTCAGCAAACGCGGCGCAAACAAAACGTACGCGAGGACGTCGTAGCTCGTCGTGATATGTATCGAAGCAGAACTTTCGGATGGTATGATAGATACAAGAAGGAAGCAGAGAATGTGATGTCGTTGTGTCGTTGTCGCAGGTTGGCGTGAACAAGAAGTCGGTTTGCAATTACGATGTTGATGGTCCCTGAAGTTTTGTCGCGTTGCTATGGTGACCGGGACTAGCGTGGCCGTTTTCGGCAAGGATCAATTGATAGGCTCGGCGAACTCTAAACCGACCCCAATCTTAGCCTGCATTTTTCCCTCCCCCAGCCTTCCAACATCAACAGCAATTTACAATTTTATAAAATTCCTTTTTACCGATGGAAAAGAGGGAGTGCTTGACTGAAGGCTCCTTAATCCACAAGCAATAGGTTACCGCGATAGGTGACCTATGGTGTTTCCCGCGCGAGCCATAATCCACTAGCAGCCAGGTTGAAGCATCGTTTTATGCGTGTTCTCGTCACCAAGTGGCTTTCTTCAAAATTTTAATTGTCTAAGCCTTACTAGCTACCCATTGATGCTTTGAACCAACACTAGAGCTAATGTTTTAGCACTTGAAATTGCAGCATTGCCTCACAAGCTGGTTGGAGCTGGCAACCCGGCATCGACGTTCCAGCATTCAATACCTTGAAACATTGAGTCAATGTACAGTGGGAATCGCGATTAATTGGACCCTGCACGAGATGGTTTTTTCTGGTCTTCGGTATCTCGAGGAAGACATCCGAACAACCTGACTCTTTCACTTGTCCAGAAGTCTCTGCAGGGCCAACAACGACCTCGAGGAATTTTGTGATGGGCTCTAGTCCGAAACAGATTAGAAATTCCGAACTTAGTGGGAGTGTCAGGTGTTGGATCCTTTCAATCCGATTGAGATCTTCTATCCAACAAACTCTTGAACTTTTCAACAACTTTCATCTATGTCATAATCACTATCCCATTACCTCGGAAAAATCGGATGAGTGGAGGGATTGTGCTTCCAAGGTTTCTTATTTTAGGCGTCATAGAATGGCTGGCTTTGATTGAGAAGGGAAGTCCACTAAATATTCAAGGTTCTCTGCTTCAGACAATAGAGAACCAGTCCCATTCTTTGTCACCCATGGGTGCTCCTAGATTTCTGTTAGTATTTTTCCCTTGGAAAAAGAAAGTTCGAGATTCCTCGTACCCTTAGTTCTGGCATGCTCGAAGGTCGTTCGCCACCCACGGCACTGGCACCCGTCTCCGCAATCCCGCCCCGATTGGACAGCTCGCTGGTTTAGGCCAGTATCCTATTTCGATGTTTCTCCCTTTGATTCAAACGACCCTGAAAAAATCCCACCAGCGCAGCAAAGCCTGTCCCGACGACGGGAGCCCATTCGCCTACATCCCAGGGAAATTCTATCAGCGATCTGGACCCATCAGAACAAAGGCAACGCCATTACCTACAGATACTAGACATAGGCTCATTTGGATACCTCACTTGAGCAGTGAAGAACTTACTCCCGCCGACGATAAGAATAATGAGTGCCAAAGCGGCCCACACATGAAACTTAGAAAGAGCCCAGAGTCTTCTAATCATGACATAAACCATTTTTCGTGCCTTCAATGGTAGTGCCATACGTACCTTTGATCGACTCCTCAACCCGGTCTAGATTCCCTGGCGTGTCTCCCAATTGATTTCAATGACACAACCCCATCTTTTTATTAGCATCCAGGCAGCGACGAAAGAGCATGCAACTGCGGAGAGTGTGGGCATAGGAGTAGTGAGATAAATAGGGGTGGGAATTACGTAGACATTGTTGGCCGAGCCACGTCGTATAGGAGAGTACGGGCCTTCTTCGATAGAGCAAACAAGACCACGGAATTGTGCCGGTGATAGTCTAAATATTACTTGAGGGGCTACTATGCCTACCGAATATAGCTGAAGACTAGGGTATATGTTGGGTATGCGCTCTCGTGCACGTTCATTTGTGGAAGCGCATTCAACAGCACATTATATAGAAGAGCCGTCCGAGAAGATAGTGAGGCTATATGTGTTTTTTGTATCCTCTCAATGTGAGAACCTCGTCTGTCGACATGGCATTCATCAAATCGGCGTGTGTATAGGTAGGGTGGAGGCTCGAGGCTAAACACATAGGAATGGAATCCACTAGATGGAAAGGGTGTCGGTTACTGGCAAACCGCAAAATGCGCATGGTCAGTGAGTGTATCCTAATCAGATACCGCTACATTATTTCCATGGATCTTGATTCATTGTTGACATTATGCTATCGAGCCCAAGGACGTTGGGTTGCCAAGGGGTCACGCCATCCACCATGCATAGATATCCTATTGCAACGCACCGACCGTCCGAGAGGAACTGGGCAGATTATTGGATTATGTTTGGAGGGACTCGCAGCAGCAGGACAACTGTCGTGATCAGCCACAATGCTCACTGCTAGTTTTTCTTTGAGTTCACTGTCATGATCAGAAATTACACGGACCAGCAGCGAGACAGATACTCTTGGCAAGATAAAGGATAAGAAATGTTCGAAGAAAGAAAGAGTGGAAAAGTTGGCTGGATGTAAATAGCTCACTAGAGCGATGAAAAATGTGCATCCGGCAGGCAGTCTCTTCACGTAGGTCAAAACAGGTTGGGCAGATTCTGATAATAACACGATATTACCTATCATACAACGGATCAAAGGTTCTTCTCCCTTCCGGTTGAGCTGCTGAAGTCGATACAATTGGTTCTACGCCATGAGCTCCGATATTCCGAAGAAGTATGCTAGGAGGCTTCCCTCCCAAGAAAATATAAACATAGACGCCATCCATCCCTCATGTGGAACGCCAGAGCCAAAGCCAGTGAGAAACGCCTTTTTGAGACCCATAGAACGCCGGGTTATCATGACCCTGCTTGTCCTTGTCCGATGTCGAAGACATTCAGAGGCCATATTCCACCCATTGGAACCGATGTGCCCAAATGACCATGATCCAGTTGGCCGACTCCCACACCTGTCTGAGCATCTCCTCCCTGCCCATTTGCTCCAGATGTTCCGTCAGCTAAGTCTCGGCTACCCAGTTGCATCAGTGCGTTGGCACTGTAGCAATCTTGAGCCTCAAGATTTCCTGCCATGGTGCTAGTCCATTGTTGCCAAGATTGACTGGTTGAGTTCACAGAATTTGGTTGAGTACGCCATTGTGCAGGGTTCTGGCTTGCGTGAACTTGGGAAGCTTGTGCGGCAAAGGCTGCCAGAAGAGGTGCCTCCACTGGGTCGCTACCAGGAGGATATGCAGTATAGGTATTCGGAGGTTGTGACGGCGTGTATGCAACGGATGGGGCCGAATCGGGATATGTAGAGTACTGGGTGGCGGTAGGATACGGTGTGCTGTCATGTAGTGGGGCATCATCAGGAGACATGTATGATGATGAGTTGTTCGTTCCATTTTTGGGAGGGCTGTTCGAGTAAGGGTAACCTTGGGCAGTCGTAGATGTGCTATAGGCAATTGTGGGAGTTGGTGCCGGTGCGGATGGCTTGGTGTCTTCAACGGTACCATTATTATTTGTAACGTAGGCAGTGGTTTTGCCAGTTAGGCTACGGCTTAAGTGGTTGAGTGTCCCATCAGTAACGACTCGGACAGCCTCTCGAAGACGATTTCCGGATCCTAAAATTATTTAGAAAATTTTTGGGAGCACAATTTCTTTTACATACCTAGCAAAGACCCAACATCACTCATGATATCAAGCCAGATGTCCATCTCCTCTCTCAGAGCTGCCAAATCAGTAGCTGATGCCTCATTCCGCTTGTCCCACTGTGCGAAGAGAGTTGTAGTGATCGCACAGACATAGACAGCACTGTTGTACCACGTAGTATCAAGACTTCTGAACTTCTGCAGTTGACGTACTACGCCGAGCATTTGACGAGAAGATTCCACGCAGATCCTCATGCTCTCGGCGTTGAAAGTCTCGTCGGTGGTGGCCGAGACTGATGGATGCCGAAGGAGGAGTCGGAATTCGAGCACCCACATCTGAACGTAGAGAGCGAACACCCGGCCCTCTTGTTCATTCTCGCCCGCTTGGCCTCTGACGAGATCCGGTGGCAATCCCTCTCGCCAAGCCCGCAACTTTGCCTCCAATCTGTTGATCGTTGATATGTAATTCTCGGGGGAACGTCGAACGGCATAGATAGTGCTATACAGTTCCATAAAGAGGGGCAGGAAACGAAAAGCCTGCAGGCCTATGTTGTGGTCACACTTGCCCGGTCTAGATGTGTCTAATCCGTTCTCGGTGAGTAACTCATCATCAACGGGTTCTGGCATCTCGACATCGAAGTCTTCGATCCTGAATGCCATTGGTCTCCCGAGCTTGCCACTGAGAGTGACGTGAATGGCAAGGAGGGCCCAGAAAGTTCGTTTCCTCATCTCGATATCCAGATGGTTTGGAACAGTATCCGAAGCCCATCTCCTTGCCGAACGATGTAGGCCCAATTCGATTGCTATCGACATGGTTGTTTGTGTTAAGATCCAGCTAGCACCAGGTTTGGGGAAATTTCGCAAATGGGAACAAATCAGGGTCAGAGCCTGGACATCCTGGAGTGTATGGCTGCAGGAGAGCTGATAGAACATGCCTAAAGAGTAATGGTAGTGCATGTTTGACGAATTGGTCAGACTTGCTTGTTGTGCTGCATCTTCCCAATTTCGGGCTGCGTATTGAAAGAACATGGTGGCAAATACCATATGAACAATCACCGTCTCAGCTGTGGTTGGCCTAAAAGAGGGATCATCATAGAATCGAGTCAACTATTCCAATCAGTATTTGTGGTGCATATTGAGAGTTTGAAGCATACCAGTTTGAAGAAGGTTGGTCCATGGAGGAGAGGCAGATACGGGTTAATAACACGGAAATACCAGTCGGCATAGGTAAAACCATCCTCTCTTGAAGGCAAATCGACCTTCTCAATTCTCGGATTGATGTTCAATGCGGACTGTAAAAAGGCCTGGTACGACTTGTTGTATAGCTGAGGGTGGAAAACTGAAGGGTCAGGCTCGTCCATATCCAAAGAGTCGAAATCAGCAATATCGATTTCCATCCCCAAGATGGACAGTGCAGTTCCTTTGATGGAGCTTAAGTTCGAATTACCAGGAGATACACCTAGGTAATTGTCTCCCGGGAACCCCGCACGAAAAGCTGGCAGAGCTCGAAACATGTTCGTTTCCTGCGATTGTGTGGCTATACCATTGCCATTGCTATTGGGCGGGGTGTAAGAAGGCGCTCCGGCGTTCCATGCAGGAGGTTGCGCAGTAGAAGTTTGATTGTAGTCGTAACTCGAAGCTGCACCATCATGATAATCATTTGAAGGCTTAATATCTGCACCTCCCTGTATCAATCGCTGCTCCAATTCGCGAATCCGGTGCTGCATGTCGCGGTTCTGTTGCTCCAAGCCCTCGACATAGCCTCGTGAGGTCGCGCGACCAGTGATTCTGTCGGTCGTACGACATTCTGTATTGTTCTGCAGACAGGGCGAGCATCCTCCGGGAAGCCCATCGCATCTGATCTTTCGTACCTATATACATGGGATGAAAGATCAGCTCTTGTGCAATGCACGTGGGTGGTCGTAGTCGTGTCTGTCCACAGATCGAACTCACCTTGCACCGGTCGCACGCCTGGCCCGTCCTCGTCGAGGATTGCAACTTCTTCTTGACAGCATTCGAGAACTCCTCGGGGTGCTCAGCTTTAGCAACCTTTGCAGGAGTGCCGTTGGCCTCTCCAGGACTTGATCTCTTCTGAGGCATCTCGCATCCAACTCTCCCAAATGCGCCGGAAGAAGCCGTGGTGGTGTTGAAGGAAGAAGCCGTTCGATATTCAAGCCCTCGAATGTGAGTTTCTGGGAACTGGGAAGTTGGTCCGACAGCGCCCACGCCCAGGTCCTGGATGGGAGGTGTCGCATATAGCGCGAGAGGGTGGCTCTCCTCTTTGATGCGTGCTCGAGGATACTGCGACGAGAAATCGTGCCCGCCGTGAAAGGTCATCGCTGCTGCTTGGCCTCGGCACTAAGCCGCGTTGGGCCTAGGATTCTCGACTGCCGTTTGGCAGCGGCACTGAGGACCACGGGGGAAGGAGAAGCACGCCTCGTCTTGTATTCGTGACCGTCAAACGTTCAAATCGAAAAGGCACTTTCGTCTGCAGAATTCCGCCAGCGTTGGATATAGAGGAGAAGATGTATCTCCGGGCCCTGGAAAATCCACCTTTAGACAAGGGAAAATGATGTCTGCCAGGGTCCATCATGCTCATCCTGGATTCCTGGGGGTCTGGCCCGGCAGGCCTGCCCTCCCCAGCCAAGATCAAGGGGTCCGCCGTCGGCGACCATCTGCATGGGCGACGGGGTCGTCACCTTCCACGAATCCAATCCCCCACGGGATGCCCTGGCGCAGACTGCCCAGCACGAGTATTGTCGGAGGGTGCAAAGGTTCTTGGCACACGCGCAGCAGAGAGCCAATATCAAGAGAATCTTGGGCCTGATCCACACATCTAGGCCCGCAGAGGCATCGGCCTTGTGACTGGACGTTGAGCCCAGGCAAGCGGGCATCCAAGATTCGTTGCGTCCCGCTTCTTCCTTCTCCACGGCGGGTGGGAGGGAGCATGAAATGATGAGACATCAGAGGCTCAAATGAGCTTAATGACGCTAGCGACCGACAGAGGGACAGTGGGACAGTGGGACAGTAGCACAGTACTAGCACAGTACTAGCACAGTAGCACAGTAGCCAGTACTGCAGCACAGTGCCCGCTTACTGCGTAAGGCTAAATGCTTTTCCAGATGCCCATGCCTCGATTTACGTACTGTACTACTGTACTTTCCGCTGCGCAGGGCCGGCCGCGGGCCAATGTTCCGAACCTCAGGCCTCCAGTGGATCGCGGGGAATTCCCATGTTCTTGGCAGGCAATCCTTTCCAGACTCCGGTGTCCACCCTTTTCCACCTGTCCACCCCGCAACCAAGCAAGCTGCAGCTGACTGTCACGGTTGACTTCTGATAGGAGTTTCCCACCCGGTGGCGTGCTCTTTGTCTGCGAGGGGCATCCAAGTTCCAACGAACGGCAGGGGCGGCTGGCTCTCAATGCGCTCTCCTGTCAAGCATTCTTGCACGCTTTTGCCTCGCCTCCCGAGGGCCAGGATTCGCAGATAATTAAGCTTCATCGCTGCACCGTCTCTCCCCTTTTCAATGGAGCGCGACAGCCACAGACAGGCATTCCAAGCCAATTAAAGCTCGTGCTGTTGTCTCTCTGGTCTGTGCCAGCCTGGAAACCCCTCCATTTAAAAGGGTAGATACTGCAGGTTGGAGATTCGGCACTTGGGCACAGGGCACACTGCACATTGTACACTGCACACTACACACTATTTCGGCCTCACTCGTTTTGAGTTTCCCTCAACTCCCCCGCCCGTTTCACCCCAAGGCAGGGTAGCAGGGCAGCAGGGCAGCGGCGCAACAGCTGGTCGAAGCCTCGAAGGGCTTCATTCAATACTTCCTTTTGCCCTCGAAAGCCTCCAAGCCTCCAATCGCCCCAAAACAGAGGAAAACACGAGATCAGCTGTCAGGAACAGAGCTAAAAATACGAAACTCTGCAGCAAGCTGAAGTTGCTGAGCAGCTGTCAGTCGCCTCACCACCTCGCCACCTTGACTCCGTCCTCCCACCCACCGGGGCCACACCACTGGGAATCGTCGATCCCTTCCCGATTCCCAGCCGCACGCTCCCTCCTGTGGGAAGCTGCAAGCCTCCGGAGCTAGCGCAACGCATCCCCCGTCCAATCACATTCGCCTCACGCGGAGCCCACAAGGCTGCGTCCCTGGCTGCGTCCCTCATATCATCTGCCAAGGCCCAGGAAGGTCTTTCTTCAACACCACAAGGCTGTGAATGAGACACTACTGTACAGTACCTGTTCTTGTTCCTGTTCTGCAGCACGTTCCTTCATCACCCTGAATCAAACGTCTCCAAGTGTCCCCCCGCTTGGTCGCGGCCCTCACCGACTCCATGGCACTCCTCCAAACGGTTCGCCTCGAGCACCTCCCTTACAGCCATGAGATCCACATCGCGCTATATCGAGACATCACAAATGCCTCGTTCCTACAGCAGCAGCTCCTAGATGGGAATACGAACTTTGAGTATGCGCTCATTGATGCTGGCGTGGTAAGTATTGCCGCAGCCTTGCTTTTTCTTGCGCCTTTGACATCTAAAAGATTTTCCTTCTCCGGTTCCATCACGTGATATGGTTCAACGTCACTGATGCGTGGATAGGTTGTCTCAAAGATACACGCCCTAGCTGCCGCTTATCGGGCGGTCAGCGATCTTTTAGAGAATAGATTGCGGAGTCGAAATGTCCATTCCGAAATTGTGTTCTCCCTGTCTCCGAATAATAATGTATGTTCACCGCTTCGGAGTCGCTTCCCGATTCCTTCCAACTCCCTCGCTCACACACTTGGCTTCTCCTGCGGGGATAGCTTCTCTGTCTTGATCCTTCTGTGTCTTGATCCTCGTATCCTTCAACTCACTCCAACCCAGATAGCAGAATCCTTCCGCCGCTTCGGCATAACAACTAGCACCACCTCCCTCCTAATCATCAAAGTCTCCACGCCATCCTCGCCAGCCTCCGCCTCGGAAGTCCAAGCCCACCTCACATCCTCCATCGAAGGAGAACAAGTCCCATTCGAGGACTCTGTATTAGCTGAAATGACAGATGTGCCACGTGTAAAGAAGATTTACAAGTTGAATAGTGGTGGTGGAGGCGGAGGTGCCAAGAGAAATGGGCAGGTTAATGGGGGGATCGAGGGGCTGAGTGTCAATGGGGTGGGGATGAGGAATGGGGATGAGAGGAAGGAGTTGGAGAATCTGGTTTTGGGCGCTATGGCGTTGAGAGGGGTTACGAACTAATGCAACGGATGATGAAGGAATGATCACGAACACGGGGACACGAGGTGACGTGTGAAAGACTTAGCTCGTTACTAAGCTACCAACCTGAGCTGCTGTAAGTGCCCGACTCTGCAATATGCTGAAAAAGAGAAAGAACGAGAAAGAGGCAGTCCACCGAAGCCAATGGGAAACCCCTCCTCCAAACGCCAGTCGGCGTGCATAATACCGACCCAGCGCAATGTACCGATCTCCCTCCGGAGAGTTGAAATCCATGCTGCTACTTCCCAATGCTCATTCGCAATGTTGGCGCCATCAAGATGGACGAGAAAGGAAAGCTGAAGAGAAGAGAAAGGGAAAAAAGTTGAGTTCGCAAATTGTTGTGAAATCGAGAAGCGAGCCCCGAGTGAGCAGATTGCCAAGAATAGCAAAGCCAAACGGAGCCTCTGCTGTTTAACCCAATGTTCTGCGCAACCCGAAATGATTGACAAGGGAAGTCTGAAGGGGAACTATTTGCTGGGGGGGTGTTTTTTTTTTTTTTGTGAAATTGAAAGGAGGCTCGAGTGAGCGCAAGGGGGTGCAGAGGGTTGGTCAAGTGCCTCTTCGTCACTTGCTGCTCGGTGAACTGCCCTCCTCAGGCCAAGGCCCTAGGCAAAGCGAGACGAATAAGAAAGAAATTCGAGGAGGAAGGAGTCCTGGAGTTGACTGCTGCGCAAGTGGAAAGAAGCCGAGTAGACAAGTGGAAAGAAGTCGAGTAAACGGCAAGTGCTGAAACGTGTCTTCATTGTCCCATGCGCATGAGAACATTGATGCTTCAGCCAGGATGCGAATGCAATATTCGATAGCTGCAGGAACTTTGATCCTCCAACCGCGCGTGCAAACTGGATCGCTTCTAGTTTCCAGTCAGGGACAGAAATTATAGGACTCATTATATAGCTTACTGTTGGGTAATTGGCAAGAGATCACCAGTCCATTTGAGTCTGGTCCCAAGGAAGATCCTCGTCACGAATTTCGAGTCCGAGGAAGTAGCAGCTGCGTCTGTACAAATTGTTTGCATTGATGAGGCTTAGTCGATCCTCCATCAACGGCTCAAAGCTCGACTTGATCAAGGGTTGGAAAAATGAGATGTTGGCCTTGAGCAATTCGCGGTAGTAGCATGGCATGCAAACTTGATCGCCCCCTGGGTGGATGTCATCCCAGATAAAACAGACTTTCTTAGCTGCATTAAACTCCACAGAGCCAAGCGCAATTTTAGTGCTGTCCGTATAGTTGCCATAACCCATCGCGCTAACGATGCGTGCCTGTGCTTCATATACACTAAGGCATAGCTCGTTTCTCGCATGAATGGCAACGCTCTCAAGCTGGGGATCTTCGAGTTGGTTGAACTTAGGGGCTCCCCAGGGACCAAGGCACAAGAGAAGGCAGTCTTTGAAAAGCTCGGGGTGTCTCAATTCCTTAGCTGCAATCAGTAGCTCTACTGCCCTGTTCTGCATGTTGGACAGAAAATCTGGGCTTCGCATGATCGCGTTAAGGAGTGATCTCGAAAGAACCGGAAGGGCAGTGTAGAATCGAGCCATCGCCGTCAATAAGATCAGCTCGTCGGGGCCCCGAAGTACGAAGGGCAAGCTGTACATTGCGCAAATGAGCTTATAGAACGTAAGGGCTTGGATCTTGGAGTTGCCTTTGAAGTGTTTGACGTTGATGTCTCCAGCCTGTCCTTTGGCGTTACTTTTAGTCTTATCTCAAGAGGAACTGAACGCTACCTTCTCGTTATTGCTTACAAGCTGCCAATCTCCTCCTGCATCGACCACTTTTGTAGTCCAGTCATACTTGAAAGCGGTACCGGCGACAGCAGTCGCGCTGCCCGGAGCATCGAGATAGGAAAAGAAGTAATGGGAATAGAGCTTCAGGATGCTCGAGTGAACGTGGAACGATGTGCCGAAGACATTGAGACGAACGTCAGAAACGATACCTCGTGCTTTGAAGATGATCGGGCTTTGAGGAAGCTCGTCCGCCTTGTTGGTTGTTGCCATCGTGGAGAGCGACCGGAAGTGGACTCTTCAGGTCGCGATGTTCACCAGACCCTTCTCTGCGAGGTTGACCGATTTTCGTTGGTACAATGCAGAGTTGTCCTTGCTGTGGTTGGAGGAAAGATATGTGAACGGGGGGTCACAGATAGAGTGGGAAATTTAGTTGGTTCCAGTTGAGTGAGCGAGACCTTGCCAATGACGCTAGTAATAGGACCAGAGTGAATTTTCTGCGTCCACAAAGATCACAAAGTCTAGCTTCACTTTGAAAAAGGATCATTTAATTGCATAGGTGAATATCTCAAAGACAGATTACACATATAGCTCGAACAGTGCGGCAACTACTTGTTTCGTTTATGGGAATCTATTGTGTGATTCTGAAAATGCTTTTCTGTCTACTATTTTCTCCCCTTATTGTTTCCATGATTATTGAAAGAATCTCCAAGTGGATTCTCTCAATGTTCCAATGGCATTTCGAAGATTCCCCGGTCAAGTCGTCTCAAAATACCAGCAGCAATACGAAGATTCGCCCAATTCATCCCTCAGATTCTCAATGCCGCCCGAAGATTTTCCACTCGATCCTCTCAATGTTCCAATATCACCACGAGGAGATTACCAGAGGCAAGCTTCTCAATGTTCCAATATGCTCCCGAACAATTACCAGTCATGCTCTTCGGGGTCCCATGGCAGGTCCTCATCCTCAATTTTTGCACAAAGAAAGCAGTCTTTCTCGTCTCCTTCGCCAGCCACTCTTCCGGCCTGGTCAAGAACAAGATTGTTCCGAAGCAGGTCGGAGAGATACAATGGATCTATCGAGACATCGTATGGCAAGTCATCATTGTAGACTATGTTTTGGAAGAACTTTGGCAAACTCAAAGCCGGTCGATCGGATAGATACAGGTCACATGCGTCCCAATGCTCCTCTTTCTGTGGGTCAATGACTCCCTTGCCAAAGCTCTCCAACCATTCGGTGCATCCAGCGGCAAGAAAGCCATCCATAATTTTGCTGGTAGATCTTGAAACCATTGTGGCTATTTCACCATAAACGCATCTGGCAACTTGTCGAAGTCTGGGATTGAGAAGCTCTCCATCCTCCTTGAAAGCCGGAAACCTCCAGTCAGCGACAACCCAGACGAGAGCCTCTCTGAAAAGGACTTTGTGGCGCAGCTTAGCGGCAGCTTTGAAAACGACACAGGGGTTTGTATTTATCTGTTTTATAAACTCCTGGCTGTCGAGGAGGGCGTTTGAGAGTGTGTGAGAGACAATTGGTAGCATCCGGTAATAGTCCGCCATATCAGTCAAGTCCGTGAGTTTGAGGATGGAATCGATGCTGTATGGCCTAAGATAGACGCTGGACAGAAGTTTCTCGAACATTTCCGCCTAGGTTTTCTTATTGCCAGTAAAGATCTCAAGATCGAGAGGCTCATTCTGCGACTTTCTTTTAGACAATTGAATGCGAAGCGCAAGATATCTGAACATACCTTCGGATTGTCCGCGACGAGATGCCATTTGTCCTTCTCACCTTCGTCAACCTTCGTGACCCACTTGTATTTCATTTCACCATAAACCATAGACTCTCTTGTAGCAGAGGCCTCAGGCGGGGTAGTATCAGAAGTTGAACCACTTCCGGAATCAGCATTGGCGGTGATATTGGTCGAAGCTGAGGTAACCTTATCGGCCGAATCAAGAAACGTGCGAAAGAATGCAGAATGAAGCTTCAGCAGGGTTGAGTTGACGTGAAACTCAACGTCGAAGACCTTCAGGGAGACATCTGGCTTGAGACCGGGTGATTGGAAGACTATGAGAGACTTTGAGTTGTTGACCTTCTGCTTCTTGGCCGGCGGTGCCATCTTTGGTCAGAGGGAAGATTGAAGTCAATGTATTGAGCTTCTGGGAACAATGTGACTGGTTAATGTACCGTTGTTGGTGGGTTGATCCAGTTCGCTGGAGAGGAGGTTGTTTAAAGTTGAGGAGTGGTGGCGGCGGGAAGACGAGGCCAAGACCGGTATTAAATACTCCAGATTTTGGAAGCAGAATCTTGAGTGAATTGAATGCGCCAGAATGGCAATCTCAAAAGTGAGGCGATATTGTCTCAATATTCGAAAGGTTTTGGTGCATCTAGAGGGAAGCTTGCTTCAATATGCGAAGTACAGGTAGTTTGGGTACAATTCTACAGTAGGATGTCTACACAGCTCGTCCGCCAACCCAGTGGAGTTTTTTTCAATATCCAATTTCGTGCCTCGTATTTTCACCAGCCAATCTCATTGACATCTCACGGAATATCCTCATCGTCGACATGTGCGCAAAGGAACCGATCTTCTAAATGACCTTTCCCTGGTCGAGAGCCACCTGGTAGACGTACGAGAGCGGAATAATCCTCCTCCAACTCGTATCCATGGAAAAATCCACGGTCCTGACAACTAGCTAAAAGCCCAGCGAGCGGATCAAGCTTTGAATTTGGTGGCGCTCTGTCCAATGTAGGCAACAGACAGAGGTAAGACGCAGTAGTAATCAGCCAGTCACGTCGTTTTCTCCAATTCTTCCCAATCGTAGATCTCGTAGGGCGGGACGTAAAATGCTTTATGGACTGAAACGGAATGTGCTTGCGAGTGGCGGTGCCTTTATTTGTGTCTGCTTCAGTCCGTATGCTTTTCCTTACTGTTCCGAAACCTCAGAGTATAATGAGATTGAAGGCCTTCATTCTGGTTGCATTCGCCTTATCAGGGGAATCTTAAAACTTCCTGAAGAATGTTGAATAGAGCTTCAGAAGAGTTGAATGAACATCCAGCTTGTTTGAAGACCATTGAAACTTTGGGTTTGGAGGCTTCCTGACTCTTCGCGGGTGTTGGTGTTGCCACCTTGGAAGTGTTCCCTGACGAATCTGAAGATCAAAGGTGTTGTATGTGCGGTGATAGAAGGGCTATCACCAGCGCAGCAATGTTGAAGATCTGGATGATGGAATGGTTGCGAAGAAAAGAGAAAGTGGAGTTGAAGTTGTGGTTAATGGAGTCACCAGCTGCTGGGTACTCACGCGGCGAGAACAAGGAACGACAAGAGGAGTGGATTTCATTGAAAGTGAGCCGGTATTATTAAATTAAGCAAGCTTGATTTATCAACAAGAACTCGTTCCGTGCACGTGTTGTCACAATCTCATACTTGCTTTGTTGGAAGTTCCGCTTCTGCATCAACCAATTTTGTACCATCCCATATCAACTTCATCAACCAAACCCCAGGTGTCAACCAGCTCCTGCAACTTACCTGCCAAGCCTTCCACAGCAAGAACTTCAGCCACAGCCCTATATGCAGAATTCAACGCACCTATAATCCACCCATGGCCAGAACTCAGGGCTTCCCCAGCAAAGTGGACTTTCCCAAAATACGCAGGCTGCAGCAGCGCCGGCATGACAGTTGAGAACTGAGCAGGGGCAAACGAAGCAAATGCTCCAATGCTGAATTCATGTCCGTACCAATTCCATACGTGGTAGTCGACGAACTGATCAAGAAGGAACTGGTGGGTGACGTTGTTGAGTCGTGCAAGGTCTCGAATTGTGGTGGAGACGACGTGGGGAATGCTGGTAAAGTCTCCATAGAATGCTCCAAGACGTGCTGAGTCTTGACCCCAGGTATAGGATGCTATCATGGCACCTGCTGCGTTTGTGGTATTGACGCCGTAGCTAGGGTAGACGGCACGGCGGAGGGGCAAATCGGTGAAGGATTGTCCCCCTTTGAATTTGCCCGGAAGATTTTCCCACCTCGATACCCAGTCAACATAGAACGGGAATTGGGAAACTAGTTTGTACTTTACCATCGGGTCTTGAATGTCATTCCAATCTTTCCAGCTGGATCATACCTCAATTGTCGAATTGCTGACTTCTTTGCGTAATCGAGATTCAATCCTGTCATATCCATTGTTTGGACTACTCCAAGTGGAGGAGTGTTGATGACATGCGCGTAGCTTCTTTCTTCTGTCTCATCGATGACAGCAGTCACCGAGCCATTAGCCCCTGGCTTTAGCCCTGTGACACGCTTGGAAGTCACCACCGAGTTCTTGAGGATCTTAACCATCCCATTGATGATACGATCCATGCCGCCTTCAACAGCTTGCCAGCTGTTTAGAGGCGTTTCGTCAAAGATCCAGGCCTCAAGTGTTGCTTGTGACAGTGATCCGCAATCGTAATGCTCTGTCGCATCGTCAATTGTCTCCAACCAGTCGATGTCTTGGGATGTATATCCTTGCTTGAGTAAAAATGCACGGACAGAAAGCTGGTCGTATTCCATCAACTTGTCGAATCCCGTGTCGAAGTCCTTGACCAAAGCTGTCAACAAGTCTTTTAACGCATCATCCAGAACCGTACCAGGAGACATTGCAGAAAACTTCGGATCGGAGATCGTACCCCCTTCTGATATCGAAACACCGAAGGTATTGGCAGAAGGAGTTACTTGGTTGTATACCAGTTTGTCATTGTAAAGCCGAAAAGTGTCGTTGGCTTGGAAGTAATATGGAATCAGTTTTACTTTGTCTGTTGATGATTTGACTTTGGCGTTGATATAGGAAACGAGTGAGCTGTTCTGAGTACCAATTATTCGGTCCATCCATGCCATTCCTGGGAAACGCATGGCTCCCACGTCCTGGGTAGAATTGTGAGTATTTCACCTCCCGAATTTTGAACTAAGCTTACGTAGTAGTTGTAGTAGTCTGACTGTCCTGGCTTGGATTTCAACCATCTTGCCTCATCGAATCGATGCGTGTATATTCTCCCCCCAATGCGAGTATTGGCTTCAAGAATTTCGTAATCAATACCCAAGCTTTCCAACAGTATTGCAGAATAGAGACCAGCAGCGCCGGCACCAATGATGCCCACCTTAAGTGGCACTTTACTGGGACTAGCCGCCGAGAAGTTTCCATAATCAGCAGAGTTGTGCAAGATCTTTTGTAGGAAAGAATCACGGGTATTTCCAGCAGTGGGGTGAGACCTGGGATGGTTCCTAGATTGTTCGAGGATTGAAGAAGCGTCTAGACAGATAATGAGTGAGGTGAAGGCCCACAAGGTTGGAAAGAGTTTGATCAAAATCATCTTGAAAGTTGATACTATAGAGTAAGAAGCAGATGGTGAGTCTCAGAAGTTGGATCATGATGGAATTTTATTATACCTCGACCTTGTGTGAGCGAAGGTAGACGTTCAAGTGTTCTGTCGATCTTGGTTGTACCGCCCTTACTTGTGTCTTTTGTTAAAATTGCATGTGTCCCCTCGTGCAGCCCTTTTCAAGGCTCTACCCGCTGCAATGTAAGGCGCCGTGACACCAACGGGGTCACGAGTGGAGAGAAACGCACAGTTGTATATTTTAGGTGTCTCAGCGGACAAAAGGTTAAACTATCCTTTCGTCTGGCGAGACATAGTCCACGCTAGCAAGGGGCCCTGGCACAGGGCGAAAATGCAACGAATAACTACTCTCTCCCCCCCTAATTAAATGTAACAGTGGGTCCAAGTGCAGGGGTTTTTTGGTATGGCAACTGGACCGTGCCAGGCTGGATTTGGGGACCCACTATTACATTTATTTAGGGGGGGAGCGTAGCCTTGAAGCCGAGAAACTCTATGTTGTTCAGGGAATGCCTTACCCACCTTGCCAATCCTTGGAGGAACCCACGGTATCCCCTCGTCTGGCGAGACATAGTCCACGCTAGCAAGGGGTCCTGGCTCAGACTGGAAAGTCGTAGCTTTGGTTACTGTATCCCTTCGTCCGCTAATGTGGCAATGTCTCAGCGGACGAAGGGATAGCGAAAAGCTCTTCCGCATAATTTTAATATGCAGGCAGCAACAGCGCTGTTGCCTTGCAACAATGTGTCACTCAGACTCTCGAACAGTATTGGAAGGGCTATGTAGTAATCAGTGAATGTAGTCGCAAGAATCAAGTCGCTGCCGCCGTCGAGTTCGTATGGCTTCAAGTGTATTGCATAAATTAGAAACTCGAATGCCGCTTGTTCAACACCGGGGCTTTGTTCGGCCGTAGAGAAGTCAG
The DNA here is from genome assembly GCF_002865645.1 of Hyaloscypha bicolor E. Lineage (NCBI taxonomy): Eukaryota > Fungi > Ascomycota > Leotiomycetes > Helotiales > Hyaloscyphaceae > Hyaloscypha > Hyaloscypha bicolor. The sequence goes on from NW_020194558.1 coordinate 2,064,329, forward strand.
ATGGCTCCGGGCGCACGAAGTTAGTCGATGCCACCTATTTGTGCATTGCTCAATTCACTCTGATAGCGGTAGGTATCTACATACTTGAGGGGTGTCTGGGGCTGCAATCAAGTGCCGGCTTTGTCCTCGTTCACTTTCGTAACCCACTCGTATCGAAATCCTCGAGATGGCTTTGCTCCAGAAATCTCGGATGAGATTCTCTTATCTGGTGAGCCGAGGAAAGCCCTAATAAAGGTTGAGTGCAGTTTGAGAAGCACCGAATGAGCGTGGCACTCCTAATTAAAGACGTTGAGGCAAATATCTGGCTTCAGTCCAGGCCATTTGAAAACAATTGGTGGTTTGGTGTCAGAAATCACAGGAGCTGGAATATCCGACATTGCCAATGTTTAGTGATGATGTTGGGGCAATATGAGAGTCCGGCTACGCCGGATATCCCAGGTTGAGATGGAAGAACGTGGAGTAGTAATTTTCAATGTAAAGCCGAGTGGAGGCTTTTGTAGTGAGAGTGGGAAGTGTTCTCACGGGAAAGACCCTAGGTTTGCAGGCAGACGGACACGTGCAGCAGATGGAACCCAAACTGAAAGTCTGGAAAGATTACATGGGACTTCTCTTAAATAAACTGGAAATGTGGTGCTACGTGCTTCTCTTTCCGCAGCTAGTCTCATTCTGGGGGTTCAAAATGCTTCTTTCAATGCACCATCAAGGAATAATAGAATCATATCACCGGCCCGCCTCAAAGAAGCACAAAAGCACGGGCGGGAAGTTTCTATAATTCTGTCCTTCTCCAAATGCTGCAGATGTGATAATTGATATTGAGCCTCGTGCTGTGTCACGCCTTGTGGTGTTCTAGCTTAACGTGATGGTAACGAGAGGCAGCCGCAGCCTCCTGGGTGACAACGACCTTCATGTTCAGCGTCACCCCTTCACATAAATAATTCCTGTTCTGCTGCCAAGATTTCATATGTTTTCTCGCGTACTCTAGCATTCTCTAGATGTGTCCTTGTTTGAATGTCTCTGATTGAGCTCTTGAGTAAGACAATGCCAGACTTTGCTTGAAGTGCTTTCATTTAGGAGTTCTTCTTCTATGAACTAGGTAATCACTAGAGCCTTAATCAACTTAAACAGCTATGCTTTAACATGTACACCAAGACGCTCGAGGGTGAGCGAGATGTCAGCATTTGTTTACTTTTGAGATGGTCGGTCACGTGCTCGCTAAATGAAAAGGGGTTGTATCCAGGCATCGAATCTGCAGACTGTCTGAAGATGAGAAAGTCTTAGTCAGAATTTGTGGTGATAGTCAAATTGAAGCCACAAAAATTTAGCAAAAAACTTGGGGAATCCATAATTTTGAAAGAGAATTTCTGTATTATTGATCCTAGCTTCGAGAACGTTGTAGCAACAGCTCCCGCTCAGCTCGAGTCAAAAGCAGAGGAGTGCGTCGCTCAACTCTGCTTCAGCGCTTAACTGGAAAATCGAGAGAAAAAACCACTATGCACAACCCGAGCAGATCAAAAGATGTCCCGCCAAGGTAAAAACCCTCTTGCCAACCCACATTTAATGGAAAAGAAAAACTCGGATGTACCGTTCAAAAAGAAATTGCATCAAGTTGGCAATTGATAGCCTCCAATGGTTTATTTCCCATCAATACGCTTTTAGATGAAGATACAACAAGCACGGAAGAACTCACCCTAGATGTGTCACTCGTATTGGGCAGGGCCCCAAGGAAGATCAGAATCATCAAAATCAAGACCTGGCAAAAGTCAGAGATCAAGATTTATTTAATTGTTCGAAGGTGTTCACGTAAAATAGATGCGGTTGCGGTAGATCGTGGAGAGACTTCTGCCTCGAAAAAGATTTTAAAGTAAGAAAATGACTTACAGAGGAAGTAATCCTTGAACTGTCCAACTCCTGCCAATACGTTTGATGCCATCCTGAGATCGCTGGTAAGCAAAGGAGCAACCGCTTCTCGAATAGCGGTGGTCCAATCGCGAGATTGTGAACCAACTTCCGAACACCTCCGATAGTAAATTGGTAGAAGGAGGACGTCATGCCAACATCCGTCCTTGCTAAGCTGTCGAATGCCCCGGCAGCTGTAGGCCACATCTGCAAGAACCCTAGCGGGATCTTGATAGGATTGCTTCGCCTCCTTTGTCTGCCCAGTCGGCTGGTACTTGATATTTACCAACAGCAGCTCTGGTTGGACTTTGGCAACCTTGGCACAGATCCTAGCGTGTGCCGCAGCAGCAGTCTTCCGCAGTTCTGGGTCTGAGAGCTTCAAAAACGCTGGTTCTGACCACGGGCCAAGGCAAAGAAGGAGGCTATCTTTGAAGAGGAGATCATTCCGCAGTGTCTTGGCAGACGTCAGAACTGAGCAAGGGTCATTCATAATGGTGGTGTAGAAATTGGGGGTTTTGAATGTAGCTGCACAAACGGTTGGAGAGACCACAGGACGAACTTGGTAGTAACGTGCCATATCCGTCATAGTAACCAGTTCATCGGCATTCTCGAGCTGATATGCTCGTCCATGGATTGCACAGAGGAGTTTCTGAAAGCACAACTCCTCGTGGTCTTTGCTCCCCTTGAATTCGGAAAGAGTAATGGTGCGGAACTATCAGTTCCAGTTAAGCATTGTGCTGAACAATAATCGAGCAATATTCTTGTCACATACTTGGTGGTCAGAAGAAAGCTCCCATGCTCCATCATCGTCGATTCTCGTGAACCATTCACTTGCGAAACCAGGCTGGGTTGACTTTGGGAGTTTGCCGCCAGCAGGGTCGAGGAAGGTTCGAAAGAAGCCAGAGCGGAGCTTCAAGACCATAGAGGTGACGTGGAATTCTTGACCAAACACCTCGAAGTAAATATCAGGCTTCATGCTGGCACTCTTGAAGGTGATAGGCTTCTTGGGATTAATCTTCTGCTTCTTTGCTAGTGGCGGATCCATCTTGGCTGCAGGAATTAAGAAGCAGGGGGAGTTGAAGTATGCCGATGCAGGTTGACTGAAGTGGAAGAGGGAAGACGAAGGATGGGGCCTAATTCTGGAGTTTGGGGCTCTGAGATGTGGAAAGCCAAAGGCGAAGGTACTGTGCTTGACAGCTCCTTGGCCAGGTAGCACTGTTGTCGTGTACTGGGATTTCGAAAGTATGAGAAGCTGTAATTTAAGGTAGGGAAGGGGTGTAGGTGGTCAACTCGTCTTGCAGATAAATCTTCAAAGTTGAGGATTATCCGAATCTGTAGAGAGAGGCAGGTTAGTCAATGTACAGAAGTAGGTTGGAGATTGAGGAAGTGCAGTGAAGGTGTCGGAGACGTCGAGGTAGAAAAACAGGGAAGAGGCTAAAGGGTTAACCATGGGAGGGAGAAAATAGTTGGCAGTGCCTACAGCTTCCCTAACGAGCAGGTGGATGAAAGTCAATCTCTAGATGTGAACTTGAAGGTGATCTGGCCAGAACGCTTTGGCAAGGGACGGTAAGAGAAGCCAAAATGCGGGCTATCATGTAAAGGTAAAGAGAGCCGAGTTTAAGGTGGAACTGAAAAGTAATGCAGAATGAACTCCAGGATAGGGAGTTGCTGCGAACCTCAAGAGCAAATTGGGAGAAAAAACCTGCCGAAAATGCGGGTGGCTAGTGGGCTTGAAGTTACAACGGAGGAGCGGAAGAGCTCAGTAGACCTTCGTTTCAAGAAACTTCTTCGCATTTTTGATCGCGTTCCCGGTATTACCCTGATGCCGAAGTCCTATCCCATAGACCCATGTCCGGAGCGCCATCTGCTCCTTTTTAAAATCAATGAAAATGTCCTGTGCTGAGGCACAGATACCCGTGTTCAATATGCAAATAAACCAGGCCTCGTCCCCCCAAATACCGAATTCTTGAACCATATGTGTCAGATCTCGAGAGCTCGGTTCTAGCCCAATCGTCGAGAAACCACTTGAAACCCAGTATTTATGGAATCAATAGCTGTTCGGGCTACCTCATTAAAAGTTAGTAGAGCTGAATCGAACTTAATTCCAGTTACGTACTTTACCAATCAATTTGAGAGTCATCCCAGGGATAGGAATTGACTTGGTAAGATAGAAAAAAGTCCCTGAACTCGCCTTGTCCGGAACTATTCTTACTCTTATCCAGAACCAGGTTCTTTTTGAGAAGAGGGCCCAAAAGCTTTTTGACAGCTGCCGCGCCCTTTTCGCTCTTGTAGTCATGGTCGTGGCATAAACGGTAGTACCGAGGCAGAAGTACCTTATGCTTATCGTCGAATGCTTGATCGGCTAGATCCACCATAGTCCTTCCCGTGTCCTTAAAACAGTCGTCTGCGTCAGCGAAAATGTCAACCATGCCTTGTTGAACCTCAAGAAGTTTGGCACACATTTTGATATGCGCGCCTTCTGCCATTGCAAACAACTTGAGTTCTTTTAGCTCCTCAAGCCGCTTGTACTCAGGATTCTTCCAGGGACCGAGGCAATGAATAAAACTGTCTTTGAAGAGCTGCTTGTGTCGCAGCTTACAAGCGGCAACGAGGGTGAGGCAAGGACTTTGTCCAATGCTTGGGACGAGTTTAGGGCTGTTGACCAAGGGACCCCATAGGGAGTGCGATACGATGGGTAGACAGCAGTAGTATTCAGCGTGTTTTGTCATGACCTGAAGATCATAAACATGGCCAATATCATAAGGCCGGCTAAATACAGCGCAAAGGAGCTTCCGAAAAGTCTCTTGCTGTTTAGAAGGAGAGCCTGTGAATTTGGAGGTGCCGGCATCACGAAACTTGGAAGCCCGAGTCAGCATTTGTTAGAAGGAAGAATGTGCCACTTTACCTTTGTGTCATTACTGAGAGACCAGCAATTGGTATCACTTTCATCAATGCAAGTGTACCACTCATATTGATATATCTCTGAAGAACCTGGAACTTTTCCGCCAGAAGGTTCGAGGAATTTCCGAAAGAAGGCGGAGTTGATCTTGAGTAAGCCTGAGGAAACGAGGAAATCTTGATCGAAAACGCGGAGACGAACATCAGGTTGTGTTCCAGGTGAGGTGAAGATAAGTGGCTTCTTGGGCTCGTTGTCGGTCTTCACCTTCTTTGTTGCCGGTTGATTCATCTTGGCAGATGGAGAGCTTATCGAGTTCAGAGGTGTAAGAGCGTAAGGAGGGAGTTGAGTTGTCGCCTCACGGCCAAGGCTGTACCGGTTTCCTTGCGTATAACGTGCGAAGGTGAGGAGAAAAACTGGTATTGGTAGTCTTGAAAGATCCAGGCGGCAAAATTAGCAAAGCCAAAGTGAACGAGGTTATCCAGAACGGCTAATGACGAGTGATAGTCTTGTATTGGAATGAATGCGAATGAGAAGCAAATACGTTGATGTGTAGAGGTGGGGTTGGGCGGAGTAGATGAGATGGTGATGTTGAGGTCGAAGTTGGTACACGAGGAAGGGTAACAGAGGGCAGCGGAAAAAGAAGCTGAAGAACGAAGACACCAGCTAGCGATGGAGTGAATTCAATGCCCCTCAGATGAAAGGTTGAGAGCGATCAAACCCAGTGTTCCTAGGAATCGGAGTGGTGGTGGTTGTTGTGTGGCAAGCAAGCAAACTGTGAGGTAATTGAATACTCAGGGAAAGCTCAAGTGAAAGCGGAAAGAACGCAAGCAAGGGCAACGTCAGCCAGGAGGCTTGGAGGGATGGTGTGAATTGCTCCATGTATCTACCAACCATAAAACGCCTTTGTATATAAGATGCTTGAAATACCGGTAGTCCCCCAAAGCCAACCCCAATCATCATCCAACCATGCATTCATGTGTTACTCATCATCGGGTATCTACAATCTCCCACAGTGCTCTCAAAACACTGATCCCCCCGCCTTGGGTTTCAACTGTCCGACCTCTTCCTCTATCATTCAAATCCATAATTCCAATTCTGGCCGAGTTCTCGTTTATGTCATCACTTCCGTCGTGGATATCTCGCTGATATCGTGGCTTATTCTTCCATTGCTGTGGCACGCCATGGTTCCGGTAGTCAACTGCTTCAGCAGGCAAGTCGACATCAACGTCTGGCACTGCGCTCGTGTGTGGTGGAGCACCCCACCACATCCCGAATCGGCCTTCTGTATCAATGGTAGTCAGAGCTGCCTTCGCATTGTGCTTAATCCAAGGTCCATAGCGGGCACATTGCTCATCGTGCCACTTCCGTACTTCCTCAATGCTACCAGGCTCCCCGGTATCGACATCCTTCCCAACAAACACTCCATCGAGAATAAGGTGGTCTGGCAATCGAGCACAGAAGACGGTTAAATGATGGAAGAAAATGCCTTTGAAGGTCTGTGAATCTTGGGAGCAGTAGCCTGGAGCATCGCATGCCTCCTCAAGAATACCAGAACGGCCGAGCCCATGCCATTTACCCAACTTTCTCCCTGGCCAGTCCGGTTCATCGAGTTTGTCGAACGAGTTTCCACGCTTCAGATCCCAACCAGTGGCGGCAATCACATCCGAGACTAGCTTATGGCCGTCTTCTAGATACGATCGCACCCCTGTGGCTTCGTAGAGTCCACGTTGGCCAGAGAGAAGGACGCCTTGATTGTACGTGTACACCATCTCGTTGCGAGCATCACAGCGAGTATTTCCTGTGCGATTTTTATCGAGTCGTTCGCGTTGCCACCCAGAAATATGATATCCATCAACGAAAAGTCCCTTTGCATCTGTCATGTTGCTGTCGAGGAGCCATCTGTATGCCTCAATGGCAGCCACAAGATATTGAGGATCACGAGCTCGGCCAGGGCGATCCACCGGATCGAAATTGGGCGAAGAGAATCCGAACGGAGAGCTGTTGTTGTCGCCTGGGAAATATAGATACATCGATATGGAGGCCGCAATGAAGAGCTCGTTGGTAATGGCGTTCTTGTAGGGCACAAGATATGGAGACCAGATCATGCCCCCATTGCAAAGCTCAGTATCCCAACCTTGAGATGCCATTTCCCAGAATATCCTAGACCGATGTGCAAACGCTGGAATCCATCCCTCGCCATACCAAGACCCCGCTTTCTCTGCCTCGGCATAATGGCCCTTAGAATGAAGTTGAATAAACTTTATGCTTTCCAACCAGCCCAGCACCACCCATAACATATCATCGTATGCTTCTTGACGCAGAGCGAAAGCATCCTGTCCGAAGTATGAGGCTGATAACTGCGAGAAGTATTTGTTGACTATGTTCTCTGCGTTTTTCTCGGAGGGAAGATTCGGAAAGGACGCCGAGATGGTAGATAGGGCAGCAGATAGATACGTGCCAATTACAGCAGATGTCCAATCGATTGATGTTGGCCAAATCCCCTGCCAGATTGCAAAATAATCTCCTTGCAGAACGTCCAGCGCATCTAGCAGTGCGGGGAGGGTAGCAGAATCGGGTTTGCTTGGCAGAGGATTCTGCTCGCTGTCGAAGAGCGGTTTCTGAGTTCCCCCTCGCTCAAGAACATGCCCAGAAGTGCCAATGGCAAAGAGTACTCCGCATATCCAAAGCAGGAGGAAGCCAATCCGAGGATGTCGAGTCGTGGCAAACATCTTGGAGGTGGACCCAAAAGAAAGGAAACGAACACGCGCCGATCAAGGAGGAAAACGTGAAGACATCTATATTCTTGCCATAAAGAATAGCGTGCAGAAGTGTCACCAGATCATAACGTTCAGGGACGGTTGAGGATGAAGAGGGCGGAGATGTTGTCCGCGTGGTTGACGTTTGTGACCCTTGGCATCTAGTTAGGGTTTAGTGGCTAAGTGATGGGCGGGACGGGGTGGTCTTGTGGCCAGCAACGGCTTTACAGTGTTCTAGATAGAACGCCCTTGGATTCGTTCCTTTACCGAATCGCTTAACAGAAACGTGTTAGCACACCAACACAGCTCGGAACTGTGAAAAGGGCTCAAAAATGCAAAAAAAAATGCTGATGACGATGGGATTCGACTAAAGTTTGTTAGAAAACAACTTTGAATTCAAATCAATTAAACTCACACCCATGCTCTTTCGAACCAGTATATTAGATTTCAGTTGTGCCTGAAACTGGCCTGCAGAAAAGAGAGTTGTGAGTAATTATTTTCAAAGTTGGTGGCTTTCCTGGTTGCACATACGCCATAACCGCTCGGCCACGTCACCTTTTTTAGCAATTGTCAAAAAAATGCCTTATTTTAATACATATCACTATTTCAAAATCTTCGCTCAAATAGGCTTAGTGTCCGCGTGAAAATGGGTCATAGGGAAGCTGATTGGCTATTGAGATGGTTTACCTTATGCTCAGCTGGGCTAGGAACTTCAAATTCTGAACATTTGTTAAATTCTAATAAACACCAAGTATCGTATTCTAGTAACGGTCCAGTTAAGATTTCCTGCATATTTCTTGCATTAAGCCAGACCCCTGAGCGAATTAACGGATTGGCCCTTCTCTTTGTCTACCTTCCCTTTGTCTACCTGCTCTTTGTCTACCTTCTTTGTTCACCTTAGGTTTGTTTCTTTTTGCGACTCGAAATCTCAAACAGAATCTACTCGAGTTCCTCAATGCTCGCTTTTTCTATTCACAATTACTAAAGTTCTCAATTCACATCTAAACAACGCCTTCCATAATCCCTTTCCCCGTGGTTGGAAGATGATTTACAAGAACACTTGGCATTAAACATAAGATGTACAATGTCCGTCCTCTAGACTCGGTCAAGATTTGTCCGGCTCCCACCGTTTTCTATTTTCTACATTATTCCTCAATTTTCTGGGTTATTGAACAAAACCCTCTGGATGACTCGGCCCATCTCCCCTTAGTGACATTACCCAGGTGCTTTGGCCCTTTTGCAAACCACTCTTTAAAGTCCTGCACGAACCTCATCCCTCTCCTCCTTTGTTATCTGTGATACCAGCAATGCCGTTAAGCCCAGTATATGTTTCCGGACCTCGGACCTTTCCCACTTCGTAGCAGCCGTCAACATAATAGTTACCAGCTCTCCACTGTCTCCAGTAGCATCAATTTGAATATTTATTAGCTTCAGGAGACCATATTCCTTTGCCGGATATGGACTGTGGATTTCGGGTTCAGTTGGATCCGAAAAAGCATATATAATTCGCTCCTTCTGGATTCCATCTGAGTAGAATATGTCACCATTGACAATAAGTTCGCCGCCAAAGGAGAGCGGAAACCGGGAGAGTTCCGTGAACCACATCGCAGAAATCGAAATGAAGTTTTCGCGTTACATGGCGAAGACATTCTCCTTCTTCCGCGGTTTTTTGGAAGAGCTTTAAATATCTTGTCAATATACACCGTTGATCTGCACGTTCTCCACGTTCTCCTGGTTGTATCATCGCAAAGTCGTACATTGCAGAGGCACACGCGTTCCAATCCTCTCGGACCAGCACTGAAATGCTCTTTAGATGCTTCTATGACCCGATAACCTTGAAGGCTGGGTTTAGCCCTTTTACGCTTACTTGGTCCCGTGGCAATCAAAGAAGCCAATCTCGAATTGGATTAAGTTGATGCTGTGACAAATTTGGCTACTTGTATATAGATGGTCTCGGCCGGACCAGGGGCGAAGTGTGAGTCTAGATAGAGAGTATTTTTTCCCCACAGGAGGTCCTTGCAATCCTCGTAAAACATCTTGCAGGTTCGTAGAATGAATAGAGAGACGACTTCGTGCTTATCCAACTCCTCAGTGAAGATTTTGTGGCATCATGATCGGTCCAAAGGCTAGTGAAAGTTGACGAGGCGAGGGTTATAAGGCATGAGGGAGAGGTAAAGACATAATGGAATATTATCAAACGAAGTTCCTTCGGGAGGTCGAAGTTGCTGGTCACGGTGATATGTGAAGCTGAAAACGTGTGTCGAATTGGACATTGAAGATGAAAGTATAAAAACTGTGTGATATACCCTGAACCTGAGTGTGTCAATTGTGTGGTGTTTCGGCTTCCAATCGGTCCCATGACCGGGAGCTGCATGTCCCTCAGTGCAACTTGATTGGGACCCGGGTCAAATTTGGCCCTCATATTGGATGTAATGGGGGTACAAAATCTCTAAGATAATCCAGATGGCATAAGCTGCCCCGACAAAACACAGCAACTTGTGGTATGATTGAATAGCATTGAGGGGGAGAATGAGCATTGAGCCGCCTTGAAGCTCAAACTTCCATACAGTCTTCCACAAGACGAAGAGCTAGGGAATAGCCATCTCCAATAGCATCGCGAGTAGAACAAATGATCATGCACGCACCTCAGATCTGCAGTTTATACGTATCAGTGATACCTTAGTGAAGGGGCACGCTTGGTGAAATCGAGTGTCATTTTGATATTGAGGCTCTACAAAATTATTAGTACGAGATCCAAGTATCTTCGGGCAGTGTACGCACTATTGATGCCAAATCCCACACGCCGACATGTCTCTATAATGGACACATCGGCCAAATCAACCACAGCGCTTTTTGTCCAGCCGTGCGTCATGGAAAAATCGCCCCCACACCCAATGCCTTTCAGTCACCGCCTTCGCCTCTAGCAATAGGACTACGGCTCCGGCTTCTTGCTCTTCCTTTCGCAGGTGGACGTCCTCCCTTCCCCTTTGGCGGCGGTCTGACGAATGCGAAGTCTACCTCAATAGTCTGATCCAACAACTTGGTATTATGCGCCCCATCAATCGCAGCTCGAGCCTCGTCCAATGTTGGGTATTCAATGAGTGCATAGCCCTAGGAAGTATGATTGATTAGCTTTCGCCCGTCCCAGATTCGAGGCGTGACAGTAGATGCTGCAGCCCTATGCAACGTACCTTGACATAACCCGTCCTGCGATCCAGATTCAAATGCAGATTCTTGATCTCTCCGAAGTCCGCAAACTTGTCATTCAAATCCTCTTCGCTGGCCTCCTCGTGAACGTTCGTGACGATGATGATCCAGCCTTCGATAGAGCGGACGGCGGTCGCATTGGAGTGGGTGGTCATAGAGAGGTTCTTCGTGTCTTGTTTGTAGTCGGCTTCGGGAGAGAGGGGAGGGTCGACCTCCATTTCGGTGTCTGCCATGATGACGGGTTTGATTGAAGGGTGAGGACGATGGTGGTGTTGGTGGTGGAAGGCGCGACGTTGGACTCCCTGTCACTTGATCTTTCTCACGGCTTTCTTTTCGCGAGGTCCGTCCCAAGGCTCTCGACCTCAACCTCACCACATCAGCCTTGTCACCTAAATTGATAGCAAGTTTCGATCAGGAGATGCTATCATGTTATCATTTGGATTGATACATGTGAAATCTTCTACTCTTTCTCTTATTCTCTGATCAGCAAGTGCCTGAGAGTTTATCTGCTTCAATCATGGATTTTGCGATGCAAGTTTCCGTTGTATGTGCTTATTTTGGTCCGACTATCGACTTCTTTAAGTCACGTTATCGACGTATTGTTGTTACTGCTTTTGATTTCTTATTGTTGAGGACAGATCCGCCATGGGATAGGGTGGGACGTCAAACGATGGACTTTATCCAGGAGTATTCTGTGAGTTGCACTGTTGAGCTTCAGTGTCTTTGACACCTACAAGGAGCCAATTATTGAAATTGGCGGCATCAATGGCATTAAGTCAGTCATTTTTTTTGGCCCACTATTTCGTTTCTAACTATTTTGTCGACTCACTCTGAATCAGATTTATGTCCCTCAAAACCTCCAAAGAAATTCATATTCAAATGTTCAATAATGGTCCATCCTTTATTTTTCTTGGTCATTCTTCCGTCCAAGTTGCCAGTCTTTCAAGCGAAAGGTGACTACAATGACCAGGTTTCTGTGTCAAATATCATATTGAGTGCCATGAGGAGCTTTAGAAGCGCCATTCCCTTGCAGCAAATCTGCTTCCCGATTTCCTACCATTTCATCCATTTCTCAAGCAGATCTTGATCATCTTATGAATCTCTGCGTCATGGCTGGATAGTTTCAGTTTTGATGCTTCATGCCTAAGGCCGCGGCGATACCGGCCCCTAAAGTATATAGTACGAGCATCATTGGCCGGTCCACAGAGAACCTGGATAGGTGCAAACTTTGTACCACTTTCTTCGAAGGGTCTATTTTCTGGCATGCTGCAGGTATAAATAATCGTCGTTCGCAGGTCAAACATTGATTTCCAGATTCTCAAGTATCAACCACTTTCCTTTTCCGACTCGATTGGAGTAAATATGTCATCAATCCATTCTCATGAGCTACAGAGCGTTGGGAGCAGGCAATCATCTGCAACTCCCAGGTTCGCCGATGCCGAAATGGAACCAGAGAGCTCCAATGCTGAGATTGATATGCGTTCACTGCCACCAACAGACCATGGCAAGCAAGCCTATTTGGTCTTGGCAGGTTGCACTCTAATACAAGCTCCTGTGTGGGGTGAGCTCACAATTTCTCAACTCCCTTCTTCGTACTAAGCATTATAGGATACTCTATCTCCTTTGGTGTCTTTCAGAAATTTTATACCACTCACAAAGGAACCGAAGGATCTCCGGGAGCAGTCGCCACTGTCGGTACCACGCTCAACGGTCTTATGTATCTAATGATGCCTTTGACCTTCACTCTCCTGACGAAATATCCTCGATTACGCCCGTACACTGGACCGGCTGGGCTCTTCATTACTGTCGCCAGCCTAATCATGTCATCCTACGCTACCCAAGTCTGGCAGCTCATCGCAAGCCAGGGCGTCCTTTGCGCTATTGTAAGTTTATTGAGAAGAAATTCCACTCCAGTTTCTCAAGAAATACTAATGCAATTAATTCTCCCGGACTACCCTTTTTCAAACAATTACTGATTTCCCGCGATCTAGGGCTCAGGGCTCCTCTTTTCACCAACAACCCTTTACTTAGACGAATGGTTCATTGCCCGGAAAGGGATGGCTTATGGAACAATGTGGGCAGGCAAGTCGGCAGCCGGAGTGGTCATGCCGTTCATCATGTCCGCACTCCTCGATAAATACGGTCCGAGAACGACTCTCCAAGCCTGGGCCGTCTCGCTGGTCGTTCTCACCGCACCTCTGCTCTTCTACCTCAAACCTCGAATCCCTCTCTCGAGTTCTCACACTCAGCGGCCCCTTTCCTGGAGTTTCTTAAAGAGGTCAGGTTTCTGGATGCTAGAGATTGGCAACGTCGTCCAAGCCTTCGGATACCTGCTCCCAACAACCTACCTCGCATCCTACGCAAACGACCTCGGTCTCCCCTCTATCTCAGGTGCTGTACTCATCGCTGTCGTCGCACTCGCCAACGTACCAGGATCATTATTCTCCGGCTATCTAGGAGATCGCCTCCAACCCACAACCGTAATCCTCATCAGCTCTATCGGATCCACGGTCGCAGTACTGCTCTTCTGGGGTCTCGCGGCCCAAATGGCACTCCTTGTTATCTTCGCTGCAGCGTATGGATTCTTTGCCGGCGGATTCAGCTCTACCTACTCTGGGATTCTGAAAGAGATGAAGAGGGCGGATGAAGGCGTTGAGACTGGCCTAGTCATGGGACTTTTGCTTGGAGGGAGAGGAGTGGGATTCATGGCCGCTGGGCCTGTGAGTGCAGTTTTGCTGAAGGGAGGCGAGAGGATGATTGAGCATGTAAAATGGGGGTATGATACGCAGTATGGTCCGGTTATTATTTGTACTGGAGCTACGGCGCTCTTTGGAAGCTGGGGATGGATGTGGAAGATGTTGAAGGCGGCGTTGGCATGACTCCTGGTAATAATTGTTTTGTTTGTTCTTGGATCTGGGTGGCTTGCTCTTCAGAAAACATAGTTATTTCGTATTCTAGTTGGGAACTGCCATATTTCAAAGCAATCTCGTTTGAGAGCGTCACTACCTTCATGGCGACCACCATTAGCTCACGCGGTAATATCTTGTGGAAAACGATGGAGCCACCCCATAGTCACGCTACAGTTGCGCTGCTATGCCCTCGCTGAGACGTTGCGTCCGCGATTTCTGATACCAATAGAATCCCCTCCGCTTTCGAGACAAAGAATCTTCAGTTCAGAAACGCCAAACAAGTTATCCACAACTCGTGACAGACTGAGAAAGGTTACAGCTTCAATGCACGGGAACTGGCGGGAACATTTGCATCAACGATGCCCTTTCTTTTATTTCGTTCGAATGACGGTCCCAAGAAGCTATTAGTCCAAACCACTGCTTGCTCTTGGCATGATAGTGAGCTGAAAGAAATGCATTCGGACCGAACTCTCTTTGTATTTCGCGAAACCTTTGTCAAAGAAATATATCGAGGTTCTTTGGCTCGCTGTGTCGTGGAAGTTGCTACCCTATTTTGGAAGGAGCCCAACTTGGAGTACAATATGATAGAACTTTCAACAAGGTCCTATGCTGTTTCCTCGAGGATTTGGAAATAGGGACCCGTATATATTTAATAGACTTTCCAGGTTCATGAGACTTTATTCTCGGATTCAAGACAGAGAAAACACAAACACTTGCTCCTCAACATCATAACATTGACGAGATTAACTATCAGTTCAACGAGGAGTCAGGATACGACTCAAAATGGTAGTTAAAACCCTCCTCGCGGACACTTGCCCACACAAATATACCACCTTCACTCGCTCCAGTCCCAGAGCTCAATCTAAGCCAACAACCTACGGCTTGGATTTCACTGACTACGTAGACATCATCTCCTTCTTCGAACGCGTAAAAAATGACCCAGACCTCGCATCACAGCTCATAGCGCTCTTGGAATCGGAATGGAGACCAGCAGTCGCAACAGCACTTGATGAATTCTACGAAAGAATTCAATGCAGCAACTGCAATTTTATTCCCGGCGCCTACGGACTGAATAGAAAGCTTTTACCGGATGGTCAGAGAAGGTTGGATGCGTTGATCATGGAGATGAAGAGGTTTCCGGTGGGGGAGTTGACGTTGGGGAAGGTTATGCAGTATAAAGCGAGGTTGGGGAAGCTGGAGAAGGAGTATCTGGATGTGAATATGGGGAAGATATGCAAGGGGTTCGCTTGAATGAGGGTCCGATGAATGACGAGAGAAACATGAAGCTGTGTGATTCTGAGGCTATAAAACATACATTTTGTGGCGTTATGATGGGAAATAACATAGGACTTTGTTATCATAACTGAGAATTGTAGTCATGGTCACATAGCCTCGATAATGCAGCAACTTCTGTTTGTGATGGAAAATTCTCCGCCTTCATGTGACTTGGACTTCCTTGGCGTTTAGATTGCGCTTCGTACTCAATGCCTCAGAAGCTGCGTCTCTGAGGAAACGGTAAGGTTGTGCGATCTTTAAGGACTCATGTGGTGGAGTGGTGACATCCATCGGAAACACATGATCAAGAAGAAACAATTCTGGATCCACACTGGTCTCAGAGGGAAGCCCCGCTCACGGCTAAGATACGCCTATCTCGAAGATATCGCCATTTCTCCGCTGTTTCGAAGCTTTGAAGAGCCGTTTGCAGAAGACTCTTCTGAATTTGATCAAAGTGGGGTCATACCCTCAGCTGCTGAAGGCTACGATCGTCGAACCTCATGACAGCCAGAAGGCGTGATTAAAATTTGAGACACTGCAGACACCGAGTTCAATAGTGGCTGAGACTTATGCAGCATATCCGTCCAAATTTGGCATAAGTCAAAGAGGTGGAAGGGATCCGGTAATGTCTCAAAGGATTGGACAGAGCAGTAAGCTTGGTTATACATACTATCTTGGGCTTATCATTAACGAATGCGGTAGTCGGGATAAATACATGAATATCCTTCTCAGGTTTACGTCATGTCTAAACATTGGACGGTTTAGAAAGCAGGAAATTTATTCAGACATCCCCAATGATGAAAACATTCATCTGACCACATTTGACAGGGCCTGTTCCGTCCGGTAGGAGCTCACAATCTGGAAGCAATAACGTATTCAGAGATAGACCAAAGATCACTTAAGAAGCCACTTCGAGGGAAAGAGACTGGAGGGTGTTCCTCCGCGAAGTGTCATTGCTTACTTTCGCTCATCCTTCAAGGCTCGATTGATATTGTTCACTTTTGCTTCCCAGGCAGAATGGAGGCAGGAAATACATTTCATGGGATCAATACGAATACGTCTGATTGCAGGTACGAAAGTGAAGGATGGAGAATGATGAGTTGTCAATGTTCTATTAAAGGTGTAAGATTGGACTTGACTCAACCAGACCCTTGAAGGTCTTATTTAGGTTGCAGAAAATTTCACTTCAGCTCGGAAATGCTTGGCCTGCCTTGAGAAGAGCTGGAGGAAAAAGCTTACTTGGTCACTAGAACTGCTGCGAGCAATCTAAGCTCAATTTCTCGGAGCTCTCTTTAAGCTTCTGAATGCACCTGCATGGGTTGGAAAGACCAACAATCAGATCCGCGGAATGTCACTGGGACAAGGAAGCTCCTCGTGGCCGATATTGAGTGCATACATCATGCTGCTGTACAACCTTGGGCGCTCTTGGCGGTCGGGCGGGACAAAGAGTCAATAGTACTTGTATGAAGGTGCAGGAGTGGAGAGTGTAACGGTGCTGAGAGGTTGAAATTTGGTGGCAGGGTGCAGAAAGTGTCCTGGACCCCAATCCCAATGTGGAGGGGTGACAGGCGCCTCTTCCCCCGGATTCCCAATGGCACTTGGCCGGTGACATTCCCGCAGCGGGATGAGGTAAGGCGCAAGCTCTTTAGCGCACCCAGAATATTGGGTGGCGCGAATTCCTGGGGTTCGGGTTGTCTTGAAATACTATCAGCTTACTGAGAAACACCCCAACATGTCCCTCGCTCTCTGACCGCTTCTCTCCCCTCCCTCCCTAGGCTGGCCCGCTCCTGTCGCCGGGAAAAGGACCCTAAATCTTGATCCCAATCGAGGCCCTCGACAAGCGAAGCAAGAGAAGTGTTGCGGACCCGTGATGAACTGTCAATAGGTTGCTGACTGGAGGAGGTTACAGACTTGCTCCCCTGAGGCTCGTACCTACAAGAACGGAGAATGGATTCTGGGAAGGCGGGCTTACTTTTCTCCGTGTAGAGTAAGAGTAAGCTTCCACGTCTGCGGAGAAAGAAGCTTCAAAGAGGGAGTGTTACATTCCCAATCCTTCCGCGCTCCAAAATTGGAGGCCCCGGCAGCTTACGGGTCCTACGATCCTGATGCTGTAAGGTGAGCCTGAAGAGGCATGCTTCCGTCGTCGTGGAGGATGCCCACATCCCGATGAGGCGTCCCGTTCCTGCACGGATCGCGCTGGACTCCATGCAGGCGCTGACTCAACCGCACTTATTCGTCTCATCTCGACTACGAACAACGGGATAAAGAAGAATCCGAGGCTTCTGCCTCTGCCGCTTGGTCATACGATACATTGGCCTTCTGGTGAGGCAGCGAGGTGAAATGAGAGTTGATCTTCTGCTTACGTTGGGCGGAACTCCAGCTAATCCCTCGCACGTGTCATGTCCATGCTTGAGGCTGAAGGTGCAGAGGATCATGGCTCAGCTCGTTCCAATGTCACGCGAGCTATTTGGGCTGACCGCTGGGAATCCACGGCTTCTTAGCAGAGCGTGACCATTTGTCGCACAGTCCCGTCCAGGCAATTTGCCGTTCCAAAAGTGGTGAGATGCTATCATGCTTGCCGACGTTAGGGCTGAGATATTATTGTTTCCTCGTATCTCGCCCATGTCGGTAGGGGCTTGGCCTGCCTTCAAGCCTCGAGGTCGAAGACCTCAAGCCTTGGATGTCTCACAGCCGCACACCCTTCGAACTAGTGCTCAAATTGCATAATCGAGACTCAGACCATAGCTAACGACTACTCTATGGCGCGGTATTCGGCGGATCTATTTCGGCTTCCATGATGTTGGGAGTGAGCCTTGCAGCTCCTGCCCCTGGGAGCCGCTGTCGGGGAGTACTATCATTGGTCTGTCCACGCGGTGAGCTCTGCCATGAAACTGAAAATGATTCGACATTCGTTCAAACTTGAGCAAGGCAGTCTCTCTTTAAGAAAACCCTTCTGTCCCTGATCCCCCAATATTACTTTTTATTGTCACGTCTCTTCCATTCTTTAGAATGGTGACAGTTCTCTTACTCACATGCCTGGCTCTATGCCAGACAGCTCTTTCGAAGACTGTCACTTACAATTGGGATGTGACCTGGGTATGGGCAGCTCCAGATGGACATGGACGGCCCGTGATCGGGATCAACAACCAGTTTCCCTGCCCTCCTATGGAAGTGAGATCCCAAATGCCACCCTTCTCATTCCATTTATACTCATGCAAACAGGCAACCATCGGAGACAGAGTTATTGTTAACCTCAATAATAAGCTTGGGAATGAGACCACTTCTCTGCATTTCCATGGGATATTCCAAACGGGCACCAATGCTATGGATGGGCCGTCAGGAGTCACACAATGTCCCATCCCGCCAGGTGGAACCTTCACCTATGACTTTATTGTAAGATTTGAATTAACATTTGGCTGGTTTTCCGCTCATACGTACTTAGGTAAACCAACCTGGCCCATACTGGTATCATTCCCATAATAAAGGCCAATACATCGATGGCCTTCGAGGTCCTTTCATTATACATGATCCTGCTGCTCCCTTCAAATTCGACGAAGAATTAACCATTACCGTTTCTGATGTAAGAACGGCGCTTTCTCTACCTTTTCCATATCCACTCTCTTATTAGCCTTGATGTGATGTAATATAACCACTCAACTGGAGTGGCTGACAAAGACCTTACAGTGGTACCAAGATCAAGCTCCTGGTCTTATCAACTTCTTTCAGTCAGCTACCAACGAAGCTGAAAATGGTGGTTCCGAACCCATCCCCAACTCGGCACTCTTGGCAGATACTCAGAATGCACAATTCACAGTAAAACCGAAAAAGACATATCTCATCCACTTCATCAACATGGGGTCCTTCGTTGGATCCTTCACTAAGATTGATGGACATAAAATGACCATTGTTGAGATAGATGGGGTTTACACAGCGCCACAAGACGTAGACGAGCTCTATCTTACGGTTGCTCAACGCTATAGCGTTTTGATTACCACCAAATCCGACACAAGCAAAAACTTCCTCATATCCAACACTTTGGACACAAGCATGTTCGATCATATTCCAGACTGGGCAAAGCCAGATGTGTATGGATTTCTGGTCTATGATTCCAAGAAACCCTTGCCTGCAGTCAACCCGCTCCGGGACTACAGCGTTTTCGATGACTTCCAACTTATTCCGAGGGACCGGCAGAAGGCTCTCACCAACGTGGATCAGCAGATCATACTAACGATGGATTTTGAGCGAGCCCCAGACAATGATAATGGCATCAACAGGTGAGACAACCTCAGTGAATGGAGAAGTCGAGAGCTTACTGCTACGCAGAGCAATTATCAACGGCGTCAGTTACGTGGGACAAAAAGTACCAACCCTTTTCACGGCGATGTCAGCTCCTAAGAATGTCGTTATGAATCCACTCATCTACGGCGCAAACAGCAATTCCTTTGTCTTCAAGCTTAACCAAACCGTAGAGATTGTGTTAATCAATGAGGATAGCGGTGGTCATCCTTGGCATCTCCATGGTCACAACTTCCAACTCATCGCCCGCTCACCACCGAATACTCCCTACAAAGCCAGCGCCATTCATCCACCTCATACGCCTATGCGAAGGGACGTCGTCCAAGTCAACACAGGAGGCTACATCGTCCTGCGATTCACTGTTGATCATCCAGATATGTCTCCAATCCAGTCTTTCATTCTTAAAGCTAACATTCTCAGCACGCATCCAATTGTTCCATTGCCATATCGAATGGCACGTTGAAGCCGGTCTAACAGCAACATTCATCGAAGCCCCGGATGTGCTCCAGGACACTCAAACCATACCGCACGATCACTACAAGACCTGTGAGTCGCAAGGAATTCCTACCAAAGGAAATGCCGCCGGGAACACGAAGAACTGGTTAGACTTGACCGGCGCCAATACCGCGTGGGAAACTAGTCCTTGGGGGTAAGCTCTCTCCTTGATATCTCACACTTTACCTCTAACAAAATCTAGTGCATTAGTCAACCCACCAAAGAAACTGAGATTCGCAAGGACGGCGAAGTCTTTCTTTAAGTAAAACTTGAGTGTGATGACTGTCGCGAAACGAGGTGATTAGATGTATCTATTTCAGCGCCGCATATCATTGCATTCTGCTCAGCAGCAACGGAGTTTGGGAGGAGCGGATTTACAAAATTAGTTTTAGCTATTAATAATAATACGAACAGATACCCAACTGATCAAACACTTCATCTTATTACTTGCTTCCAATAAATCGTGTATCCTCAAAGCTAATATTCAAGCTAGGAACCCTAGGCAAAGTGAATCCCCTCTTCTGAAAATGACCCTTACAGCACCGTTTGCTAGACAAGACGTCCAAGCCTCGGGCCTCCGGATTCCAACAACTCATCATCCAATCCCTTCCCACCTCTTGCTTTGAAATCCTTTCCTCACGACTGGTCTCCTTCAAAGGCCAAGAAACTACAAAGTCGTACACATTTCCCCAAAGGATTCAAAAGTGCCAAAGTGGATGAGCTGGACAGTTCTTTAGCTAATCGCTAGCACAGAATACGGCTGTGGCGGGTTCCCGACCGAGAGGCGGCGTTTTCAGCTTGGGCCCGCTCAGCCCGCGCATGACTCTGGAGCGGGAACGGGTTGTGCCGAATATTGATTCTGGAGCGGAAGGGAAAAGCAAAGTTTGGATTGGTGTGTTTGTGGGCTTGTGGCTTTCTTGGTGGTCCTGGAGGAGAAAGTGGTGAGCTGCTGTTACTGGATTGAGGTGAGGCGAAGGAGCTGTGCTTGGGTAGGACGGAAGAGGGGTGGAATTTAGAGAGGATGGCTACGCCATGCCTTGATGAGTTGACTGGGGAGGTGCGAGAAGAGTAGAGGGCGTTTTGAATACTGGTCTGGAGTTCTAAGCGGGGCAGGAGGTTCTCTTCCGTCTTCAAGACTATTGGCCCCATCTTCACCACCCGAATCCACACCGACCTCAAAGTATCCCTAGAATCAATTTGACACCGTTCTAATAAGCACCTCAACTATAGCACTCATGGTCCTGAGCGGAATGCCTCGAGTTTTATTCGGCAGTACAATATACATACTACACTTTTCCTAAACCCCCTTTGCCAACCCCTGCCAGCAGCCTACTTATGCGTGTTCAACCTTGTACGTAGACAACCCTCAAACCATCTTCCAACTTCGTCTCAGGCATCCACCCAAATTCCTCCTCAGTCTTTGTCGGATTCCCAACACTCATCTTCTACTCCTCCTTACTTACGCGACCTGGTCCCAAAAGGGGCTTCCCTTCCGTGGCAGCAGGTAATTTCGCCCAGAATTTCTCAGGGTCGTCGTATATCGCATCGATTTGTCTTCCCGAGTGTGACTTCATGATACTAAATATCTCCGGTGCAGAGGATCCCACGCCCGAGCAAGCATTGAAGACACCCACGTTATACTTCTTCTCCTTCACAAGTATCACTTTCAAGAGCGCAGTCAAGTCTGCACTGAACACATAACCCCGCAGCGTTGTACTCGAGGAGTTGAAAAGAATCGGTGTCTCGCCTTTGGCGAGCATAGTCGCCAGATATGAAGTGAAATGAGGAGAAAGACGCTTGAAAGATATTGAAGAATCGGACGATGGTAATATCCATTCCGTAGTTCGTACTATACGCCTTGCACACCTTCTTTACGGAATCTTTGGTCATCGAGTAAACGAGATTAGGAGTCACGGTATCATTTCCCTCGAAGATTCCATCCGGGCTGGTAGTCATCTCATATATGGCGGAGGCAGATGCAAAAATGGCTCTACAAAACCGGAACGACGGTCTGCTTCGAGGATGTTGCCGATGCCTACGTTGACGCCGTATGCAATTTGGGGATCTACTTGGTTTACGGGAAGGACGGTGATGCCTGCAAAGTGATAAAGGGTGTCTACGCCAGACATGTGTGCAGTGAGTTTTGATAGTGAATCCCGAGATCTTCTACAATGAGACGACTAAATGTGGTTCCTTCGATCATGAGGTTGTCGAGTAGAGTTACTTCGTGGCCTTATTTGTGAAGGCTATGACCAAGCTGAGATCCGACGAATCTGGCACCACCAGTGACCTAGGGAAGAGACGTTAATTCTTGCTCGGCTACAGAAGGATGGTAGAACATTCTTCATACCAAAATCCTTTTTGGAGCCATTGCGAAATGATGATTCTTGATATGATGCTGTCCAAAGCTCTCCCCAAAAAAGGAACTGGTTAGGAAATTATTATATTCGAGTAAGTTTTTTAAGGGACGTCTTTCGATTGATGGTATCGGAGAGCTGTGTACCACGCCTTGAGGACTGTGACCTGGACGTGGCGGTTTCAATTTATGGACAGACCATCCGAATAGCAAAGACGCCGGAAACGGAGGTATTTGGACTACCAAGTCGACCGCAGCTGAAAATCTCTCCAACATCGATCGACTGACTGCTCAGCAAGAATCTTAGCTCCCCGAGTCCGAAAAAAGCCTAGCCAAAGGTGTTGGCGTCTGACACTTGCCAATTGAGAGGCCTCTGAAATACTTCGGTCGCCAGTTGGGCCCGGCCAAAATACCCTCCACAGTCACATCCGCATCCCGAGAACCAAAATGTGCCTTTGGAATTTCGTTTATTTGTTGTCATCGCTATCTCCGTCTGAACCATGCAACAGCAAACCATTTCCATGCCAGAACCCCGAAAAGAAAACAACCCTTTACATGACGACACCGGAGTTGCTGGCAATACGCTGAGAACCTGTTAGCTATTTTCTCCTTGTGTGGAAAGGGTTGTAACATACTGGCCAAAGTTCAGCTGCCTCCTTTCCGACTGGTCCTGTAATTGCTGATCCTTTCATCTCTCCCTTGGGGTTGACGATCTGCAAACAAAATATCAGTAATTGTCCTCTCTAAAGCTTTGTTGGAGTTCTTCGACTGCAAATCCCATCTCATCCAATCCCGCCTGCGCCATGTGCCATCAGATCCAAGATTAAATCTGCACTTACCACACCAGCGTTATCCTCGAAGTACAAGAAAACACCATCAGTTCGTCTCCACGGCTTGCTTTGTCGGACAATAACAGCGGGCATGACCTTCTTCCTTAACTCAGGCTTTCCCTTCTTGACTGTAGCCATAACCATATCACCGACACCACCAGCAGGCAGACGGTTGAGACGCGCACCGATACCCTTAACGGAGATGATGTAGAGATTTCGTGCACCGCTGTTATCGCAGCAGTTCATGACGGCACCACTATAATCCAGCCGTTAGCCAGACACCCTCAGATCCCCCCTTCTCAATCCATATTCCTACTCCCAGGGCGATACTCAGAGGATAGGTATATTCGGGAAAACGTACACTGGGAGACCGAGGGTCATCTTGAGCTTGCCACCAGGGGCACCACGTCTGTATTCTCGTCAGCTCTCCATTTTCCCCAGAGATCGACTTCGTTTCCCCGTTGATCGCAAGTCGCCATTGTTTCCAAATTGGGCAGCGGATGAGGGGCGGACATACGAGATCTTTGCCATTCCGACGGTAGATCTTTGATGCTTGTGAGGGGATCAAAGATGCGTGCTTCGTTGCTGGGGAAAATTTCCAGGTTTGTCGCCAAAATATTGCACAGTGTGTGAACTTTAAGGTTAGCGAGAGTCACGTGGCGCGCTAAATTTGGGGACAACTGATGTGGAGAAGGGACTGAAGTTAGTTGTCTCTCCTCAGGATTTTCAATTTTTGTAGGATATGGCATTCTGATATACTATACTCTGCATGAGTCGGTGTCACCTTCATTGTGGAAAGAATCTTCTAAAACCTTGGACTATCCTGCAACATCTACAAAAGTGTTCAACTCACCAGGAATATTTGCCAGTTGTCAAGAACCATTGCATTTGACCTACAGTAGGTGATCTGGAATATGAACATTTATTTATTTAACCCATTTTCGATTTCTATGAATCAGTCCCACCGACCAAGTCCAATATCCATACACCAGAACGCCTTGCTCCATGCTGCAACCATCGCGTGAAACTGCTATACAAAATCCTTTTTAGAATGCTACGTTTGTGACTGCTCAGCAAGTTCGGTGGAAGCTTCGGCGGTGACATCCGCATCGGTTCTTTCTGCATCTCCTTCCTCCTTGACAACAGCAGGGTCAGTGGACTCTGAGACAGGTTCAACGGGAGCAGCTGCTGGTGCAGCAGGTCCCACAGCTGCCTTGGGCGATGAAGCTGGGATGGACAACGGCGAAGGCGCCTTGACTTCGGGTACGGGACCAGCCCCGGTCATATCGACATCGCCCTCAGTGTCGATAGTTGGCTTCGGCGAATGTGCTCGTGAAGGTGCATTTGACGGCCCCTGCTCCCCTGATTCAATTGTGGCGTCAAGAGTCTTTTGCTCCATGATCTCTGCATTAACTTCTGCGTTTGCCTCTGTAGCCATTGCGGTAACAGCATCGTCAGCCTCCGCGCGCGCGGGAGTAGGTATCCCGCTGTCCATTTCAACATCGGAAGCGGCAGGATTTGGATTTTGATAGTCCATGATGTTGCGCCGCTTGACCGCGCCATTTTGCTGGCGGACACCATTGGCGCGATCTTGTTCTTCATCATCACTCTCCTCAAATTCATCATCTCTGGCAATTCGCTGATCCCATCGTCGCTTGGTGCTTCGGACGTCCTTGTTGTCATCTTCGTCCATATCGTCAGCGATATCCTCATCGTCTTCGGTACCACCAGTAATGGTCGTGCGAGGAACGTCTGTCATTTGAACAGAAGGTGGACCAGTTTTTCTGAGGTTGTTGATAACTTGAGTTTTGATCTTCTCGAGATAATCCCTAGAGTTGGCGTTCTCCATATTTGAAGCTTTGACATCCAGATCATAGTCCGGACCGTAGTACTAATTCGTGTTAGATGAAAAGGGAATAAATACGGAAGTGAAACTTACCTCGTAGTATTCGTTGTAAGGAAGAGTTCGGTCGAGATCCATACCAACAAGGCGACCAGTCTCATACGCCCAAGTACGTGCAACATTGCGCATCGTATATCCACCGCCACCAAGCACAAGTGTAGGGACATTGAAACTCTTGACAAATGTGACGCAATTTGCGTGGCCTTTCATACTGAGGTTGAAGCAACCAAGACGGTCACCAGACAAGCTATCACCACCACACTGAAGAACGATAGCCTCCGGTTGATAATAAGTCATGACGGCTTGGATGACAGGCTCAAAGATGGACTTGTAGGTTGCATCATCAATGCCGTCTCGAAGAGGAAAATTGACAGCATAGTTCTTGCCAGCGCCAACACCGATGTCGCGAAGCTCACCAGTACCTGGAAAATACTCGCCGTACTTATGGAAAGAAACAGTCATGACTCGGTCTGTGGTATAGAACGCTTCCTCAACGCCATCACCGTGGTGGACGTCGATGTCGATGTACAAAACCCTCTTCTTGAACCGGAGGAGCTCAATAATGCCGAGGACGATATCTACAATCATTAACACCCAGCTCATACCAAACAAGGCAGTTCAACCTACCGTTGACGTAGCAGAAACCACTTGCTTCACTCTTTTTGGCGTGATGAAGTCCTCCGGCCCAGTTGATGGCGATGTCGCATTTGCCCCTGTTGAGACGAGCTGCCCCCTCCATACTGCCACCAGCGCTGATACCGCAAAAGTCAAACAGCCCGTCGAAGACTGGGCAATCATCACCGACATTGTACTTCCCCTGCTCCTTGGCGAAGTTGTCCATATTGTCTGGAGTGACTTTCTGGAGGAAGTCGATATACTCGTCCGTGTGGAATTGGGTCATTTCATGGCGAGTAGCCGGTTTTGCGCGCTGGCCACCAGATGTCAGTAGACTGTGATATACGTGATTTTGAATTACGGCATCATGCGAAAGCACTCGATAGTGTAGGGCTCGAGAAGAGAAGAGGTGTTGCAGCTTCCCACTCACATAAATCTCCATCTTTTGGTAGACGCCATAGTTCATGATCAAGCTATGCGCCAACCGAATTCGATGAGGTTTCATGGGATGCCCGGCGACATAAGCATAATTTCCAACATCGGAATCGTAGAAGTATGCAACCCGCTTCTTGGTGCTTGGGCCGTTCGCTGGAGGCTCATCGACGGGGGCTGCAAAGGATGTCATTTTGGACGGAGAAGATGCGACGAAGATGGAGGAAATGTAGTGCTTTCGAAAATGTAGCAAGAGGGTAGTTAGATTCGCGGTGTGTCGTGCCCCCGTGTTTTTAACTGAGCGGCCCTAGATTGTGGAAATATTGAAAGTGGGAAAACGTGAAGTTTGAAGGAACGGATATCAGAGCTCAAACTCCCGTTCTCTGTAGCACCAGCCAATCTACCCGAAAGCGGATAAGCGTAATTCTCTTGCGGGTGTGGTTCTACCTCCCCACTGCTTTCTATCAAAGGTTGAAACTACTCACCGAATATCTACTCATATAGAGGAAGTAATATTTCTATGTTCGAAGAAAAACTGGTACAAAATCGGCTTTTCGTGTGCTGTCCGTAAGAAGAGGAAAAGACGAGGCTGTCCCAAGGCTGAGATCATGTGATTTAGTTTCGCGCTAAACTTAAAATTGGCCCAAGAAGCTCAAGGCAGCTTGGAGACGCGAAAGCAATCAACATCAAAAGCTTCACCTTTGTGGCAACGACTTGACGACGAAGAAGTTAACGCCACACCGAATTCTCAGCTTAACTGCTCCAAGCCGAATACCACCATAAATCACCCATCATGGACAGGTTAAACCGAATGCTGGCCTCGGCTGGTAATATGGGTGGTCTCAACAGCGCTGCGCCTGGATCTGTGAATACCATCCTCTACTCTTGAACAGCATCTTGACCTTCCGGAGGAAACATAGCTAATACAAGATGACTGCAGGATAATACAAATCTCATCGACAACTCCGAAACCGTTTACATCTCCTCCCTTGCGCTCTTGAAGATGCTGCGACACGGCAGGGCGGGTGTGCCGATGGAAGTTATGGGTTTGATGTTGGGAGAATTTGTGGATGATTTCACAGTCCGAGTAGTAGATGTGTTTGCCATGCCGCAAAGTGGAACGGGAGTCAGTGTCGAGGCAGTTGATCCTGTTTTCCAAACAAAGATGATGGACATGTTACGACAAACGGGACGGTACGTGTTAAAACTTTGATTTCAATAACAGCAAGCTGATGATATCTTTACATCAGGCCTGAGACTGTTGTTGGCTGGTACCATTCCCATCCTGGTTTCGGTTGCTGGCTTTCCTCCGTGGATATCAACACACAACAATCCTTCGAACAATTGACACCTCGAGCCGTTGCCGTGGTTGTTGACCCCATCCAATCCGTCAAGGGCAAGGTTGTCATCGATGCCTTCAGACTTATCAATCCACAATCTCTTATGCTTGGACAAGAGCCACGCCAAAGCACTTCGAACTTGGGTCACCTGAACAAGCCTTCCATTCAGGCGCTCATCCACGGCCTCAACAGACATTACTACAGCATTGGTATCAACTACCGGAAGACCGCCCTCGAAGAAAATATGTTGATGAACCTCCACAAACACGTCTGGACGGAAGGACTGCAAATGGAAGATTTCCGGGTTGAGGGAACGCGAAATTCAGAGCGGTTAAAGAAGCTTGTTGGCCTCGCGGAGGGATATGAGAAGAGAGTCAAGGAGGAAACAGAGTTGACTAAGGATCAATTGAAGACAAGATATGTCGGAAAAGTCGACCCCAAGAAGCACCTGGAGGACGTTGGACAGCAACTAATCGAAGACAACATCGTATCTGTGTCAAGACAGATGATCGACAAGGAAGCTTCAGCTCCAAAAGAGAAGTCTGGTGCGAACGGGCATGCAAATGGGGATGCCATGGATGTGGAGGAGGAACTATAATGACATCAGCATCACATTGTACAATAGGCGTTGGGCTTGGTGATCACCGCTACACGGCAAGAGCTACTACAGGCAATCCGTCGGGGCGTCGGATTCTAGAGTCAATACTAGGCGGCTTCTGCAAAGATTTTGAAACTGCTGCAGCGTGAAATGGGAATCTGGCTGGTTGAGTATGTCTTCTTTTGAAACAATGTCTACTGACTCTGTCTTTGCAAACTAGGAATTTACTTTGGTCACTTCAAGTCTCAATCCTCATGTAGTTTCTCATACAATACGCCAAAGCTCGATCTGCATTCCCACCGAATTCCTCTTGAATCAACCTCCATTATTACTAACTATCACGTTCGCAACGGCCGACTATGAAACCCCGTCGCCTAACTGCATGAGCTGGACGTCACACTTCATCCTTTTTTGGAGATATGAAAACCTTTTCTAACGCGTGCATGAAGTATGTCAGCATGCCTGCGTTCCGAGCTTGCTTTTCTTCTGCTAAGACATGCCCATGATCGAGGAATATAGGGGTCAACTTGCTGTAAGGTCAACTTAGTCTTCAGGGCGATGAAACAAGTTCCTCTTGCTGTTCTTTTAGGATTCATTTCACGAAGCCATAACGAGAGTTTGCATGGGATGCCACACTACCGTCCTGGATCTTCGACATCTCTGCTTGACTAGTGCCTTGAACTATGCAGATCTCATACCATCCCGACATACGGAGCTCTTGGTGTCAGAGGAAACTCATCAAATGCATTATCTTCGAAAGGATAATGCCCAGGCCGCGGCTGGATCATCGAGCTCGAACAGGCTCGTTCAGCGCCTCTGGTGGAAATGTCCATGTAAGGATGCAAAGACGGATCTGACATACCTTTCGGGGGCGGCCCGCTCAGAGCTTCCTGCGGGACATGCAGGAGACGGAGGCATCCATAGCTGACGGACGAAAGAACAGAAGGCACACCTGTACCACTCTCCCAAACTAGACGATCGAAGGACGAAGGGAAGCAATCATACCGTCACCTTCCTCTTCTATCACAGAATCAAACTTCTGCAATCTGCACAGGGAACTACATGCAGACTGCAGACACGACGCTTGAAGTTCAGGGACTTCCGCTCTTCTCCGCAGTCCTATGTCGGAATTCAGGGGAAGACTTTCGTCATATTGTTGATGGCTTGTCAGCTTAGCACTACTGCACGGTACCGCAGCTTCCGCAAGCCTTACCCATGTGGAAATTCTACGAGCTGCCCCCCTGTCAGGCTATCTTGTCCCACGATCCCATGCAGCGGCACTTGGTCGTACAAACTGCCCGTTCGTCATTTGACTCTGTCGTGCGGTGGTACCACTATGTAAAGGAAAATCCCGGCAATACTTGCTCTTCACGCCTTCGATCTCAGCCTCCTCGTAACAAACTAAGTGCTTCATCTCCGTTAAAAGCCACCGGCCGTCGTAGTAGATAGTGAAAAGCGGCTTTTCATTTTTACTGCCAAATGTAAAGTTGAACATTTCAAAGTCTACCTCCCGAATATTCCCTCAACCTATCGTATATTATCATCAAGGAGCACCCTTTTCGAGTGTCCCTGAAGTTCTCGAAAAATCAAATCCTTATTACCCGCCGAAGCTAAGGATATTAAACGACCACTAACATCGGGACTTTCAAAACGGGCGCCGCTTTTTCTGTCTGTCTACGAAGAGCCGCTCCCTCGCTCATGCAAACGCCCTCACAATGCACTTGCTCGGCTTCACATGGGACTTTATTGGCAAGATTGGCGTTCGTATTAAGATATCAGCCTCGAAAAGCAATACCTTAAAAAAGCGGGCCTTTCTTTTCTATCGTTCCATAATCCTTCTGCACCCTTCTCATACGGCTGCTCCATGCAGCGACCACACCCTCTCGCACACGCAAGAGTGTCGTGGTCCAATTATAAAAGAGCGATAAATGAAAACTGTTGGTGGCTGCTGACGGCGTCGGTACAGGAGGCTGAGCGGGTACTCGCTTCTCGGCCAACCCCTGAATACAAGCATGGAAGCTTCAAAGAATGTTCCCCAACCCCTGCTCGGAAATCGTTCCCCTTCCCCGGGTCCACCTGTCAGCATCTCTGACTAACGGAGAGAAGTCATCGCCTACCAAGTGCCGAAGGAAGGCTGATAGGGTAGAAAAGGGGGTCGTGTGTATCTCAACGTCTGGCAATCCTTGCGTGATGTGCCACGGAGGCCGAACCGAAAGTGGAAGCTCCCTTTCCTCCTCAGTATCCCCCAAGCTTCCATGGCCGGGCGACCTGTCAGCCTCACCACTCAGGTAGATGAGATGAAACGTCTTCTTTCAAAGGAAAGACCAAGATTCGGCCCTACCTGAGAGTAGTGGGAAACAAGTTCGCCATTGCACAACGTCAGAGCGCTTAGCAAAACTTGATGACCAGGGGAAATGATTGTACCATGCTCCCTGGGAACATTGGTGGCGTACGGTACAATTGTTTATCAGAGAAACTGGTGATATGCAGCTGAGCAAAGTTCCGAGGGATAATTTCTCCTACCAAGGGGCCGGGAAGGTGAGACACTGAGAACTTCGGTGAGAAGAGAGGACAATTGCCCACAATTCAAATCAGTCAAAGCTTCAAGACACGTCGTCTATGGATTGCAGCGTTGAAGCCATACGCCATCTTCTTGCATCGGAGCTTCATTCTCGACATGTATTCGGACTCGACTGTCTTGCTGCGTCCTACCGGAACAAAAGGGCTCTTGGTACGGAGTATTGACCACGTCAAACGGTCCTGTCCTCGCCACGTGGCATCCTTGTTCATGTCAGCACTCTGTTCCCAAGATAAGGGAATCTGAGAGCCTCCTGGGACCTTCAGCTGGGACTTTCAGCCCTTCAGGCTCATGCAAGTTCTGGTTGCACCACGACGGCGCAGCAACAATCAGCTGCCTATTACAGAATTCCAATGAAAATCGATCGACAGTTTCCACCAAAGACCCTGGCAAAACTGGTTCCCAAAAGGAGTGGCTGTGCTTCGAGCTGTCGTGAACCTGGGCACACAGACCCGTGTGCTCGGGCGAGACGAGTGATCCGACGCCGAGAAGAAGGGTTTGGGGGCCGAGCCGACTGCTGCAGGAAACCCGGCAATGTGATGAGCAGGGAAGAATCTTTCCGAATCATACAGTAGGAACGCTGCGAGACTGCATAACTTTATACGAATCGCCGAAAGCTGGAAGGAGCCCAAACGACATTAGTGTGACCAGGAGCTTTCTCGTGGGCAATGGGGGAGCCAGTAATAATGCAGCCTTCTCAGTCTCTCGACCCGGACATGGGGAGAAACATGGCTCACCAGCTAAGTTCGCCAGCAGAAGGCTTGATCACCGTGCCAAGCTAATCCTTCATGTCTCATTGTTGGGCAGGTTCCCTGTTTTTTGACAGCAGGCTGAGGTCTCTCGTCCCGAGTTTTGCTTTTTGTCTCTACCATGTGTCCTGAGCTGACACCCTGGCTACGCCAAAGCGCCTCGAGCACACTTTCCCCAGGATCAATTCCTCAAGCGGTTATATCGGTACCAAATAATGAACGGCGAAAAGTCCAACACCCAGGAATATGTTGCCGCTTTGAGTAGCATGTGCAGCGCAAACGGACGAGCTCCTATCTCTCCAATAGGCAGCTCTTGCGACACATGCATTAGTTGAAGGAAGAAGGAACCCGCGGGGGCTATCTCCTTTCACCATTCACCTAACTAAGTACGAAGTTACGAGGTTACCTCTTTTTCGTATGGAGGCTTTGCTTCCGTCGAGTCGGCCACAAATCGGTGGCACATCCATGAGGGTTACGGAAAGGAAGGCAGTCAGGACCCTGGAGAGTGCCACGGTTTCCATGGCGCATCACTTTGATCAGTTCTCATCTCACCAGTGCTCTCGTTGCCATCAATCAAGTGCGCAATCTACCGCCCAAGTGGGCCTCTTCCCATTCCACCGGCGCTGCAAATCCCAAAACCGTGGTCGTGGGTTTTATCCAGCTCTCACGCCATTCCGGATAATTAGAGACGAGCCGTCCCCGGTCTCTCCCTCCTTGTTTCGCGTAAAACGCCCGCCCCGGCTGGGGTGTTGAAGAGAGGATGCAGGCGTCGATCTGGGCTTCGTTTCCTTCCCCTCATTTCTTTGGTGTCTGGTCCTTGCCGATATGAGCCGTGTTATGCAGGAGCCGGGCGGCCGTGTTCAGAGCTCGGGTCGGTTGCTGTTCTTCCCCCAGAGTTACTCGTGCGCCTCCTCAAACAATGTGGAGTGGGTTGTTTCCCAACCTCAAGTTTCCGAGACCCTGGATGCCGCCTAGAAGTGCTCCTATTATCACCCCTGTTGCCTGCGTGCCAAAGAATGAGCATAAGTAGTAATATATTGCAGCCGGGTACCCTTCTCTTCCGGAGTTACCCCCCTTCTGCCCAATCCCGACCTACGCCAAATCTTGCACCGAAGCGGGTACTATGGAACTTCAAAGCCTTGAGTTGACAGTTGAAGATATTTTGAATTTCCATCGTGGCTGGATTACGGAATTGTATGTTCAAGTCAAAAAGACAGCAACGGAGATAGTCGCGCTCTTGCATGAGGAGCGTCACCTCTTTGTCACGTGCGACTTCTCCCTCCAACCACTCTTCATTGACTAACAGAGAATAGGCTTGCACAGATTCAACGTTGTATCGAAGAATGGAACCTCGTTCAACTTCCAGCCGACGAAATTTCTGTGCC
Organism: Hyaloscypha bicolor E; assembly: GCF_002865645.1. Classification (NCBI taxonomy): domain Eukaryota; kingdom Fungi; phylum Ascomycota; class Leotiomycetes; order Helotiales; family Hyaloscyphaceae; genus Hyaloscypha; species Hyaloscypha bicolor. The sequence continues at coordinate 2,096,848 of NW_020194558.1, forward strand.
TTCGCCGTCACCTACGCTTTCAGATGACTGGGAGTTTGTCTCCATACCACCCAAATCTGAGGCCGTTCCACGAACTGTTCCACAAGCTTCGTACACACCGAGTGATCCAGCCCAAGTCTTCGAATACAACCAAAAGCCTTTGCCTTCTATACCTACCCAAAAGATCGCCCAAAAGTCTTCCAAGATCCAGAAGAGGAGACCTTCATCAACCACGGACCGTCTCAAACTCACTTGCCATCACGGCCCAACACTATTCGATGTACACGAAGTACAGACCAGGCTTGAGTTGATTCCGAATGGGACTTCGCCCATAGATAGGTATACTCAGGATGAACAGACCCATGAGCGGATTGCTCTCGGTCTGGAAGAGGAGGAGAAGGAAGAGGATGTTGTTATGCATCCCTGGCGACGAGCAGCAGATTCTAAAACGAGGGGAGCAAGAGAAGAAAAACGAGTCAGGAAAATTGACGAGACCAGGAGGCCGAAGAATAATAAGGATGCTACCAATGACGAACTTCCTGCCAGCCGCGAAAGCAATGGGAAGCGGAAGCGTGAGCCACAGCAACGGCCACGGCCAAGCGAAGACGAGCAGGAAAGTCCAAAACGGAAGAAGACGCCTCCCTCGTCGCCGGACGAGGCATGATCTTCGGCATAACAAAAGTTATTGGTTTCTTTGAAAGGTATTTCAGCGAGCGAGTTTTCAAATGTCGGTTGTTAGGAATTCAATACCGGAGTCGGGGTCGGGTCACGGATGCGGGAATGTAACAACAAAAAGGGAACACTGATGCCATGGCGATGGAAAAATCTTGCATTATTTCTTCTTTTATTTCAGTCATTATCATGATAGATGAGTTTTTCGTTACCAGAGGAAATGAGAACCTTCTCTCTCCAAAGTCCATTACTGCCTGTCTAGGGCTTCATTCCAGCATCAAACTGACATCCAGTCTTTGCCGCTCATTACTGCTCATTACCTCTTCGATACCTCCACCCCATACCGTCACAGGAGCTTCACCTCCTTAAGTGCATTTCACCTGCTCACAGCAGGGGTTCGTCACACATTGGAAATTATCACTACTGTACACGGTCAATACTCTGTTGACTTGGATTGAGACGGAGGTGCAATCGCTTACCCAGGAGGGCACGAACAAGTATTTGCATTATAGCAATCAGGGTAGCAGATGTAATACACCCCGTACTCTTGTCGTGCCTGAAGGGCGGCATTGGAAGGGCTAGTAGGTGCAGTGAGAGCCAGCGGAGTGAGGAAGGTGAGGAGGAGCGAGATCGTGAGGAAGCGTGCCATCTTAAGCTTGATGTTGTAGTTGTTTTGAAAGTCGGCTTATGTCTTATGAAGGGAGGGGGGGAGGTCGTGCCCTTTGCGATTAGGTGATTATGATGTTGTTTTGTTTCGGGTCGAGCATATGGGGGGAAGCTGTTCCGAGTAAGAGGAGGGTCCCAGGGTACTGGAGGGGTATTTATTTGGGCTTTAAGCGGGAGAGCATTGTGATCTTGCTATAGATAATTGATTCATTGGCTTGACTGGATGATCTATACGCAGTCCGACAACTTGGTAGAGCAGCTGCGCAACACAGGAGAGTACATCATGATCCTTTGATGTTCTTGGCTATGCGGTTGAAGGCAAACAAACAGGGGTGCAGGAGGAACGGCCCGATTTTGCTGGTGATTGGATTGAGTGATCGACAACTTGCCAGTGCAATAGCTTACATGATGAACATTTGATGTTGTAGACGATGCAACAAGAAAACGAAGCCCTCTTACTAAGAGGCAAGCGTGCTGCGCGGTTTCGTCGAGGCGAAGGTCGAGTCACCAGCTCAGCCACGAGGACATCCTTGTGTGAAGGATGGCTGCAGCCTCCCTCATCACAAACTCGTAGTCTTCACCGGCTATACACTAAGATAATGCGGGGGGCCGCGATTAACCATATTGCAAACACTATTGTACAACTGCAACTGTGCTATCAGCGACAGTGTCAGAACCTTTTCTACCCGCCCGCCTCGCTATGCGCGATTCCGTCGGAGAGAAGAGAGTAGGATGGCGATCATGAGACCAATAAGTAAAATGTACAGGAAGCTTCTCATATACTTCGTCACCACCCAACTACACACTTTGCCGAATGGTCACTCCGTCAAGTAGCAATCATTTTCCGCCGCCAAACCAACCTGTGAAGCCTGACTTCATGGCTTTGGTGGCATCTTCCTTGGCTTTCTCTTCCAGTGCTGCCTCTTCCTTCAACCACTTCTCGCCATTTTCTCGGATCTCTCTCTCCAGGGTCTCGTAGTTTCTTTGCCCTCGCTCTCTTGCTTGGTCTTGCAACATCTTCCCCTGGGCGAAGGCTTCAGATGGTGTTTGCTCGTTAGGATCCATCATCATATTTTGATGCTTGATACCCAATGCGTTACCCAAAAAACCGACACCGGAGTGTTTGGGTTTCTTCCGCTTTTCCTCGTCCAACTGCTCTTGGAACTTCTTTCGTGCCACTGCTTCGCGTTTTGCAAACTCGGTCGGAATGTGGGTTCCTTCAAACGACTTGATCGCTTTGCGAACGTCAGTGTAGGCCATGGTGTGGATGTATTCGAGGAAGGGGATGAGGGAGACGAGTTCTGTATCCTTGACGTCGCCTTCCCATGGTTTGAGTATTATGGCATTTTCGGGTTGTTTCTTGGCGTGTGCCGACTTGGTATCGATCATGATTACTTTTGATAGGTCACGGTTTAGATATGATAAATCCTGAGACTGTCAGTCTTCTGTTTTCAGCTGGATACGAATTAAATTACCTTGACATATTCGCCATTCTCGTAGAGTGTTGCCTCTCGGAACAAGGGCCAGGTGACGATGTGGTACGGATCCAATTTTCGAATGACGGGCTCTGCAATGGCCCATGGCTGACTTGTGAAGATAACCAGTTCGTAATATTGGCTTAGATATCGCAAGAAATAATCCACTCCGGGTCTTTTTGCCATTCTCCACCCATGCTCTCTCGACCACTCGCTATGGATCAATAAGTCTTCGAGGCTGACGATTAAGGTATATGGCCGCTCGAAGATTGGATCTGGATCTGGCAGAAGCTTTCGGAAAGCGGGCTCATTGTAATAGTTCAGCTGGTCACCCAACCGAGCTTTTGCACGGTTCCACATCAATCCCAAAGCCCAGCCCGATGGGGCGTCTGGGTGCATTTTCTCTTCCTGTTCTGATTCCCAATTCCTGCCCAGATATATTGTCCCACTGACTGACAGACCTGCAAACATGGCGTACATGTAGTTTGCAAACTTTAATCGTTTCCGCTCTGAGGAAGAGATATATGCTGATGCTGGGAGCTCTCCGCGACCCCTACCCCCACCTGGTGCCTGCCCTGGCTCATCCGCTTCAGTCAAGTTCAGTGGTGATGCAGTTGGTTTAGTTGCGCCAGCGGTCTCGAACTCTAACGTCGATGGGATGCCTTGTGTCAAGTCTGGCAGAGACCTAATCTTTGACTGTGCCTCTGCAGGGTCAATGGAAGATGGGGAGGAAGATTGAGGAGCTGTGTTTTCCGAGGGTGAAGCAGTGGCCTTGAACTCGTCCTGCTTTGGCGAAAACTCTTTGGCTCCACCACTATTCCGCACATTGTCTTTGGCAGCTCCCTGATCTCCTGGCTGTGGCCAGTTGCGCTCTGGTCTGGCATCGTTGCTGAATTTATCCTGGCTCTTGGAATAATCAGGCCTTCCTGACTTATCACTACTCCTTTCACCTTGCTGCGGTGATGTAAATGCTGCACCAGCCCCTTCCGGTCGTGATGGCTGAGGTGCTCCTGGAGGCCGTGAGTAATCTATCGGCTTTCTTTGACCATGATTGGTCCTGTTATTCCGTGCCATTGACCGAGTCCATATTGTCGACGAGGCTATTCGGAAAGTCGTAGGAGGCGCTCTTAACCCTGCTGTTTGCAAGGAGCGGATTACTGCTCTCGACAACATATTGAAGAAAAATAAGATAAAGCAGCAAGTAGCTTCAATAAAGAAGTTACGCTGAACGAGATGGCATCTGGCTTGTCGGGAGCTTCTTGAAGCTTGAATGAGCTCACACCAGAAATATTTTTGGTTGCTGGGCGCTAGTTTCAATACGGCTAGGCGAGCCCTTGGTCTCTAAGGACCGCCGTAGTCCGCAGAAATCTATATATTCGGAAGTCGGCCTGTGCGGGGAAACATCAAAGTTGACAGAAAGGGAGAATGACTCGAACGCTTTATTACACACCCATGGCACACAGAGCTGAACCCCCTTTCGAGATGGAAATGGCTTATTCAAGAATTGGGTGCTAGGCGACCGTGCTCCAGTAGCACGGTCACAAGAGCAACTTGATCCCGTTATACCTCGACATTCACAAACCTTGGAACCCTTTCCTCGCCCTCGCCCTCCGCCTCCGTTGGCATTGTTGTCAGTAGTTATAATTATATTATTTATTCACACCGTCCTCGAGTCCGAGCCGTCCCATAACCTTCTGAGCCCCTTCGCCCCAGCGTACGAGACCTCCCACTTTACTCGCTGCGAGACCCCAAATCGGTTGTCAATTCCATGATGACCAGAAGAATGAACCGCACAGTTGTCGTGGTTCCGCAGCTTGTTGGGAGCGTTAGCACGACACCACGATCCTTTGCATATCCCTCGGCGTACCCTTCAGAGGCTGAAGATGAGGTCGTAGCCACACCGAAGGGAGGAAATTTTCCCTTCCTCGCTCTTCCATCCGAATTGAGGAATAAGATATACTCGTTGGTATTCTCTGCCGCTCCTCTTCATCTAGATCTTGATCCTTCGATCTTCAAAATCTTCCATCGAACGCAGATGTTCGCCATCTTCCGTGTCTCACGCCAACTCTACCGCGAGGCCACACACCATTTCTTCAGCACACATACCTTCCGCCTCTTCCCGACCTATCCAGGCAGATACTTCAAGACAAAGAGACCTCTGCTAGCACGTCTGCCGGCTCAGTACCGTCAGTCCATCACGTCGCTAGAGCTGCGTCTTGGTCCCGGCTGGAATAATCCCCCACGAGGATGGGTCGTGAATGATGCATTGGGACTGGCTGACTGCACGAGCGTGCGGGTCTTGAGGATCTTCGTTGAATGCGACCCTAGCGATGCTATTTTCAAAGGCTTCCGGAAGAGTGAAGGGTTTTACGAAGAGTTCTCTGCAAGCCTTCTTGACGAGGTCATGAAAAAAGTTCCTAGTATCAAGATCGTGGAGTTCGATGCATATACCTCCGTCAAGCGGAGTGGAGATATGATGTCTGGTCTTGAACAAGTGGTGGCAAAGTATGAGGGCAAGATTGTGGAATGGGGCCGAGAGCGTGGATGGGAGAAGGAGACTGAGCAAATCTGGCTTGACGCTCTTTTGATCCATGCGGCATCCCAGAGATTAAGCAGGGCCCGTGCTGTTCTTCCCGAGAGACCAATGGCATTTGCCGTAGGAGGCGACTTTAGTTTGCTGTATGAAGGCTCGGAAGCGATAAATTGAAACGAAGCCTATTCTCAAGCACTGTCTATCACGTAACTCCTCAGCATTTGCCCTTCCTCAACTTTTGACGACTTTCCTCGCTTATTCGGAGGACGCTTAAATGTTCGTCCTTGGCTGGATCAGCAGTAGGTGCTAAGAGACGAAGAGGGCGAGTCTCCAGGAAACGGCAGACTAATGCGGAAACCTCTTGTTAAACTGCTGAAGAGCGCCCCATTTAAAGTGACCCATATACATAGCGGGGCTTGCAAACCAATTTGCTTCTTGCTGCTGAAGATAAAATCATTTTCTTCACACAAATACTCTACAATCAATGAAACCTCCTAATGAGTCGCCCCGTTTGTCTCGTTCGTCCCATTCAGGAGTCGCTCCTGCCACGGCAACGGTTTCGAAGCCGGCTTCACAGGACCAAGCTCCCCATTCTCCTTTCTCAGTTCCTGCCAAGCCTCGATATCTCTCTGGTCAACGAAGTTCCCGTGCAGACCCAGACGCAACTTGAATGGCAAGCGGACCACAGCCAATGGTCCCTTCGCAAGGTGTAAGGCATCGAAAATCAAGATATCGTTACGCAAAACGTCTAAGTGGTTCAGCAGACACATGAGATACCCATCTCCTTCAACATCCGTGTTTCTCGGTACAAAGACTGGTTCCTGGAAAGTAGTTGTCGGGCCAGCCCAGTACACATCCTTAATCCCCTCATCCCAGGTGAAATGGCCAATAGCGTTGAACAGTCCTCCGGCGGGCGAGCCACATTTCTCGAAGTCGTACTTCTTCGTGGGATCAATTTGCAACTGCCAGAAATGGTTGTACTTCTTAGTGCAAAACCTATCATCGATCCGAGAGAACTCGCCGCTGATACCGAAAAGTCGGGCTGGTTTGACATGGCTTTTGGTTTTTGCTTTGGGGTCAAAGATCCAGCGGAAAGTATCTGAGGTCAATTTATTCCGCTTTTGGAGCGACTCTCGGGGGGCATTATCTGGTGGGAAGAAGAAGAAGACATTGTCATCTGCTACAGTGAGATCGAAGACGATGTGTCCGTCTTCGTTCTCGTAGCATCCTGCAACATGGCCATGGAAACCTGAGTCTCTTAGATCAAAAGGCTTCAAAACTTGGAGTGGAGATCTTCACCGTTCTCAGACCTCAACCACACAATATCTTCCGGCTTCCCACCCCGTCTTGGCACTATTCCGTACCACTGGTCTTCGTTCGGATCCCAAGCAAAGTGATTTCCACCTTTCTTCATACGTTCAAGCGACACCTTCAATGGCGTCAAGGGAAGGACAAGATAATTCTCAGAGATACCGCAATCATGGATCATTCCACAAAACGGTGCCTTATACCAAGTCTCTTCAATCTTGACGCCATTTTTGTCGATCGTGTTGACTACAATATCACAAGAAGCATCATGACCATCACCACCAGCCTGATACCCAAAACAAACCATCTCCCCCGTCACCGGATCAATCTTTGGGTGTGCGGTAAAAGTTGGTGACACGACCTGGCCATCAAAGTCATAACGGCCAATCGTCTCCAAAGTCGCAGGATCCATGGCAAAAGGCGGGCCATCCTCCTTCATCGCCAACAACATCCCTCTCCAAAATAGCACATTGGTATTGGAAACCGTCCTGATAACGCCCTTCGCCATCTCGCTATCCGTATACAGGTTCCTGTACTTCCCAAATAGCGCCTTCCTCGCTTTCGTCTCGGCCTTAAAGCGATCAGTTTGCACATACCGATGCGTGAAATCGCAATGCCCATTTTCAAATCTGAATGCAGACACAGCACCATCGCCGCTGAACTGTATGTCATCTTCATACATGGGTGGTAACCGATGGTCGGTTTGAACGCGGTAGAAAGTCCCGTTGATGTCTTCAGGGATGGTTCCCGTGACCTCGAGATCGAAGATGTTGCCCTCAAGGCGCGAGGGTAGGTTAAAGCCTTGAAACATGCCGGTTGAAGGGAATTTGGTCTTCTTGCTGGATTTCAGGCCATTGACGTAGTTGGGCTCCTCGATGGGAGTGAAGGCGAAGAGGTGTGCCATGATCACGTGATTCACTCCCCTTTTCTCTCAAGTACTTTAGTTAGAATGAGATGATATGTGGTCGTCAGGCTTTTTCGACTGTGGGACCTTTCATTTGGCGTTATATAAACATACTATGGTATTCAATCGGGGTTGAGGAGCATTGATAGGGCCAGGAGTCAGCTCACTTTGCCTTCCTCGGAAGAATGGTGCCGACATAGTCGGCAATTCCTCATGGTAGAATACATTGTTTCTTGACTCGAGTCTAAATATCTCAGTGGATCGATCATAAAATCTACGGAGTATGTTATTAATAACCTCGGACCATTGATCTGCCGTTTCCCGAGTAAATTAATTTGTACCCGGAACCCCGCACTTCGAGATCCTTGTCTAATTCTCTCCCCCCCTAATTAAATGTAACAATGGGTCAAAGTACAGGTGTTTTTTGGTATGGCAACTGGACCGTGCCAGGCTGGTTTTGCGGGGACCCACTATTACATCTATTTAGGGGGCGGGGAGAGTTGCACCCTCATCACTTTCTATCCAACCTCCACTCCACACCAGACAATATATCAGGAAACTACTCGGGATTGATTCTGGACCATAAACACAAATTTCTCACTCAATTGAAAGACGTCTATCTCTTGTGGTCAAGGTCCTATCGCCGTTGCCCTCTTCGGAAAACCCCCGTCAGCAACATGGCTTCAGATCCTGTGAGATACGAGATTCCAAAGACCTTCAAAGCTGCAGTATATGGCAAGTAATACCTATTCCAAACATGAATTCTATGTCAAACAGCTAACGCCTCTCAAGACAACCCGGGTCACATCAGCACCAAAGTTGAAGAGCTCCCAGTCCCAGAGCCAGGACCTGGCCAAGTGCTTGTCCGTCTGACTGTAAGCTTAAAGAACCTTCTCTCAAGTTCCAAAGAGATTTTGACGCCTCTCCCAGCATTCCGGTGTCTGCCGCAGCGACCTAAGCGTTATGACCTGCGGTTGGGTAGCCCTCCCCTTTCCTGTTCCCAAAGGCCAAATCGGTGGACACGAAGGCGTAGGCATCGTGCAAAAGCTCGGACCGGGCTCCGATGTAGGCACCGTAAAGCTCGGTGATCGAGTGGGCATCAAATGGGCAGCTGCAATGTGTGGCACCTGCATGCCCTGCCGCAACGGCTTTGATGGCCATTGCACGCAGTTCAAAGTCTCCGGGTATTTCACTCCGGGAACTTTTGCTCAGTTTGCTCTTGCTCCAGCGAATTATGTAACCCCGATTCCGGAGAGTCTGGGGAGTGCTGATGCAGCGCCCATGCTGTGTGCGGGGTTGACGAGTTATTCTGCGTTGAGGAAGTGTGGTGCAAAGTCGGGAGATTGGGTTGTTGTTTCTGGTGCTGGAGGGGGTTTGGGACATCTTGCGGTGCAGATTGCGACGAGGGGGGTGGGGTATAGGGTTATTGGGCTTGATGCAGGGTCTAAGGAAGCTCTTGTCAAGGATTGTGGGGCGGAGCATTTCCTTGATATTACGAAATACACGTCCGAAGCTCTCGCGGAAGAGATCAAGAAGTTGACAGATGGGTTAGGAGCTACTTCTGTCATTGTTTGTGCGGGAGTAAATGCAGCGTATGCTCAAGCATTAGGGATGTTATCCTTTGGGGGAACGGTGGTCTGCGTTGGGATTCCAGATGGGCAGAGGAAGGAGATTGGGAATGCGTTTCCGCAACATCTTATTGGGAGCCAGAAGAAGATTGTGGGGAGCAGTATTGGGAACCAGAGGGAGGCGATTGAGGTTTTGGAGTTGGCTGCTAGGGGAGTTGTGAAGACGCATTATAAGATTGATAAGCTGGAGAACTTGACGGAGGTTTTCAAGGATATGGAGGATAACAAGATGGAGGGCAGAGTGTGAGTATTGGCGCTTTGAAGGGATTGAATTGATTGCTTACTTTTTGCAGGGTTCTAGATCTGAGATGAGCCGGTTGGAAGAGGAATTTCAATGAATTGGCATTCACGGCCTGGCGAAGGAAGTGGCGAGAGGGATCGGAGCCCAAAATGAAAGTTGTTTGAGAGCATTCTACTCGGGATGAAGTAAGCAGTGCACACCAACTAATGGACGACGGCGCTAGAATTTCCTGACTATCGACATGATTTGGAAGACTTGATTCAATGAGTGTAATCAAAATATGTTGGGACCTCAAAGGCAGGAAGCCAAGCATTCGCTCCTTCTCTCAAATCCCCAGCCCACGCTCCTCCCACCACAACGAAGAATCGCGACTTCCTTACTCGGTAACAGCCTTATAACTTCCTCGCAAATTTCCCACCCATTTCCCATCAATCTTCCATCTCCCCCTCTTCTCTTCCTCTTCATCACCACATATCAGCCTCTCTTCTCCTGTCCTCCCCACGAAACTTGATGTCAACAAGTTTGTCATCACTCACTCAATTTTGTGTCCAGCTAACTGAACCAACACCCTCTCTTCCTCAACAGAGCCACACCTCCAAACCTACCGCACACTATATGGTGAGCTCTCCTTTCCTTGCTCCTCACATCAAAACCCACCTCCAAACTTCATCTCCATCCAAAACCCCGCACATTCTTCGCGGTTCACATACATATCCATTCTCTCAATGCTGCAACCCCCACATCTACCTCGCATATTCTTTCCGGCCAATCGGAGTTCCATAGTTGAACTCCTAAACGATTGTGCATTCTGGTATACCCGGGTCACAGACAGATATGAGCACGAGACGTAGGCAAAGGCTCTTGGCACGAGAGATTTCGTCATGGCTGATTCATCGAGTTTCCGGGATCTTTTGGTGTTTGAGTACTTTGGAGGTGGTCTTGATGAGAAGCTTGATTGCAAAAACACCCGCTAACTCGCTGGCATCCCAAGAAATGCTTCATCAGCATTCTTTATCCGATCAGATCAGCCCCTCCTATGCGTTCTCAAAATTCGGGAACAACCCTCCGAAGAAATCCAAATTCGGTTGCAGCACATCGCTCGCCCCTGGCATCGAAGAGACTTCCATGTCCATGTTCATGTATAAGTCCATGTCCATCAGGAAGGAATCACCAAGATTACCAGATCCTTGAAACGTTGCTGTCTGCTCGGGATAACTATTGTTCCTGATCTGGAGTCAGTCACGGTTCACAGAGGACATGGAACCACTTACGGATCAAATTCTGGCCACAAGTTCGAGAGAGTGGCTTGCTGTGCAAAGTCCACCTTCACATCTGTGTCGTTCGACTCGCTCTTAATTCCAAGTTGAGCGAGTCGAGTTGGGAGTTCTTGCACCACACTTCTGCAGAATCCGACTTGTTCCATGTTCTCAAGCATCGAGACGCAAGCCCCAATATCTCGACGAAGATCTTGAGATTCTGATTTTGCAAGTCCGAGGGCTAGAATCATGATGACCTTCAGAGTGCACACGCAGTCGAATGTGATCAGGCTAGAGATGCTTTGGTCTGTTGACATGGTTTTGATTACGACCACAGCGTTCCTGGCTGCATCGAGGCAGATCTTGCTGAGCTTCTCGAACCAGGTTCTCTTTGGGTGGTTCAAAGTTGAGCCTTTGATCACGAGGTACAGCAGGAATGGCTGTGAAAGGAGCATCATGGCGTTCCAGTAATTCAAGTGAAGAATACCAATTGACCGCCTGTGCGTTGGAGCAACCGGGACTCCCCACTTGAGATGAGATGGCATTTCTGCTTGCCATCGCTGAAGTGAAGAGACATAGCTTGTGACTTTGGAAAAGGATATTGTCCTTGAATCTGAAGATCGTTCTGGGTATATTGTTTGGATGATCTCTCGTTTCAGACGATTAAGGGATGTTGAGACTGAGAGGCAGCCAAGTGGGGTATTCGTCCCGGGATTTAGTACCTGCTCAGATGGCAAGGGAGTTTGAATCCGGAGACTCCTTTCATCGCTGACACAGGGACTTCCGCACCGCGAAGCAATCTCCTGGTCCATAATATAAAGCGTCCACCAGATTCTTCGATTTATTTGTTTCGTCACTGGGCTCTGATTTGTGGGTGATTTGTCATGTTGGAAGCCAAGTGAAAATGCAATCTGCATTGCAGTTCCCATGTAGAGATACGAGGTGATCCGGAATCTGAAAGTGAGCAGAGCCACACTCTATCATTTGGTAAATAATAAGTCTTCATTGTTTAAGTCGACAGAGAAACTCACTAGAATTGCAAGGGCCCGGATGCTATCGATGTCTGCCTCATCATGAACAGCCGGAACCAGCGCTTTCGCCAGAGCCAAATACCCCTCAGAGGTTTTTGCGTCCGAAACCAGCCGTGTCTCTGGAGAAATGAAGTCGTTTAAGGGAGAGTTCTGCGAGTTTTCATTTGAAGCTGCTCCAAGTGCGAATATAGCATAGAGAGAGCAAAGCCATGAACTTGTGGCCATCCCACCGCCCGTGACATATGTATCATCCAACCTCGCATGGAACTGTTCAATCGGATACAGCCAATATATGCAATGAACTTCTTCAAAGAATCGAGCAACGTAATAATCGCAATATTCGCGAGGAGGGAGGTAGGGATGTGTTGGTGAGGCGGCTTCGTAGAGGAGCTTAGGTCTCTCGGGTTTCTGAGGAGGAAAGTTCTCTTTGGGTGGAGGGATGATCTTCGAATCTTCTACTTCGGGGCTCGGTGCGTCTTTCATTGTACATACTGCTGAATTGAAGGCAATCTCGGAGTACGCTCCAACGTAGCCTGCACAGGTGTCAGCCAGTGTCTATTCGTACTTCAAAATGCCACGAACGGTATTCTCCAAGTGAGTCCTGCATCAAACACCCCAGCTGCTCATGTAAGTCTGCAATCTCTTCAGTATCCGCTTCCGAGTCATTCTGAACGGCGTCCTCCGATCCTGGCGAGTCATCTGTCGTCTTCGAATCACGCCGTTGTGTCTGTTGTTGAGTATTTGTTGTATCAATTTGGAGGTCTTTGGCTATTGACCTCAAAGTTTCAAGATTAAGTTCTTCCTTTTGTACGAAGTGGCGGAGAATCTGCATAGAGCACCGATACTCCTCCTCGGAAACGTGATAATATGGTCTTTGTTTTGGTCGAGTGGCCACTCCACACTCGGCACCGATGTGTGCACAGTATCTGCAAGGTCCAGGGACTGCGAAACACTTAGCTACAGCACTGAGGATTTTGTACCTCGAGACAAAGCCGTTATCAAATTCAAACTTTTCCATTCTATTGGCAGATATGGGGGGACACACTTGGATCAATGCACTGTTAAATAGGGTCAGCCCTATTTTCGAGAATGGGGTTAAGGGAGGCAGAACGGACTTTGGTCTTCCTGCTCTTACAACGATCGCAGCTCTTGGGCGTGCGAACTTTCTTGACTTTCATCTGGGTGCCATTGGCACTGGAAAGGCTTGCCTTTCTGCTATCTGTCACTCGGTTTTCTGTCATTGCTGTTGTTCATGCTTGATGGAGAGAGACGTCTTGTCAAGCTGAAGATGAGTAGGAGCAAAATGCCAGGCAGACATGTGCCATTCTTCAGCTCTCTCGTGGGTCGTGGGTCGTGAGACGCGTTGTCTGCTGGAGCCAAATCCAGACCAACGGGAAAGTGGTGGCGGTGGGGGAAAATATTTCGGGGAGGAAGTGGAGCAGAAGGGGACAGCGGGCACAGGCGCAGGCGCAGGCGCCGGTGCTGGCGTTGGATGTGTTGTATGCGGAATAGCCCCAATGCGTGCGGGGAAGGATACCCCTGTCGCACACAGAAGACCCCTGCTGAGAATCCCACAGGGGGGAGGCGGGGGAGGCGGGGGGTGGAGTCTAGGACGGATTGAGACTCTTGCGCGGGGTTGCAGCTCGGGAGTTCTCACAGCAGTGAGTGTGAGATTCGGATGAAAATATACCCCGAAGCCAGCTTCAAGTACAAAGGAAACTTTGGGAGTTGCGAAAAGTGAAGGTGTTTGTGAGTTTGATATGGATATGGATGCCGTGATAAGCACCGCTCCCCGTCAGCCTGAATCCCCGCCGAGGACGTGCCCTGCACAATCTATCTCGCAGCCTGCCGGATCCGGGCATCTTGCTTACGAATCAATCTTGATGATCACCGACTTGGTCTCTAAGAAATGATCCAAGCTGTGGTGTAAGCCTTCCCTCCCCAGTCCAGACCCTTTATACCCTCCAAACGGCGTGTCCTTTCCTGTCGTGGGGCTCGTACAGTTGACGCCCACGGTTCCTGCCTCCAGTCCCTTCGCAAACCTCATCGCTCGGTCGATATTCTTGGTGAACACTGCGGCATACAGTCCGTACTCGGTGTTGTTCGCCTTGGCCATGACTTCCTCCTCGGTTTTGAAGATATTGATGTTGACGACGGGCCCGAACACCTCCTCTCTCATAATCACCGAATCTTCTGGCGTGTCTGTGAAGATTGTCGGTGCGACAAAATATCCATTCTCACGAGAATCCGGGTTGCCTCCCATAATCAACTTCCCATCCTTCTTGCCGATTTCGAGATACTTGAGCACGTTTTCGTACTGCACTTTATCTGCCTGCGGACCATGATTCGTTTCCTTGAGCGTCGGGTCGCCGACTTTGACGGGCCCGAACTTTTCCTTGAACAATGCGATGAATTTTTCTGCTATCGTATCCTGGACATATACGCGAGAGGTCGCCATACAGGTCTGCCCGCTGTTGGTTTGCACTGAGTATTGGGTTGCCTGAGCCGCTGCTTCGAGATCAGCGTCTTCGAATACGATTGCTGGGGATTTCCCGCCTAGCTCTAGAAAGACTGGTTTCAAGTTCGACTTTGATGATGCCTGTTGGATGAGTCTTCCCGTTCGAGTTGATCCTGTGAACGACAGTGCTCGCACGTCCATGTGGTGGCTGAGAACTGAGCCGGAGACATTGCCGAATCCAGTCACTATGTTGATAACTCCTGGCGGAAATCCTGCTTCCTTGATGAAATGGCCAATTCTAGCAGACTGTTTGAAAGTCAATAAATATACTCTCGTGGGGTTAGTTATACTTGCAGCCAGAGGAGCCTTTTCACTGCTCTTCAATACCACAGTATTACCAACCGCGAGAGCAGGAGCCGCCTTCTTCGCAAAGAAAAGTAACGGAACGTTCCAAGGGATAATAACACCAACAACACCATACGGTTGCCTAAAAGTCAAGTTCACAAAGCCCGGCATATTCAGACTGCTCGTGCCCTGAACATCATATCCACTCTCCGAATAATAATCAAACAGCCACGAGAATGCAGGTCCATCAATAAAAGTCGAGACCGGTTTCCCCATAGACAAAGCTTCAAGTCTCGCCAGTTCATCGTTGTGCTCTCGAACCAGTGCTGCCAGTTTCTTAAAGCACGAGGAGCGCTCCTCGACGGTTAGAGCCGCCCAGGCTGGCTGGGCTGCTTTTGCAGAGGCGACTGCACGGTCTACGTCTTCTTCTGAGGCTTCGAAAACTATTCCAGGCCTCTGTTAAACCAAATTCCTCTCTTAGAAATTGGGGGAAATCGTACCTTTTGCGACTACCGCATGAGTCTTCGGTGATAGTAAACCGAAGGCCTTGCCATTTGAAGACTCGACATACTATATAAAGCTCAAATTTCAGCAAATCTTCGAAGGAGATAAGAGGATTTACCAACCTCTCCATTGATAAAAAGCCTAGTCTCAATCTCCTTGAGGGGATCCGAAGCTTGGTGGCCGTTCGTACCAGTCATGTTGAGCTAGTGTGCGTTGAAGCTGTCCAGAAGGAACGAGGTATAAAGCTCTTCAGTGGGGAGGAAATCGGACTGAACATTTTGGAATGCCCCCAATGGCTTCGGCTGATATTACCAAGCACGGCTGGAGAAATGGGGTAAAGTGCTCACTTCATGCAGCCACTATAAAAATGGATCCCAGGTCATGTGATGGGCCATATACTCTCGGTTCCATTCTCCCGATGAACCCCGTTGGAACATGACTTCGGCAGTGAGAAGTGAATGAAAGTGTTGGAGGGAGAGAAAAGTGTCATTCGGGTACATCCAGTCGAGAAATTGCCCCCGGATAGCTTGTCCTCATTCTTGTGGCTGCTATGTAACCAATAGCTCCCCTCAACTACCGGGGACGGAGTGGAGTATCCCTGCAGTTGCCACGGCCACAACATACTTCGTACCTTTTATGAGCTTGAGCTTGAGCCTGAGCTTCCTTACACTTTCGAGCTTCTAGACCATTTTCGAGATACCTCAAACCCGATTCTTAGTTCTGAGCCAAACCTCTGTGAACAGACTTGCAAGTCAAAGAATAATATCCACTCTACAAACACCAACTCCAGAAATCAGTAGAATTGAACCGGGAACTCAAAATGAGAGGCACCATAGCAATCGAAGAAGCAATTATCGACCCCACCGGCGTAGCCAGCCTTTCACAATGGCACAACCTCCTCGCCCCAGCACTCTCAGCCGGCACCTCCACCGAGACCGTAACGCTCACCGCGCACGAGAAGCGCCTCTTAGACATCCACGACCTCCGCTTAAAAGCCATGGATGAACACAGAGTAGAATACATGCTCCTCTCCTTAACCTCGCCTGGAGTCCAAGGCGAGCCGAATCCAGAGAAGGCAGAGAAGATGGCAACGGTAGCTAACGACTACCTCGCTAAAGAAGTGAAGAAAAATACAAAGCGGTTCGGAGCACTAGCTGCACTTTCGATGCATGACCCTTCGCAAGCAGCGCAAGAGTTAAGGAGATGTGTGAAAGAATTAGGCATGTTCGGCGGCCTAGTGAACGACTACCAAAGCACGGGCGAAGACGGAGGCGGAAAGGATTATTTCGATACTGACAAATATGACCCCTTCTGGGCGATGGTGCAGGAGCTCGATGTGCCCATTTACTTCCATCCCAAATATGCGATCCAACAGGATTTGGAGCCGGGCACGAAGTATGGGGATCGGAAGCACTTGCTCGGCGCGGGGGTGCAGTTTCATCTAGATTTGTCATTTCATTTGTACGCTGTTTGTTCGAGTGGGGTGTTTGATAGGTTTCCTAGGGTGCAGATTGTAGCAGGGCATTTGGGGGAGAAGTGAGTTTTCGATGATATGAGAAAGAGAGAGAGAGAAAGAGAAAGAAGCTAATGTGATATAGTATTCCGTTCAATCTTTGGAGGGCTTGTCATTGGTATAATCATCCCAATAAGAAGGGATCGAGGCCATCGAAAGAGGACTATAAGTACTATTTCACGCACAACGTGCATATCACCACCTCTGGGAATTTCTCGACGCCTGGGTTGAAATTTTGCATTCAGGAACTTGGGGTTGAGAGGTGTTTATTCGCGATTGGCAAGTCTCAGTGGAACTTAGTTTTGCGTTTTGCTGACTGGCCGATGTAGATACACCGTATGAAAATGTGAAGGAAGGACAGGATTGGTGGAAGACTGTGGATCTTCCAGCGGATCAGAAGGGGATGGTTGCAAGAACGAACGCGATTAGGTTATATAAGCTGCCTTTGGAAGAATAAGGTTCTTGAAAACGCAGAAATGTCAAATAGAGCTTCATTCGCATTATTATTAGTCATAACAGAAAAGTGTCGATAGAACATTGACTGCTTCATTTCTTTCGAGGACTTGCTACACTTCTGGTCTGCAGATGAAGCTTCCTCCACAGCACCGTCACTTGAGGCCGAGTTTTCTATATGCCAGAAGCAGGTTACGATTGGTAAATTCAAACGGCAAGGTCTTCTAAATCAGGTGATAAGATTTCAAAAAGCTCAGTTGCATGATATGGTATCTTCAACAACGTTTCAGCTCGAAGTTTCTCACAATTTCTTCACAGTCTCCGCAAGTGTCAGAGCCGGCAAAGCGGTCGACACGTCCTTCCCGTACTCTGGCGCTCTCAAATCATCTTCCTTAACCATTTTGCCAGTAACCGGGTGTGGGTAATGGAATGGAATAACCCTCGTATCAGGCCACAGCATCAACTGCTCTACGATCTCATCTGGACCCAGTGGACTCTCAGGATACGCCTTCGTATCAAGCGGAATAAACTCTCCGATCTCCTTGTTGCTCCATCCTCTAGCGAAATCCGCATGCCAAAATGGAAAATACTTCAACTTCCAGATCTTCCAGACACCGTTCTCTTTGATGTACTCATTTTCGTAGACACCGCCCTCCCACCATTGAACAAAGCCTCGGGGGTGGGTATCTTGGATGCTCTTGTGGGTTCCAGCGCTCATGAGTGCACGGAAGCGTCCCTTAGCATGGTTTCCATCGGGCGTGATGTCGACGATGTCTTGCATTTGGGCGTGGTCGAGGAGGAAGCCGTGGACAGGGCCGTTACGTCCTTTTACAAAGTTGCCTGCGAACCTTCCGATATAAAGTCTCTGAACTCCCTCTCTGCCCCTGTAACGGCCTCCAATGAACTCAACGAAGGTATCCGGATTGTCCGCAAAAAGATCGACAACCTGGATTCCAATCAGCAAGACGAAGTTTATGGAGCATTTAGGATTCTTACCTCCTGGTAGAGGCACTTGTCTAAATAGTATCCATACTTGAAATGCAATTTCTTAATCTCTCCTTCGTCTGAAAATAATATATCAGCATTGTGGAGATCCAATTGAAGAGCCAGAGGAACTTACCAGCTAAACGAGTAACCTCTTTACTCAAAGACTCCACGAGCTTCTTGAGTTCTGCGACTTCACTCCCCATTTTTTATTTTGAGTGTGGGGGGATGGGTTCAATGTTACACAAATGATGCCGACCAAATCTGGGGTATGGAGGCATGGTGGCGCTAGGTGATATACTTAGGTCTAACCCTAGCCGCGAGTATCTTTCCGAAGGGATTGCTGCAAAAGGCATAATTCCGAGAGAATCGTGATTTGTATATTACCATTTCGGATTGATTGGAGTGTCGGATTGATTGAACCGAAGCTCTGATTCGCTGCCGATTTGTCGGGTTCAATTCACGGCTCGGAACAATTGATACTTTGAGCGAAACTTCAACAAAATCTCGGAGGCGTTCATCCAGCTGCGGCTTACTTCCGTTGATTGATGAACGGCTAGTGGTACACAGGGTGTGCGGGGTATGTACGCCAATCGCGGGGCTTAGACGGATGGAGAAAGAACCAGGCACAGCCGAGACTTGTGATAGTGCTCCTTCGAAATGTTCAACAGCTTTCTAGAAGAAGTCTACTCTGCTCCTCTTGAAAACAATATGCGCTTCCCTGTCGATGAAGTTCACATTTTGAACTCAGCAGGCGATATCTCTTATCAACTGACTGTCTTTGGAAGGGTGAGGTAATCTGAAAACAGCCGTAAGAAGTGTATGACAGGGAACGACACACTTCAGAAAGTCAGAAACATAGGCCGTTCCTAGAGACTGGCGAAGCTCATCGAGTCAGCGATCGATCCGGGGCTCGAGTGAAGCCCCCCACCCCTGGGAGAGGAACACAACGAAATAGAGGCTGTGGTTTCAAGGCTGTCTGTAACGTCTCAATGCAAATGAATGTCTAGAGCGAGGTGACATTTGTCCCTGCGGCTCATCGTAAGACAATCGGGAAAGGGAAGCAAAACATTATCAAAAACGATCTGCCTTTAGAGAACGAGCTAGTTGGTGTCCGGAAGATCATTCAGCAGCTCAAAGCAGCGCAAAAATTCTAACAAGAACGAAACATAGGAAACAACATTATATACGATAACATGGCTTTCAGGAGTTCTCGTCGCTAGAGTGCCGATACATCGGATCTGGCTGAACCATGAGTTTCAGACCAAAGATCATGAGCATAAGAATGGGTGATAGAGTTCCACGGATGGTGCTGTCGATGAAAAATTGACAACATGCTTCATCATGATATGTTTCCCAAAGAGCGAGACACTTTCGAGTCGATCTTGTCACTTTTGTAGCCACGAGGTTGAGACGTAGTCACGGGAAGGTAGGAAGTCGAATGGGAGACGTGCTACGTGGCAGCCTGCCATCCACACCCGCTGTTATTTTACGGGTCTCGCTACTCTGCAAAAGAGGACGTAGAGAAGTTTCTCCAGCCCTCAAAGATTGCAGTCGGGCTAGATTGCAGGTGATTTAGTACAAGAGGAAGAAGGAGCAAATGATGAAGGCGAGGAAGATTCGAAATACGAGGCAGGGGCTCGGTCCGTTCCGGGCCGAGAGTGGCACTGTTCACGTGACACTTCCCCCCTGCAAGCAACCGCACAACTTCACCTTCCACTCTTTTGTCATCAGCAACCGGATTTCATCACTTTTGGGCGGTGTCTTGACTCTCTCACAGTCTCATCCATCAGCAATTTCTTCTGGAAACCTTGTCGAGACAACAGAGCAACATGGACCACAAGGATGCAGTACTGGCAGCTCCACCGCCGCTTCAAAAACGGATGGAGCTGCAATCTATAGAGGACTTTGAAGCCGAAATGGATGTCCTTGATGCTGCGAAAGGAATGACCGCGACTACAAAGCCGATTCCGCAGCATCTCCCCAAGAAACCCAAGAGAACCATTGATGCCGGTGCTCTTGAGGCCGAACGAAAAGCGCGAGAAGAGATGGGAAACGAAAACTGGATTGGAAAACTTCTTGGTTTGTTCCCATCCAATTCTTCAAGCCTTCTTTGTTGACTTACAATATCCAGAATATCGCCAAGCACGTCAAGCGAGGTTGATCTCCGGAGCACCACCCAGGAACCAGGGTATCGAGTACAAGGAGGTCCCTATCAATTCAAGTATCATCCGCTTCGCTTTTGCCGTTGAACTTGCAGAGTCTCCTCAGCAATTTGGGGGTGCAGACCTGTCCTTCAGCAATAAGAAGGACGCGAAACAATGGGCAGCCAAGAAGGCTCTCGACTGGTTGACCGGAAGTAATGGTATGGCCTCTACTGGTAAGAGAACTATTGACGTCAAAGCTCTTGAGGCTGAAAAGGCAGCGAGAGAGGAGATAGGCAATAACAACTGGGTTGGAAAACTGCTCGGTTTGTTAATACCTCCAAACATCTTTTGAGTTGGCTAACGATATCCAGAATACCGTAATGCGCATCCAGTCACAGCGCCATCCAGAGTTGCACCAACTGGAGCACGTCCTGGGCTTGATTACAAGGAGGAAAATCTGAACTCAGGAATTATTCGATTCGCTTATACCATCGAGATTGAAGAGTCAACACAGACATTCGGAGGAGCAGACCTATCTTTTAGCAACAAGCAGGACGCCAAACAATATGCCGCTAAGAAAGCCATTGATTGGTTGATAGCAAATAGTCATATGCCCTCCGATGGTTCCGCCCGATTTTCGAAGCCGCCTCCACCGATGCAGCTGCCTCAGTCAAAGAAGCGAAAGTCCACGTCTCCATTAGGCTCCGGTCCCGCCGCCGAGGGAACGTTCAAGTACGCGACCATGATTCCACCCCTCTGTGGCAAGCTTGGCTTTGGGCCACCCTGTTACGAGTTGGAAAAGGCGGACAATACTTCCTTCTGGAATGGATATGCAATCTTTCCTGGTAACCCCATTATTGATGGGAAAGTGGGGGAAGTTAGGAATATCTACGGCAAGGACAAGACAAAGGAAGAGATTGCGGCGGTAGTCTACAGCTTCTTGAAGGACATCGAACGTCAGCGGGGAGAGCAATTGGACATTGAAGACAGGAAGAGGAAGCATTCTCCGGATGGCTCAGATAAGTCAGAATAGAGGGGAAAGAGGAAACACGCCAAGGGAATATTGTCAACGTCACGGCTGAGTACGGGTTATGATTTTCGGGGTTTCGGGTTTTGGTACGGGATTGAATTCAGCTAGAGATATCACGGAGACAAATGTACAGTTTCAATGGACGGATCCAACTTGCAACGGTCCACAAGTCACAAAGCAGTGCACAATGTACTCCGCGACTCTCTTGTACCCCATTACCTTGGAAAATGGCACAGTCACTATAATAGCATCATCAGCCACATCAGTTGATCATATACAGCCCGTTGGACTTCCGTTGGACTATTTTGAGGGGGGCATGATCCTGATACAAACACATTTAGCACTCTTGGTGGAGTTGCATTCGCTGCATAAAACTTGTTCAACTCCCAAGCTACACAATTTCTCGACCTCATTCAGCTGAACGGTTCATTAGCCAGTCAATATATCGATGATTGTGGAACTGGGAATGTTGGGTACTTCGCCACCCAAGATGCTTGCGCAATGAACTGGAGAGACCCAACTGATGACATCCTCAACGCGTTGAATGAGATCATGTTTCAAGCAGCATTAGCGGCCTCGGATGTATCCAAATTCGCATTCATGAATCTCAGTTATGAGGATACGACAAGCTTCTATGAAACATGGTCCGTCAACATCTCCACTAGAGATACACAGGTATGCCAGTACCTCAAATGCTGCAAATGCAGCAGACGTCCAACATTACAGTATTCAAATCAAACTACTCTTATCTAGCTGCGGCGCTGGCAGTCATGATGACAGGGTTTTTGGTCGTGATACCCACGCCTCATGGGTTTTGGGAGATGGTTCGCCGGACACCTCTCAATCCACTCGAGATAGCGAAAGAATTCAACGCCGATCTGATTCAGGAGCAGAGTCCGAATATTCTAGCCCATCACTTGATGAGGGCAGTTCGGGACAGCCATGTCAAGTATGGTGAGGTCATTGATGATCTAGGAGGAAATGGGATGGGATTGAGACCTAGGGCCTCGAGATTGGAAATTGCGGATCCGAGTCGGATCCGAGCCCAAATTTCAGGCCATGTAAGATTACATTTAGTCGAAATTGCTGGTGCTGTATTATGCCGATAGAAATACGAAATCAACGTTTTGGAGGCTCGTTGGTCATATTTGGATAGAAATGGTCCCTTGCCTCTTCTGCTAGGTGTCGTGGAGCCATCACAGAGTAAATCGATTCGTCACTCTCCAACCAGAAATCGTGAATGACTCCTCGCTTCTCACCACTGCCACTCACTGGCACTTTGCCGGCAATGATTCTTTCAAAGAGCGCCCGCACCTCAATGATCATATTCTCTGCGTCTCCTTCGTATGTGAGATGTCCGCAGCCGATTTCGACTCTTGGAGGGGATTCGTGGCGGAGGCCATGCTGGCGTCTGAGTTCCATATTTTGATGCATAACAAACGAGAGGAGCATGTCGAGGGAAGACATGTATTGAATCCAGTTACCTCCTTCCTCCGGGAAAATGATGGCAGCTTGAGTCGCTGGAAGCCCTGGTACTTGACCTGCATCGTCTGGGAGCTCAGGGATTCGCTTGCTGCGTTTCCGTTCATAGAAGGTGTCACCCACATACAGATGATGTTCGTCAAGGTCGTACCATGCCAAGGAATCTGGGGTATGGCCCGGCACGTGCAAGAACTGAATCCGAAAAGGGATGCCAGAGAGGCAGAAGAAATCCACTGGATATCGGGGCAGTCAGCATTCTCCTTTTCCACAGTGTCTCAAGAATAGGATTGAGCAAAATAAGTAAAGCAAAACTCTTTTGGGATGTTTTGGGAGTGAATGAGATGAGGAGGGAGTATTTCAGAAATCGAGAACAAAGGACTTAAGGAACGCCGTTGCCCTTACTGTGGCGTGCCCAATGAGCTACTTCATATTTCGGTGTGGAGACCTCGACATATTTGCAGAGCGAATGCTTGTCTAGATCTTTCAGAACGAACGACCTATCGAAGTCCGAAGCAATAATTATTGGATCTGCTGAAAGAAAGTTGGGGATGCCAAGGATATGGTCATAGTGGCAATGGCTACAAATAATAACGTATTTCTTTCTGCCATGAGGGTTGAGACATCGATCTTTGTTCTCGGAGACAGGAGAAGTTTCCAGGTATTGACGTAGAGATGTAAGGGAAGGTATTTTTGATCGAGGACTATTACATCCTGTATCGGTCAAGAGGAGGTACTGCTCATATATTTTGATGTAGATGTACGGTTGCTCCCCATAGCCATCATCTTCGATGACGAGGAAGGTTGACTTATTCACACGGCGACTGATGAAGCTTGTGCTTGGAGAAGAGTCACGTTCATCGATTGAGGCCATATGGTCTGACTGCAACTCAACGCAGTCTGAAACGCCGAGTTGATCCTGGACTCAATCATCAGCAAACTTTCATAACCTGACCACACTACACCTTCCTGCGCTGATACCGAAACATCAAACCACAAAAGAAGCTAATCAGTGCTTATCAAGACAAACAAAGGACGCTTCTACCACGGCAATGAGGGCCTTATCAC
Organism: Hyaloscypha bicolor E; assembly: GCF_002865645.1. NCBI lineage: Eukaryota > Fungi > Ascomycota > Leotiomycetes > Helotiales > Hyaloscyphaceae > Hyaloscypha > Hyaloscypha bicolor. Next base: position 2,120,522 of record NW_020194558.1, read on the forward strand.
CAAACGGACCAGCCGTTGCAGGATGTAAGATTAGAACAAGGCGACTGGCCTTCGGAGGACAAAGAACATGGTCACTACTCACAGAAGGTATCACGGGAACCTGTAAGGAACCTGATTCGCGATCCTGGCCGTGGGTGTCGTGGCCTCGGCAGCAGAAGCGGGGGTCCAGGTGAATGGAAGCCAGGCTTCTCGGGGTCAGTCCAACTCAGAATCAAATAACTCTATCCCAATGAGGTCGCCTGCGGCCTTACAGTTGTTGGGTTAGGAGTCGAAGGAATGTTGTCTGCTTTGTTAGTTGTCAAGGACAATTTGGTGTTCTCGATGTATGAAGGAGTTTTAAGACTCGAGGTGCTAAGGACGGCGAGCTCGAACTCGATTGGCTCGGCTACCGGAAACTTTCCGAAAACGCGTCTGGAGTTCCTCCCATCTTTCATGATCTTCAACCAAACCAGCCTCATCATTCCCAGAACGGAATGTTCAAATCGAAACAAAGCACGCGCGTTCAGAGCGACCGAGATCGGACTGGACTGTGGACCGCCTACGGACCGCATCTCGGCCAGACCACCCAAAGAGAGGATCTGTCGCGTGGGTCTTCTGGGTGTATGCTTGGCATTTGCATTATTCTCTCGATCTTCGAAACACGCGATGTGCCATGTGCGACAACCATCTCCTAGGCCACTCCTAGCCCTGTTGGGCACACATGATGCCATCACGGAACCTCTGCATGCTACCCTTCCTTCATCTAACCCCTCCGGCTTCCTGTTTTAGGCGTAGAACCCCAGAGATACCACAAAATTCTGCGACGATTCCTCCACACTTCGCGAATAGCCAGCCCTTATGATGGCAGTAATGCCTCCTGTGCGGTTCTCCACGTTCGGGATTGCGCCCCGTCGCATCTAGATGCCTCTCCTCGGTCGGTCCTTGTCCCCTTTGGCGCTGGAACATCTATCTTCGTTCAATGCGAAGACTGCTATGTCTGTCGGTCGCGAGAGTCTGTAGTGTAACCGCTTTGCTGTGCCCTACTCTATTCTGAGGTGTGGCTGTCGCGCCTATTGTTCAGCGGCGTCAAGCCTACGCGCCATAGATCAGGTTCTCGACCAACCGTTAGATCGTGGAAGCTTTGACTGGAACCCGGATTATCGCTGGAGCGGGCATCTGCATCTCATCTTTCTGGAACCTGCAGGCTTTGACTGGCTCCGGTTTGAAGTAGATCCAGGCTGTCAGATTTTGGTAGTGCGGCCCTTGGCGACCCTAGGCGACCCCACGAAAAGGCGAAACTCCGAAATCTCGCTACCCCTTGATCGATAGGACGGCATTCGTCTTTATCGCAATCATCAGTGATGAGTCGACAACCACCAGAAGCCTGGGGAGCCACTCTCGGGGTCTGAGTCTGCGCTTCTTTGTTTCAATGTCTCATAGACCGAGAACGTTTGCTTCTCTACCCTTCATGATCTTTCGCTCTTTCATCCTTGCTGTTCCGCAACCTTAATAACCCCATTCACCGCCTAAATATTGTCTTCATTGTCAGTCTTTGATATGCTCATCAGCTTTGCGTCTTCCTATTGAATCATGGACTATACACATTGTGAACAGTGACAATGCCCATTGTCCTCAATGAAATTTATTGTTCATACTTACTTCTTTATTGTACACGCTGGACGTCGCGTACTTATTTAATAACACGGAAGTCGATCTTCTTTTCTATTCCTTCATTTTCACGAACCTCAATCTTACACTACAACCTACTTCGCATCTTTTCAGCAAAGATCTCACAACCTAGAATCAATTCGTCGACTCGAACAACTTGACCTCGCCAGCGAGCCAATACTGATCGTTGCACCCTCCGAACCTGCACAAAAAACAACATGAAGTCCACTTTCTCTCCGCGCGGAGGCCTCGCAGCCATCTGGCTGCTGGCATTCTCTTCGACAATCAATGCCCATAGCTGGGTGGAAGAAGTTCGACTGGTCGCATCAAATGGCAGCTTCGTTAGTCCCATCGGATACCCACGAGCGTTCGTTGGGAGAAGCGATCCTGGATTCAGCGACTTTTCTAATGAAAACAAGTTTGGGGGCGATCTCAGCGGCCCTATGTGCCAAAGCAAACAAACCTTGGGAAGTGAATCTACAAAATATCCGGCGCTGGTTGCTGCACCCAAAGATCAAGTCGCCCTGCGCTACTTGGAAAATGGGCACACTACCTTGTTCACAACACAAAAGGGAAAGCCCTTGGGAAGGGGGACTGTGTTCATCTACGGCACGACGAAGCCTTCCACTGATGATACCTATCTCAATGTCCACAGGCAATGGAATACCGCGGGCACTGGAGGCAATGGACGGGGAAAGTTGCTCGCTACACGCCCCTTCGATGACGGAAAATGCTTCCAAGCCAATACTTCTCCTGTCGCCGAACAACGTGCTCAAGCACTCGGCCTTCCCCTTCCGCCAACGACAGAGATTTCTTGCCAAGCCGACTTCCAAATCCCCGCTGATGCCCCTACCACAGGACTATACACGGTATATTGGGTTTGGGAATGGCCGTTTCTGTACAGCAATGGTGCAATCCAGACCAACGAGAGCTACACCTCCTGCATAGATATTTCTATGACCTCAAATCCTGTGCCTGCTGCTGGTCCATTCGACACAAATCAGGTCACTGGCTTGGGTGCCAATGCCGCTGCTATCCCAGCCTACATGACCACTCAATTTAGCGTGGACCCAACAGCACTTCCTCAAGTTGCTCCCGACAACCCCAACCCAGCTCCGGTCCCAGCAGGTGTAAACGCTCCAGCCCAACCTGCAGCACCAACACCAGCAGCAGCGTCTCCAGCAGCACCTCCAGCACCAGCAGCAGCATCAAACTCTGCGAACGCAAACCAAGGTGGAGCCAAGCTAGTCACCGTGACCGTCACAGAGCAATCCCTCACAACCGTCACCGTCACCCAAATGGGCCCCATCGTCACCGCCTCAATCCAGAACGCGCCTGCCGCCCCGCCCTCCAAACCCTCATCCGTGTCTATCTTGACCGGCAAGCCTGTCGTCACCCCGTTCCTCGCGCCCCCGAAGAGAGCTGTCGCTGTGCGCGGTCGATCTGTCATAGTCTAAACTCTAGATCACGAATAGGGAAAATGGCAAGGGAAAGGATGGAGCGGTATATAGGTTGATTTGATGGCAGCATAACGTCGGCGTTTTCATTCACATAGACATTGGCATGGGAAAGGTGCATTTAACAGGCGTTTAGGATGATGGGTTGCATCGATGGGATTCTTGTACATAGCCTTTGATGCCTTGGTACCCAGCCATTTAGTCTCCTTGATGGAGTAGGCATTACCTTAGGGTGTGGAAATACGGAATGCGAAAATATGAAAAATATACTAGATGGTAACCCCTCCCCCCGCCCCCAAAAAAGTGTGCAGTGAATGATAAGTGACTTGTGAACAACCTTTTTCAAAATTGGACGAAAAAATGTTAAGGGACAGTGAATGATGTGAGGATGAGCCCTCGAAGAATTTAAGTGATGGATGGACTTGTGTCCTTGGCGTTATTTCATGCGATGAACCTGCGGAGCTAGTTTGGGAATTCAGACGGTAGGATGTTAATCATTTTCCTTCCTGTGATTCGAGGTCGTTTGAGGGTGGAACATGTGACTTCTTTTCACGTGGATACTTCGAGGCGCTTTCAGAGTCAAGGTTCCTTGTTCCTTGTCCCTGACTCCCTGCGTGCAAAGAGCAAATACAGACAAGAACAATCACCGAAGTGCTGAACAGAAACTTGGTGTGAATCGTAACTCACTCATTCACTCACAACTCCATCCCAGTCCTCACCACACGCCTCACACAGCAATGATTCAATGGAGAGACAAGATCCTTTCTACCGGTATGAAAATGGTTGTATTCTCTACAGTAATTTGCTTTGGTCAAGCTTGCGAAGTTCATACCTGGTGCTGATCCGTGGTGGTAGTAATCTTACGTTCGTTTCACCCGTTTGATCGCTCGGGAACGTCTCCAATTTTGCTTTTTTTCATGCCATGCCATGCCTCGTGTATGAACACCTTGGTTTTTCTCTCGTAACTTTCCACTTCGTAGCTCACCCGTTCTCAACCCCTCTTGCCCTCTTTGCCTTGTTTGGGCGCAGCGCACAATCTAAACCAAAGCAGGCGGAAGGAGGAGGTAAGAGAGGAGCAGATTCACATCTCCCCACACATGCTAATAACGACATCCAAATTCGGCGTATCTTTGCCCCTATACCCGGTCTTCGTATTCTCCATCTTCTTGACGACATCCATGCCGTCTACTACCTTGCCAAAAACCACATGTTTTCCATCGAGGAAAGGGGTAGGCACGGTAGTGATGAAGAACTGCGACCCGTTGCCGTTCGGACCCGCGTTGGCCATGGATAGCAGGCCCGGGATGTCGTGCTTGAGGGTGAAGTTCTCGTCTGCGAAGGTCTTGGTGCCGTAGATGCTGGTGCTGCCCGTGCCGTCGCCGTTGAGGAAGTCGCCGCCTTGGCACATGAAATCTTTGATCTGTTTCGACGAAACGTCGTTAACCACCCTTTCTGTATTTTGAAGAAGGGGAGGAGAAGGGGAAGGGGAGGCGACGTACGATCCGGTGGAATTTACTCCCTTTATAACCCTGCGGCCGTCCTAGATGGTTCTTCGTCTCCCCAGTACAGAACTGACGGAAGTTCTCTGCGGTCTTGGGGACGACATCGGCGAAGAGCTCGAATTTTATGCGGCCTAGGGGCTCTCCTGTTCTCTTCCATCAGCAATCGAGTTCAGAAAGAAGTTTATATCACGTGATGTCTCCCAAAATGGACAGCGGAAGAAATCGAGAGAGGCGGGGGAGGAGGGGGGGAGGGGCAATAACAGCAAGGGGCTCACCAACCTCCTAATGTGATATCAAAGAACACCCTGTATATCCATCAATATGATTGATCTCGTGACTGAGGGGTTGAGACGCTCACACCGGATTTCCTGATGCAGGGAGCTGCGTGGGAGGCATCTTTTGCTGGTAAGGATCCCGTTCGGGAAATCTATGCAAGGCGCGGAAGAGAAAAGATCCGCGAGCGTCCAGTGCGGCTCTAGTCCTTCTATTCCAATTAAGCTGTTCTTACAAATATCAAGCTAGCAGGAGGATAGAGTAGCTGCCGGACGGGTACGGCAAGCCGAGGAACTGGATGCGTGGGGAGTGATGACGCCGTTGACAAAGTCCGGTGTCGAATGGGGAGCGAGTTTGGCGTCGGAGTTTGGAATCAGAGGTCGCGAGACGGCAGACGCCGTGCTTGTGATCGCTTTTCCCACTCGGGCAGACGATAGGCGCTGGCTGGTGATCGACGGCAAGGCTGGGGTTGGGGTTGGATTAGGAAGAGTTCATCCTTCGCATGCCCGTTCACAGAAGGGAAGACAGACAAGGGGAGGAGGAAAGCTTGATTTGAAATGGCTGCGCCAACCACCTGCCCAGTGCTTCCACCTACTCAGTTGAGTTTCGGAGCAGTTCGATGGCAAATTTTATTACGAATGGGTGCGTGCTGCAAGCGAACACGGATAGGTATTCCCGGAGATTTGCGCAGAGGTAATTTATCTATCTGCACAAGTGTAAGTCATACTTAAAGTGCTGGGGCAGGGAGGCTTGTTTCTGTGTCAGGTGTATTAATAGAGTTGCATGAATGTGCGGCCAGATAATTCGGTCCTAGACGCGAGGCACGGCCGTTCATGAAGATTGAAGGCGCATCAGCAACGTATATGAAGAGCAGGTATGAGGCTTACTTCTTCTTCCATGCGAGAGTGCTCGTGTGGCTGGACCAGTGAGGGTATTCGAAGGTTAATAACGGAGGCATGATCCGTGCATTCTATCCACGGCGTGAATGCACCAGTCCCTGCAGCAGAACTCTCACATCGGCGCTTCTTGTGAGCACCAAGGATGGAGCTCGAGCTGTGGTTCTCTGTGATACTGACTGTATGCTTCCTTTTGGTCAGACAGAGGAGAGACACAAACATGGGGAGCGCGTAGCATTTCCGAGACCTGTGAATCAAGAATTAGACTGGTGAAAAATGTAGAACTGCAGTACAGGATGATCCAGTCAACACGGAATGACTGAATTTCGATTCTTAGAAGCTGTCATTGATCGATAGGAATTCGATAAGCGTCAGCACATTTTTGATGTCACGGACTCCCGGTCGACTTCTCCGGTCTCCAACCGGCCATACACTCGCTGATGAACTCATTCTCATTCCGCTGCGGGAATTCTAGATCGTTTTGTGGCTGACGAACGCTGTGCTGCTCTGCGACTGGCCGCCACTGCACCCAGTGGCGATCCAACTTGTTCCAGGACTCCAGGTGCCAGGCGGCGGGCGGCCTGTCCTCGTTTGCTGCTGAATGCCGTCTCTGCATGATCCCAAACTTTCGAGAGCACTTCAGCCAGACCTGGCCTGACCAGACAAGACCTGTGTTCCCATCAGCCCACCCTCACCAGCGGAACACGTCGTCGTCGTCGTCGTCGTCGTGTCTATATCAAAAAGCTGTCATACGACGCCGTTTGTATCTCTGGGCATAGAAAGTTTGTTGTTTTGTTCTGGCGGCGAAGTGGAAAACGAGCCCGGAATACATTTGCGGCAATCTGCGTGGCTTGTTGTGAATGCTCATGCGCAGAAATACAAATCAAAACCCAAATCTTAGTCTTGGGGCTGCCTCGCTGCCTTGCCTTGCCTTGACTCGACTCGTTTGAAGATCCAGGGCCATTCCCTCGATATCCCCCGCCCCCCCTCCCCCCCCCAAGCAGTCAAAGTTCGCCAAAGGCCCGCCCGCCCCCGTCAAACCTCGTTTCGCTAGCCTCCGCCAGATTTCACGGCAACCAACTGCAAACTGCTTACCCTTCCTACCCTCGCCCTCACCCTCGCCCTTGACCCTCCAAGCTTCTCGCAACGGCCTCCTCTTTCTCCCACTCCCACTTCCACGCACCTTCCTCGCTGCCGGACTTTGCGAAGAGGCTCTGATTCACCACGGATCGGTCTGTTGTCCACAGGTAATTATTCCGGCTCAATCGCAGTCGAATGTGTCCGTCAATCTCCACCACGACTTTTCCACTTCGTTCCACCAGGGCGAGGCGAGGCCGCTTGGAGCAGATTGATTGAGTCCGGTCACCAACCCACCGTACCCGAATCAATACGGCCCACAGAAGAGACCCGAAAGCGAGTCCTAGACTCGGCCATCGTCTGTATTATCCAACACCGCAAAACCGCAAGACAGTTGCCGACAGGCAAAGATGGCTGTCAACCAAATTATGGTCGAGGTGTTTCACGTACTGGAGCGAGACTCCCAAAAGCGAGGCCTCGACGGAACGCAGACGAGCACCATACTCCCTAACGCAACTCCAACATTTCCTCTTGCGCAGAGTGGTGTGTCAACGATAATAGATGCCATATCGTCAGTACCACCGTCTCCGACAACAATGTCATCACCTACAAGTAGTCCTGGTACCACCGGACCCACATCGTCTCCACTCCTGTTCTTCGTTGCATTGGGCTTCGGCGTTGTGTTTACGAATCTATGGTCAGTACTTATCATTCATAGTAGTCCGTGAGCAATCATGGATCTAACAGTCACCCACAGGATTATCGTTGGAGTGAAGTATTGTTTCCGATACAATGCTCGCAACCGTGCGATACGAAATGGCGAGGAGGTCGACCCGATCAACCTTGAGAACATGCCGACACGACCGCATCGGCGAAGAAGGGAGAAGAAGTTGATGACGATGGATGAGGTTAATGAGCGGTTCCCATTGACGAAGTACAAGAATTGGGTTGCATCGCGTGCGAGAGAAGGCCTTCCGACTTCTGGAGGTGTTACGGCTCCCCCGAGTCGGGCTGGGAGTATACGAGATGTTGACGCCGCCATGGCATCGTCTCCAACTGGAACGAAGCATTCTGTCAACACAGCCAATACTAGGCCAGGAACTGTAGCTTCGGAGGCTGCAGCCATTACGATTTCACCTGCTACGAATGCTTTAGGCGGAGATTTCAATGATGCAGCTGTTACTGAGAAAGGAATTTCGTCGCCGACTCTTGAAGAGCACAATCGATTGGAAGAGGTTCAAACGACTGCCAGTACTGTCGACAAGCGTCGAACAATTGCCAGCGAGAACGATCAATCCGATGATGAGGACGATCACATTCATACCGCTGTTCCACCAGAGCTTCTTACCAATCCAGGAGACTCGTGTGCCATCTGCATCGATACCTTGGAGGAAAATGATGATATCAGAGGATTGACTTGCGGTCATGCATTCCATGCTGGGTGTTTAGACCCATGGTTAACCAGTCGTCGTGCTTGCTGCCCACTCTGTAAAGCTGACTACTATGTTCCCAAGCCACGTCTTGATGGCGAAGCCGCTGCCACTGATGCTGATCGATCTGGACGACGAAGATCCCGGGCGAATATGCCCCAATCACCAGCATCTGCCTGGACTGGAATCCGGGGTAGCCCTCGCCTTGTACTATCTGGGCGATTCAGTGGTTCGGCAATGTATCCTGGGGATCAATACGGCTATGATGGACGACGTGCGCGGAGAGCTCGCCGACAAGCAGCAGCAGCGGGGGCCAGCGGAGCCGCACAAGGGAATCCTGCAACAACAGCCAACGCCGGAGCCGCTGCACAAAGAAGATGGGTACCTAGGATATCAAACCCCTTCAGCAATCTGAGCAGACCTGCCATGCCATCTCTCCATCTCCCTGGCCGCGGTCGCCCTCCCCAGGAGACGCCAGCAGTGGGAGATGCAAGCACCACCCCTTCCCAGCTCGAAGCTGGCGTTGTCCGATGACCAACTATGTCTCGATGAAATCTCCCTTCTTTCAACAATACCCTCGGCTGCTAGACGGTTGCACAAGTATCTCTTTGGCGCTTGCACCTCGATACCCCCCCTCGTCACCCTTGTCTCGGCCACAACTCACTCCACGAATGTACATCCAGTTCTTGCACACCCGTCGTCAGTGTACATACACTCCATGTATATCTCGCCCCACACCACCCACCTGTCCCTCTAGCGATCTCCTTTCCGTCATCTTGATTTTTCGGCAGCGACTGGCTGTCTACGTGTGTACCTGGCGCCCGGGGTCTATGTTTGCTTCTGGCAATGAGCGAAGCGAAGCTGCGAATATACCTCCATGTTACGAGGCAAGGAGGAGAACGAACGAAGAGCAATGAGCAGCAATGAAGAAGAAATGGCGATGCATGAATGAAGGAGGCAGCGATATGCATATGTGTATATGCAAGGTCATTGCAGAAGTGGAGCATACCAGATCAGATTAGCAGGGAAATGAAACACGTTATGCTGATATGGAGGGAGGAATTGCGATCTGCTGGCGAGCATAGGCACTGAATGGCTTAATTTAAGATAATCACTGTGCATCTGTGCCTCACGTATTTGTATCTGACTTGAAGCGAAGTGAAGTGTGTTTTTGTTTGGTGTCTAATTGGGGGGTTTCTGGTGGCTTTCTCAAACTTCCTTGCAAGTCAAGAGAATGAAGCTGCTAGAGACGATCTGCTGGAGAAGGTAGGTGCCCTCTGCCAGAGATGTGTATGCTAGCGAGCGTCTCCTTGGGAATATGCCAAATGCCCAATTCTGATCCTCCTTGCTGTGTAGCACAGCAAATCAGAGCCAGATTCACCGTCAAAGCTGAAGCTCTCATGATCATCTTCACTCCCTTCCTCCCACACATCACAAAAAGCTCCCCTTCTGAAACCGACTCCCGAAATCCTTCGCCTTAGCCAACATCTCCCTCTTCTCGCCATGTCCCATCCGCCCTCCAAGCGCCATATCCTTCTCCCGATCAAAGCCCCTCTTACTCGGATCATCCTCCTCTTCCTTCGTCCCATCGTTCTCCTTCCTCTCCCTCCTCTCCTCATACAAACTCTTCCCCCTCATCTTCTCATTATACTCCCTAATCCTCCTACTCGTCGCCTCATCCTCCCTACTCTCCCCCTCTGGTCTCTCCTTCTTCGTCCTCGAACTCGTCGCCACTTCTGCTCTTCCAAGCACCTCATCAGCCAGTCTTTGTCGCTTCTGCTCAGGAGTCTCGGTCCATATCGCACTTATACCCGACTTCTCAGTAGGTGCCTTGGCCCCTTTCCCGCTTTGGAATTTCCGATTCTTCAACTTTGTGGGGTCGACGCGCGAGGTCCAGTCTGAGTCTGTAGGGGGCACGAGCATCCATTCTGCGCGCTGGGGTTTTGCGGAGGCGGTAGTGGCGGCGGCTTCGAGACGCTCTTGTTGCTGGGTCGCGAAGAGGGAGGCTTCTGCTGCGGAGCCTGCGGGTGGAGGGAGTGAGGGGCCGTAATCATCATCTGAGTCTGAGTCTGAGTTTGAGTTTGAGTCTGGTGGGTTTGGAGGGCGTTCGGTGAGGGGTGCTGGTGGTGGGGCGGGACCGAGGATGCGTTTTGGGGCTGGTGATGGCTTGGAGGTTGGCTTTGGAGGGCCGGAAGTGGGTTGGAGAAAAGGTCCATAATCGTCTTCTGAGCTTGCCTCAATGTCTAGCTCTTCGGGGTTCTTGGCTTGTGATGGTGGGGTTGGCCCTAAGACGCGTTTTGGAGGACTGGCAGGTCTCGTAAACTTCGTAGCCGGAACTGAAGGTCCATAGTCGCTTTTGGAGCTGTCGTCAACGTCCAGCTCATCTGGGTTCTTGCTTGGTGGGAGTGTCGGTCCTAGAGTTCGTGGAGCCGTAGCAGCTTGGACCTTATGAGGAGGAGAATTGGGGTGCTCATCGTCGTCAATTGAGCGTTTGCGCTTCACCAGATGAGGTGGTAGTTCGGGGCCTACAGGCATGGTGATGTGGTATTTGTCTTTTGATGTTTTGAAGTTTTTCCGAATATGTTCCTAGAATCAAAGCCGATGTTGACATGCAGCGGCAATCTCCGCGCGTCCTTTCAGGAGGCTGTGTCTTCTTGGTTCCTTCTCCAAACCAACACGATATTACCCTGGGCCGACGTTGTACTTTTTTATGAAAGTTGTATGACTGTGCTGGTGAGAAGAGGAACCATATCGCAGCCTTGTGCATCTGAACCACCTGCAGGCTGCAAGCAAGTTCTCTATCAAGAAGGCACCAGGCCAAGCTCTAAACATCTACCCCCACGGACTTTCAAGCTCTTGGAAATCTGCGGAAGAAGGGGCCATACTATACCGAGAACCCGATACCCTGAAGAAGTTAATAGAGTGTTGAATCCCTGATGATCCATGAGTCCACGCAACGAGGCGCATCGAGCTGATCCAGGAGTGGAACCATGAACCGGTCTCGATGAGCTCCTCTGAGGATAACGACAGTGGTGCGGAGGAGGTCACACTAAATGGGGATGAGATCAATGGCAGGGCACATACGCCTACACAATCTACCAACAAAGATGGTGCAATCCCGGCCGGGGCGATAGCGGAACTATTGCAGGAGGAGAGAGAAGCTGCTCCAACGCGGCAGCAACTGGGCAATGGCGTCAATCATTACAAGGCTGTTCTACAGACAGATGATGCTTCTGAAGATGGGTCATTGGAAGCTATGCCACGAAGGACTGGGAGCCCTATCGATTCCTTACTTTCTGTGCCAGACGATTCCCCCTCAGTTCAGGTAGGCCAGGCTACCAAATGTCCAAGATTTTACTGATTGTACCCGCAGGGCTCCGTACTTTCTTCTCCTGGTGGAAGCAGTATCCTACCCTCGGTGGCCTCTAGACCCGGCCTTGAGAGCCCAACACCATCCTTCCGACCCTTTGACAGGCGTTTCCAATCACGCCTCTCCTCCTCTACCTTTACCCCACCACGAGCCTCCTCCCCCGCCTTTCTTAGAAGCCATACTCGCAATGCCTCTCTCACCAGTACACTACTGCCAGGTTCTGGGGACACCGACACTCCGTCCCCGCCATGGGAAGTTATACGATGGACTAAGCTCAAGAAAATGAACGGACAAGCGTTTTCCGAGGTTGGAAAACGAAACTTTGGCGTGGTGACGTGTATATCAGTCTCTGCTTCGATTGTTCTGGGAACCTCGAAAGGAATAATTTTAATTTTTGATTATCATCAAAACCTCAAATCCATAATAGGGCCGGGGACGAAGGGTACGTTATTCGTTCCCTTTACGATATTATAGTGCTCACCGTTATAGCCGTCGAATCCGGTGCTATTACCTCCGTTGCAATATCGGCCGATCACTTGATCATTGCTGGTGGCCATGCTAATGGGAGTATTTTCACGTGGGAAACCGCAAGGGCTGCAAAGCCTTTCTTGCATATTCCCAGTCTGGAGCCTGCGCAGATGATAAATAGAACTGTTGATGGCCATGTACCAAACGTTGCTATCCGACATCTCGGATTTCTGGGGACCAGACATACAGCACTTGTCTCAGCGGACGACCGTGGTATGGCCTTCTCGCACCTTGCAACGAGAGGCACCGGGGCTTTGGGGCGAACCGTTAAAACGACACGGATACTAGGTCGATATCCCAATGATCTTGCTACGACAGGAAAGCCAAGAAAGCCGAGCACGGTTCTTGCTTTCGCCCCTCTTCCTCTTGGAAACGTCGAGCGAGACACTGATACAATGGGACTGACTGCCATGCTTACTCCCTACTTGCTCGTGATCGTATCAACGACTCCTATTGCCCAAACACAACACAAAGCTGCGCGTCCAAAAGAAGTAGCTGCTCACAGCGCCTTGAGTGGATGCCTTGCATGGTTTCCGGCAGTCAAGTTAAAAGTCAAAGACCCCAAAACTGGGAGTGATTTCTCGAAGGTCAAGCTCGTCTACTGCTGGTCGAATGTTTTGACTGTTCTGGATGTTGACGAAATCGAGTCTTCGAATAAGGATAAACCCTCGACTCTTTCTTTCAAACCTCGCAGTCGATGGAAGGCCGAAGAAGCCATCGTCGCAGTGCAATGGCTAAGTCGGTCCGTTCTGACTGTTTTGACTATCACCCAAAGATTGATAATACTTGAAGATGGAAGTATGCGCATGACTGAGGCTTTTGATCTCGTCCACAAGCATATTTACCATCAGGATCTCTTCTCGAAACAGTTGCACACTCTGGTCGAACAACTGGATGAAGAGGATCCTTCCATGCATGGTGTTGTGGCGGACGCATTTTACATGAGTTTCAAGGCTTACAAGAGCCGAATGTTCCTTCTAGGCTTCAATGATGTCTCTATTGGGACATTGTCTAATTGGGCGGACAGGCTCATTGCCCTGATGGAGGACGGTGACTATATTGGCGCAATTCAGCTCGCGACATCCTATTATACCGGAGATGCCGACAAACTTACAATCGGCCTACCAGAAGATACTGACTTGCGTCACTCAATGGTCCAAGACAAACTTCTGGAGATCATGACAGCCTCTCTGAAATTTGCTTTTGGTCAACGCCAGAAAGAGCCTGCTTTCGCCAATGACGAGCATCTGAAGGCTTTGGCTATGGCCTGTTTCGATGCTTGTCTCAGCATCGATGATATTGACTACCTCTTTGACGAGGCATTCGCATGGTACGAAGACGGAGATTCGGAAGGAATCTTCCTCGAAACTCTTGAGCCTCATATTTTGGAGAAACGCATTACAATGATACCGCCCATTGTTGTGAAGGCTATGGTGACCCATTTTGTTAGCAAAGGCCTGGAGAGTCGTCTCGAAGAGATGATATGCAACATGGAAACATCAACCCTCGACATAGACCAAGTCACAACGTTATGCAAGCAGCACAACCTCTACGACGCCCTCGTCTACGTTTGGAACCAAGCACTTCATGATTACATTACGCCCCTGGTCGACCTTTTGTCGCTTTTGATACCCTTTGTGCAGAACGGAGACTACTTTAATAATGGAAATGTTATGGAGGATCCCATATTCCGTGCCAATGCTTTGAAGATGTTCCCCTACTTGTCTTACACTTTCACTGGCCGAGTTTACCCAACCGGCAAGAGCCTTGGAGAGCAGGAGGCCCTCAATGCCAAAGCGGAGCTTTATTGGTTTATCTTCTCTGGGAAGACAATCTCTTGGCCAAAGGGGAGTGGAAAGCCTTTCATAACGCAGCCCAACGAATCCTTCGAACCCTCCTTTCCGTATCTCCGGATGATCTTAAAGTTCGACGCGCCCAGTTTCCTAAGTGCCCTCAACGAGGCTTTTGAGGATTCATTCCTCAACGACAGTCCAGAGCGAGCAGTTAATGGCGGCTCCAACCGCGACATGACCGAGGAGCACGTTTTCGGGCTTTCTGTGAATCGACAATACGTAGTCACTATTCTGCTGGAAGTCATGAACCCAAGCGAATTTGCAGCCAAAGACACTATCTATCTGGATATGTTCATTGCACGGAATCTCCCAAAGTTTCCGCAGTACCTGCTTCTGTCCGGAACGGCTTTGCATAAAGTTCTCGCAGGCTTGTGCAATTATCCGGGCGAGGATCTAGCGGATGATGCTCAACTGAGCGCCGAGTACCTGCTGTCAGTATATCACCCTCCGGATCTCGAAGCTCTCATTCCGTTATTTGAGAAAGCTGGATTCTACCGTGTCCTTAAGAGCATCTACAAATCAGACAAGCAGTACAATAAACTTATTCAAACCTACTTCGAAGATCCCGATGATCAAGAAGGTGTCTTTGAATGCATAGCTTCCTGTTTACGGCCACGCTCAGGGTTGACGAAGCGCCAAGTCCGAGATGTTCACGAGGTTGTTGAAGCGCATGCCAGCGACCTCGTTCATCTCGATGCTGTCAGGGCTGCCCAGACCATGGAGGCATATGTCCCATCGTTACACAAGAAAATCTTGGACTCCTTGCCAGATGACTCTGAACTGCAGTATATGTATTTGCACACCATCTTTGAGCCTAAATCGAAGGACACCGAAGATACGTCGCATCCTTCCCATCCTGAGTTCACGGAGAAGTATGTCCAATTGATGTGCAAATTCGACTCATCACACGTCGCGGCTTATGTGGAGCTTGTGCAAGCAAGCGATCTGCGTCTCGATAAAGTCTTGCCGTACATGGAAGAGAGCGGCGTTATCGATGCAGCTGTCGTCCTCATGGCTCGTGAGGGTCAAATACAAGAAGCGATGAATAGGCTCGTCAAGCATTTGACAAAATTAGAGAGTGCTTTGCTGGGCCTTCTAAGCAGCTCGGTCGAGGACATGCAGTCGATGCACGCTGGAGAAGCGATTGAGGATCTGCTAGAGGCTCTGCAGAAATACACCAACGTGGGAATCTGGCTTTGCCAAAGCCAGATGAAGAGTCAATCACCACGTGGGATCATGTCTCTAGTCCGGCGGAAATCATCAACGAAGAGTGAGCTCCTTCCTGAGGAACTACTCTGGCTGGACCTCATCGACACCGCTGTTCAAATTACACGGAAACTCTCAGCAAGCTTGAGCGATCTCGAAGACTCGAAAGCGATAGAATTTGACCACGACAAACTACTTTCGCAGCTGAGGACCCTCGTCCAGCGCACTTTCACGTCAATGTTAACTTCAACCTCGACGCCATCTCCATCCACTACTTCACTCTCCTTCCTTCGCATCCTGCGAGCCTTCCTCACTCGCGCCTCATTATCCTCACCCAACCTCAGCGATCTCCGCGCGGTTCTCGCATCCATCTTCTCAGCTTACACCTACGAAGAGTCAATCCTTTCTCTCGCCAACCGCTTGCTCGAGAAGGATCTCTTTGTCAACGTAAAAAGTGCTACAGAGTTGAGGCAAAGAGGCTGGAGACCGAGAGGCAGCACGTGTGAGGGGTGTGGGCGAAGGGTATGGGGACCAGGGGTGTCAGGAGATGTGTTTGCCAAGTGGGAAGAAAGAGAAGAACTCGATCTCAAACGAAGGAAAGAACGTAGGGCCGAGATGGCAGGTGGCCAAGTCGAACGCGGCAAGGGGCGAGCTCATCAGCGGAACATCAGCAAGGCGAGCATTATCGAACCTCCGAAATCTAAAGGAATAGGTGTAGCGGGCGACCCGAACGCGGATGCCGAGGACGAGTATGGTATTCAAGGCGAAGAGGGGGTCGGGAAGGCGCAGGTGGAGTTGGAACCACTGGTTGTATTGGCTTGCAGACATGTGTATCATCAGAGTTGCTTGGAGGCGATGCAGCCTGCTGATGAGAGTGCTTCTCCCGATGGGAGAGAGTTCAGATGTCCGATAGATGGATAGGCGATTTATATACCAAATTTACTATGTTCATGATGCCTTTCTTTGATCACTTTTCTAGGAATGCGTGATTTACAGCTTGTATTTGGGGGGTTTTTGGTACATGGAGCTAGGGAGGTAAAGAATGTTGATCCGGCTCGAGCTCACGCACAACGCCCAAGCCGGGAAGGTTACCTGGGTTGGATCTGAAGGTTGTTAATCCCAAGTTTGGTTCGAGCAGTCATGGCCTTTGAATATGGTCTAGCCGCTCTGGCAAGTAATGCACTGGCCGATGGAGTTCTATTATCTGTTTTTCGAGCGTCCTGAAATTCTCGTTGTCACTTTTGCTCTTTAAATTTATCATGGGTAGCTGCGACTTATTCTTAGCCACACTGTCTCTCCCTTGGAAAACATGGTGAGAAGTCGTACACACTCCTTCAAACACGAGTCAGCTTTGTCGTTAGCAGTCTTTTAACTTGCAAGTGTTCAATTCGTAGCAGGCACGAAAGCTTTGAGAGATGCTCCAGAAGACAAAAATTAATCTTCATAGCTCAAATAAACAGAGAGAGAACAACATACCCAACCCATTCTCACGTAAATATACCTTCATATCCAATACGTATATTAGCACAGCGTTATAAACTTTCACGATACGAACCTCAAAGTTCCTATAGTTATCGAAATTCCTGATAAAGCTTCGATACAGGATCTCATACGCCGCATACCGAGCTAGTAACTTAACAATGAACCCCGAGCTGTGGAAAACAAACTCCCGAAATTGCCTCGCATTGATAGAAATTGCAAGCCGAACAAGAAGACCGACCAGGCAATTGCTTTGTAGCCAGAGGTGTCGAACTTCAATCCAGCATCGACAACTGCTCTAAAATTCTCCGTGCCATCGAGAAGTTTGCTGATAGCCTAGTCATCATAATATGTCAATTAAATGAATCATGAAGTGAGACTAGAAGCTACTTACGGACTTCCACTTCTGCTCCTTGTCCTCCTCCTGCATCTATTTCGCCTTTTGAAGTATTGAGTTGACAATTGTAGGACACGGCGTGGTGCTCAATGCACTAGATTGCGTGGCTTGACACTTTTGTAGTCTTCCTTGATCTCTTTCATCCAAGGACTCTATAGCGGGTTCCCAAAGGTCAGGCAGGGTCAAGCTCGACTCCGCAGGAGCTGCGTTAGTACCTTCCTGTTTCCATGCATCCCTAGGATTAACATTTGAGGACGACGTTTTACCTTCTATTTTCTGGGTTCCGACATCCCCGCCTGCTATTTGATTCTCCTTTGGCTCTTTCCCTTGAGTCTCTGGTGGCTGGGTCATAAAGTGGTGGCGGCCGAGTATCTGGTCTTTGTGTTCTCTGCCCCCGTGCGCCTCAATATGGCCTTCCCCTTGTCCTTGAACTTAACCCAAAAGAGCATTTCTAACGAAGACTCACTGGCGTACTCTGATCGAAGGGAAGGAAAAATGAAGGAGTGGCAGAAACTCTGAGCCGCAGAAGCTCGATCACGTGCCGCTTGGTAAGTCTTATGTTTTGACTTTGCTCAAAATTCGTTGATAGATTGTTTAGAGGCGGGATAGCACATATATCAAGTTAGATTCTTGGACTAGAAGACATGAGTATTCATACGACTCCTAGTATTGAGATTCGTCTAAGCCACCAACCATCAAAGGAAAATTATACTCTATAGCGCCGCCTCCCAACGTGAATTGTCCATACACATAGTTCATAACCGGGTATCCACCTAAAGCTTCATTTTCTCCTTAAGCCACTTCTCCGCAGTCTCAACCGCCTCCGCAATCTTGTGAGGATTCGTGCCTTGACCCGTCCTCGTTGGCTCCTTGCCTCCAGATCGGCCACCTACAACTTCTGATACAGCAGCAGACCAATGCTCCGCAGTTACGCCTTGGGAGGAGTGTTCCTATTTTGGTTAGAAAAGTAAGAGCGCTGAGAAGCCGGGCCAACTTACAGTGCCAACATAAACACCATGTACAACGGCGCCTTCCTCCTTACTGCCAGCCAACATGTAAACGGTCTTATCCTTCGCCTTTGATTTGAAGTGGTTCATGACATCCGCAATCGCCCTAGCATTTGCGGAAATTGGGAGATGACCGATGTAGGCCTTACTATCTTTGTTGTCTGCGAAGTGTCCTGTGACATGATCCAAAGCAGTCTTTGATTCGGCCTTCTGCTTTTTCTTCTGCTCATCAAGAAGCTCCTTCTGAATCTTGGCGAAACGAGTCTTGAGATCCTCTTTGTCCAAAGTCGAGATAGTTAGCTGGTTTAAGTCTTGCTGGGTAGCCTTGACTTCAGCCTCTTTCTCGGGACCAAGGGGCATCTTCTCTATAGCCTCGATCCGCTTTCCGAATTCGAGAGCGAGCCGTTGAACTTCGTGTGCGGCATCACCGGTGTAAGCGATAATTCTTCGGATCCCCTTGGCAATGCCACTCTCTTCCACGACGACGAGATCCTTGATGAGACCTGTTTGGTCGACGTGTGTTCCACCGCAGAATTCGACGCTGACCTTTATCCAATCAGGGTTGGAAGGATTCTCGAGGAGAGTATCAACATCGACGCCAACAGAGACCACTCGGACAGGATTGGGATATGTCTCTCCAAAGACGGCACGGACACCATTGATGCCCTTCGCGACATCCAAGTCCACATCTTTTGCGTAGATCTTGCAATTTTGTTTAATATACGCATTTGAGGAGTCCTCAATCTTCTTCAGCTCCGGAAGAGTAACTTGAGCCTTGTGTGAAAAATCGAAACGCAGCTTCTCTTGATCAACCAAGGAGCCTTTCTGGTTGATATCATCACCCAGGTGCTCTCGTAAGGCGTGATTGAGAATGTGAGTCCCAGTGTGGTTATTGCGGATGGGATGTCTGCGAAGTTCATCATATTCGCATATGACTTCGTCTCCAGCCTTCAGGTGGCCATAGTCGAGGTAACCGTTGTGAACAATATATCCACCATATGCCTGAACATCCAACACCTTGAATTCAGCAACACCATCAATGATGATCTTGCCGGTATCAAAAATTTGACCACCTTGCTCAGCGTAGAAGTTCGTCTTGTCAAGCAATATGCCGAAAGGCTTATCCAAAGGTAGACCATCAGTCGACTTCAAGAAATCCTTCCCATCATAAATCAGTTGAATCTTGCCAAGGCTGTCGCCCTTCAAAAACTTGGCATCGTCGTTTGGCCTCGAGATTCCGATCTTGTCAAGCTCGGCAATTTGGTGAACATCCAGCTTGGCAAACGTGTGAGCAGCCTCCTTAACAGACTTGCTAGCCTCACGAGCCTTCTCCTTCGCAATCTCAATCTCAGCATCATCGGTCTCCAGGCCTCTCTCCTCAGCCATGATTTTCGTAAGATCTTCAGGGAATCCAAATGTATCGTACAGCCGCCACACATCAGCACCAGAAAGCTTCTTCGTGTTCGTCTTGATCGCCTGAGCAGCGTACTTCTCAAACATCTTCTCACCACGGTCTAACGTTCTCGCGAAAGCCTCCTCTTCCTCGTCTAAGATCTCCTTGACGTCTTGCGCTTTCTTGACAATCTCCGGGAACTGTCCGCCCATCTGTTGAACGAGAGCAGGAAGAATCTGAGAGAAGAAGCTTCCAATTTCCGCGTTGAAGTATTTTCGAGCGTAGCGAGAACCACGCCGTAACACTCGCCGAACAACGTACCCTCGGCCTTCGTTGTTTGGGACACCTCCATCAGAGATGGCGAACGTTAAGAGTCGAATATGATCAGCGATGACCCGGTATGCAGTGTCGATACCATCAACGTCGTCTTTCCCATACTTGTCCGTGTATGGTCTGGCGCTGGTGACTTCCTGGATCTTGATGAATAAGGGATGGAACACATCAGTGTCGTAATTGGAAGTCTTGTCTTGCAACACAGACACCAATCGCTCATAACCCATACCAGTATCCACGTGCTTCGCTGGCAAAGTCTTGAGAGACCTGTCCTTCTGTCTGTCAAATTGGATGAAGACGTTGTTCCAGATCTCCAGAACATTGGGGTCATCCATGTTGACAAGATGAGCGGCATTCCGGCCACCGCCTATCCTGTCATAATGGACTTCACTACAAGGTCCACAAGGTCCTTGATCACCCATTTCCCAGAAGTTGTCCTTCATGTTGCCGGGTAAGATGTGGTTATCAGCAACACCGACTCCCTTCCATAACTCCTTCGCCTCCAGATCTGGCTCCAGACCAGCAGACTTATCGCCTTCGAAGTAAGTGACATAGAGACGATCCGGATCCAATCCATAGACCTTCGTAAGAAGTTCCCAGGACATCTCAATGGCGCCTTTCTTGAAGTAATCACCAAAGGACCAGTTCCCTAACATCTCGAAAAAGGTCTGACTCACATGTCAGGGGAGAGGACAACTCGAGGCAGATTGAGACTTACGTGATGATAACTGTCTTTTCCTACATCGTCAAGATCCTAAAGGGTATCAGTACCAATATCTCCCCCCATTGATACGTAATATATTCTTACATTGTGCTTTCCTCCCGCACGTATACACTATTTCCCGTTAGTACCCCACGAATTTTTATAGAGGCCATTGTGTGCTCTACCTTCTGAGTATCCACCGCTCTCTTCAGTTGTGCCATATCATCCGTCTTGCCCACAGTCCCCAGGAAAATAGGCTTGAACTGGTTCATACCAGCATTGGTGAAGAGTAGAGTTGGATCATTGTGGGGGACCACCGAAGACGAAGGTACTGCAGAAGCTCAAAGTTAGCCCAATGGCCTCAAAAGAACCCAGATGAGCAATCAAATAGCCTGCCCAAACTTGCATTGAGCTTGCTCAAGCAATTGAGGTCCCCTAAAAAGATATGCTTCTCCCATTAAAAAAAATACCCCGCCACGTACCCACAGTATGGCCCTTCCCCTCAAAGAACTCCAGAAAAGTCTTTCTGACCACCGGCGCAGTCCATTTCTCCTGTTTACTCGTCATCCTGATAGCAGAGGTCCGAAAGTACCGACGCGTGCAAGTGGTGGTGGTTGTTGTGCGCGTGCTCAGAAGTGTTCGCGCCGTCTCGGTTTTGTAGAATCTTCTAAGGTGACTCAGTCCTCTGCCACAACCTCTCAGATTCATCCGCTCCCTTCTGCTACAACTGTCGCCGATAGGTCCGTCCTACGCGAGAGCCCTGCGCAAACTTGCTTGCTTCGACCGGTACTGTTCTGCACTCAAGCATTCACTTCGGAAGGAGGTTTGGGAGGATTGTTGTAGAAGGAAAGTGGTTAGGGATGGAATAAAGTATGGATCGCGTGGTGCAAGCGACAGGCAGAATCAAGAAAAGGAAGGCTGAGAACCAAGACAATGAACGCCTATCGAAACGGCTGAGTTTACTTAATCTTGGTCTGTATTCTCCAATTCATCTAATCGACATTTGATTGCTTCTAGCTAACAACTCGCGCAGAGCGCAATGGCCAAAAGCTCTATGTCCCAGTGGAAGCACCTACAACCGCGGAGTTTACATCGAAAGCTCCAGCACGGAATAAGCCACAAGAGGAAGATATAATGCAGCTGGATGATACAAAGCACAAAGTCTACATCTACGATCTCGACGCCGAACTCTCCGATAGCGAATCCTCCTCAGACGAAGGAAAGCTCGTCTTCCTACCCGACATCGAAAAACATCTCCGAGAAACACGCATCCCACCTCGCATTCTCGCAAATAGTGAGGGCGAATTAGCGGGCAACAATTTGCAATTGGTGCTGTACAATGTTCCGAGCTCTTTGACGGTGCCTGAAGAGCAGGATAGTGTCAGGAGAGCCATTGTTGAAACCAGGGCGAGGGCCCGAGCAAGGCAAGAGCAGAGGCGGCTACAAGGTACCCGAGAGGCTCGGACGGAGAATAAAGCGGGCAGTGGAAATCTAGACGCAAGGCATTGCTACCAGGGAATGGTTAATGGACAAGCTTCCATGACGCCGGGAAACGAAGAACCTGTGCATGAAGAACCCGTTATGGCTCTTGCAGTACCTGAAGAAACGGTGGAATATGATCCCGACGCTATGGATTTAGGCTGATAAAGGATCGAACATATTTAGAGGATGGCTTCAATAGAGATGATTCTTGCAAAGGTTTCAAATCTTGTTGATTGTGTCTATTCCTGATAGTCATGCCTTCCCTCGGGCTAGCCTCTTCTCTTCCACCAAGAATAATGCTCCGTTACTCCGCATGCGCATTAAAAGGTGTATGAAACGCCAATCACCGCAAACTCAAAATCGTCCTATTTACAATCTATACGGGTTGTTGCTGACAGTGGAACTGCCCGTGTGGTTTGCGTGAACAACAGGTGCAGGTGGAGGTCCTGGTGGTGCATCGTACTCTGGGGCTTGTTCACCAGATTCGGCCGGTCGTCTAGTAGGCTCCGAACGCCACTGCGATGGGTCGACCTTGCTTGCTCCAGCGGGAGGTTGATAGACCGGTGGTTGGCCGTTTGGGTCGTACATTGGTGGAGGCATTGGGTTCATGCCGTATTGACCACCTGGTTGAGGGTAGCTGGTATAGAATACGTGTGGGTTCTGGTATGAGGGATCGTATCTTGCCCGTTGCTGTCTGTTTAGGAGCCACTGCATATAATGTTAGTCCCTAGCAGTTTCCAAAGCTAGGAAGATCGTACTCGGTGGTATGCCAGCGGAGGCAGGCCCCTACTGATCCTTCTCTTTGCATGCCAGTATCCGATTATCATGTACGCAATGAAGAGGCCCAAGATTGCAAAGAATATGCTCCATCTGACAATTTGGCCCGTCTGCAGCAGTGTCAGTTGTATGACACAGTGACGTCAGCTAACACTTACTCGAGTCCACCAAAATGAATCGTTTTCATAGTACACGAACTGAGGATCAGTATTGACATTTTGCCGGGAGAGAATGGATGACATCTTGTCTTCGTTGCGATCGTGGCAATCCCCCAGGTTGCTGTATTAACGTGTCGTCGTGGCCAGCAGAACGCCTTCCCGCTGGAATGTACCGAATCTATCTGGAACTTGAGTTAAGAAATGTCAACGAGGAAAGGACGTGAAAGCCAAGCTTTTTGGGAAAATATCAGAGAAAGCTTCGCGTCTATGGTGGCGGAGTTGGAGATTCGAGGCAGAAACTGCAACAACACTCTTGCTATCCGACGTTTCAGGGAGGGTCGTTGATGTAACAGATCGCGATACGTATGTGCCTAATTCGGATTCGCAGATGCCGTGTCGATTGCCAAGACGTCTCTCTTCAAGACAGCAAGCAGGATTGGTGAGTTATTCCTGTTCAGTGAGTTTGTTTTCAGGTATGTGTGAGGTTGGAGTTCCCAATCTGTCTCAATTTGCCAATGTCGAAGTGATGTAAATACTGGCAATCCCCTTTGAAACTAGTTTCATTGTCGGGGCGATCGTGGCGCCGCGCCTTCGGCAGATCTAAATTTGGCAAGTCCCCCTAGCTTAAGCGAATCACGTGAAAAGGCTTAGTCAAAGAAAGGGGGCGTTTTTTTATTTGAGCTTCAAAAGTGCGTCGTCAGGAATTCAATTTGTAAACAGGAATCACTTCCAATTGATGTCTGAAAAATTAGAACGAAATTTTTGCTTGAGCAGTATGTCTAGTTCCTGCAGCCTCCCACTTCACAGCTCACTCTTGGGTAACGTCGCAACCTTTTCCTGGAATAGTTTTTCAGCTCTTGCCCATACCGGAACATTCCTCCAGTCCTTCAACTGCAACAAACTAGGCAGCAAGTCCTTGCTGAAAGCCTCACTTGCCTCCCTCGGCAACAAGCTGGGCAAGTGGTCGATGCTGATAACGCTCAATTTCGGCTCTCTCTCAACTTGCTCCACTGGCACCGTTGGTTCATTGAATGTCGTAGCAACTGTGTAGATAGGAATAGGGTTGTTCGGGTTGGTAGTATCGGCACTGACGTCGCAGACGACTGACAGCTTGCGGTCGGGCGTATCCAAGCTCTTGAAGTCCACAAAGTTGGGAATCTTGGACATCAAGTATATGCAGTTGATGAAGATGTCGCTTTCGACAATCTCAGGGAATGGTCCTCCCTTGGCCGTTTCTGCAAGATCCCACTTCAAGACGTTCTCGGTCGGGACGCCAGCTCTTAAGCAGAGGTCAACGGCACCGCTCCCACATCGCCCTAGAGCACCAATGACCAGGACTCGAGGATCCTTGCCGCTCTTCTCCTTTCCAAGCGCAATGGCCTTCTTGACGTCCACAATCAATGCATCTTCGTTGGGGTAGCTCGAGACTGCTGGGAAGGGTTCTGAAACAGGATGTGTGAGTTGCCACGCCCATGTCTCCAGAGCCAAAGCTGCACCTGCAAAGCCAGCATGATATCCGAAGGCAGCTACTCGGCGAGCTCTATCATCGACGAGGAATTCGAGATCGAGGAGGGTTCCACCACCGCGTGGGAATCGAGACAGGACCTTTTCCCAGCCTCCTTGGTTCTTGTAGCAATGCGCGAATTGGATGTGTACGTGCTTGAGGGGGACTAAATTATTATCAGAATGGCTGTGCGGTCAATTCAAGCTCTTCATACTGACATTCTTCAACAGGAAGCTCCTTCAACCCAATAATGATGTGATCAGTGGGTGCATCACGCCATGTATTTTCTGGCACCAATGTAGCTCCAGCTCTCTCGAATTCGCTATCATCGAATATGCGTTCCGAACTGCGTTCAACATTGACAGTATATCCAGCGTCGATGAGAACTTTAGTAGTTGTCGGTGTGAGGGCGGAGCGGTGTTCGAGAGCCTTGCCCACTGATGAACGCATTAGCAGCCGCCTCAACATCATGCCAATGGGGTCTTACATTCGGAGCGGAGATGTAGAATTGTTCCCGACATGATGATGGGTGTTGGTTAAAGTTGAGAGTTCAATCGAGAGTTCAATCGCAGATTTTGTTTTCGTCAGAAGGTTCTTGTTTTTAAATGATCCGGCAGAAAAAACACAGTGACTCACACCGCCCGACATCAGCGAGATGTCCCCATTTTTTTTCTGGGGCGTCTCCGCCCGCGCCCGACTCTGCAGAGAAATTCCACGCCCTCCTGATGCATGAGCGAGGGACATTTTCACGCATCCAACACCTCTGATGAATGAGGAAAGAGCGGAGAATCCCTGAGTTTGATGCCCCTGAACATATGGGAAAGTCCCCAAACATTGAAAATTTTAGTACCTCTTTGGTTACAAGCCTGGGTAGTCCACCCTGATGTGCCTTAAAATCTATTCAGATTCTGGGTATAAGAGAGTTATGAGCAAAAGAGAAGGATATGCTCATAGTAAACTTTCACAATACCGAGCCCGAATGTGGAGGTCAAACGGGGGTGTGATGAGCGATTAGTTTCGAGAAAATGACATCTCATGAAATCGCTACAACTAAACAAGACACTCCACTCCTATGCTTGGTTTAATATAAACTCGGTTTACAGATCCTTTTCTTTGTCAATCCACTGCCCAAAGGTCGAGTTGCGTTCAAACAGCATTCCCATCCACAACTCCAAAACACCATTTCATTTCCCAGCGCTCCAACTAAGTCACCATCCCACCGCCCGCAATGATATTTGGTGCCGCTGGGATTGCTATACACTCTATCGGTATGTTGCCTTCCCCTTAAGATATGTCTGACTTACTTGCACCAACAGCTTTTGGCTGTGTGACAAGAATGATGTATTGTCCATCTAATCGATTTACGCCCTGAATTTGGATTCTGTCTTCCGGTAACTCGCGTACAGTTTGGAGGTCAGGGTTGAGGGGCGTAAATTGGCCACTTGTAGCGTTGAGAGCACGTTTTGCTACTGTGAGCATGGTAGACGGCGAGGAGCCAGCTGGACGTAGAGCTGTAAGCATTGCCCGGTTGACTGTGAAGCGTCAGTTCGGTTCACTGAGAGTCTGAGAGGGAGTGGTGGAGAACGTAATCTTACATGGAACGAGCATTTCGGCATCGATTCGCATGGAGGGATCGCTCGTATTGACGATCCACATGTATGAGTTGAGAGAGACTGTATTTGCAGGGAGAGACCCGGGGTTGATTCCTTGTTTGAGGTCGACATTCATGGTCATTGACTTGTTAGTTTGCACTGAGAAGCGCAAGCCGTCAATGAATTCTGCCTGTTGCCTAAGGGGTATGGAATTAGCTTCGCGTGGTACGAAGTACAAACTTTCCATCGCGATTGCCAACAGTTGTGGGACATTTGGCAGAGAAAGATAGGAGAGATGCATACCTTCCCGAGCCTCCTGTCATATTCACCGTCCTGGTCGCGCCTTGGCCATACTGCACAAAAATATTGCTCGTATCAGCGGTCGCTCTGCCTACAAGCAAATATTCTCCATCCATCGATGTCATCTTGATGATTCGCGTGTTGTTCTCACTGCGATGAACATTCCTGGTCGAGTCGTCGATAACCCAGCTCATCTTGTCAGGGGCGAGTGTTGCGACATAAGTGTTTGCTTCTTGTACTCCCACTTTCTTAAGTTGTTCTGGATCGTAGGGGACTTCAATTTTGGCAATGAGGTCGTTGGCTGTTTCGTTCATTTGGATAATGTAGGAATAGCTGGAAAGTGCAACGAAAGGCTCTCCGGTGGTCCCGGTTATGAATGCGGCAGGGAGTGGTGAGGTGTTCTGTTTCACCACGAGTGTTCGATTCTTGGGAGAGAAAAGATCCAGGGCTAGGCCGTCCTTGAAGTCTTGGTCCGTTCTTTCCATCTAAGGCTGTCAGCGGATAGTCAAAAGTGAGAAGTGGGGAATATTCACAGCTCCTAGGACCTGGACGGTGTCCCCAAATGTTGGTAGCTTTTCGGTCTCATTCTGAGCAAGTACAGCTGCAAGAAAGTAGTTGCAACATAAAAGAATGATTACAGTTCGGGACAGAAACAAAGAGAGAGCCATGCCTGTGGCTAAAAACACAAGAATAACAGGTAAGGAGTGTCAAAATCAACTAGGCAGATCTTCCATGAGGAAATAGATCATCCCATCAGGAAGAGACGAGGATATATGAGAGATGAGGTGCCATACCGAACAGTTAAGAATAATTCTTGGAGAACAAACTTCAAAACGAGTGACATTCGTTCTCCTAACCCACAACTTTAACACCCGCGCGGGAGATCACCACGGTTCGCTCGCCAAGAACATCTCAGTATCTAATCCGATTGTTTCTGTGGTGCCAAGGTGTGTTTAAGGCGTGCAAGAAACGATGGCGAAACAATCGAGGAAACAGAATGGAGCACGGGCACCTGACTTCAGTTGAGAACTACTCAAATGAAGCTGGTGACATTTATTCAATCTCATCTAGAAACAGAATTTCTTACTCGGAGACTGCTTGATAAATATGCTCAAGTCGGGGCTGCCAGGCCGGGTACCTAGAAATAGATCTCTTCAGAGAGCACTGACATTCACGAAACCTTAAACGGTCCAGGCGCGATTCGATGGCTTTGAAGCGGAACGTTGATAGTTCAGAGGACAAATAGGCAGAAGTGAACTATGTACCAGGTAAACCGATCGACTGGATAACAGCACACTTCACGCGATACGAAAGAGATTTCTAGAATTGTGTATTTTTCTAGAACAGAAGCGTGATGCTCGTAGTCGTTCGGCGGTTCCCACCTCAATTCCCCTAGCACGCTACAACCGCCGAACAACTAGAAGCTTGGGGGCAAGGCTAAATACTCCTTAGCGCGAAAATTAAGCGAGATGCATGCGGGAGGCTTAAGCGAAAAATTCCCCCTCACAACGTCCAGATTCCTAGGGCATTTAATTTTATCAAAAAAGAAGCGTTGTAAAGTCCGTATGATTTAGGTGAAGATATGTGATAAAGGAACTTGGTCTTTCCAAGAAATTTTCGATATCTGGGGTGTGAAGAAGCTGAATTTAACCCATTTTTGGCAAGCCGTCATGTGATCATAGCCCCCCTTATTGAGAAATACCTTCTAAGTTATTGTCCCAGGAAAGGTGGAGGACAGTAGTATCACCGTCAAGTACTTATTGCATTATATTCTCTATTGTTGTCTTCTTTAACCGCGGTGTCGAAGACTAATCTCAGGGCCCAAGCTGTTACAACTATTGCAAGTGGCTCTTCTACGACAGTCAGCTCCCTAGGAAAGGTTGAATACTTTATTTTCAGAGAATTTGAAGTGCCATTCGTTTTTTGTGATAGATATTTTTCAGGATTGAACGCCTTTGATAGATATACGAAAGTCTGAGAAGGGCAAGTTGTTGGATAATGTGGCACAATTGGCCTTGCAAGAAAAAACCTTCGAGCTTGATGAGTTTCGTACAGTAGGATCCGAAACTGGCTTTCCTAAACACACTCTTTTGAAATTCGCGCCCCACTTTGCTAGCGCGAGGCTTTGCTGTTTTGGGTAAGCGCAGCGCAAGGGTAATGTTCCGATGATCACTCGCCGTCGCTTCTGGTACAGAGTAATATTCGAAATCGCCTTCAGTTCGAACACTCAAAATTGCTTGGCTGGATTCATACAATCACTCACAGTATCACCATTATGGCTAGCGGTATTAAGACCCTGCATTAGTTGATGACCTGCACTGGGAGGCATCGTCGTATGCTGCGTCATTTGGACCCAATGGGTCCCCAGTGGGACATGCATATATCTAGTAAATCTCGCTTAAACTTGATGCGGACTTTTCGGTGAGATAGTACGAAGGAGGTTATTCGCGAATTTCGCGAGTTTTTATGGAATTACCCTCTACTGTAGTCGAAAACATGGGTGGCATAGGCCCATAGGGCCCCAATGCGTTAGGGTTTGAAGCAATCCACTGTGTACATCGTCGTGAACTATGAACTGATAGGGATATTTAGCAGAAGAGTCTCCCTAAGGCAACTCCTACGTCACTCAACCTTCAACCGGAATGCGCCTTGCGACTCGAGTTGCCCCCTTTACTCGAACCCCAAAAATCCGACACCCCAAGCCGGGTTATGCAGAGGATGGAGCTTCGGGTGAGGTGGGGTAGGGAGACGGGCAAGGAAGAACCAGTGCAGACCGATGAAGAGCTTAAGGGCGCATTGATAAAATTGAAGAATCGAAGATGCACGGATTTGTTTTGGTGATTTGCGATTTGAGCAGGCACAGTACTGTATCTGAATGAATGTAGAGTCGAGTAGCCCACAAGGCGGGAATCAATCTGTTGCCTATTGGGTGGCTCTTTTGGCGGCGTTCCACTGCACGAATGTTTCAGTCCCCTCTCAGTCATTGGTTTATTTCCCCTTTCGGTGACGCTGCGACTCTGCACAGCCCACCCAGCCTTGTACAATATGTTTCTATTTCTGGGTCATGATCATTAACCTCTCTCAAACCCACGAATTCTGCATTTACTTACCCTTCACTCTTGATCTTGCAAACTACCGCGGACACATCTCCCTTTCCGCGCCAACTTTTACAGGAAGTCGCTCAAGGCTAAGCTGCCTCCAAGGACATGAGATTGGTCCCCATGATTAAACCAGCGGCATATATAAGATGGGTACCAGCGATCAAGAGTGCTCGACATCTTCGTCCAGTTTCTCCCCACGCATTCCTCCTGAAAGGGAATATAATCTCCCAAACACACTCCTTGTGGCAACGATCTCATCACACCTACAGACACCGCGATCATGATATCCCACAAAAAACAAGCACTCCCGCTTGTCACCCGAGATTCGCTGGTACACCAAGCAGGAGATATCCCGACCAGCATCGGCTGAGGTCAACGCGAAGCGACTTTTCCCTTACCGCCCTTGTAATCACGGGCCTGTTCTTTTCAATTCTCATTGCAACAGACAAAAAGCAGCCGAAGTTTCATTGTCCACCCCTTGATCCTACAACGGATGGCATTCGACTGTTGATTTTGCAACCAGGCAGGCGAGGCACGAAAATTAAATGTGGCTTGACAGCAACCACTTTTGGCGACAACCCAACCTATGATGCCCTCTCTTATGAATGGGGAGATGCCAGTCAGCTTAAAGCACTACAGCTCAATGGCTCGAGGATCCTCGTAAGAGAAAATCTCTGGGATGCCTTGGATTCCTTACGTGACGAAAAGTACCCCAAAGAGTTGTGGGTTGATTTTTGTGCATTGACCAAAACAACATCGCTGAGAAGAACAAACAAATTTCTCTGATGGCCTTCATATTCCGGCGTGCCCAGCAAGTCATCATATGGCTTGGCTCACATCAGCAGCCAGTTGACGAGCAGCATGAGAAGAAGCTTGGATATACAAAGAATGTCGACCAAAGAGCAAAACATGCAGCTGAGATAGAACTCGAGTATTTCATGCACAGGCTAGTTCATGAAGAATATTGGAAACGTGCCTGGATTATCCAAGAGGTGGGCATGGCCTCAAAAATCACAGTTAACTATGGATCAGGATCGATGGAATGGAAGGACTTTATCAAACTCCTCAACTGGTACAGAGAACAAAATCCAAATGATGCTGCAACACAGGCAATCCTCAAATTGGATAATATGCGGCGTTCAAAATTCTCGCAAACGGAAAGCTTCTCACTTCAGAACCTGGTTGATGAGTTCCGAGATGCCTTTTGTGAGCTTCCTCATGACAAGGTCTATGCATTCATTGGTCTGGCAAACGATACAATCGACAATGAGATCCCGGTAAATTACCAGCAATCTGAATCGGAGGTGTATTACGACATAATGAAACATCACTTCGATTCACTTCACTTCGAGACCCAGCAGACATCCTCAATTGAAGCGATCTATCTAGCAGCGCTAGTTCGTCGCCTACTCACAAGGGAGAAGATACGACGACTAAAGGTGATCCGAACTGTCACGGCCTGGACAAGCTGTGGAAGTGGAAATGTGAGTGTGTTGGTGTAAATATATGTATGAATGATCATGCCCTAAGGGCGGTGAAGAAGCTATATATACGCCTGTGCGTAGCACGTGACACGAACCCTGAGAGAAGCTGTTACTAAGGACTTGACGAATGATTATGTCGCTCTACCTGCTCAGTCTTCACAAAAGGAAGTCTCTGAGGATCGGAGCGACCGAAATCGCTATGATGATGACCTTTACCTACACAGGTCTCTCGAGACCGGCTGGTCCTATTTTTCACCTGACGCAAGAATGAGGAGCGATGCTGAGGGAAAAAAGAAAACTAAGAAAACTAAAGAAGCAGAAGAAAAGGAAGACGAGGAGGAGGAGGAGACCACTAAGAAGGACGACTCATGGGGAAAACCACTGTTTATTGCAATTGG
This sequence comes from Hyaloscypha bicolor E, assembly GCF_002865645.1. Classification (NCBI taxonomy): domain Eukaryota; kingdom Fungi; phylum Ascomycota; class Leotiomycetes; order Helotiales; family Hyaloscyphaceae; genus Hyaloscypha; species Hyaloscypha bicolor. The sequence goes on from NW_020194558.1 coordinate 2,151,869, forward strand.
CGTAGTAGGAGCAGCGGGATTAGCATGGCTCATCTGGAAGCTTTTGAATCCAAGATCGACCGAGAAACTAACTTGGTGTTGGAAAGAGTCTGCCGCTGAAGACCTTACAAAATGGACGACTTCCGCAGACAAGGAGGCCGAAGGGTTTGTCCTGAGAGGCGCAATAATTGGCAAAGTCGAACACATAGGACCTTCGATATTGGATCTCACTACCTCGCATGATGCAGAGAAACGGTGGAATGCAAGGTTAGGACAATACTACCGCGGCTCTACAGATTTGGCAACAGCGAGGGGTCTCAACGAGAAGGTCCTATCGATTCTTAGCGACACCACTGACTTTCGGACACGAAACATCATTCCTTTGACACTTGAACGATCTCTAACCAGTCTGAAGAAACTTCGGCACAAGCCAACAACTCAGAGACCAGAACAATCTCCTGTGCTCTTCTTGGGCACGAACGTGACTCTGGGTGTGGCGCCAGGAGACATCCGCGAAGGCGACTTCATTTGTCAATTCTGGAATTCTAGTTCTTGTGCTGTGCTTCGAAAAACCAATGCTGGCTTCCGGCCACGATTTGAGATAATTGGTAGAGCCTCTATTGTTGGTCGCGAAGAAAATGTGGATTGGGCGGTCCCAGCTGATAAAACTCGGTTTGCTACAAGTGGATTGTTCAACCAGAAGGTCATAGACCTGCCCGTCAACATGATGACATTAACTCTTTTGTCATTAGATACAGTGGACCTGCCTGGCACCACGAACTAGACTTGAACCCGAGGGCAAAGTTCAAGAGATGTCACTTATATATCATGAACTTCGATTACCACCGGCTTCGGTTTTATAAACTCGCCGTCCACTGAATATTGAATAATGGCCGCATCCGCATTCCCTCTGAGGTTTTATCCAAGGGTGCAAAAACAGGGTGCAAGGAGCGGGTCCTGTGAAGTCATCTCTCCGTCGATGAAATCTTTATAGAACGCAACGCGTTTTTGATGGATCGTAAACTTCCACATGTTCTGAGCAGCAGGGGTGGAACCAACGAGCCTCTTTAGATCAGCGATGGAGGGAAGGCAATGCAGATGTGGTAAATAAGGGTTGCTTGAGATCCGATTGACAAAGGAATGGGGCGATGTGAGCACTGTCTGTGGCGGATGGCGTCGAAGTAAAGATATTAAGAAACCGAAAGCGGTTGTTAGAATAGAGAAGGGGGCTGGCTTCCCTATGTGCCTTCTTGTGGACGCGGAGAAGCGCCAGATAGGGACCGTCTCTTTTGGACCGAACCAAGGGCAGTGATGGAGGGCCATAGTCTGCTACAAAAAACTATGGGTTCTGAAAGGCCGAGGAGTTCCGAATAGATCTTAAGTTAGATCTCAGTGACGAAACCGAAAAAATTCATGGTCACCGTAATGGGATGGTGTTCTTGTGAAATCTCGTCCGCCGTTGTTGAAGCGATCGAAAAGGAATGAAGATGAACGTTGTGAAAAAGACCAAGTTTAGCATACTAGAAGTAACGGTGAGTGATGACCATAACGTACTTGCAGATGATGACAAGAGCTTGGAGCGGGGATCATGGAGGTACGTCGGAGCATTACCCTTGCACTGCGCTTTACTGAAAAACGGCAAAACCGTGCGCTAGTAAAGTCGGGTGCGACATTTTGTAAGAGTGTGTTTGGGAAAGCCGGTTCCGGGTGCCACCGCAAATTTTCACTCTGTCTTGGTAGCTCTAGGAAAGTCTTAAAGGCAGCGATGAAGAAAAAGCTGGTGGGGGGCAAAGCAGAATATATGCTCGAGTTTGATATTGTTACCACATGATAATTGAGAGAAAGTAATATTCCTTCCTTGTAAATCGAGCGAAGAGGACCCAAGGGAACGAAGTGTAATTCATCTCCACTCTAACCGTACTCTTTCGGACTCAAGAACCCAGCAAGACCACCAGATTGTAAAGGCTGTTAATAGAATACAAAATTCCAATAGCCAGGGTCAAAGTCAAGGCCGAATCTCGGGAACATCTCAGACAATTTCATTTGTGAAGACAGCTTGCAATTTGTTGAAATGAAGCTTGAATTGTTGTGTTTTCTATGAAAGCTCCAGCTTCCTTAAAACTCTGGAAATTACGTCCCCACTTAAAAGTGGACCACAGAGCGCACGGCCCCTGATTTTCAACACAATTGATACAGATATGATTAGCTAAAGGCTTCTTGACTTCAGCTTACTTATTTACTATGAGAACGCCATCCACTGCTTCCCATTCTATCAATATCCGAAGAAAGAGGCGCGTACTATAATATCTTCAACTAAACGAAACCCCAGTGCTAGTGAAAGAGAAGCAAAGCATATTCATACTCTGAAGAACGAGACGTATATCATAAAACCCTCGACAAAACTATGCTCCAGTGCTAGCGAAAAGAAGCACACAATATCCCACAACACATGCAAATGCCTCCCGCCTACTGCTTTTTATGCTGTTCGATCAGAGAATAGGTAATGCAAATTAGTAAGTTCACAAGCAACCTCCTTCAAACGATCGGTAGTCTTCCTAAGGTTCTGGCTCCCTGCTGCGAAGCTCGAATCCAGACTTGTTTCCTGTCGGGCAATGTTAACAACAGCCCGAATCTCTCCAGCTCGTTGTCTTTGCGTGACTATAGTGTGGCAGGTCGGTTTAAGAAGCGATATAAATGCACGCCTTTTGAGATAGAGATTTGAACTGCCGCTCGATCGTAGTTGTTCCCGGCGCAGTCCAGTTACAAAAGACTACGAGAGACTGGCATTTAAGTTGTCAATGATTGACAATCCCACATGCTTCGTGATATTCGGAGAAATACATACGAGGTTCCCGGTTGTGGTGAGTTTGAGAGCATCTCTGAAGTTATCTACAAACCACTTGTGCTTTCTCACAAGAGCATGTGGCGATGGTTCTTTGTGTTGTGACGTCAGCGTCACATGACCTGACCCTAGCGTGGCACCCTGTACTTAGCTCGAGCTCCCCGCTCTCTTCTCTCTTTAGACGTACATACACACCCAAACAGAGCTGATTGCCTTCAGGTCTTCCGCTCCGGGTCGTGATACTTTGCCTATTGGCGGACACAACCCCGGATGGTTGGTTTAGGCCAAAGCCTAGGATACGACAAGCAATGAGAGGTAGACGAATCGAGGAGCTCAATCTAAAGAATAGGGGAAATGGCCATAAGCCCAGGACTGTGATAAAGAATGCCTCGGCAATCTCAAATAGTCCTTCATCTGCATCGAGGTATGTGGCCATGATTTTGAATGTCGACTAGGCCCCAGGCATGCCCATTACACAGTAATGGAAACATGGCTTGCTTGCATGGCTTGCTTGCTCCGATGATCCCGCATACATGCTCTGAACGCAGCGACCTTGTCGCGTGATCCTTGCCAGTGTGGGGAGCGAACTGGCTTTCTACTCCATTTGACATTGGGAACGGCCAATATTGGCTTTAGATCAGGCCAACAAAATCTGCCACACCTCGCAGAACTGTGATACGCCGGGCTTCAGTCACAGCCGGCTTTTCCTGTGCCGAGCAAAGGGCCAACCCATTTCGGATAACTTCATCAATGGAGTCATCGGGTGCGAGTCTACGGTAAAGTTTTTGATATCGTATGGCATGTCTTTTTCATTGTTGGTAGGTTCCGAGAAATCCATGATATCTTCCGGGTTTATAGTTTAACGGCGTCTTCACTATCGTCTATTCTGTACGTGTAGGGAACAAAGTCATAGTCGATCTGAGAGTGTATCGCCTGGCCCTCGATATTGATGCTGTATAACTTTGTATTACTTGGCTGTCGCGAGGATTGGAGTTGTGATCTTACAGCTCCCGCATTCCTGAATGTGGACACGACCGTGCTCATTTCCGTCCCGCGCTTACTATGAGGTTCGTCCCTCGAGGCTCCGTTGGACCAGCCTCAGTTCTGCGAAACTGAGAACCGGTGGCATCGGAGGTGCCACCAGCCTGCTGCCGCCTGGGAGGATTGCAGTAGAAGGCAGCTTCCGCTTCCCCGCTTGTGTGGCGCTCCTTTCAGCAGCAGGGACAGGCTGTTTTGCTGCTGCTTCCGAGTATTGGCGCTGATTCCAGAGGGGACAGACATGGGTTGCGGGGCCTTTCCTGGTTGGTTCTGAGCATCAGGCTTGGCTTGAGAGAATGTTGAGAAAGCTCGCGGACCGAGAGCAGAATCTGCCAGATTGGGAATTAACACCTATTACTTCAGAGATACCATTACTGGAAGTTCTTCAACAAACTTCAGGGTTCAAGGGGGCGAGTGAATATGAGACTGTGTTCCGGGATAGGAAGTGGAAATGGGGAGACGGAGAATGCTAATCGAAAACTCACTCCCCCTACTAACCTAATTAGGAACTCCCTACTATTTTCTGTCTAGCGCGGGAAAGAAAATTCACTATTAAAGATGTGTCAGACGTGCAACAAAACCTTAATGATGAGAAGTGAATATGTTGATAATCTGGCTAAAATCAAGGAAAAGCGGGTCGCCTGGTAGTTCTAAGCGAGCTTGAAGAGAAAGCGAAGTGAATCGATCACGAACGAATTGTTAAAGTGAGAGGAATGCAAAACAATATGCGACGTACAATAAATGCTCAAGTGGCCAGGGGAAGGTGTGAATATGCCACGAAGTCGTTTCAATTACAGCGATACCGACGTAGACCTGTATTAAGGGAGGTAACGCCACCTTTGCCCTTATCGAGAGCCAACATGCATACGTTATATACGTTACATAGGATTGGCCGGGTTCTTGCCAGCAGGCGTAATACTATAACGGACTGCCCTAGCAGTTGAAAGGTGGTTGGGAATTGAAATATAATTGAGACCGGACCAAAGAAAGGCACGAACTCACAGGCTGAAAGAAACGTAACGTCCGACGTTCACGAGATTCTGAAATGGCACTAGGCAGATTTGGGCATCAAGCACTTCTGATTGTCCAAGAGGCAGCAGAACAATCATTTTCTATTCCGCTTTCTAAGGTACATCTTCGATGTCTGGCCTGACTGTGGGCGTATTGCCGAAGCTCTCCAGACCTCGATTAACTATCAAAGGGGCTGCAAGTCCGTGAAAATGCGCATCTGCCAATGTTTGAGAATCAGCCACAGCGCCATTCGTATCTGCCTTCAACGCAGCATATCGAGCTCCTGCCTGTTTCAGCAACTCCTGGACCTCGGCTTCCCTGACTGCAATATCCCGCTTCTCTTGCCTCGACTCCTCCAATTCCTTCTGCCGTTTTGTTAATTCCTGCTCCATAGTGCTCAAAGTTGCTTGTAACCTCTCTAGGCACTCTGATAAAACTGGTAGCGGCGTAATCTTCGTTGGAATTTGGGCAGCGCTGAACTCGGGATTGTCATTTGGCTTGTGAAGGCCATCCATGCCAGCGCGAGTCTGAGCAGCTTCATAAGCAGCTCGCCTCTCTGCTTCCGAATCGTCTGATTCTTCCCCTGAACTGCCTTCTGCCTGATGGATCATGTCTGCCATCTCCTTTCGATGGCGCCGCCTTGCTTCTCTTTCCTGCTTCCGGCCCAGTGAAACTCGGCCATCATCAACAAATTCATCGAAACCTTCTCCTAAATCCTCATCTTCTCGCACTAATCTGGTTTCCTTTTCCTTTTTCCGTGGCAAAAGAGATATATGTCGCCGATCATCGCCGGTATCATTCAGTGATATAAAATCTTTCTCGTGTGCCAGACGCGCTCTCCTCTCCTTCTTCTCTCTGATTTCTGCCTCACTTGGTATGACTGCAGGACTCGATCCAAATTTCTCATCTACATCAACAATCACCGCTCCTTCCAGCTCCGAAGCATCCAACATCTCCTCATCTTCGACGGTAGGCTGTTGAACCAGCAAATCCTTGAGTGTGGTAGGCGTAGAACTCTTCAGCTCATTTAGATAATCTTTACTATAGGTAGGCCTATCCTCATCATCGTCTGGTGTCCTGAGAGGGAGACTTTTCCGCATTGAATTTCCTTCAATAGCCCGTCTTCCCAACGTAGCTTTCATTGGCGTGAATGCCTCGTTATCTTCCAATGCTTCTGCTGCATCTCCGGATATAATCTCGCCAGGTCCAAACGATAGCCTTGCAGATGCAGGTTTCTTCTTTTTCATCAACGAACTCGAGCGACCAATTGTAGGTTTGTTGACCGGAGGGCCAGTGCTGGCATCAGTCCCTCCATTTTCGCTCTCATCTTGAGGCAGGTCGTTAAATGCTATGCTCTGGCGCAACGAAGACTTCTTGAAAGCTTTCCGACCCGGATTTGAGCTGGATATGCCTGTCGTAGCTAGAGTCACGCGGTCAGCTGGCTTCTCGCGATCAGCCGGATTCGTAGCTGTAATTTGGGAGTACTTACGAGTAGTTACAGCTGGTGAGGAGCTCTGTTCCACCTTCGCGCCCCCTTCATCGTTATCTTCGTCCACCTGAATCTTCCTCGCCTTCCGTTTCGATCCGAAAGCCGACTTCATTGCACCGGCCGTATCTCGAGTCGCGTCTGGCAAATATATCTTCCACCCTTGAGGCTCGTCTCTCAAAGGTTGTGAGAGTGAAGTCAACAATGTCGAAATTTAGTCAGGCACAGAATCATTATCAGCACGTGATCGACACGCTAACATTGCGATCGAATACAATTTCAGCAGCCTTCTTTCGAGGGAGCTCTCACGCACGAACCAAACCTCAAACCTACCGTCAAGATGCCTCAAGCTCAGCCAGAGCTAAAGAAGGTACGTCAAACTCCATTTCACCCCTACAGCCGCCCCAGATATCGCGGACCTCGACGCACGCGACAGACGGTGCTTGAGGATTGCGAAGGTAAGAAGGAGAAGAAGGACAAATGGACTGAGATGATATTGCAGTACCTCGACAAAAGGCTCTTTGTGCAACTGAATGGAAGTAGGAAGGTGATTGGCGTGTTGAGAGGCTATGATGTGCGTTTTCCTGAGCGAAATCAAGCGGAAGGATTGGGCTGATGGAAGTGACAGGTTTTCTTGAACATTGTGCTGGATGATGCAGTGGAGGAGAAGGATGGTGGCGAGAAGGTTCGATTGGGGATGGTGGTTAGTGTTTCCCCATATTTTGGGCGTATACTGGGAGCAATAACTGACGTTGAAACAGGTCATTCGGGGAAACTCCGTTGTCATGCTCGAGGCTTTGGAGAGAATAGGTGGTGGTAGAGAGGACAGAGGTTGAGGCAGGCATGTGAGGGTGATGGGCTTAGAGACACAGTTTGTTTAGGAGGCAAAATTTTGCTGCATCTGGATTCATGGCGTTGCAAGGCTTCGATAAATACCAGCTCCGTACGGAAAAGCAAATGGATACGGAATTTCTCCTAAGACTCCCAAACTTGCCCTTCCCTGAATACTCTTGGTCTTCTTGGGTGAGCTCTTGATCACTTGAATTGTTCCCAATACTCCTCCTCATACCCGTCGACTAAAGCTCCTTGAAACTCCTTTACCCAACCTTTGATCCCCCCGGCCAAAGTAAACACCTTGACATCACTCTTTCGTCCGAACTTTGCAACATCATCAATATAATCTTGCATCCAGCCTGCACATCTAGGGCCCCTCCCATTACTTGCCCCTAAATCAATAATATCAGCATCCTCTTTCCCCTTACTTTTCTCTTTGACGTTTAACTCACCACAATAGAAAATCACCTTCTTAAACCCTCCCCTCTCAAGCAAATCGAACAGCGTCTTCCTGGTCTGGTGAAAACTCTGAGCAGGGAGATTTAACGAAGTCTTGATGGTTCCTCCTTCCCAATCAGTTCTTCGGACGTCGACTAGGAGAAAGGTTCGTGGTGTAGGAGTGATGTCCATGTCGTCAAAGAGCTTCATTACCTCGTCGGCACTGATGATTGGTGGGGTAGAGCGGACGGCGGGCAATAAAGCCCACCATTCTTGCGGTGTGGTTTCTGGTTCTGTCATGATTGTTTGGGTTGAAATTGGGTTGAATGGAAATTTAAGCATAGAAGAGTATTTATTTGAATTTGGGCGAGGTTGTGATCACGGGAGCAAGGCAGCACTGCCTAGAAGTGACTATTGAAATACTGTGGAGGCTCATGTCGCTCTTCAAAGGAATAGATTTAAGGTTGGCCAATCAGAAAAACGAACTTAGTCGGGAGTTGCCTTGCTCTGATGCTTTCTCACATGAGCTGAAATCTTGTGATGTAAAATCTCAACATGAGCTGCAGGTTCCACGATATTCGGTACATCTAACACTGAGTTATACAAGCCGTTGGACATGGCTCGTGTCATTTATTGACAAGAGACTAACTCTATTATGATCGATTTTTTCCCTTTTTGGACCCTCTTTTTGCCTTTTTATGCGCCTTTTCTCCCATTTCCTGTTCATATATCTCTGCAGCAGTTTCGCCTGCCTTCCTCTTAGTCTTGCTGCTCTTCACACTCACTACAGGGTTCTTGTAGCCACTCTTTGTAGCAGTCAGAACTTGCCTCTCTGCATCTGCCCATCCTGGAGCTCCTTCCTCGATCTCGTATCTAAGATAGTATTGGCAAGGGACCCCTGAACAACACAACGGAGTACTTACTGGTCCAGAGGCAATGCATCAATCAACTCTCTTTGCTTTTCCCTCAACGCCTTCAAGGCTTCATCGCCGCCTTCTTCGAGTTCCTCTTGCAGACCAGTCTCCAATGGCACAAATCGGGTATCAACAATCTCATCATCTAAAGCACCACTTGCGTCTTCTCGGCTGACTCCTATGTCCTCTCTTTTCGGCATATTGGCTTCATGTGCACCGGAAACCAAAGCACCAAAGTGAGAACTCATTTTCCGCATGATCTTGATGAACATCGCCAATAACTGGGAAGAGGGGAGATTCAATTCCTGTTCTATCGAAGAGAGGTCTTTGCATTGCAAACCAACGGCGAGAAGAATCGATTGTTGGATGCCAGTGAGCTTGATATCCGACTTAAGCTGTCCTGTGAAGTATGCATTTGCAAGATCTGGAATCAGATCCAAAATAACATGGTAGTCTAGCATATTGTTTGCGTACGACTCCAATCTTTTAAGGTCGAAGGGAGACATCAATCTGTCAAGTTCGGATTTGGTGAAGTGTTGAGGTTGGATCGAGTCATCAAGCTTAGAGCCCATGCTTGCGGATTCGTCGATGCTAAGTGCTAGAACAGCTGCAAAGTCTTTGAATTGGTACTTGAGGAGCTTCAAGAATCGATTGTGGAAATCTCGAGCAAATGCTCCAAGCCTGGGCAGCGTTAGCATATGTCAAATTCAGGGTTATGGAATTACTGACCATGATATCTCTTCTCGACTCCCAATAGGGCGAATCATAACACATGTGTGCTCTCCCGTGAGCTCATTGGGTGTTTGCCTCAAATATACAGGAGCAAACGAAGCTCGCTTCCAGAATCTGTGCAAGGGCTGTGTGAGACCATAGCTCACACCCACATAATCAAGCTTGTCGGGGCGACGCTCAGCAAGCTTAGAAAATAGTGGTGGCATCTTTCGAATATCTCTGACTTTGATATCATCGTCTAACAGAGAGGCATTGGCCGGCTCTGCATCTGTGACTCTAGTGATACTTTCCTCCACGAAGCTATTGGCTTCTTCAGAGAGATTCGCGAATTTGCCCTCATAAAAATCCACTAAAAGCTCGAGGGCCTTGCTTCCATATCCCATCTGAATGTAGTCTGGGTTCGTTGCTATTCGGATAACACGTGCTCCCGATAGACCAGCAAATTCTTCATCCTGAAATTGTTGACTGACAATCCACGGGATGAGATCTCCTGCGGCTCTTCTGCCTCTACTCAAGCTGTTTTTCACACTCTCCCTACTGATTCGTCCTTCGAGAGCAACTTGAATGACGCACAGCGGCTCCGGTAAATGCTTGCTATCCTCTGGAATCGGCGGAACGAGTACGAAAAGTTGATGCGCTGGGGCGTCACTCATTAATTGCAAATCGTCTGGTGAGTTTTTGTAGTGACTTGCAACATAAAGTGCGACCATTTGTTGTAAGAACTTCTCTGAAACTTCATGGAAAGCAAAGAGGGTGTCACGATTGACATTGAGAAGCTGGCACTGTGATGGATCTGGACAACCTTGCAGGGTGTTTAATTTGGATCTGAAAATCATTAGCCTCGATTAAATCTGGCAAGAAGAGACAACTTCAAAGACTGATAGAAATAGGAACCGAATCTACCAAGTGAACTGGAACACTGGGAGGTAGAGGGAAGAAACTAGAGAACTTAACAATTACTCACCTTGGGAGAGTCGCATCGAGACAAAGGACGGTATTCAACCACTTCTCAACAGCATCCCCTTTGGAATAACGAATTGGTTCTGAGAGGGTCACTTCCCGAAGCGAGCGGCCACCAGAGAAACTGCTGTCCGGAACCTTGGCAGCTTTCCCAGTTGAACGGTCGGCTACTTCAGCATCTTCAGTCCCATTCATTTTAGCAGTTCCTCTCGATTTTTCTCGAAGTTGTTTAATCAGCTTTAGGGACAACGACCGGCCTGTTCCTTCATATCCGTTGATCGTGGAAGCCATAAAAACCAGATAGGGTCCCATCAATTTCCGAACGAGAGGCAAAGGTATTGCGGCTGCTTCATCGATCACTAGCAGTTCTGCCTGACCAAGAACATGTGCATCTTGCGGTCTGATGTATTGGATAGTTTGACGATGTTGACGGTGAATATTAACTCGCACAATTGCTTTGTTGAAATCCGGATTTGTTGACTGAATGATGGAGTAATCTTCATGGTCCAAGTAATTGAGAGCATCAAACCCTTTGAAGATGAACTCGAAAAGAGTCTTCAGGTTCTCTGGGCTCGGAGAAGTAATGAAGATATTGCTATATCCATGGGCCACAGCTGCCGCCACCGCAACACCAAGAGCAGCTGATTTTCCTCGTCCTCTTGCTGCGGTGAGAGTTACTGTACTTCTTAAGGTCTTTTCCGCAATAGCATCCACGAAGGTTAATAGTGCCTTAGCTTGGTCGACGGTTCTGGCCAAAGTCACCAAAGATCCAACTGGCTGCGTATCTTGTAACGCTTCCTTCATGTTATCCAATTCCTTCAGCGATTCGCTCTTCGGCTCATCCAAATCCGGGGGAGGCAAAGCCGTTACGTTTTTGCCTCCAGAGATGGGCAAAACATTGAGCTCGTCATCAATGACCAGGCACGACTCACACTTTCCCAATGATAGGATAAATCGCTCATTGAATCTTGCTGTAACATCGTCGTGTGCTTCTGTTCGATATCGAGAGTGGATATCCATGGACAAAGTGTAGAGCTGCTTTAAGCTGGTCATTCCCTTCAGAAGGAGTACAACCAGGCCACCTCCCTCAACAGTCTCAATGGTTCTGGCAAGTAAATTTGGTGTGATGGCCTCGAAGTCTTGTAATATGCACATCCCGTAGGTATTTCCAAGAATCTTGTCCGTCTCCTTGTAGTATACATAGCGGATGTTGTGGAGGGAAACAAAAAGTTCGAAAGGGTCTTCCGTATTGGCTTCTCGTGTGCCTCGTTTGATTTCCTTCTTAATCTTAGTCTCGCGCTTCTTCCGGTGACTGAGGTCATGTCAGTTTGTGCAGACTTCGAGACATGAGCCGGCGCTGACCTTGTGAAGCCTAGGAGTTTATTCTTGTATGCCCATAACACCGATTTGTTTTGCTTCATATCCATACTCGACATGATATAGTGGAGGTGCACAATGACATCTTTCGACCTGTCTCCGACAACCACAAAGAAGCTTCGTTTCTTTTCTTGGACGCCATTGCGAATCAATGCCGGAATCCGGGAGTCTCTGCATTGAACTCGGTCAGTTCATCGCTGCTGCTTCGTGAAAGGAAATGGACATTTCTGGGCAGGATAACCCAAGGTCTATTCAATAGTGCCAATACTAACAGCGTTGAAGCTTTCAAAAATGATTTTCGCGACTGCATTCAATGCAATTTTGGGGAATCTCGACCGTTCTCCCCAGCGAGCTCACCGATTGGAAGCAGGAAAAGAAGGACTTACACTGCTTTTTTCACCATCTTGTCTGCTCTCCTTCGCTCCTCTCAATTTAAAATCCCCTCGACGGTGACATGCGCATAGGGAGCTGTTGCTGTGATTTACTTCTGTGTTGTTGCATTGAACTTTTTTTTTTATCAGCTCCGATTAGGTTTAGCTCGGTTGATAACCCACGAGGCTGAGAAAAACTAGGCGTGAGCCTCGTCAAATCATTTTTTGTAGGGAGTTATCGATCACGGACATGTGATGGGTAAATTCCCTGGCAGGAGCTTAATACATAGTTTTAAGGTTTTTGTGAGTATACCTTCCCGCCCCTGCCTTGGTACGTTTCCTCGACTTTGAAGTATCTAAAAGCGTTCAAGCTTTCCCGACTCGTCAAAGATCAGAAATAAAGAGCCTTAGTAGTCTCCGGGCGAACAGAGAAATCCAAACTTATTAAAGTTGATCCATGAGGTTGCAGGTTTCACAAAAAAATCGGTTCGCCCGGTTTCTCTTCTAGAGTTTTGCCATTTTCCCCTCACTTCCCACTCCACTCCTCGCTGAGCATTGATTATCAGTGACTTGAAGTTTCTTCCAGTCAGAAGATTCAGTCCGCCATTACCATTTGAGATGCATGTAGTGGCGCCGGATCCACCCCCGGTTTCATTGAAAAGTATGGAGTTTCAAGCTTCTGATGGAATTCTTTATTACTGGTACGCGGTATGTAAGTGATGACAAGCAGACTTATTGATTATTGTAATGACTCAATGACCATCGCAGAAGCTCCACCGCCGCCATTGCAAATACCAACAACGCCGATCTTTGCGTTGTGTTGTTTCAATACGTTGATCAAAGTGGTGGTGATTCTTGCACCAGAGCAACCGAGTGGATGTCCTATAGCAACTGAACCACCGTTGACGTTGACCTTCGACTCGTCCAATCCAAGAAGCTTCATGTTGGCCAATGCAACGACGGAGAAGGCTTCGTTGATCTCATAGAAATCAACCTTTGATGTATCAATCCCTGCATGCTTGATGGCTTTTGGAATTGCCAGCGCCGGAGCAGTAGTGAACTTGCTTGGCTTTTGAGCGGCGTCTCCCCACCCGAGAATCTTAGCCAATGGCTTAAGACCAAGTTCCTTCAACTTAGCCTCGGAAACAAGAACGAGTGCTGAAGCTCCATCATTCAGAGGAGCCGCATTTGGAGCTGTGACGGTTCCACCGCTGGGAAGGAAGGCTGGTCTCATAGCCTTCAGTTTCTCAATATTGAGATTCTTCACTTCATCGTCCTTGTCGACCTTGATGTTCGGTTTGCCACGGCCCCCGCTGACTTCGACTGGCACAATCTCTGTCTTGAAAGTTCCAGTTTCAGTAGCTTTTTGGGCCTTTTGATACGACTTGATGGCGTAGTCGTCCTGTTGTTCTCTGGTAACACTGTGGTCAACAGCGCACTCCTCTGCAGCCATGCCCATGTGCTCTTTCTTGCCATATGCGTCTGTCAAGCCATCCTTCAGAACACCATCAACCAAGGTTTGGTCACCATATTTTGCCCCAGTTCGAAGGTTGGGGAGGTAATGCGGTGTGTTGGACATTGATTCGGTGCCACCAGCCACAATAATGTCGGCATTGCCAGTCATGATAGTTTGGGCGCCGAGGATAATTGCCTTCAAGCCTGAAGCGCAGACTTTGTTGACTGTTGTGCACACGGTGGATTCGGACAATCCTCCAGCAATTGCACACTGGCGAGACGGGTTCTGACCGAGACTATCTTGATTAGCGTATTGCCTCAGGCTTTAGATATTCTTTTTCTTACTTCGCAGACAAGACATTGCCAAAGAATACCTCCTCGACTTGCTCGGGCTTGATTTCTGGGACACGTTCAATGGCAGCTACATGAAGAAATTAGGCCTGTCAGAGAGCAGCGGAAGGATATTCTTTCAAAACTACCTTTGATCGCAATTCCGCCCAATTGAGTGGCGTTGAGGCTCGAAAGGGAACTGTTGTCGTCAGTATTTACCCTGAGCTGGGAGAAAACAAAGGTCCCCCTCACCCTAAAAAGGATCCAATTGGAGTCCTGACGGCAGAGACAATGTAGACAGGAGGAACGGATGCCATGGTTAACATCGAGAAGTTGCTGAGTTCTGCAAGAAAATCGGAGTTGAAAGGGGGAATGCTTAGCACGGTAAGGTACGGAGAAGGTGCGGGAGCTAGAGTAATCAAACCGGCAAAACAACTTTTTATGAAGCTCAACAAACCTCACCGCTTTTCCGACGCGAAGTCAGTCCAGCTTCACAGATGTGGCGGAGCAATTAGAATGACAAGGTAATTGGACCCCGTGAAGCTTGCAGGGCAATTGCAGCGGCTTCCGAGGCACTTTGATTTTATAAACTGTTCCAAAGAACAAAAAGCTCCATCCAATTCAACTGCAAGGTTGAAAGTCTAAAAGGAGGGGTCTTCAGGGGTGTGAGACTGAGCACGTGACCATGCAGCGCTAGCTTGGACCTTGAACTTTTTTGAAGCTCTTGTCGCGAGAAAGTCGACGAAGTCGAAGAGAGTCGCGTCTTCAACCCAAAGCTCACGACTTTCTTTCCGCCCTTCCGCCCAACATGGATGACCTCTACGATGAGTATGGATCCATCTTTGTGATTTCTAGTGGGCGGAGACTGACTGCTGCGCAGGTTTGGAAACTTCATTGGCGAAGCTGAGGAGTCCGAGGACGACAGTCAACATGGCGTTGATGCTGGCGCATACGTGTACGACGACTACCCCGAGGAGGCACCCGAGGCCACGGGACAAGAGCTGATGGAGATTGATGGTGTGTTGGTGTCGTTCCTGCAGTCCACGCAGAGCTGACTTGCCGTCTAGATGATGGACCCTCGAATGCTGTTGTGCTGCATGAAGACAAACAATACTATCCTACCGCGCAGCAAGTTTACGGAGAAGATGTGGAGACTATGGTACAGGAAGAGGATGCCCAACCTCTGACCCAGCCAATCATTGCGCCTGTCGAGCAGAAAAAGTTCACTATCCAAGAAGCAGATCTCCCCCCCGTATTTTTTGAGAGAAGCTTCATGACGGATCTTATGAATTTTCCAGAACAAATTCGGAATATTGCGTTTGCAGGACATCTACATCACGGAAAGACAGCACTTATGGATATGTTGGTCCTCGAAACACACGACATCACCGACCGATTAGAGAAAAAGACTGGGAAGAAAAGAGACGAACAATTGAGGTATACCGATGTTCACATATTAGAAAGGGAGAGAGGATTATCTATCAAAGCGGCACCAATGAGTCTGGTTTTACAGAGTACCCAAGGAAAATCGCATCTCTTAAATATCCTGGATACCCCCGGCCACGTTAACTTTGTCGATGAGGTAGCATCCGCTCTTCGCCTAGTTGATGGTGTTGTTCTCGTGGTTGATGTTGTCGAAGGCGTGCAGGTGAACACAGAACAAATCATCAAACATGCGGTATTGGAAGGTTTACCACTTACGTTGGTGGTGAACAAGATGGACCGATTGATTCTGGAGCTCAAGCTTCCCCCAACGGACGCATATTTCAAACTCAAGCATGTTATTGAGGAAGTCAATACTGTGATCGAGAACACATTGCCTGGGCAAGGCGAGAAACGAAGACTCAGCCCAGAAAAGGGCAATGTGCTGTTTGCCTGCAGTAACATGGGATGGTGCTTTACGTTACAGTCATTTGCCAAAATGTATGCGGACAGTTATCCCCCAAAGACGAAGGGCATTCCAGGCATCAATGCTCCAGAATTCGCTCGACGATTATGGGGTGACATCTTTTACAACCCCAAGAAACGATCTTTCACACGCAAGGCTGTTGAGGAGCGGGCCAAGCGTTCTTTCGTCAACTTCATTCTGGAGCCCATATACAAGTTGTATTCCCAAACCATCAGTGAGAGTCCTGAGGATCTGAAGGAGACTCTTGCAACCCTCGGCATAACTCTGAAGCCTTCTCAGTACAGGACGGATGCCAAGATATTGCTAAAGATTGTCTGTGGACAGTTCTTTGGACCTTCAAATGGCTTTGTGGATATGGTCGTCGAGCATATTCCCTCGCCAGCTGCGGCTGCTGAAGTCAAGATTGAACGCTACTATACTGGACCTCTCGATACTGGTGTAGTTCGCGCTATGAAGGAATGTGATCAAGACGGTCCCTTAGTCGTTCAGATCTCGAAATTATTCAACACAAGTGACGCCACTGGGTTCTACTCATTTGGACGAGTCATGAGCGGGACTGCTCGGCCTGGCTCGCAAGTTCGAGTACTCGGCGAAGGCTATTCGATAGATGATGAGGAAGACATGAGCATGGCAACCATATCCGATGTATGGATTGCTGAAACGCGTTACAATATTCCTACAGATGGCGTTCCGGCAGGAAACTGGGTACTTCTGGGCGGTGTGGACAACTCGATTGTCAAGTCGGCCACACTGGTTCCTCCTGTTTTACCAGACAAAGAGGATGCCTACATCTTCAAACCTATTTTGCATTTCACCGAATCCGTTTTCAAAGTCGCCGTGGAACCTATCAATCCTTCAGAACTTCCAAAGATGCTGGACGGTCTGAGGAAAATCAACAAGAGTTACCCCCTGATAACAACCAAAGTCGAGGAATCCGGGGAACATGTCATTCTGGGGACGGGAGAGCTCTACATGGATTGTGTCCTGCATGACCTGCGCCGGTTGTACGCGGAGATGGAGATCAAAGTCTCAGATCCAGTCACACGATTCTGCGAGACCGTGGTTGAGACGTCGGCCATCAAATGCTACGCTCAAACACCGAATAAAAAGAACAAGATCACCATGGTTGCGGAGCCGTTGGACCAGGGTATTGCAGAGGATATAGAGAGTGGCAAAGTCAGTATCAAGAGTCCCACCCGGGTCATCGGAAAGTTTTTCGAAGAGAATTATGGATGGGATTTACTTGCATCCCGAAGCATTTGGGCGTTCGGACCGGATGATATGGGACCAAACATTCTCCAAGATGATACTTTACCGTCTGAAGTAAGTATTTTTGGTCTCCTCTGTTTACAATCCTTGCATCGGACCGGTTAAACTAACCAATCCATCAGGTGGATAAACGACTGCTGTTGAGTGTGAAAGATACTATACGCCAAGGTTTCAGTTGGGCGGCGAGAGAAGGCCCGTTGTGCGAAGAACGTGAGTCGACCCCACCTCGGTCCCCAGTTGTTCTCCCCCACCATCTCAGTTTCTGATACATCTGCTGGAGGAGCACCGATGAGCGGTGAAGTTTGAGAAGTTTATTTATCATTGGTCAATAATAAGGCCGATGGGAAATCTGACTGACGACCCTTGCAGCCATTAGGAACACCAAATTCAAGCTTATGGACATTACATTGGCCCCCGAAGCGATCTTCCGGGGAGGCGGCCAAATAATCCCCACATCCCGACGCGCCTGCTACTCCTCATTTTTAATGGCTTCTCCACGTCTAATGGAACCGGTTTACTCATGCTCCATGACTGGACCTGCAGACTCCGTCACCTCAGTCTACACTGTACTGGCTCAGCGGAGAGGTCATGTGTTATCAGATGGTCCCATAGCGGGCACGCCGCTGTACCGGGTCAACGGACTCATCCCGGTGATAGATTCGTTCGGATTTGAAACTGATCTCAGGATTCATACTCAAGGTCAAGCTAATGTATCACTGGTTTTCGATAGGTGGTCAATTATACCTGGAGACCCACTGGACAAAGATGTCATCTTGAGGCCATTGGAGGCAGCAAAAGCCCAAGCTACAGCAAGGGACTTCGTTCTGAAGACAAGGAGGAGAAAGGGTCTCAGTGAGGACGTGAGCGTTGCTAAATTTCTCGAACCAGAACTATTCTCAAGCTTAAAGGAGAGCGGTCTGTTGGACGGTTAATAGAAGTGTCGCAAATACAGTGGACATGGAGTCTTGGTCGGCATTATCTCGAGTTTCGAGCATTTCTGGCGTTTTATCGGGAATTCTTTCATGTGGGCCAAGGGGCAAAAAGAGTAAATGTAAACCGAATAGTGAAAAGTGACACTTCGACTGCAGGTTGAAGCCCAGTAAAATGTGAATTTGAAGCTTCAACCGCGTCATCCTGCAAGTCTCAGCTGTGCCTTTGTGTCACCTTCCTGTGTCTGGGCAGCGGGCTCTTGCCACTCTAGCCCATTTCACCCCTTTCATTCCTTCGGACACGCCGACCCTTCCTCAGTCCGCGAGTCATGTTGTGGCGAAGGAAGATAACAGTTAATCTTGCGGTACGGCAAACAGGGGGTTTTTCGAGGATTATTTGTGCGACCGCAATACCTTTTGAGTTTCAATATCTATCGAAACTCCCCAACCAGAAAAGTTGAGATTACCAAATCATCCAAATGTTTATGCCGCGTCATAAGGAGGCCGTTTTAAGATTGCCCAAGTCCCGGGAAAGGGGATGGCCCACACGTGGGATGATTCGATAGCCGATTCCTTGTGAGATGAGATGAGAAGTCGGGTCGACGGATGATTAAATGCGATATGTGTTAGCCTTGAGGAGTTAGTGTTATGCTTATCTTGTGTCCGTACCGTTTCGTTTCCGACGACGCGAGGTCGTGAGCGAAAGGCGTCATCCCGGTCGATAGAATCGTGGGGATATAGGCCGGGGGCGTGCGCCCCTGGTATTATTCATTCGATCCTTTCGATCATCGATGAGCTTGCAGCTGGTGGAGAGGGGGTTAGGCCGGAGACTTCCATGTGGGAGGGGCCGCGTAAGGACGCCTTACCACTGTTACCAGCAATTTCATTTCTTCGCCGAGGCCCCGGTGGGGGAACAGGGCACTCAGCATGTGGAGTGTGGCATCATGGACTGGATGGCATGGATGGCATGGAAGCCCTGAAAGTGCAGAAAGTCGTGCGCGATTCAGCCGAGATGGCCGATGTGAAGAATGCTTCCGCTTGTGGCCCGTGGAGCTCCAACTACCAGGGCTGCAGAGGGAGGGGAGAGTTCTTTTGAGTTACCGCACGAGGTGACCATTTACAACTCTGGAGACGAGGTGGGTCCAAATCATGGTGGTAGGGATGTGAGATTTGTAATTATTTGTGTGATATAATAATCAATTCCAGCGTAATTATATGATAATCAAGTCCTCAATTGCGTACTGCATAAAGAACCGCATAAATCACGTATAATTCATGCATACATCGTCACGTGGAAGGAGAAATCTCATGGATTGATATGCTTCTTTTCTTTGAAGCTTCGGACGTTATCAGCCAGCATTTTGGTAGAGGATTTAAGATAATTAGGCTGAATTGGGTGCACAGTTGATGGTGCTGCGCTATGAAGCTGGAAGGTTTGGGGAAACACGAAAACGCGCTAGTTATGGAGCGATCTAACTAGCTCTAAGTCACATGACACTATCGCCTATAAAATATCAACATAATCAAGTCCTGGTGATTATCTTATTATTACGAAAATCAAGTCCTAAATTATGTCATTTTCGCATCCCTACATTGTGACTGGGAAAGAGAGCAACTCCTAGTAGGCTGTTTGTTGCCCGGAACTCTAGGGTGTCGGCAGTTGGCTGATTTCATTAGATTTTGAAAAAAGACGTTGAATGCGGGTAAAGTTGCATGTTCGAGGCATTTTTAGGAATCAGGGCCATCGACGGGTGTGGCGATCTCGATCGCTGAAGAATACAACTAAGTAAAAAGTGGAATGTGCCAAGGACGTGTTGTTTAACGAAGACACATGGTGCAGGGCCAGCTGCATGAATGGAATATTCTCTCTGCAGCAGGATGGCGATTGCGGCAGCCAGGGTGCCTGTCCCACAGTCAGTGGTCAAAACGACCTGTGGATAATTCCAAGCACCAAATCCAAGCACTAGCACTAATCGGTGGTGCAGCGGTGTTCGTGTTCACAAACTCTGTATTTCGTGAACCACAATGCAGGGGGGAAGACAAACGCGCGCTTATGCTGAAAGAATGACGAGGCTATGTACATGGGGAGATCTCTCACTCGAGGCAAGGCTTCATCATCGTTCTCAAGATGCTCATGAGGTTCTCGTTCTCAAGAGCGGCCGCAACACGTTCCTTGTCGGCCAATTGCTTATTAACCTCCTCTGCCTGACTATGGGTATTTTTCTTTATCTTCACCTCCACCCGATAACTTGGGGGTAGAGCTTGTTCCAGACGGACACGCACGCCAAGACCAATGACCGTTGCGAGGGAACAGTGCGAAACAGTAGGGGTCAACTCGACGAGAACGCGTGAGAGAGCCGCAGGATTGGTCAGATCGTTCGGAGAAAGAAGATGCACGTCTTGAAGCTTGACGACCCCAAGAGATTCCAGTGAGAGAGGGTCTGGGTGGGACCGCGTCAGAGGTGTCAAATTCCACATAATTAAGGGGAAGCCGATGCTTACGTTCGGGATCAGAAATTGGGGCAATAAGGTCTATGAAACATCAGTCGTCAGATCGACAAAACCCCATTCTCTCCAGTTGCGTCGACAAGAGCAGCAAAAACATGCATGACATTGTTTAAAACAACGGGGCTGAAACCTGCAAAGTATAATAACGCCACTTGCTACTAAACATAGCTCAATAGACAGGAAACTGAAGCTTGCAACCAGGTGAAAACCTTCCAGCGGAGAAAGCTTACCGTAGATTTCCATTTCGTCAATCGGCTCCACTGAATCATCAGAGTCGCTGTTAGAAAGGTCTGACAAGTCGAAAGGGTCCGCAGAGCAAAGCTTCGCATTCAACAGATCCTTAACTATATGCTGCTTCGAAGATGCCTCTTTGTTCTTGCGTCTCTGTTTGCGTGTGGGAAGCTCGGAAGCACTCAGTATCAGAGGATTTTCATTGTCCAAACCCATGGTGAAGGTTCAGGGGCGAGGGCCGACGAGTGAGGCGGAGGAAGGTCGAGGAGCGCTGCACAGATCTTGAAGTGTCGCAATGTCCGATATTTAGGATCAGGATGAGTGGTTGCAGAGCCGGGTTTTATGTGCGGGTTCTTTCTTTGAATTGCAGCCTGTTGATGGGTTGATATTTTGAAACTGGAAATTTTGTGGAGATCCAGAAAATGCGACGTTATCGATAAGCTCCGCTAAAAAGAGTTACTAGTGGTGCCTGAGGCACTCAACTTCAAAGCCTACAAGGCTGAGGTGGGATGGAGATGATTTTTTGAAAAAATGATTGACAAGAATGCAAGTGCACCATAGTCAAGTTGAAACTGCTTCTCTTAAAACTCAAGGCTCGTTGCCGCTTCCTCAATTGTATCATGCAAGATTAAATCTTCTGCTTTTGTCTTCTCGCTCCTGTTCAGCCTCGCGCATCTCATCGTCCCAAGGTTGCGGCGTCCTCCTGGCCTGGGCCCGGCCGCAGCTTGATAGTTTGCTTTGATTGATCTAGTGATCTTACTGTTGGTAGTAATTCCGAAGTATACTGAAGAGGAGAGACGAACGCCGCAGGGACTTGCGTCCCATCATTTGGAAACGCCCAACAAGGAGCGCGTGAGC
Organism: Hyaloscypha bicolor E; assembly: GCF_002865645.1. Classification (NCBI taxonomy): domain Eukaryota; kingdom Fungi; phylum Ascomycota; class Leotiomycetes; order Helotiales; family Hyaloscyphaceae; genus Hyaloscypha; species Hyaloscypha bicolor. The sequence goes on from NW_020194558.1 coordinate 2,173,340, forward strand.
CATCCCCTGATCCAGCAGCAAGCCAAATTACGAACGTATGTGGAGGGACCACCTGCCAAAGCGCCACTCGATCCGATCCCAAGAGCTTCACCCCTTGTTTCCGTTCCAGAAAGGAAGAAGCCAGACGGCAGACAGAGTTCAGGCTCACGCTAGTCTTCCCGTCCATCAACTTAAAATTCTCATGGACGGATTTCGTTACATATCGAGTTAGAAAGGTTCCGGCTCTCGGGGCGAAGAAATAAGGGGAAAGGGCTGGGCGGCTCATCAAACAACCAAGATGATGATCTACGATTGCCTCACCTCGTGATATCAAAGTCATGAAGATCTGGTTTGTTCCCACGAGCAAAGTCTCCATCCAAGCTTCCCGCGACGCAACCCGCGTCACACGAACTGCGGCACAACATTAATGCATGGAAAACAGAAACACTTACTGTTCTCCCGCGCGAACATTCCCTGTTCCCTGGACTGGAGACGCTGGATGGCATATCTTCGGGAATCAGCCTGCCGTTTGCTGCGGCGTCTGCGGCGTTTTTCGAAGTTGTGATAGCATTACGGGGCAAAGTTTGTCGGATTACAAGAAACAAGGGTGGCACCGCGTTTGTGTAACAGGAGCTCGCGGTTTGGCGAGTCGAGAGAACGGCGCAAATGTCTTTGCTCCCAGCTGGACATACTTCGGGAGTTGCTCTGAGCCCAGTTTCCGGGATGCGGATGCGGATGCGGAGTGCCACTCTGCCACCCACCATCTGGCGGCTGTTACGTTGTATGGCTTCTCCCTTGTTGCGCCGCGGTTCTTTTCTGGCCTCTCCCTGGTAGCCTGGTTCTCCGGCTGTTCAGGAATTTTGTTTGTGACGGCGGGTCAGGTCTCAGAACTTACAGTAGTGGCGGTGGCGGGCGCCAGGACCCCGCGGTGTCCTGGTCGGGATAGATCGTTCAGCTTCAAAACACGTTAACCCACGTCGGGTAGTGGGTTGAACCCGAGGTACCTTTCGTACTTCAGTCCACGCGAGGAGGGTGTACGCTTTCGCAAAAATACCTGATTTGACAGCGGCAAGGCTGCGCTTAGGTCAAGTAGTGGGCACTGCCTACTGCAGAGAACATAATCCCCAATTTCATGGCCGACGAAGCACGTACGACAGCGAGGACGAGTGCACATCGCGACGACACCCTGTGGGATAATTCATCGCCTCTGGTTTCAGTTCAGCCTCAACACCTCTGGCTGCCACTATAATTATAGAAACCCCAAATTCTTCTGGCAATCCGAGCCCCAACAGGATCGCTCGTTCCAAACATCTCGAAATAGCACGCTGCCCCTTTCCGTGGGTTCTCATCTGTGGACACATCACGCTTCTCGCTGCTCTGTCAGGAAAGCCCAGAGGAACTTACTCGCGGGAGGTAGTATTTGCCCCCGAGACCTCACAGCGGTCTCCTCGGCTACGAACCACGACGTCGAAAGAATAATAATATTCTAGCACGTGAAGAAGTTCTTTCCTTCTTGAGACTTCGCAACGTCCCGCTGTCCGGGTCAGGGCTCTGGGGAATTAGATCCACTGAAATCTTCAACGTGCGCCTCTTCATGAAGAGGGGCATAAGACCACCGGCCCCCCTTGTCATATCCTGGACTGCTCGACAGGGGATACGATACGATACCGTACAGTACGGTACCCTTACCACGAGCTAGCTTGGAAGGGCTTCCAGAAATCCACGCACCTAGCGGATTTGGCACCCCCAGACAATCCCTTCCGCTCCTCCTCCTGCACGGCTTTTGCGAATCTTGACAGTCTTGACGCTACATAGCCAAAGTTCTGGTCTTCTCCTCCTGTTTGTCATGCGCTGAAGCGCGTCCCACAGAGTACCGTCGACTTGCACCCCCTCTGTCTTTCTTGGATTTCGACGTATTCTCCCACCGAGGCGCATGATTGCCAGACCATCTCATCATCTCAGAAACAATCAATCTGCCGTTCGTGGATAAGCTGGCTGGCGGCTTGAACTATTGTGTACTAATGCGGGCTGTGACGTTTGGTACAACCCTACAACCCTCCACGCACCCCCGTTCCAAGATAAAGGTATGCCTGCCCTGATCGCCTTATGCGGTTTCTATGCCCAAGGATTTTGTTATTGATTAGTCTGACGACTCGTCTTCGTGGCTCTGCTAAAAGTTATCCCAGGTCCCGTATCATCACAGCTAGGAAAGTCCTCGGATCATTACCGAGCTCTTAAAGTTAAATTGTTTCCGCATCTCCATTTTCACAACAGCCATTGTTGTTTCTTTACTCGGTCAGCTTACTAAGGACCCTCAAAACCTTCCTCCGGGTCACTTGGAGCCGTGACCAGCGTCTTGTACTTCATCTCGGACTTTGGAGGTTCCCGCTGGGCATCGCATCACATCCGGCACAATGGTTGGAGACCCAGGAACTCAAAGAGTGCTGCTCCCACAAAGCTCACAGATGCAGAGCTTCACATTTACACCGAACAACTTTGGGCAGAGAGAGAACCAAAAGAGTGCGCTTCCTCGATATCTCCTCGATATATCTACAAACAACTTCTAACTTGGGACTACAGATTATGTATTTGTGGACGAGCACAATAGACATAAACGTTTGAAGGGTATGTTCTAAAGCAGGAAGTTGTCTGAGTACAAGTTCTAATAGACCCTAGTGATGAGAGCCTGCGAAGGCTGTAGGCGGAGAAAAATAAAGTGCGATGCGGCCACTACCAACACCTGGCCATGTTCAGCATGTATTCGACTAAAGTTGCATTGCGTGCCTCCGACAGTCAGCTATAACGATCGCGACTTTGGTTCGAATCCCCAGACCTATGAACCCGAGAGAGTGGGGTATGATAGTGGTGGAAGCGGCGACGACGAGTACCACCAGCAGGTCGCGATGCAACAGCAAATGGCCGGTCCGCACAAGAGCATCCCTCCAATCTATACGCAACAAGTTTCATATCCGGACCCCGTTGGAGTCTATCAACCAGGATCCTATGGCGAACCATCTTCCAGCCACAGTCAGCACGGCATGCATTATAATAACATGCAGACGCCAGTTAGTGTCATCGATCAACATCAGCACTACACTCCACAGGGTGTCTTTCCAACACCACCGCTACAACATCAACACTCTTCTCACCCAGATACCCCCGAAACATACGAGCAGGACCAGTACGGACAACAAAATTTGGCCGATTTGCTCGGCGAGTTGAGAATGAACGAAGCTGGCACTGGTAGGCACCTGGAGCATATTCAAAGTACCTAAAATCTAACTATCTACAGCTCCCTACTTAAATAACAAAAGCAGAACAAAAACTTTAGTCGAAGAACCAGCATTTGAGGATCTCGACGAGTACAAGCACGTTTTGCCGCCGAATTTGTCAGGTCCAGATCTCAAAGTAAGAATACCGCCAGAGCTAATGCCAGACGACGAGACTGCCTTGCACTACTTCGACATGTATTTTATGAATGTTCATCCATACGTCCCAGTCATCAACAAAGCTCTCTTTTATCAGCAATGGCATACCAACCGAGAAGCAATCTCACCCCTCATTTTGGAAGCCATCTTCGCTATAGCCGGACGGTTAGCTGATGAGCCCGCACAAGGACAGCAGTGGTTAGCTCTTGCATCGAGTGAGTCCAGCAGCGGGTCTACATGAGCTTGAAACTGATATTCTCAATAGAACACGCCGATTCTTTCATGGACGTGCCACGGTTGAGTACCCTTCAAGCGATGCTCATCGTTCTGAAGGCTCGAGAGTCAGCACCAAAACGAGGTTACTATTTTCGATCTTGGATGACGGTCGTGTCGTGTGTGCAGATGGCAAAGGACCTTGGATTGGATGAGCATTTTGAAGAGCACAAAGCGGGGCGGCCGTGCGGGTCTGAACTTGCCGACTGCATAACAAAAACTCGAATCTGGCAAACGATTTTTGTCTGCGAACTAATGATTGGATCCCCTCAAGGTATGGCATAACCCCTCACATGGGAATGGGCAACTGACCTTAGAATAGGACGAACGGATCTGTCTGTAGATATGGAATCCGTTGACCTCAGCATACCTCGCCCTTCGATGGGAGGCGACGAGGGAGAATTCCACAACACACGCAACTTTACTTACTTCTCCCGGGTCGTTCGAAATGTCAGACGAATGAACAACGTCTATGCACGAATTAAGAAAAAGAAGGAATGGGGAATCGATCCAGACTTTGTGCAGTTGAATCCATCTTTTGAGTCTTGGATGAACGATCTACCCGGCGATTTGCAAATCACATTTCCTCCAGACGGATCACCACCTTGGCTACCATCCCACTTCATCGGAAATCTGCATTCGTACTACTACCTGAGTATAATTATGCTCCACCGACCTCAGCTCACCTTTATGGAGCCCACGAACATAGATGGAGGTTGGAAGCATCACATGATGATCTGTTACTCGTCAGCGAAATTACTCTGCAGACTGCAGGAAGGCATCCTTCAGTCGTTTGGAATGACCGGGCTTCTATGCATGCAGAGAGGCATAAATTTCACAATTTACTGTGTCCTAACCTGCACTGTTCTCCATCTGGTATGTATTCTGCGTGTGAGATCTAGTTCTCCCTTTCTGCAAGGCTAAACATCAAATAGGTCGCACTCACTTCACCAGATCCAGACCTCAACTCCGACGCTCGCGAATATTTTACTCGGCATATGAGAATACTAGAGAAATGTTCTAGCTCCTGGCCAATGCCTGACATGCAACAGCAGATCGATGCGCTACGGGAGGCCTTTTCTGCCGACATCAGAAAGCCATTCGTTCTCAAGCCCACTTTTCCATATGGGAGTCCGGGTGCGCCTGTCCATACCTCTCCTTCACGGGCCAATGTGCAGTATCGCCAGGGGAGCACGCATGGATCACAAAACTTGGAGCAACAACATGCCCCACAACAAGTCAGTTACACAGCCCACCCTATTTCACCGCCTATCTCAGCCGGAGGTGTGGACAATAAGAGTGACTCTCCTGCTGTACAGTCACTGGTAATGATGGCCACCGGTCAACGAGCTCCGCAACCGCCCATAACATCCGGGGTCCCAATGACTGATCCGTCAACGTGGAACCCGTCAAGAATCTTTGAGTAAGCTCCCTCTTCTTCTTCCCCTTTCCACAAAATTAATGAGACTCTAGCCAATGGAACACGACTTTTGGTACGAACCCTGCTCAGAGCACCTCCGCTCCTCAAGCAACCCCTCTAAAACTAGCCGTTTCAGGTGCACAAGAAATCCCGACTCTACCGGAGCTACAGGCCATTGCAAACCCCAACGTACAGCCAGCTTCCCATTCCATTCCTCCGCAGCAATACTCCGGAGCGCCGATCCCGTCTTTTGTCAGTCCTAGCATGTGGCAGGAATCTGTGGCGAGTGTGTATGAGGGAGGGCTGAAGAGGCATTGGGAATACGATGAGAGCATGAATGCAAAACGACCGCGATGAATGAACGGACAACGGACGGACGAGACAATGAGTTATGATGACGAAGGAAAGCATATGCATGCACGGCGCCGGGGAAGGCCATTTCTTCAGGTGGTGTGAGGAATATCCCGCTGTGCAAAGCGAATGTGCTGCCCATGAGCTCTACCGGGTTCAATTCGAGTTGGGAGGTATTTTGAGTTGGGTTTCAATCGGACGGAAGTGGTGTACATGAAGAACAATGGAAGAGGAGTATATGGGGGAGCATTTCCGGACGGCGCTGGGTGTGGACAACTGCCCCAAGGTATTTTGGCATCTTCTGGATTGGGGGAAGAGGGGGTTCGCTTATTATTCTCGAGGTCGATATTTTTGCGGTACTTCGTCGAGCGAGCATTGATCATTGGCTTGTATCATTCGGGACTCAGGGCTTGGCAGGGCTAACAGGCGTTGCTCGCGACTGCCTCGAGTAATGATACTTTGCCTAAAAGTCCCACATCCTTTGGGGACATTCATTGTAAAATTACTTTCTAGGGCACACGTATTTGTACAAAATTCGAGACATATGGGATCATGACTTCATTGACGAGTCATCTCATGTTTCTTTCAGAAACCCATGCTCCGTCCATCCCATCCGTTTCACCTGGATTTGCATGCTCTCAAGCACTCTCTGCTTCACTGTTTTCTTCGAGCCACCACCTCCATCTCGCACCTCAGTTCCCACGAACGCCCCGTGCGTACTCGAAAACTCATAATTCTTCAACACTTCCCACATCCCCCCAATCTCCTCCACAGAAAGCGGGACCATATTCGGAATACTCCACATAAAACTATAAGTATTCATCCCCTCGGGTCTTGCATCCTCACTCCCAGCAGGCCCCAAACTCCAATCTCCTAACCCGGCTGGTATTGTAACCAACGTATCAGCAACTAGCAACCTCCCATCCGCCAAAACGCACAAACTGCCTGGGAAGTGCCCACCCAACTTCAGCGCCTTCACACCAGTCTTCTCACCCCGCACTTCAATCTCCTCTTCCGTACCCTCAATAAACGTCCTCGCCTTCCCAAGCGGATCCATCCGATTCAACCACGCCTTATCCTCCCAACTCAGATAAACAGGGCAATCAAAGGTCTCCGCCCAGTCAAGATGCGTGCTATAATAATGCGGATGACTTATCACAATCGCCGCCAGGCCTCCAAGACTATTAATCCACTCAATCGTCTCCATATCCAAATACGTAATGCAATCCCACAGTACATTCCCATGAGGAGTTTTTATCAGTATTGCTCGCTGCCCAATAGCAAATTTTGGTTCCGTCCATATGGACCAGAATCGATCGTCTCCGTCGAGGGGTTTGCGTTTGTTCACATGGCCAGCCTTTTTGAGTTCAGAGAGAGTGGTGAACGCTTGACCAGTAGGAGGTACAAATTGCCGCGGGTCGTCACAGATCCGACATCGCTTCAAGATATTGCGGTCCTCGATGTCGAATTGTGTTCCGCATGCAGTACAGATGAGGAGGTTGTCGGTGTTCGAGTCCATCAGGTGGGCTGGTGGTCCAGAGCCGTATTCATGGAGTGGCTCTTCGAATACGTCGTTGGTAACACGGGGAGTCGAGTGGGATGAGGATGGGGAAAGCATGGTGAAGGGTTTATAGAGCAGATATAAGTATCATTTTCATTGCGGGGTATGGAGCTTGGTGACTGAGCGAGCGGAGCTAAAACGTGGACGTTGGCCTGAAAGGTGGGAGAGGCCGAGATACCGTAAGGAGGAAGCGAAGCACGCTAGGACAAATAAGGAAAGTCCACTCGGTATCGCGCATAGCTGCGGAATTCTGGGGGGCAGGGCACGAGGGGCTTCTCAACTACTTAAAAGTCTTCACTTCCCCATTTTTGGGGCGCTTTTGCTCTTTTTACATTTTACCTCTGTCCCGCTCGAGAAATTGAAAATAAACGCATAGACAAAATGGTCTACCCACTAGATTACTTCCAGCACCACCGCGACTGGTTAGTAAACCCTACCCCGCGTTTCCCCGGAATGTACATCTTCTAACATGTCTACAGCAAATTCAAGCAAACAGAGCGCGCCCAAAGAATAGCAGATCTCACCAGCTACCGTGACTCCTTCACTTCTTCCGATCGCTCTGTTCTCTCAAAACCAATCGAAGAGCTGGTTCAAGACGTGCACAAGCAAGTCCTGCAGCCCATCGACATTCTCCGCGCCTACGGAAAAGCAGCCCTAAAGGCCCACCAAAAAACAAACTGCCTGACCGAAATCATGATCTCCACTGCGGAAAAATGGACCACAGACTCCAGCATAAATTTCAAGGGTCCTCTTGCGGGGATACCGATCAGTTTGAAGGATAGTATTGTGGTTGGAGGCTATGATACAAGTGTGGGCTATAGCAGCAATGTGGGAAATAAGGGCGAGAAAGATGGCACGATGGTGCGAATATTGAAGGATGCCGGCGCGGTGCCTTATGTGAAGACGAACTTGCCGATTACCCTGCTGAGCTTTGAGAGTACGAATGATGTTTGGGGCCGGTGCACGAATCCGCATAACAACAAATACTCCCCCGGTGGGTCGACGGGAGGTGAGGCTGCGTTATTGGCTGCTGGTGGTGGAAGAATTGGTATTGGTTCTGGTATGTTGACTTGTGAGAAGTTGATTGTACCAGACTGACTAGAACATTTAGATGTTGCTGGAAGTGTCAGAGTACCGGCCCATTTCTCGGGGATTTACAGTTTAAGATGCTCGACTGGGCGGTGGCCAAAAAATGGAATGGTTACGAGTATGCCTGGTCAAGAAGGTATCCCGAGTGTGTTTAGTCCCATGACTAGGACACTGGGAGATCTATCTTACTTTACAAAATCCATGATTAGCATGAAGCCCTGGAAATACGACCACTCTGTCCACCCGATCACTTGGAGAGACGACATCGCCAAGGAATATCAAGAGAAAAAGAAGTTCCGAATCGGTGTTCTCAGGACAGACGGTGTCGTTGATCCAAGTCCAGCCTGCGCCAGAGCAGTTGACGAGGTCGTCGCGGCTCTCCAAAAAGAGGGCCACGAGATCATCGACGTTGACCCACCCTCTCCGTACGAAGCCCTCGTCATCGCCTCCCAACTCCTAAACTCTGATGGCTGCAAAACCTTCAAATCGTTTTTCCGAACCGGAGAATGGGAAGACCCAGGCGCGAAACAAATGTCCTTCCTCATAACTCTACCATCTCCTTTTAAATATATGTATTACTTATGGGTGAAGTATGTCCGAAGAGACGATATCTGGGCAAGTTTGATTAAGGACTGGAAGGAGAAATCTGCGTACGAGCAGTGGCAGCTGGTGACGAAGAGGGAGGCGTATAAGGCGAAGTTTCACGATTGGTGGGAGCAAGAGGCTAAGATTGACTTTATGATTACCCCGCCCAATGCTACGCCCGCTGTTCCACATGATGGGATGAAGGATGCCGTTAGCAGTTGCGGTTACACGTTTTTGTTTAATCTTGTAAGTCTTTTTTGAACTATATGTGAGAAGTCACTGACATAAACAGCTCGATTACACCTGTGGAATAATGCCCATAACCCACGTGGACAAAGCGCTCGATCAACTGCCATCAGGCTTCTCAATCAAGAAGCTGAATGGTGTAGCGCAAGGAGCTTATAAACTGTACAACGCAACAGCCATGCATGGCCTTCCGGTCGCAGTGCAAATTGTGGGCCAGAGGTTGGAAGAGGAGAAGGTCCTGACTGTTATGCAGAGGATCGAGGATGCGCTGGGAGATGAAAAGTACCGGCTTCTGGAGCTCGATTGATTGATTGATCAGGGTGAGATCGGAGAGAGATGAATCGGATATTGATATTTCTAGATACCTTGCACATATTTATTCTAAGTTAGAAAGCGTTAGGTTTCTTATTCAGAATATTTCACATAAGGCCGCTGCCCATTCTGCCCACATTTCACTTCTGCAGGTGCCTGCGTTATCGGAGAGAACATTGAAGTCTAAACTTGTTCAGCAAACAAGACACGAAAAGTAAGCAATCAATCAATTTCGGGATTCCAATTGTAAAAAGCAGGTCTCTCGTGAATGTGAGTGATCGAAGTGTGAACAAGGCTCCGACTTCGGAAGCGAGGCTAGCCGTCTCCACTGTTGCCATCATTAACTGATATAAACCCTTCCCTAACACTTTACAAAAAAAGCACACATCACTGCCACTTCCTTTTCTGTATATCATTTAGAAAGAAACTCTTTTTCGAAAGAATGGCACAGAAGAAAGAAGACAGCTGGTCATCGGAGGTGAGTCCAAATGCATAACGGAATGGACTTCCATTGCCAAAGTAGATTACTGATAAACAGACAGTCATACCAAAACTCCGCCTCTTTCGTCCCGAAGCTTGCGGGAAAAGTAGTTTCGTGGCTGGATGTGCAGCAAGATGATGTGATTCTGGATTTAGGTTGCGGTGGTAATTCCACCCTAACTTGTGGGAATTGGTGGGGATTAATGGGTGAGCAGATGGGGTCCTTAATGTGCAATTCGCACAGACTCTCGAGAAAGGGGAGGGGAGGATCCACGGTGTTGATGCCAGTGAGGCGATGGTTGCTGCCGCGAAGAAGGCTGCTGCTTCTGATAGTGCTGCGGAAAAGGTTTGTTCTTTTGAAAGTAAGCTAAATCCCGGTTCCAAGTTGAAGAAGTCTACTGATAATGGAAACAGTTCTAGATGCAACGACATTATCGCCCGAACTCCAGGACGGGAGTTTTGATAAGTGTTTTTCGAACGCGGCTATGCATTGGATCTTGAGGCCCGAGGAGAAACGTGAACAGTTCTTTCGGGGCGTGAGAAATGCGTTGAAGCCTGGTGGGGTATTTGCTTTTGAGATGGGGGGCATGGGGAATGTTGCTGAGGTATGAGAGCTCATTTAAAGTGTGACTGACTGAGAGAGCAAGTACTAACTAAGAATCATCAGGTGAGAACATCGATCCTCAGTGTGATTGGAAGACGGGTAGGATTCGAGAAAGCGAGGGAGGCAGACCCTTGGTTCTTCCCGGATGAGGTATGGATGACGAAGATGATGGAAGAGACCGTGGGAGGCTTTAAGATTGAGAAAATTGAGAGGGAATACCGACCTACGAAAGCCGATGCCGGGGGTGTTGAGGGGTGGCTGAGGTTGATGGGCAAGCAGTTCCTCAGTGCTATCGAGGATGAGAGAGAGAGGGAAGAGTGTGTGAAGGAGGTTTGTGCGATTTTGAAGACGGTTTGTGCCAGTCCGGGAGGTGGTGATTGGTTTGGGTATGTGAGGTTGAGGGCCTTAGTCCATAAAATTTGAGGTGTGATGGAGGCCAATAAGGTCCGTACTTGAAAGAAGGGTGACCCTGCCTGTTTGAGTTGTGGCATGTATGCTGGAAGGGTGTCCGGGGTTATCCGCTGCGCTGCGGCCAGCTTTACATGGTCCGTGCACCGGATTAACTATTATTCCGGAGGAACACCAAAACCATGATTCTTTATTTACATGTCTATAAGCTAATTAAATCATTAATTGCACTACAACCACGATGCCTGAAGATACTATTTTTGATTCTACCGATAAAGGGACCCTCCGGCCTAATGCGAAACCAATATCGAAGCAAGGGGACACTTTTTCCCCTATGCAATTGCCCAATTGGGATTGGGAGATCACGCTACCAGAGAATGCCTCCCCCGATGACCCTATTACGCTATTTACTATGTACTATACGCCAGAAATCATTGACTTAATAGTTACGAAGACAAACGAGTATCGGCGAGAGCCTCAGGACGATTCGTGCCCTCGTGCGAGAGCAATGGAGTGGTACCCAACATGTGCTGGAGAGATATATCTCTACTTTGCAATTCGGATATATATGACCTTATATATATGCAATGAGATCACAGATTACTGGAATACGAAAGACTTTACTCCCGATCACCCAATTGCAAGCTATATGAGTAGGGACAGGTTCCAGGAGCTTCATATGCGTGTGCGATTCCATGGAAATCAGGAACAAGGCCCGTACGAGAAGGTGGCCCCCATTTCCCTGTCCCTTTTACCTGAAACTAGCTAATAAACTACCGAGCAGGTTGAAGCCTTAAGTACACACATTCAAGAGGTTAATTTGGGAGTTTGGAAGCCTGGACGGGACTTGGCAATCGATGAGATAATCGTACGATTTGAAGGTCGATCAAAGGAGACAACTACTGTTCCAAATAAGCCTACACCTACTGGATATAAGGTTTGGGGGGCAGCCCAGAGGGGGTTCTTACTCGTATGGAACTGGCATATTCCTGGTCAAAAAAATGGGCCTGTGGGAGTGCGTACTCCAAGGGAGCTTGGTGGAACGATTAAGGCGGGAAATGGGGGAAATAAAACACAAGCAGTAGTCCTGTACTTGATTAAAAGGTTGCCTAAGCCTCCCAAGGGATCTGGCTACCACGTTTACCTTGATAATCTCTTTGTTTCCACTCGCTTTGTTTAATATGCTCGCTCCCAGGGAGTTGCAATTACTGGGACTTGCAGGACAACTAGTGGGGTTATTAAGGAGCTTCTTGACCTTCAGAAATCGGATAGAAAGGATGTAATACCCTGGGGTGAAACGTATTCCAGGTATACGTCTAATGGAGAAGTGTGTCACGTTAGGTGGAAAGATCAAGCCTTTGTTTTAATGATGTCTTCCTTTATGTCAGGTGACGAGCGTGTTTTACGGCTAAGGAAGAGGCCTAAGGAGACTTCTTCTAAAGCAAAGACTGCACGAATGCCCTTTGGTAATCAAGCTACAAAGGTGCTTTCAATTCCTGCAATTGCGGACGGATATAATTATCACATGGGAGCAGTTGATGAGTTTGATCACCTGACTGCCCAGAACGCTGGTTTGCGGTACGTAGAGCGAGGAGGGCACCAAGCACTAGAGCACTGGCTACTTCGTACGGTTTTAATCAATTGCTATTTGCTAGCTTTATGTAGCGATGTTCCTGAACCTAGGGAAATAAGCTTTAGGAGCCAGCAGGACTTCAGGAGACAGCTTGTTGGTGCGCTAGTTGCTAAGGGAAGGGGCAGTGAAATCTGTCCAAAGAGAAGAATATTACAGATTAGCCAGGCAGCTGATCAGGAGCCTATAAACTCGCATGAGCTTATAAGGATGAGCAAAAGGGGGTACTGTGTAGCTTGTAAAGGCTTGAGATTTGGGGACCGGCCAAGAAAGAGGGTTGCAATGAGCGAAATTGCATCTAATATGGGCCGAGAAAGCACTAATCACTCGTCCTTCTCTGGGTGCAAGCAGTGCGACGTCCATTTATGTAAATATAATAGCTGCTTTGAGAGGTTTCATAAAGAGAAGTAGAAATCGAGGGGTTTGGGACTGAAATACAGCCCTCTGATTGGCTGAAATTAAGCGAAGCGAGCCCGGTGCACGGACCATGTAAAGCTGGCCGCAGCGCAGCGGATACTCACAGAAATGAATTCATTTTGTTGTTGTTGTTGTCAGAATAGAGTAGCCGGCTGGTTGGTGACGTCTCCGAGGTGGTTGACAGGGGTGGATTTTGAGTTTTCGACCTCCGCAATCTCGTTTCACCCACGCTCTTTCCTCCTCTTTAAACTTTGACAGCTTAGCCAAACTTCCTTCGAAAAGGGCCATCCGAATCTACGCGCATGCGAGAAGCTTCACCTCTACCCCGTGATCACAGATCACATCGACGTCACCCTGAGGGGTGGGGCTGCCAGGGTGGACCTCCACGCGAGTGTTTTCTCATCAGAATCGTTGCCAAGACCAACATTGCCACCGCGTGGCGGCGTGGGACCCTGGAATTGACCCGGCTTTCTGACTGGCGAGATGGGCGGGGACCCTGGCACAACCTGACGATCTGAACTGCTTCGAAGTTCCTCTTTCTGCAGCTTGATTGAAAATCCCCGCATGATCAGCACGACAGAGGGCGGCCGACGGCCTAGACGGTTCATGAGCAACCTCCTCAAGTCCTCTGTTTGAAGGCAGAAACTCATGGCTCCGGGCGACCTTTCAGCTAGACCTTCAGCTAAAAGTAGGGAAGATGAGTGTTTACCTTCGCCCAATGAAGAATGGCTGGCCGCATTGGATGGCGTCTCACAATTCGTGTGTCACAGCAGTGGGAGTGGTAGCGCCACTGCCGTCAGTGAAGACTTGCGGCGCAGTGGCCGGAATGCCGGACAGTGCGGACACGAAGGAGAGAAAATGCCCCAGCCATGTTGATAGTCCTCGAGGAGAAGTCAGGGTGGTCGGTTTCCTGAGAGGACCGAGTTAATCTCGTCAAGTATCCCCCAACCGCGGACCTCAATACCACCCCCTTGGGCCCAGACCCCCCTCTTTGCTCATGGAGTGCACTTCTCATTGGCTTTCTCCACTTGTTCTCAATCCCACCGTGCTGCGGGAACCTTTTCAGGGTCCACCCATCTTCTTTCAACTCAAATAGCACATCAGAGCCTCAACATACTCCTCCCCAGTTCTTTACCACAACAAGGATTCAAGCAACTCTCTTCTGAAACCAGTACATCCAAAGTGAGAGCGAAGTTTTGGAGGCTATTTGATCTCTAATCTGTTCCTATGCTAGCTCGGCCGCGCATTCTACACAGAGGTTCTGGATCAACGTCTAACGTCTTTAGTCCCTCATTAGAAACTCTAATCGGGCCAATCCTGGCGCTTGCTGTCGAGAGGACCACCTCAGATTATTTCGAACTTCTTTCCACAAGTTGTACCTACCAGCCGTCGGACAATACAGTAAGAAGGTTCCCTTTCGGTTCGTCTGGACGAGGCTCTGTGGTTAGAGCTCGCGGATTTGCTCAGTCGGCATCATAAGCGTCAACGACCAATTCGATCAATTATGACGCAGTAGGCGGCTGACAAACTTCACTCTTTACCTCTGCCCTAGGATACAAACAGCACAAATTCGATGCGATGAAGAGCATGGCAGCTTTCGATCCTCGGCCGAACGGCGCTCCTCCGGCGGTTAGCCACACTGAGTCCCACGATTATTTCCCTCCACACATCGACGAAGAGTATGACCGACCGATATCACCCTTGCAAATGCCTCCTGGCCAAATTGATGGCCTGGAGAGTTTGCAGGCCGAAAGCTTCTTGAAGGGCCGAGGACAACCTCCTGCTAGGAGAGGTTCTGGGAATAGCAGCCTTCTTCTTCTGGACATACCTAGGTTCCCCCCGCCAACTGAACTAGCGATGTCTGCGATGCAATACTTACCATACCCACTTCTTGTCTTGAGTAGCTTGAAGACTTTGGTAATGGCTAACGAAGCCATGGGAAGACTACTTAGCATTGAGGACGATGATGGGGATTCTGTAAGCGATGATGGCATTCCGGGAGTGGAGAGACTCAGAGGCCAGACGCTAGGTCAACTCGGCATCGACATGCTTCAAGATGGAAGGCCTGTATGGGTAACATGGGATTCGTTTCTCGACAGTCTGGCAGACGATTTGGGCACGCATATGAGCCACGATATCCTTCAACCTGAGTCGGAATTTAGTGAAGGAGATGTAACTCCAACGGCCGAAAGAGCAGAGCACTCAAGCAGACGCTCGAGCGCAAACAAGAACCGCTCAACTGTACATGATGCTGTTGTGGAAGTCATTATCAGTTCCGAAAACATATCACCCTCCTGTTTTGCTCGATCCGATCAACGACCAACAGGCAAACACGTTTTTGCCAAAATGATCATAACCGTCTGGGAGATTGAAGAGGAGAGGTTCTTTACGATGACCTTTACGAGTACTGATACAAATCAAGCATCTCTTCCAAATTCAAGAGGAACGTCGAGACAAGTTAGAAGGGCTGCGAAGCACACCTCGAGGAGGTCGGGAACTCAATCCAGCCCGTCGTCCGTTAGCTCTGGTCGAAGCTCGAACCGCGGTGGGAGTAGCAACTCTTCAGCTATAGCTAGTCCGACAAATACTTCGATGTCATCGAGTCCTTTTCCGCCTCTCGGCCCACCCACTAGAACCACTCTCTCAAATGCACCTTCGAGTTTGCAGAAGGCCATAATGATGAAGGATGCTTTACTTGACAACACGCAAGTTCCCATTCTGGCAATGTGGAAGGATGAAAGCTTGACTATTCCCAATCGAGCGGCTAGACGATTGTTTCATCCCAGTGCAGACTTGACAATAGTAAAAGATGGATTCGATCTTGTATCGAAGTGGCATGTGTGGGATGAGACTTTTACAACAAAATTAGACCCTTCCGAATACCCAATTTCGGTGTTAGTAAGGACTCAAACACCCTTCGAACACAGGAAGATTGGTATTTATGATCCTGAGACTGATCGAAGAATTGTCTTCGATTGTCTCGGAGAAGCTCTCAGGGACGAGCACTCGGGCGAGTTTCTTGCCGGCGTTGTTACCTGCAGAGATATTACAAGTATGACAGAACAAATGAACGAGATCAAAGAGAAGGACGAACAGAGATTTGAACTCATCTGTGACAGTATGCCGCAGATGATATGGACAACAACTCCAGAAGGCATGCACGATTGGTTTAGTCAAAGATGGTTGGTCATTCCTCGTTGTGAGATGTCCTCAACTAACGTTACAAGGTATGAATATACCGGACTCACAGAAGAGCAATCATTGGGAATGGGCTGGCAATTACCATTCCACCCAGATGACATGCCCGCAACAGGCAAGAGGTGGCAACACTCCCTCAAAACAGGAGATCCATATAGCACCGAGTATCGTTGTCGAGCTAAGAATGGAGAATGGAGGTGGATGCTAGGGCGTGCGCTCCCCCTGCGAAACAAACAAACGGGCGCCATCGAAAAATGGTTTGGTACCTGCACCGATATTCATGAGGGCGTTGAGTCAAGATTTGCGGCCAAGAGAATGGCAAGTCTCTCTTTCGTAGGTGCAAGAGGCACAGAAGCTGACAGCGTTCTCTAGCGTCAACAACTACGGTCGGTCATAGGTCACGCCCAAGTCACACTATTCTCTGTCGACAGAAATCACAGGATCACTCTTCTTGAAGGCGCTTTCATCTGGGATCTGGAAGGTGAAGGTGGTTCTGGGGACGAAAATGGCAAGGGAAATAAAGGAGAAGAATACATCGGCAAGAACGTCTATGATGTCTTTCACAATTTTGGAGCTCCACGTAGAGACGGCAAAGTCCCTACGGCCCTGCAGCCAATCGAGGACATTTTGACCGGCAAGATTATGGAGGACGTTCAGGAGCACTGCATCGATTCTCGGTATTACAGGACCAGATTTGTTCCGGTCCTTGGCAAGAAGGATAGTGGGGGTCACGAAAATAATGCTTTTATAGACGGAGTGATTGGAGTCAGTATGGACGTGACTGAGGTCAAGGACCGCGAGCTTGAGCTGCAGATGCAAGAGAAGGAGAACACGAGGTTGCTCGCCAACGAGGCAGCTGCCAGAGAAGCCAGTCGATTGAAGAGTCAGTTTCTCGCCAACATGTCTCATGAAATTCGCACTCCCATTGCGGGCGTCATTGGAATGGCAGAACTCCTTACAGACATGGACCTCAACGAAGAGCAACAGGTATGTGCTGAGAATATACAACGGTCTGCGAACGGCCTTCTTACCGTCATCAACGACATCCTAGATTTCTCAAAAGTCGAATCTGGTCGCCTGGATATCGAGGAGGTTCAATTCTCGCTATCTGTGGTAGTTAGAGATGTGAGCAAAATGTTAGGCTTTGCTGCGGAGCGAAAGAATCTGATTTTCGAATCGAATATCGCGGTGGGGTTGGACAGAGATCTCATTGTGATGGGTGATCCAGGCCGAGTCCGTCAAATCATCACTAATCTACTCACGAACAGCATCAAGTTCACCAGCGAGGGCTATGTCAAGTTCTCTGTCGTGAAAGAGAGGGAGACAGCAGACATTTTCGAAGTTAAATTTGTTGTCGAGGACACCGGTATTGGGATCGAGGAAGAAGTCCGCAAGCGACTCTTTAAGCCATTCTGCCAAGCCGATTCTTCTACGGCTCGACGTTTCGGAGGGACTGGTCTTGGCCTGACGATCAGCAAGAACTTAGTCGACCTCATGCATGGGGAGATTAGTCTCCAATCAAGTCTGGGAAATGGCACCACAGCGACCTTTTCCATCCCGTTTAATAAACCTCAGTATCATAATGGAACCGCTACGATCATGGATGCAGGAAATCTCCCAGACCGCCTTCAATCCGAGATGAGCGTGTCTTGCAACAGCTCAGAATATGAGCAATTTGTTGAAACTCCTTCTGCACAGAGTCCTAGCGATCCTCACAGGATGCGCCGCAAACCAAGCTCGATTAGCATGACTCCACCTGTACCCACGGAACTCGAATTGTCGCCTGAGGAGAGGGCTAAGACCAAGATTTTGGTCGTTGAAGACAAGTAAGTCGTACCCACACTACACCCATCATTCATCAACTAACAGAAATCAGTGCCATCAACCAGCAAATAGCCCTCAAAACCATCCGCAAGCTCGGCTTCGAGGTCTCCGCAGTCTGGAACGGCAAAGAAGCACTCGACTATCTCTCCGCAGCCGACTCTCCCGACCCGCCGCACCCCAAACCAGACATCATCCTCATGGACGTCCAAATGCCCATCATAGACGGCTACCGCGCGACCCACCTCATCCGGCATCACGCCCCCTACAACATCTCAGCCCGCAACATTCCCATCGTCGCCATGACCGCCTCAGCCATCCAAGGCGATCGAGAAAAATGCAAGAAAGCGGGCATGGACGACTACCTCGCCAAGCCCGTCAAAGGCAAAACCTTGGAGAAAATGCTGGTGAGATGGGCGACGAGTAGACGCGTTCCTCGCACTCCAGCCGCAGGTTCAGAGGGAAGCGCTTGTTCGGAATCCGACGGGCATAACTGTGAGTCCGCGGCTGTGCCGATCTTTGGCCAAGTTCAAATCGGAGGAAAATCTAGCAAGAATAGTAATAGTCCGCCGGTAAAGGAACCACCACAGATTCAGACGAGCAGACCGACGACGAAGGAGAGGCAGAACTCGCATCGTTTGAATCTTCCTGGGACGGAGAGTGAGGGAGATAGGGCTGGGAGGAGGGAGGAGGCGGAGGAGAAGGCGACAGCGTTGAGGGATGAGAAGTTGGTTGAGGCGGCGAGTAGCCATGGTGAGAGACTGATTCCGCCTCATGGAGAAGGGAGGGAGCAAGGGCAGAAGCTGACGGTGGAGAATGTGGGGAAATTGGAGAGGGAGGCGGGGTTGAGAAGCCCCAGAGAGAGCGTGGGGCTGGGGAAGGGGAGAAGTGAGCGTATTGGTGACGTTGGCTATGAGGGGAAGGATGGAGATTGGAAAGGGAAAAGGGAGAGGAGTCGTAGTGCGGAGAGACCGAAGATGGAGAGGAGGTGGATGGATAGTGAGAGGACTGTTACGGGGAGGGAACCTGATTAGGTGATGATATATATGTGGATGTATGTATGGCGTTTGGGATATCATAGTTGATGGGGGTTGCATTAGCGGGCATTGGGGCGCGGTCATCTTTGCTGCAAAACGGGGCTGTTTAAGGATGTTTGAGATGATAAACGATTTACAGGACAGGTGTGAATATTAATGAAACGGATGTTCGCTGCAGATATTCGTAGAGTACATATACTATGACTCGAACTTATTGTGCAACTCACGCTTCTGTATTTCATAAGGGGAACAAGAGGGGTGATAATTGCGCGTTCCCAGAATAAGCATTTGTTCTGATTAAAGGGGCTTAAGCAAGCCCTCTCAATCCCATGATGAACGAAAGCGAGGAAACGGTTAAGGAAAGCAGCTCATTGGTGAATAATTACACGGGATGTCAACTTAAGTGAGAGCTAACTATAATGCAAAGTAAAGCTAGCCTTGTTGTAGATAGCAACTCTCTTCGCTGATAACTTAATAATAAGTTGCTTTCGTTTGATTAGATAGGAGGGGGGTTGTTGGAATGGAGATTTATTGACAATAACAGCTGGCACTTCAAGTCAAGGACTTGAGGGTATATATGCACATGGTATCGTGGAGCTAATTAGGTGACGCATACATCACGATTCAGGTGACGTGTGGGAATTGAGAAATTGGTGTGATGACATATAGCAACGTCACTTTCAACAGGAGTGAACCCTTCGAAAAAGCGAATTCATTGCCTTTCGCAGACTTTCCTGTCTACATTCAGACAAAAAGAACCTCTCATCTCATATAATAGGAAGAGAGTAAATACTTTGTTGCACTTTGTAGACCTTTACCGTCCATGTACAGATGACAAAGCTATCGTCTCATGCCGAAGTTTCAAGTGAATATTGGCTAGAAGTGGTTTTATTGAAAATTGCAAGGCCTAATGGAGGCTACTGTTGGAGTTCGGGTTAAGAATTGGGCTTTTATGTTGTGATTCACGGACAATTCTGAGTTTGAGGGGTTGGCTGACTTTGATATATTTTAAATATCTACAAGTTGCCTAGGTTATGTTTGCTAGACCTTACCCAGCCAGTCAGACGTGCCGTCTCAATACTTCTATTCCAAATGCACCACTCCTCAATATTTCGCTAACAGGTCACCGGAGCGGGGCCCGGGACGGGGTATGGTTTGAGGTTATTATTGGGGATCGTCCCGCCGTGTATATTGAGTGTGGTCCCGCTTTTCCCAGTTAGCCATACAGAATCGAGGTTTTATTGGGGAGTTGCGTACGGATCCGTTGCTGTGTAGGCTCCTGGGAACTTCACTGTTTTGGTTCCTAGGGTTGTTCTTGACCCAGTGACTTTAATGTTCGCGCATCTAATATTCTTAATTGGGATGCGTTGGAAACTGATTTGGGGGATGTAGCATAAATTCTATGTCGAAGCGAACTCAGAGGCGAAAGGTGGGGCCGCATTTTGTTTCGCTGGGAGGTCCCCTACAAGCGGTTCGATTGTTCTCGAAAAAGTGGCGCTAGTACCCGGTTATTTGACCAATCTAGTATCACTTGATTTGCTCAGCCAAAGGGGTATCTATTGGAGCTTGCCTATCACGTGATATGGTAACGTGTAAATTAATCTAAGTATTCATGAATATTCATGATTAGCACAATTAATTCGTGAATAGAATATGATTAATAAAAATATTTCATGAATAGATTAGATTAACAGGCCTTAATCTAATCTACTCTACTCATTTCTCACGCTGAAAATGCCCACCACTACCAGTCACCCTTAGCCACGAGTGCTCATCACTCTTTGTGACTAGAGCGCGACAGCATGTCGATATTATGTCCCAGCATGTCCAGCCCGTGAAGCTCTCCGCACTCGGCGAGTCAAGTTGGACTGTTGTACATGAACTACATGAGCTTATGGCTCCTCTTGACAAATGTGAGTGGCAGCGTAAATCATATACAGGCTGAACGATTACCGTATTTTACGGTTTGGGAGCCTCCCGTAATCGATCTAAATGCCTATGCCTTCCTGGAGGATAGGGGGCATCCGGCTTCTAAACAGTAAACAGGCTCCTAGCTTGGATTGCTTTGTGAGCCATGAGAATCTTTCACAAGAGAACAGCTTCAAACACCATTCATTCTGTCACTTTCAGCTTACTCAAGCCACGACCGGAGTTTCCGCATCCAACTCAGCTAATTTTTTCTGCATTATCACTCGCGCCTTCTGCAGCTCAGCGTCTAAGTCACAGTTCCAAATCTCTCTAATGGGAACATCAATAATCGCCTTCAACTTCTCCAGATCGGTTCCCACATCCCCCCACTGCAGGTCCAACAGCTCTCCCTGGCGTCGGCCATAGATCTGGACAAACTTCGTGCGTGGCATGCGCACACTTTCATAGCCGGCAAATGCGGCAAGCAAGTCGGATGGGGAGCGGCAGGCGCCCAGGATGTGGGAGAGAATGTGCGCGTCTTCTAGCGCTTGGCCAGCACCGGCACCTTGATGAGGCGCGCAGGCATGTGCGCTGTCGCCTAGGAGAAGAAGATGAAGGTGGCCGGAGGAGAAAGTTGGGATTTCTGGGGAGAGGTCAAATATTCCCCAGTGATCGGTATTCTCCATCAGCTAGAATCCAACATCAGCAGTCTTCAACATGAGGCAATGTTCGTGACGCTTGGCATACCGAGAATATCTTCTGACATTCCTCTCCAAAGCCCTGGAAATCAGCAGCCAAATCAGCTCGTTTCATGGGCTTGACCCATTCTCCCTCCCAAGTACCACTCTTGGTCGTGCTGAAAGCAACGACATTCATAACGCCGCCCTCCGCCACGGGGAACACGAGGACATGGCCGCCTACACCTAGGAACATGAAGCGGTTTTTGGCTTTCTCAGGCCCAATCGCGGCAATGGCTTTATCCATGGGTATCAAACCGCGATACGCGTGCTTACCTGTGAACACCGGCTTAGAGACAGGATTGTCTTTTCCCAGCACAAAATCTCGACACACGGATCGAATGCCATCGCATCCAATCACCGCATCGGCCTCAGCAGAGGTCCCATCAGCAAACTTCATGACCGTCTTCATCCTGCCCTCATCTCGCGAGGTGTCTGTCAAGCGCTTGCCAAAAGCGACGGCGCCATCAGGCACGAGCTTGATGAGCTCGTCGACGAAATGTGCGCGGTGAGCAGTGCTGTGTCGCTCAGACGCAGCAACCTTGGGCGATATGATGTGGCTTCCTGTGGGCAAACCATGAAGCTCATGCGCGAGGATGAAATCAAAATATATATTTCTCTTTGATTCCCAACCGGCGCTGGTCGAGATCTTGGCATAGGCTTCTCCGATAGCAGGATGGATGAGGGTCATAGCACGAATAGAATTGGCACCAAAGAAAACGCCAGCTAGAACATTTCAGCTACGACTCTTCTTGGCAAACGGGGCGGGGGCAGAAATCAAAACAATGGTTCAATCATCGTGCTGGTTTCTCGAGGCAGATAAATGGTCGAAATTACTCACCACCAACCTCAGCGATCTTGGAGGCAGCCTCGTAGATTTTGACTCGGACATGGCTATATTGCTGCAGACCAATCGACAGAGCAAGCCCGCCGATGCCTCCTCCAACAATCGCTATATCAATCGGCACCTTTTCCTGTATCGAGCTCATGTTCTCTGGTGACCGTCGAGGTCGGGACGGAGAGGATCGCTCTGGTATGGTCCAAATTATGCAAACTCAGAAATCGAAGCCACAATTCCAAGGTTTGCAAGGAGCAACATGAAACCAACTAAAATAACATTGGCATGGGACAAGACTCCAGGGGTGAACGAACATCCCCTTCAGCGGAACGTTCGCCTTTGTCCCGTCCCCACAAACTTGCTTCGATACGGAAATACCAAGCTACTTTACGAAGGTGCACAGTTTTGAAAATCGTCTATTTCCAGTGGGGCGAGGATCACCAAAATTTCAAACTTTTAAACATTACGCATCGCAACGCGACCAAGTCCAAATACTTTAAACCAAGCTCTAGGCAAAAGAGAAGAAGCTCAGTTATCTTTCATCTGTGTTTTAGTGATTCTAAAAGTTTTGGGAGTTTTATTGCGATTTTTCAAAGACGAGGAAACGATTTTTAAGGACCTCGCTTAGCGAAATGGTCATTTTCAAAACTGTGTGTCCTCTCGTATTGATTTTGTCTCATGGACATTTTAAGGTTACCCCTGAAAAGTATGCAAGCGAGCGAGCGAACCAACGAAGATGAGGACAGTCGGGACTCTCCTCGATAGAGCGACCCCCGCCGCCCCTCGAGCCGGGGGACGATCCGCCCCGTCAATCAAAATGTTCCATGGCAGACGCCAAGATAACATAACAGGGTCGAATGCACGTGCAAGGTAACGTAACCGTAACAATGCCTATTGAGTCTCGACGTGGTATTGAGATCAACTTGTTTTATTCCTCCGGGGGACATGGGCGTGTTTTCCGGTGACGGACCTTGTGTCCCCCTAGTGCTTTTGTGATCCCTACTCCCTCGGAGCGTGTGGGGGTGGAGGTCAATCTTGCACCACCACTCTCGCAGGACACAAGTATGCATGGATGATTTTGCGTCAGATTTGCAGCTGCAGGAAGTCCTGGGTTACTAACACTGACAGGATGGAAAGGAACGGAAATGTCGTCACTGGTAATAGCTAGGCAAATGAACCTGACACTAGACGTGTTTGGAAACTTTATTACATATCGATGGACTAAAGCTATGCTATGATCAACAACTCTAATAGGTATAAATGAACCCAGGATGGGCATCTCCCAAGTTGTCGCCCTCCTGGAGTAGATGATCCCTCTTCCCAGCGCGCTTTTGCTTGTTCTCGTACCAAAGTCCCGTCACATACACACAGATTAAGCCAGTAGCCATGCACATGAGCGAGAACGTGGTCCTAAAGCCTGTCCAGTAGAACGGAGCCTTCTTCGACTGGAAAGAGAACGACGCAACAAACCCACCACCGTTGCCCAGACCAATTTCCATACCGATGGCGAAGGCTGTCTTGTAGGATCCAGAGACGTTGTTCAAAAGCAGGATCCAGGCTGCAGGCAGAGCGGCAAATGAACCGGAGGCGATGAGATAAAGGGCTCCATAGCGTGCATTGACCGAGACATGCTCTTGGTTGAGGGTGATGACATATCCGATGATTGCTATAAAACAGCCAGTCAATGCGAGACCACCGCGGTGCTTTAGCTTGTCCGAGATGTATGCAACGGTCAAGGTGCTGGCGGAGGCTGCGATAAAGATTGGAATTACCAAACCTTGGATTTGCTTTGCGGAGTATGCTGGCTTGAGAACTTTGACGATTGTTGGGGCAAATAAGGTGCATGAGTAGACGCTGGAGATGACGCCGACGATGATGAACCCACTAGAGCTACGTCAGCAGAAGCATACAACGCAGACGAAATGGTCTTATTACCTTAGGTAGATTTTCCAATCAGTGAGGCATCGGATAATGGCCTTTCGGTCCAGGTCATCCATACGACCGATGATTCCGTCCTTTCGAATGCGTTCTTCCAGGACAGCTTTCTCATTTGGTTTGAGCCATTTTGCCGTGGCTGGCCAGTCGTTCATGAATGGCCAGCAAAGCGCAACAAGGACGACTGTAACAAGACCTTCAATGACAAAGATCCATCTCCATCCATGCCATCCATTTGAAGAGTGGATGCTAGCCACAGCATAAGCCAGCAAACCGCCAAACGCGTTTGAGATAGCATTGCCAACGTGGAGCATACTCATACGCCACTGTAACTCATATCTTGGATAGTACGCTGCCAGCAAGAAGATGGATCCGGGAATTAGTCCGGCTTCTAGGATCCCAATGATGAAACGCATTGCCACGAGGCCAGCGAAGTTTGTGACTAGCCCTTGGCCGATGGTGAAAATTCCTGTCCAATATAAGTATCTTGTCCATCAATCATATTGTCTTTCTTACCTAGGATGAGACATTCACCACAGAGAACAGTAGTTGGTGTGAACTTCTTGATCAGCAAATTGCTTGGAACCTGCTCGTTTATTAGCATTCTGTGGTGATATGGCTTGTGGGAATTGGTTACCTCTGCGAGCATAAGGCCAATAAAGACCACAACTAGAGGTAATGCGTTAGACGAAGTCTTCTTGGAATTCATCAAGGCACAAACCGGTTGCGATATTGAATTTGTTGCTGAGAGGATCCATCTTGAGATCCTTCTCAAGACCTTGGATCCTAGCTGTACCAATGTTAACTCGATCGATCAATGAGATGAACCATAGTATGAAGAGCGGTGGTAAAAGATGGACGTCGAGTTTCCAGATGAGTTTGCGGTATTCCGCATTCGAGAAGGTATCGGTCGCATCGATGCTGCTCTTCTCTGTGGGGGACCCGGGCTTCAAGGAGTCTGAACCTGAGGCCTTCTCTCCTGCGATAATCGAATCCATGTTCGATGCAGATCGCCACGGCTGGTTGGTGTTTCAGGAACTGGTGTGGTGTAAAAGAATCTTTGAAGGAAAAGAAGAAAAGAGAGGAGTATGCAGCCACATGTACCTGGTGCCTCGTGGCCGGCGACAAGACTAAGCGTTTTTAAATGCAAATGAACGCCGAGAATCAAGCTAGCGCACCAGCGTTACATTCAAGATATCGATACTTCATTCGAAACCAGTTAGATGCTTTTTGGGATCCTTGCAGGAGTTCTGCAGGAATGCAGGAAAATCTTGGCAAAATCGACAGGGTAAAGCGTAAATTTATACACCGTTATTCCAGCATGCACCTTGTTAAATTTCACGTGAATATTCTTGTTATTCTTTTACCGTCAGTAGCTGAGAAATGAGGATATATCATATTTTCTATTCTATTAGAGGCATGTCACCAGCCCTTGCACAACATCCATCCTTCATATCCCAGGCCTAGTTACGTTTAGAGGGGGCATCCTTCTTCACCTGATTAAGGAAATTAGCGAATCTGACGAGTTGGGATTATGCGGACGGCCGTGGGGGTAGATCATTGAAAATAGCGGAAATGTCTCAAAATATTCGAAGGATTTTGCCCTAAGCAGGCCCCCTTGAATAAGGTTTTGGTTAATGATTGAGTCAAAAGTGCGACACAAAACACTTCATTCGTGTTCAATCTCCCGAACCCTGCCTGAATGGTTACGTATCTTCCTTTAGCGGAAGATCTCGCCTTCATTCGATCAGACCATTCGTGCTTCTCGTCCGTGAAGGCGGTTCGATAGCAGGATCTGAAGTGAGGGTTTCTAAACGACAGTCGCACTACATCCGGTACATCACTTCGCCCTATCACTACGCCTTCCAACGCATGACAGAATATAAGTCAGAGACGCATGGCTAGGAAATCGTAAATTAACTACACAAACCCGGTATATAAGGACAACTTGAAGTCAATGATTGTCGCTACAGTTTAAACCAACAGCAAAGTCAAGCAGGGTCGATCAATACGACGCTCTCACTTGTATATCAAACATGAAGTCTCAAAAGGGAACCTACGATACGACTGCGTCATAAGCGATAAACTTAAATACCTGCAACTTTAGAATCTCATGTTTGATGCCGATACGCTGAGCCTCGTGAAGTTCATGGTATTTGACTGTTTTCGAGGAAGGGATCGACAATTGTATTACTACTTTCAAGACTTAGTGCACAGGCCGTAAACAGTCTGATTAAAGTTGAAGTTTAGTCTCGGAATTTGTTCTGATTAGGATACGTTGAGAGATCACTTGTCTGAAAGCTCGCTAGCTTCAAAAGACAAGCATGGGCGCCCTAGAATACCAATCTCGGTACCGAGGAATATCAGACATGGTGAGCTTCATTCTTTGCTGGCCGAACTTGGTCGCCCGTGCATTATACTTCTTGGTCGTTTGCTCAGCTAACTCAAGCATCCTTGAAGAATTCTTTTGAGAAAGGAGGAAGCTTATTCGATATCCACTATATTGTAGCTTCCTATATTGTGTTTTATTTAAATGTCGATGCTTAAATGTATTTACTATTGATTTAACACAAATATAATATATTCCTTAGTTAATCAACGGCTGTAAAAGTCGATAGCAACATACCATATCTATCCTTTTGTTTCACAAGGGTTGCGGTACCCCTTAAAGGCCATCCCGGTGCTTGATGCATGGGGCCCTCTGATCCATGTGTCTTGCAGAATCCCCAACCAGCGATGAGACCACTCGCTGCACATCTTCAGCATTCTACTCGCTGAGTACCTGCCAAAGAAGGATCGCCCCTACTAGACTTATAGCAGGCATAACAGACAATCTGCAGGTAGACTTTGCTTGCACCAATTGGTATGTCGGTGCAGCAACGACTCTATATAATTAGGCTGTGTTCGCTGAAGATCAGCAAAGTTGAGCTTTTGACTGCTTGCACAACAGGCCAACACCATGGTACTCGAAGCTCTAACAGCACGAACAGGCGTTGTTATACCCAGCGGGCCTGATACGAAGCAGGGCCACAACTTTGTGTTTGTGAACATACCTCTACTCGCAGTGTCTATAGCCGTTGTCGCCTTTCGCGTTTGGTGGCGGGTCATTAAGAAAGGCGGGGCGTGGAACAGGGCCGATATCTGTGTTTTGGTTTGTACCGTATATCACACTTTTTCAAGTGAGTGAGCCTTTGTCACTAAGTAAGTCACAGGTATTCAACATTATCCAAGTGACTTGTATCTCCGTTGGTAAGGATCGTAGTGGATTATCTCACTTGAATCTGTCACTGACTAAATATCCCAGCGATTCTGAAATGGGGCTTTGGACACCATGCATCCTATCTCTCCGCAGAGCAGCGCTACCAGTCTTTGCTATACTTTTTCGTATTCCAGTGCTTCGTCAAGATCACTGTCGGCATTACGAAACTCTCCTTCCTCTTCCTCTACCTTGATATCTTTCCCCAAAGATCGTTCCGCTTTATCTGCTGGGCTCTGATCGTTCAGATATCTCTTGGGCTCGTTGCTCTGGGCCTAACAACAATCTTCCAGTGCACTCCTGTCCAATACTCATGGAACAAGACTATACCAGGCGGCACATGGCTAGTGGTACTTCACTTCTGGGTCTCGAAGCATTGCTAACACCATTCCAGCATCAATATCAAGGCGTTCTGGTATGGTCAGTCGGGGTGGAACACCTTAATGGATATCGTGGTCCTCGTCTTGCCCATCCCTGTGGTTTTGAAGTTACAGATGAATCGGCGCGCCAAGCTCGGTCTCCTGGCAGTCTTTCTTCTAGGAGCATTGTAAGTGTCTGAACTGTCCCTAATGTCTCACCCTTCTGACGCCAGGCAGCGTATGTATAACCAGCATCGAGCGTCTGATCAGTCTCAACTTTAACGCCACATTCGCTAAGGACTTTACCTGGGCAACTGGAACCTCAGTCATATGGACCCAAGTCGAATCAACCGTCGGTGTCATCTGTGCCTGCGCACCGTCATTGAGAATACCGTTGGCTCGGTTCATTCCGTTCCTCTTTGGCTCCACAAAGCCTGTGGATTCTTATCCACTGAGCGACGGCGTCTCAAACGGTGCGGGGCCACGATCTGGTAACTGGATGGACCAGTCCAGCCGCTCGAAGAAGGACTCAGAGCATGACATCGAAGGCGACGACCTGGCGACGCCCTACAAGAGCGGAGGAAGCGAAGAGAGGATCATGGGCATCAAAAAGACCGTTAGCGTGGACTTGACATACTTGGAACGGCCTGGGGAGGAAAACGTGGATGGGAGCAAGAAGTATGAGGAGCACCGGTATGATCGTCATATTGTGTGAAGTACAGGTGCTAAGATATTGTTCCTTACTGCCATGGAATACTGGGCAGTGGTAAGGGTTGGGAGTTTTCCCGATTAATTCGTTAGAACTAGCGAGTGAGGGATGACCTGGGCGTTAAAATATATTTAGTGAGAGGAGAGCAAGCGAGCCAATCACAGCAAAATTACAGCTTCTCTCTAAAAGTATCAAGTCCAAGGTACTTTCCTTTATGGAATACATCAAAACAACTACGAATCTTACATAAATATACATCGCACTGCTTGCACGCATACCACGAGTCACGGCTTATGCTTTCCTTGCCTTGATTCGATCCAATTTGACCAAGTCCAACTCGTTTTTTAGGCCGATCAGTGAACCAGAGCTCTAGACAGCTCACACACTTCTCTCTCTTACTAAGTTTCACTTGCTCATGTGCCCTAAGGGTAGGTCATCTGCTCCCTGGCTAATATGTGACATTATTCTCTTTGGGCAGACCTCACTAGCCTTTGACTTGGCTATAACTGCACCAATTAACTACCTCTTGAAGTCTTGCTGACAGTGCCAGGAATGAGTAGGTAGGGCCGATTTTTGAGATAGAACTGCCCTACCCAATAGAAATCGCGGAACTGCAGGTTTTGGAACTGGTAAATACGCGCTGGACCAGGTCGACCAGGTCGACTTTAAAGATATATTTCAAAAAATAGCGCTCCCCCAGAGGGGCCTTAGCTTAAAGCCCCGCGGACTCTCTATTTTACTTGTCAGGCAATAAATAATCAAAGTAGTTACTAGCTCGTAAAAAATAGCCTGCTAACTACCCAGCTTCTAATATACCCACTTGCCTCTATTAATTCAGGCTTTAAGGAACTCCGATAGGGTAATATTATTAATTTAGCGCTCAAAAAGAGCCTTTCCACCTCAGCTGACAGGTTGAATACAATGCGTGTAGTGAAGGATGATTCATTGAAGTCTGTCTGAGAATCTAGCAAGTAGGGCTCGCTTGTGCACGTGCCAACCTGCCATGCAACAGAATTAAGAAAGAAGTAATTAAAAACGAAGGCAAGTATTTACATAGTATTGAAGCTTGTATATATAGTAGAATTTTTGGTAAAGGAAGCTAATTACTACTATGGGAAACACAAGGGTATTTGCTCTAATTAATAGAAGGGGACAGATTAAGCAACAGTAGGTGTTGTGTCGCACGTGACTTAGCGCGGCACCCTG
The DNA here is from genome assembly GCF_002865645.1 of Hyaloscypha bicolor E. Classification (NCBI taxonomy): domain Eukaryota; kingdom Fungi; phylum Ascomycota; class Leotiomycetes; order Helotiales; family Hyaloscyphaceae; genus Hyaloscypha; species Hyaloscypha bicolor. The sequence continues at coordinate 2,203,127 of NW_020194558.1, forward strand.
TATCTTAGTTCTCGAGCTCCCCGCTCCTTCTTCCCTCTTCAAACGTACATACACACCCAATACAGCTGTTTCCCCTGAGAACACCAGCCACGGGTCGTGATAGTAGGGCTCAGCTTCCGGCTCGACTGTGCTTCGTCCATGACTTCAGGGGCAAAATATGTTGACCAATGTCAATTGCAATGGAATGTGGGAACTCATTCTCAAACCTCTGTCAGCTCTCGGTAGCTTCACCGCGGGACGTCCGCGAGATCGTCCAAGCTGAGATAGCGTTGCGAGACAATGGATGGACAGAGGTTATGCTGTTTGCACTGTTCGAAGAGCAGTTTACGCCAAACGTATGGAGCAAAACCTTTTCGACTTTGCATAACATGTTTGTGCCCAGTGGCCTCACTGCAATGCCATCGGGACCTTCCTTGGTAGATTTGTTGAAGACAAGAAGAAATTAGATCCCTTCGTTTTAAACTTCAAACATTCAATACACAACCAAACTTCGGAGATGTCCTCCAGTTATGGGCAGACTGGTGAAAAGACTGGGCGGGAAAATCCCACGCTCAATCCCAGTTTTTTCCAAGGGCCGAACGAGGCGTTGAAGCAGCATTGCAGAGACGTGGGACTCGACACCTGAATAAGCTTCTCCGAAGAAGCAAAACCTTCCTGCGGGAAATATGAATCAGGATGCAAGACGGGAAGGCGGGTCGGAAGTGGCTTGACTCGTTGCCAACTTTTTCCCCTTCACTCCCCCACATGCATTATGCAAGCAACATGTCACCCACTTCGCCGACGCGCAGAAAATCCGAGAAAATACAAGTCCACTCGGAGCGGATTTGGAAATAGTAATGCAATAACCGCAGAAGCCTAGACACTATGCGATGTAATAGCTGACCAACAAATATAGGATGTCAATATACCTGCGTCCTGCGTAAGCGCGGGACCAGTTGCCGTGCCGTCCGCTCTTGACTGTGGGATGATAACAAGGAGAGCAAGATACACGATGCAAGGACCCAAGAAAGAGAGGTACATCATTTCATGATTGATTTTAGCATATATGGTTATCTCAATATCTCATTCGTCTTTTTTCTCCTCTCTCATGAGTGACATGTCTGCTTCCAGCGAAAACTAATCTGGTTGGCCATATGATAATAGACCGTGGTATAGTCGAATCCCCCGACGACAATTGCAGAGGTAAATGGGGCGTATGGCGCTGGTACTCCCAGCTTCCAGGAAACACCTCATCCCCATTGTGATAAATCGCCGAGAAACATTAGCAACAGACCCAGATATGACATGCTTTCGCCCCTTCGATCCCAATATCCAAAGTTGTTTAACCCCCAAACCCAATTCCCATTGATTTCGTATCCCAGAACTCCTCGACTGAAACTCCACGCTGAAATACACGGAAACAAAAAGCCAAGTCGACGAGACGTTAATAGCTCATGTCAACGTCGCCGAGTTGCGCTATGATCTTGTCTTCTTCGGTCATAGTTGTGCCGCTCTCCGCTGCACTGGCACTCGTGCCCGTCCGCCGCCGAGCATCTTCGTGCTCTGTAAGTTGGATCCCACTCGTTGAACCTCCTTCGTCCCTCATCTCCTGGAAACTCCAACTAGGCTGGAACGATTTGCTGTTCCAGGCATGGTCGACTCTCTCGTACATCTCGTCGATTTGTTCAAGACTGATCTTGCTCGTCTCGTACACCATACACCAGACGAAGGCGAGTGAGATGACGCAGAAAGCTCCCCAAACAAAGAAGACCTTTGCTTGCAGGTTTAACCCGGGTGAGTCTCCCACAAGATAAGGTGTGCCATAGGCGATGCCGAAGTTGAGCAGCCAATTTGAGGCTGTGGAGATAGACATCGATTTCGCTCGGACCTTTAAGGGGTAGATCTCTGAAGTCACGACCCAGACCACGGGTCCCCAGGAGGCAGCGAAGAAGAACAGGTAGCAACAGACGAAGGCAATAAGGACCACATTCGCTACATAAGAGTCTGGAAGAGCTGTGCCGACGGAAGCGACGATGAGTTGGGAGACAGCCATGCCGGAAGCTCCGATCATAAGAAGGCGGCGTCGTCCCAAGGATTCGACGAGGACCATGCCAGGTAGAGTAGAGACAACATTTACAATGTTGGTGATGAGTTGGATCACGAATGGGTTCCTGATGTTAATGCGTTCAAAGAAGGTAGTTCCGTAATAGAAGATAAAGTTGCACCCGCAGAGTTGTTGCAACATCTGCAACCCACACCCCGTCAAAATGCGTCGACCAAGATGGGGCGAGCCTAAAAATACATCGCGATATTGTGAAGGACCAAGACTGAGTTCATATTCGTGGTTAGCTTCGATCTCAGCGAGTTCTTCAATCAAGGCGGGATGAGTTATATCGAGTCGCCGGAGACGACTAAGGGACAATGCCGCAGCGGTGTGACGATTCCGCTTGATGAGATAACGTGGTGTCTCTGGTAAGAGAATGAGTCCAAGGAGGAGGATGCCAGCCCAGACGAATTGCATCGCAAGAGGTATTCGAAAGGCATTGATGTCATCCCTGCTCTCGGTTAAGATGTTGACGATTGCTGCGAGAAGGAGGCCAGTCGTGATTGCCAATTGATATGCGCAAACTAGAGTGCCTCGAATCCATTTTGGGGCCATCTCGGACTGGTAAAGTGGAACAAGAACCGATACAACTCCAACACCGAGGCCTGCGACAAACCTACGGACATTGTCAGTCCCTATAGAGCAGTCTGAGTTTTATAGCCTCACCTTCCACTAATCAGAATCGGAATATGCATCGCAAGGGTCTGCAACAGAACACCAAAGGAGAATATAGCCACCGCTATAATAAGAGACACACGCCGACCGAGTCTATCGCCCAAGGGGGCTGCTAGAAGTGCTCCGAAGAATGTTCCTGCGCTTAATATCGACACAATCTGAGATGACTGGGCAGGCGAAACGTTCGGCCTGTGATCTTTTGGGTCGGTGTATCCTGTCGAGAACTGCTCTCGAAAAGCTGTCATAGCCAGTATCCCCGATATGGTCCTGTGCAATCGTTAGCCCTCATCGCCACGACTCAGCGTCGATCCCCAGTTGTCACTCACCCCGTGTCATAGCCGAACAGAAGTCCACCGCAAGCAACGAACAGCCCGACCATGATGGCCGGTGCTGACGAGCCAGCAACATTGTCGGGTTTATGCCAGGCCATGGCTATTGCCATGGTAGGAGGGAGGAGAGCGTCAGGTCAGCGTAGGTTGATGGTCGTGGTTATCGTTGAGGATGCGAAGGGAAACTTTCGGCTTTGATATCACCAGATTTTGGAGCACAGGACCAGGCATGCCTATTGGCAGACGGAACTCCTCGCACCAGAGAGCAACATTCCCTGGAGCAATGCAGCTGCGTCCGGTATTCCAAAGCGGCAGCAGCGTCGCAGTCTCACGTGGTTGCGTTGAGGGAGGTGAGTCGAGGTTCGAGTGCGGAGCCAGCACTTGGTTTGTGGGGAGGAGCGACGACAGGACGGGGGGGGATATTTTGAGTCGGAAAGCGGGTCGCCGTGGAGTGGTTCGAAGGAGACAGGGCGTGGTCTGCGGTCTGCGGTCTGCAGTCGAGGAGGAGTGAGGGAGATGTGCAGCGCTGGTGTGGTTCTGGTTGTCAGGGTGTGGGGAAGGGAGTCTGATGGGTCGAGGGTCGAGGCTCGAGGACGGGGGGAAGAAGCGCCAGCCCCGAGTTGAATCGGGTCGAGGGCGTCGTAGGCTTGTAGCGGCCTCCGCTGCTGGTCTTGGGGGCAGCTGGGGGGATGGAAATGGTGTGGAGGGGCTTGAAGCTGAGAAGATAACTGGCGTGTGCAACCACCCTGTTCTGCTCGCCTGCAAGATCCTGGGAGGCCTTGTCACATTCGCACTCCGAAATAGGGACAAATCTGGCACGAAATGAGGGCAGCGACGCCGGTGCGCGGCGTGGAGGAGAAAGACGTGCGACGACAGCACGGAGAAGAGGTTGAGGTGAGGATGTTTATAGATACTCGAGCGCTGCCACTGATGGTGGTGTCTGCGGATGGCAGAGTGGTGAGGGCAAGGTTGTGCAGCAGCGAGGGGCTGATACAGCGAAGAATGCTCCCCCCTGCCCTGCCCTGCCCTGCCCTGCCCTGTTCTGCCCGCCTCGCGAGAAAGCGGAATCATTCATTGATTGGGGGCGGCCTAAAGCGGCGTCAACTTTTTTTGGCGCAGGACGCAGCCGAATGCCAGCCACGATTCCACTCCAACCCAGAATCGATCATGCGAGGCCATTCGCACCATTTTGCCCGGAAACACGTCCGCAGGGCGAGGGGAGTCAACGTGCTAGGCGCTTTGGGGTCTAGCTGCAGCCTGCTCCCTGAGCTCGTTTCTTGTCTCTGGACATGACACGACGGTGGCTGACTTGCGTGCATTGCATTGCACTGTTCGCACCGCGCAGCAGCAGCAGCGACGGTGACGGTGACGGTGAGGAGCGAGCGTGAGCGTGAGCGGCAGCCTGAGGGATGGCTGATAGGGAAGCCTTTGCTCCTGCTCCTGGAAAGCTGCACGTTTCAACTCTACTGTTCTTTTCTGCCTGCTCTTCCCTGCTTTGATCATAGTCCCGCATGTTGGCCATTCGATCTCTCGTTTCATCGCGAAGGATCAGTGGCCGCTATCTCGTGCGACGGACTTCCAAGCCTCGCGATCTCCTTGATCGAGTCTTTTTCTCGAACTGCCTCCGGCGAAGACGCAAGTGGCGTCTGTACAGACCTGATTTCCTTTTGACTGGGCTGCGCTGACAAGTCGCTCCGCATGTTGCATTACCGATACCCACTTGGCTCTGGACGAATAGCCATCATGTGCCTTAGTGCCGGACGCCAAGAATGATTGCAATGAATACAGACGGCTTGGTGCCAGTGCCGGAAGCTGAGTTTGCGCTGAAGAAGCGCCACAGGAATGCCGCTTCACTTCCAGACATTCTGATACAAAGTCACAAGAATGTTGCCAACCGAAAAGGGATGAGGCGCTCAAGACCTGGTCCTTCATAACGCCTCGTCCGCAGCAGGATTGGCAAGGACAAGTCTTCCAAGAGAAAGCATGATTTAGCACAAGCCTCTCATCGGAGAAGTCTGGTTGAAGGAAAAATGTGGTAATTGTTACCACGCAGAAATTCGATATTGAAGCGCCAGCAGTCTGCAGGACTCAGGAGAAACCCCACTGACGGCCAGCCACCATCCACCACGAAGGAGTGTTTTCCACTGGTCGAACCGTCTCTCCAAACACACAGACCATTCATTAGATTCTTACCCGTGGCACTTCCCAGGTCAGAATTGAAAGGTTCAGCAAATGCTGGTAGCTTGAGCCGAGAAGACAATTATGTCAATAATCAATTACCCTGTTGTGCCACACCATCAAAGAGAAGGGCCAACATTAAGTCAACTGTGGCGGTATCCGGGAACGGGGCAAGTACTGGTCGACCTCGTGGAGGCGTAAGCTGGGCGTGCAAAGGTGCTTAGGGCAGATTCGACCACGGGGCGGTCTCTCGACGATTGAGCTTCTCGACTATCACCACGATTCTACGGAATGCTAGGAGGGCCTCGAATTACACTTCTTACTATCACTATTTTTTACGCGCTCGAATATTGCCTGCCTATTGTACCTCGTCCTCGCACGGCCGTCGGACCCCCATCGCCATAGACCTATACCGCGAATATACTCAAACGATCTCTCTAAACAAGGTGCTACCGTCGCGATGATGCTAGTAAGGGACAGGGATAAATATGCGGAGACTTACTTTAGACAACGTGCTCCTTGACGGACAAGTCGTGCATAAGGAACCTTAGGGGACCACCTGCTTGGCGTGGGTTTCTAATATATTTTCCCGGGGGTAGTATGTGAAAAGGGGGGAGATCCGGTGACCGTAAGCCGACTTTTTAGATTTATAGTAGCTACATGAATGCGGCCCTTGTCGAGATAAAAGTTGAGGAAATAGGTACAATCTTGAGTGGACGGGTTAAAGGAGAGCCCATAGTCTTCGTATGACCCGTTTAGGCCTAGAATATAGACTTTAGATCAATTAAAATTAAAAAATTTGAAAATTTGAAAAAAATTTCTTCAAAAAAACTCTATCAAAAGAACTAGAACAGAACAGGGCGTCTGATCTGCCCCTGAAGAGAGTTTCGATGTCTTCAGATCTCTCGCGTAGATGCGAAGATCCCATGTTTGATTTCAGTCGGGTGAGCTCACCAATTGGGTTTCAGTACCTGCTCAATCGGCTGTCCTCGGTTAGTTCTAGCAGATGCCCCACGTGTGAAGAGTTAAAATATATGCATGCCTCGAGGTTTGTAGCACATACCAGGGTGGGTGATGGAGTAAGTGGGAGACGTTTGATCAGCGCTGGTGGCTGTTCTGTTGCAGCCAGATGTCGAAACTTCACTAACTCGACTGCTCTGGGACCAATCTTTCAGTAACAACCAGACAAAATCGTCTGAATTTAAAGATGAAATTCAATGCTAGTTTTCACTCCCACCATCATTTTATTCCTTGTCCAGTGGAATACTCATGAACTGATGGCATGCATTTCACAATCTCGAAAAAGTGTTCCTCACAACACCAAAAACTCGCCAACCTCACCAACCACAAACAACCACATCATGCCAACTCATCCACCTCCCCAATCCCTCAATTCACCCATAAAATTTTTCACATCTCACACTCAATCTATAAACTTTAAATCTAAACATAACATTACTGGTGGATTTCCTATTGCTCGAAAAGCCCGCCCAGAATCCCTGGCCCCCACATGTGTGAATCCCCGGGTCGCACGGCACTTTTCGCCCCATAAATATTAGAGTATGTACACGCCGAAAAACACCGTGCCCCCGGGCTCTCCCCGCAATCCCGGGGCGAGCCTACACGAGCCTGCCCGGCGAACTCTCACTCCCCGGAGCGGAGGGGGTAAATTGGGCAGCCAAAAGTCTGCCCTCGCCGTCTCATCTCGTCTCGTCAAAGGGGGCTCAAAAAGACCCGGAAACTCCCTATCTTCATCTAGCCGGGAATAACCCATAACCCGTGCGTGAAATATGAGATTATGGATTCACGCAAAAAAAATGGAAAGGCGATGGATAGATAGATAGTACCCTCACCCCCCTAATTAAATGTAACAGTGGGTCAAAGTGCAGGGTCTTTTTGTATGGCAACTGGACCGTGCCAGGCTGGTTTTGCAGGGACCCACTGTACATTTATTTAGGGAGAGGGGGGAGAGTAACGCTGTTCCGGAAGCTTGAGAGAAGGGAAGCGGAAGGGGGAGGGGGTGGGGAGGAAAAGCTGGGGTACATGGGAGGGTCAGTTTTAGGGGGAGGGGGAGAGTAGGTTCTTGGCGGTTCCAGCGGCACGGTGAGGGAAGTGCCGTTACAAGTAGAATCGGAGGGAGAGGAGCCGAGAGAAGTGGGTTGCTGTCTGACTTGAATGTTAAGATGGTTTTTGAGTACGGGGTGGAGGGTGTGATTGGTGTGTGAATGTGGGTAGGTGGAAACCTCGGCTTGCCCCTTGTAAAGTCGATCATATGTCAGTGTGCCATTGCCATTGAGGCTTTACACCTAAAAGTTTAATAGACAGGGTGTACACGTGCTTACCCGTCTCTGACATGGGGCTGCGCGTAAAGGGAGCGGAGGCATCAGATTGGACTCATTTAAGGTAATCATATATCACTGTGCTGTTGCCACAGAGGCATTTACACCTAAAAGTTTAATAGACAGGGTGTACACGTGCTTGGTACCCGCCTCTAACATGGGGCTGCACGTAAAGAGAGCGGAGGCATCGGATTGGACTCATTTAAGTTGATCATATGTCGCTGTGCTGTTGCCACAGAGGCTTTTACTGCGTACGCCTAAAAGTTTAATAGACGGGGTGTACACGTGCTTACCAGTCTGACATGTAGCTGCACGTATACGCGGGGATCGTGTGTCTAGCCTCTATATCGAGAGAAAGGGGGCGGGGAAGATGGGGTCCGGGTCAGCATGTGAAGGAAAGTGGTGTGATATAAGGTTTTATACAGTATTGTACAATGCTCCAATAAATGGGACATTGAAGAATTAGGATCGTTTTTGGGGTTTATACATTGGGGAAGGCACGAATAAACAGAGAGGATGCAGGAAGATGCAAGTCCACCCAAGGTGACCTCAACCGGATCACATGTAATTGAGTAAGTCAACAGTTGGTCATTATTATGGATTCATTGTTCGAAGATGCCGAGGGCAATCACATGCAGTTGTGTTCAAGTGGGTTTGGGGAGTATCCAAACGTTTATACTATCAATACAAAGGCCAACCTGTAACCAACCACCAAACCGTTTTTGATCCCTTTCTACGCCTCCAAAGTAACCTTTTGGCCTTTAACACGTCCAATCACCTGGCTTGGTGCGTACTTTCGGATCACCTAATTTCAAGCTAATTAGCAATGTTTTTTGATGTGGTATAGTTGTGGTGTTGAGGGGAAGGGGTGAAAAGGGGACACTAGCGCTAAATTCGCGAAATGATGGAAACTCACCTCATCATCATGCAGCATCTCAAATTCCTCTGTCGCATCACGTCCCATGAAGTTCATAATGGCTTGAGGTCCACCTGGGTGCTCATCCAGCCAGTCCGAGAGATCCATGACAACACCTTTAACCACGACCCAAAGGTCTTCCTTGGTGTTGTGCTTCGCAACCTCCTCCATTGTGTACTCCTTCTCGGGAATCTTGAATTCTGCAGGCTTGCCTGCCTGGCTGACCTTTCCTGGATCAGATGAATCACCATTCTTGCTTAGTACAGGCCCTGCAGAGGCCTGTGATTGATGTGCCTGCTTGCCGCCGGTTCCAGCGCCTTGGCTATCCCACTCAACAGAGATCTTGCCAGGTTGAGAGGGGTCGATGTGAAGAGAGATTTGACCAAGACGTTGAGCAGCACCGCTAACACCACCCTGAAGAGCCTTCTGGAACATGTAGTTGCTGGCAGTGTCACCAGCAACACGTCCATAAACGACACAGCCGAGAAGAGAAGAACCACCAAGACGATTAGCACCGTGGACACCTCCAGCAAGTTCGCCGCAAGCGTACAGGCCCTCAAATGGCTTGCCTTCCGAGTTGAGAATCTCAGCCTTGTCATTGATCTCGATACCACCCATGGTGAAATGGAGAACTGGCTCCATGACAGCAACGTGGAAATCATCGTTGATATCAACTGGGCCATTGTGGAAAAATTTCTTGCCATATGGATCCTTCTTCTTTCCATCAGCAATCTCGTTGTAGGCCTTGAAAGTGCTTTGGAGATGTTCTGGTGTGCAGCCAATCTCCTTTGCAAGCTCCTTTCCGGTCATCTTCTTCATCAGACCACGGCCAGAGTAATGACGAGTGTGGAAGTCGAGAACGTTTGATGCCTTGGAATTGAGAATGAGGCGGACTGGGAATTTTCCCTTGTCCTTCTCCTTCCACATCTCACCGGAAACGTAGTCTCGGTGACCAAGCTCGTCGCAGAAGCGGTCACCGTCTCCGTTCAGAAGCAGACCGCCCTCACCACGAAGAGCCTCGGCAGCCAAAAACTTCCACTTTGATCCAGGGTCCTTGGGGTCAACGAGCCCTGTAGGATGAACCTGAACCTTGTCCATATCGATGCCATTGCCACCAATGGCCATAACCATCTTCTGTCCATCACCAGTTGCATGTACACCGTTGGTAGATGAGAGGTTGAATGTGTCTGGGCGCCATTTCTTGAGAAGAGAAGTCTCGGTGAAATCGGCAGCATATCCACCAGTGGCTAGCACAACTGGACCCTCGACAGTAGCAGATTCTCCGCCAAACTCGTATGATACACCGGTTATCTTATTTCCTTCCTTGTTCAAGCCAGTCACTCGGGCCTTCTTGATGATTTGTACACGTTCTGGTTCCTTCTCGGCGAGCTCCTCGAGTCTTTGCATCAGAGCATATGTAATGGCCATACCAGGGAACTTGGCATCGTGCCCTCGGTGTGTTCTTGGCTGGGAGTGACCACTGTAGAAAATGCACTTAGCATGTGATTCTGGATATCAGGCGTCCGATGCTTACCCTAGCCGTGAAACGAGAGTCAAATCCAAGTTGAACACATCCTGGAGCCACTCAACAGCCGCAGCTGACTTGTATGTCAAAACCTTGATGAGATCTGGTCTGGCCTTGTCTCTCGCAGATTTGAGGGTATCGTCGTAGAATTGCTTGACGCTGTCCGGGATCTTTGCATCGACTTGAGTTCGTGTGAGGGCTCCGTTGATTCCGGATGTCGCCTTGGTCGAGTTACCACCAAAGAAACCTAGATATTGTCAGCGAATTGGCAGATCTGGAACTTGCATACTGTGCATACCTTGCTTGTCCAAAACAACGACATTGCCGCCATTCAGGTAGATGGTGTGAGCAGCACTCAAGCCGGACACTGTTGTTTTGGTGTCAGATGTCAATTGAGTGGGGTAGAGTGGTATATCAACTTACAGCCACCGCCGACAACAATTACTCTTGGAACCATTTTGAATAATTTGTGAAATGGAGGGGATCAGGGAGAGATAGAGAGTTTGCAGGATGGAAATAAGAGAAGGAGAAGCAGCGTGGTTTTGTTGCTCTCTCAATGCACGAGCGCCACTAGGATCCGGGGCTCTGGGGTGGAATGCCGAGGTTCCAGGCGGATGTTTTTGAGACTCGAATCGGAGGCTTGTAAAAGAAATGTCCCCCCCTCTGATTCGACGAATGGCCAGGGTCGTTGAGTCAGCAAAGGCCGGACTCAAGATGGATCGTCTTCACTTTTTGGAAATTGTTGAAGATTTGAAAAGGAGACCTCTGTTACTTTTAATGACCGGGAATTGGGGATTCACCAGCAGAAGCCGACGAACTTGCGACTTCGGCCAACGACACAGCGAGGCACAGCTGAGGTCATATCGCGCCTCGTGATGCGAGGCCGAGTCAGCGAAACTCCTACGGGGAAAATTGCTGTTTCCAGCGGATAATGTTGCATGTGAAGATTTGACGCTGCCACTAACTTTCCCCACAAGTCATAGCATTCTCCAGATTTTGCAGCACCGCATCAGATGACCAGTCCCAGCGCACCCCTTGAAATCTTCTGCACATTTTTGCATGTGAAGAAGCATTTCTAGAACGTGATATGAAAAGCCCTGCGAACGCGTGTTTTTATTATTGCTCGGGATGCTCACACGGTGCAATCGTTGCTTCCTAGGATCGGAATTTGAGTCTGAAGCAAGCCCCGCTGTTGATCGGCATCTCGCGGTAAACCATGGCGAAGTCACAATGTCGGAAATCTCCCCCCTTTACCGTACAAGCTGTAAACAATTCTGTAGTTCTCTCATTTTTGTCAAGAGGCAGAGATTATAATTAGTCTATCAAAGCTACCGTAGTTGAACATATGAGGAGAGAGTCTTTTGCATCAAAGCCGAGGCTATCGACTTCTCTTCAGTAATTCTCTTCCCCTATTCCTCAAAACATCACACTCCAGAGTTCTTGTGCCATTTGCACCTGCCACTGCCTCATCTATTAAGACTGCAGCGAGTTCATCAATCTTGATAGATGATGTCGAAGCCACCATAAAATTTGGCATCAAAGTATTTTTGGGTACCACTCCTCCTGGTCGTGTTATCGTCACTTCCAAATGACCTTCTTCCTTTTCCTGAAGCGCGAGTAAACCATTCTCAGCTTCACCCTACATCAAGGATATCAGCCAGAATCTGATGTGCAAGTCCAAGCTACCCTACCTTCATTTTCCTCGTGGTTTGCATAAACCATAAAGCTTTGTTCTGATCTCGGCAAGCCAACATCCCACCCAAAAGGACGAATCGAAAGCGCTTCCCCTGAGTCTTAAGCGGCGGTGCAAGGGAATTGGCGAAAGCCTCAGCGGCTGCTAACATATATCGAATATCAACGTTTCTCGAATCCTCAATAGTTGGGGCCTTGTGAGCGGGTGCGCCCATCGCCCTGCGTTTTGCATCAGCTGACCGTTGGTTTCACGGAAGGCTTGAAACAATATGCAATAGGGAAAGCTGCAGCACTTACCAAATACAACTTTCAGCTCCCTCAAGCTGCGAGAGGATCTCGGGTGTGTAAGTGAGAAAGTCGGTGAGGATGACGGTTTTGACTTTAGGATTGATGCTGGCTGGTTCTGAAAGTGCTCGTCTGGTGAGGCAGACCAGAGATGTGATAGCAGGATGAACCAAGGCCTGATTGAGGACTTCCCCTCCAATGAAACCCGTGGCTCCTGAAAGTATAACCTTCATTGTGTGGTGGCGCTGGAGCCACTCGAGAAATCGGGCGTAATACGAGCTGGACGGAGGAGCTGAACGAAGGATCAGACAAGCGCCTTCACTTGAAAGACAGGGATCTGTGAGAAGGACTGGTTGATGAAGGCGATGTTTGTATAATCAAAGAGCAGAAAATGAATGTTCGGAGCAGACCTGATATATATCCATCCTTTCCCTTTTCACTTGCCACCGCCAGGTATGCTGATTCGGTGAATCCGACTAAGAATCACAAAGACGAGAACAAGCACATTTCCTTTTGATTGGTCTTGGAGAGATTGACATGAGTGAAAGGAAATTATTGTGCCGTAACTGATACTACCTGCCCCTCTAGACGCAAAAATAGTGTGTGATTCATGTATTTTGGGGATATTGAATGGGTCTTTGACCACCGACGGGATTTTACGAGCACCTTGCAAATCACGTTGCCTCGTACAACAACTTGGTCCGAGCATCGCGGTACATCGTCATCGGTAACCTCCACGACTCTTTGCACAACACTTTTCTCAAAATGCGATACATGTCCCTTATCTACCCACTGTTGACAGCATCTCTTGCAGTCACAGCAGCATTCTCCCAGGAGCAGCGACCTATGGCGGACAAGAACCTCGGACCTGCGATGCCTCCGAACCAAGAATCCCCTTCACTTTCAGCCCCCGCTGACGGCGACACCGTGATGCTCTCAGACGTTCTCGGCAATGATCGCAGTATTAATATCTTCGCTGGGTTCACCCGAGACTTTGCGACAATCAGCGAACGCTTCGAAGACAGCTCGTTGAACACTACAATCATGGCGCCCATAAACTCCGCGATAATGGCGTTACCGCGGAAGCCTTGGGAAGATCCTGAGGATTATGATAGGCTGGGCCCTAATGCTTACGAGGGAGAGCCAGGCGAGGAGAGAGCGCAAAGGAATTTGAGGAGGTTTGTGGAGGCTCATGTTGTCCCGGTCAGCCCTTGGAAGGAGGGTGAGAAGGTTAAGACGTTGGCTGGGGGCGAGGTCTGGTGGGAGAGTAAAGACGGAGTCAAGATGGTGAGAATCTTATGAATTGAATGTATAGACCCAACACTAATAGTCTCTGTAGATCAAGCCAGGAAATATCGAAGTCAGCTCAGTAGCCAGCAAAGTATACAATGGGGAGGTCTGGATCTTAAAAGGCGTCAGGAATTACGCATAAATATAACGAACATAATGAGCACATGGATAATACGTAGCTACGTGGCTGCTGGCGTTGTGGTTGGGTATATGATTGTTCTAGGATGGAGGAGGAACTTGACCCAAGATCCAGGATTTAAGCTGGAACGGAACAACCCAAGATTGTTCTTTTGACAGGTTTCTGAATAGTAAGGACCTTAATCCAGCACAGGACTTCGATTGCCTGTGACGAGATGAGCAACCAAGCCTCCCACTTTCTCTTACTTCGAGCAATTCCGGAGGGGCAATGAAGAACGGGCAAGTAAGACCGAAGTCAAGACCAGGGTGCCCAAATAATTTACTTTCAAAAATTGGCTGTTCAACAAAGCTCGCACAGAATATCGAAGTCCCGAAGATAAAACCTATATTTGCCAAATTCTGAGTTGTGCGCAAGAGAATCTTCTTTGCACTCACGAATGTTCCAGGTTCGAGCTGCTGTATGGAGATACATCCAATTTCATTCAATCGTTAGAATGAGATGACATGAGAGCTAGTCCATTTATTTGTCACATTCTTTCCTCCCTCTCGCTACGTGGGGGCACTCATTCAACATTTGTAAGGGAAGGTGATGGATTTCAAGGGGCGCGGCCGCAAGGCTGGAGTTGTCAGCCTCGAGCTAATGCAGCCCGGAACTTGCCCTTTCCCCCGTATCGCGCAAACGTCCTCCCTCACACACAAAGCTCGTCATCAAATCTTCCCGCAAGCACTTTCACAGTGAATTTGCACCATACAATTCTGCAAATTCACTATGCTCATGACTCACTAGCTTTAATGCTTCTGGATTCGCAACCGATTCTTGTACCGTAAGCTCCCTCGTTGCGCTCCCCTATGCTCCTGAGTGAGCTCTTCTGGCAGAGGTTGACCCATCCTGATAGTTACAAGAAACCACACCGAGATATCTTTACATAATCTCGATCTAACTATTGATATCACACAAATATTGCGCAAGCTTGAAGCTGCCATCTGCCATGAACAATCAACCTCACGGGCCCCCCGGCTTTGACCGAGAGCGCGAGCTCGAGGAGCAGCACAGGCAACGTGCATTACAGCAACAAGAAGAGCATGTTCAGCGTGAGCGCGAACGGGAACATAATGAGAGACAAGAAAGAGAACGACAACATCGTGATCAATACCAACCACCTCCACCACATCAGAACAACACAGCTTCCATACCCATCCATCAACCTGTAGCATCACGGCTGGCAGGTACAATACACAGCCCTGGTGGCCTGCTTGCAAACCATGGCAGTGCCCCTCCCTCTGGACCGCTTGGTGCGCCGAGTGGCCCTGGAAATGCTTTCGGTGGTCCTCTTCACAGTGATGCAAGTCGCTCAATCCAGCACAATCCGCAAGCTGCCTCTAGCCAACTTCAACAGCAACAAGGCTTCGGCCCTGGACTCATACATCACAATCCGGTAGGCGCTCCTGGTGGAGCTGCTGTTGGACTGGGAGGATCGTTTCAGCAGCAACAGCAACAGCAACAGCAACAGCAACAGCAGCAGGAAGCTGTGGCTAGGCTTCAGCAACTTCCATTCGGTGGACCATCCATCCCGCAGCATCAGGTTCCTGGAGCGCCTGCGCTGGGACAAGGCGGACAGCAACCCATTTTGAATGTAAGTCCCCCTTTTTCTTGTCGAGGATTTGATCAAACGCCCGTATTGCCAATGATTGCTGCAGAAGAAGCTTCAATCAGAACGTCTTCTTGCTGAGAAAACGCATGTGCTGTTTGTGACCTTTACGTTCTCCGTGCTTGCTACCCCAGCTTTGGCAGTTCTTCCCTGTTGACGCAGCCGCTCTTGATTCATCACAAGGCTCGCTTGGGGTTTTCGTCCGAAGGACTCGTCTCCTATTTAGACAGAAAAGAAGGCTTTTGCCTGTGTGAATTTTCTTCAGCAAATTTTCCACAAGTGCAACTCTGATTGCATAGATCCCAAACTGACAATGTCTCATCAGGACGCGCTCAGTTATCTCGATCAAGTTAAGGTACAATTTGCCGATCAACCCGATGTCTATAATCGCTTCCTGGACATTATGAAAGACTTCAAAAGCCAGGCGTACGTTGATGAATCTCGATCTGTCTTTCCAGGAACAGCTGCTGACTCCCCATTAGCATCGACACCCCGGGCGTCATCAACCGTGTCTCCGAACTATTTGCAGGGCATCCAAACCTCATACAAGGTTTCAACACATTCCTCCCACCTGGCTATCGTATCGAGTGTGGTGCAGGAAACGATCCAAACACGATCAGAGTTACGACGCCTATGGGCACGACAGTGCAATCAATCACCGGAAGCCGTGCTTTACCTGACGCGGTCATGGTCCAAGGAGGAGTGGGTGGC
Organism: Hyaloscypha bicolor E; assembly: GCF_002865645.1. Taxonomy (NCBI): domain Eukaryota; kingdom Fungi; phylum Ascomycota; class Leotiomycetes; order Helotiales; family Hyaloscyphaceae; genus Hyaloscypha; species Hyaloscypha bicolor. The sequence goes on from NW_020194558.1 coordinate 2,218,937, forward strand.
GGATACTATGGTACACAGCGGCCTGGTGAACGTCCCGGAGACTGGAGAGGAGGACCTGGTCGTGTGAGCCCTGAAGACGTGTTCAGCCCTCAGAATCAGAACGCCGCTCCTGCTTATGGTCAAGCTCCAGCACAACACTCTACCTACGAAGCTCAACAAGCTGCCGCGGCAGCCGCTCACCAGCAGCAACAAAGAGGGGTTTCCCAATTGACGAGTGCCGTAACGGCAACTTTGGGGCACCCAGGACCTGCAAGAAACGCGCAAACCCCAACTCCAGGTGGCATGAACGGTGGAGGAGTACAGCTGGAAAAGCGAGGACCCGTTGAGTTCAACCACGCAATCAGCTACGTAAATAAAATCAAGGTAGGTCTCAGTGACAGCTTTCCGCTCCTTTTAAAAATGAGATCGAGAAGAATCCGACCTTGGAAATTTTTGCTGATTCACTAAACAGAACCGATTCCAAGATCGACCAGAGATCTATAAACAATTTCTTGAGATCCTTCAAACCTATCAACGCGAGTCGAAGCCTATCCAAGACGTCTATGCGCAAGTTACACATCTCTTCAACACCGCTCCCGATCTTCTCGAAGACTTCAAGCAATTCCTCCCTGAATCTGCCGCTCAAGCAAAAGCTGCAGCAGCGGCCAAAGCAGCGGAAGAGGCTCAGCAAAGCCAAACACCGCAAGGCCACGGACGTAACGAAGCAAAGCTGCCTCCAGTTGGTAATTTTGCCCTTCCAGCCAGTTCTAGCAAGGAAAATAAGAAGCGCCAACGCAACAACACGGCAATGAATTCGGCTTCCCACGCCAACGCGATGGGAGAGAGCTCCAACCGGAGTATGGTGCCGGGTGCTGCAACAAACAAGGTAAGTGTTTTATGTTGCGGCTTCCATGCTCTGTAACCATGAACGATCTATCAATGTACTAATTTACATCTTCAACAGCGAACCAAGCTTTCTCACAAGCCCAATGCCCCGGACGCGCCAGCTGTATCACCGACCTTGACACCCATTATGCCTGAGCCGTTGCCTCCTACCTCTACATCCAGTGCGACTTCAGAAGAGCTGGCTTTCTTTGATCGAGTCAAGAAATACATTGCCAACAAGCAAACCATGAACGAATTCTTGAAGCTCTGCAACTTGTTCTCTCAAGACCTCATTGGCAAAGACGTCCTCGTACACAAAGTCAGCAATTTCATTGGCGGAAACCTCGATCTGATGAACTGGTTCAAGCAATTTGTTGGTTATGACGGTCGCGAGGAAGTCATTGAAAATCAGCCGAAAGCACCAACTGGACGAGTCGCGTTGAGCAACTGCAGAGGATTGGGTCCTAGCTACCGCCTTCTTCCAAAGAGGGTACGTACATTATTTCTTTCTGTCTCTGTGTCGCGTTGCTTTCCGCCCCTTCTAAAATTTTGTGCTGCGCTACCAATTTTCGCTTGGTCCAAAATATTCACTCTCCCCTTATTCTATTGTGGTTGGATCCTATTGTGCCAGTCATCTCTAGACAATGATCGCTAGTGAAGCCATTGAGATCTTGCCCATTGTCTCTATTGTAGTCAGAACATTATCAACTCGGGGTAGTACCCTTTATTTTTGGTATTGTTCGAAAATGAGTTTGAACACTACTTAATGAACTTCCATCCTTTCCCTTCTTTTCAACACCCTCTGCACAAACAAGATTTCAATCGATTCTACCAGCACGTCTCGGCACATTCAAAATGAGGTTCCAAAGTGTGCACGAATACTCGCGCCAGATCGCGGAGGGCCAGGGAAACCCTGCCGCCAACCTCTACACTACCCTAACATCGGGTATCAGAACCCCCCTCAAGATGGATATCGCGGGTGGCCAAGGGGCGCCGCGACTCCCTAAGAACTATGCCTATGGGCCTCGTGCCTATCCACTGAAGAGAAAGTTCTTATCGATCTGGAACAATGAGGGACCAGCAAGAAAAAAGCCCTACTCCCTGAAACAGCAGGAGGAGGCAAAAGCACAATACCAGGCCTGGAACAATGTTGACATAGATTTTCAGGAACGGCTGCGGCCATGTTCTGGCCGAGACGAGATGTGCCTTGAAGTTCTCAACGATGACTGGGCATCCCACCCTACCTGGGCTTCAGAAGACTCCGGATTCGTCGCTCACCGCAAGAACATGTTCGAGGAAAGTCTCCACCGCATCGAAGAAGAACGCCACGACTATGATTTCAACATCGAGGCCAATGCAAAAGTTATCCAACTTCTTGAGCCTATTGGCCAGCAAATCCTCTCAATGACTCCCTCCGAGCGAGAGAAATACCGCATGCCCATTGGTCTGGGCGGCCAAAGCCAAGCAATCTACAAGCGTGTCATGAAGAAAGTCTACGGAGAACGAGGACCAGAAGTCGTTGCAGATCTCTTCAAGGATCCATGTGCGGTGCTCCCAATTGTCTTGGCACGATTGAAGCAAAAAGATGAAGAATGGAGATTCACGCAGGTAAGTCTCCCGTCCATTTCCTTGAGGTGTGTTCATGCTGATGTCTTTTGCAGCGCGAGTGGGAGAAAGTTTGGCATGCACAGACCCAGGCTATGTATCTCAAGAGTCTTGATCATATGGGAATCCAAGTCAAGCAGCTCGACAAGAAGAACTTTGCCGCCAAGCATCTTGTTGATGCAATCAAGACCAAGCACGAGGAACAGAGACGTCAACGCAGCACCAAAGGCAGAGTAGTCAGACACCAATTCTCTTACGATTTCAGCGACCGAGAGGTCATCACAGACCTTCTCCGCTTCATGGTCCTGTATGCGAGCAACGCAAGCCAACACAATAACCTGGAACGCCGTCGAATCTGGGACTTCTTCGAAAAATTCGTCGCAACTTTCTTCGATGTTTCAGATGACCTCATCAATGAGTGTACGAGAGATATCGACCGAGGTACTCCAGATGATGATTTCGATGAAGCTACTCCTTCTGAGCTTCCCAATGGCAGCGGTGGTCGAGGAAGACGAGCAGGCAACACCAAGAAGTCTGACCTTCGACGAGGTGTTCTTGACAAGGCTCGCAACGGTACTCGTGGCCGTGGTCAAAAGCAAGACAGTGCTACTGGCAGCAAGGAGTCAACTCCAGACGTCGATTCGATTGCAGACGATGAAGGCGATGCCGCAGACGACGCTATTACCGAGGTCACCAACGAGCGCTGGGCGGCCCACCCTGTTGCGGCTGAAGCACACCAAAATCACGATGTTGAGGATCTCGAACTCAAGGCAGATCAACCATTCAAGCGTGACTGGTACAAGTTGTATGGTAATCAGACAATCTTCGTCTTCTTCAGCATCTTCCAGACCTTGTATCGTCGCCTGAAGGAGATGAAAGACAACGAAGCAGAGGCCAGAGAGGAAGGCATTCGCGCATCCCAACCAAAACCCGCGAGAGATATCGGCTTGATCAACGACGATAATGATTGCCAGCTACCTCTACCCGGCGAGACCTACTATTCCCACACCCTGAGACTCATTGAGGATTACATCAACGGTGAAGTCGAGGAAAACCCTTATCAGAATTGGCTGAGACGCTTCTACTTGAAGAAAGGCTGGCAGATTTACACTGTCTTGGATCTTCTCAAGTCCCTATGCAGACAAGGTGCAATCTGCTCGTCCAGCGAGAAGAAGGAGACGACTACCGATCTCATTGAGCAATTCTATCGGAACAGAGCGTCTGAAGAGACGTCTTTTAATGCCGAGATCAATATGCGTAAGCAAGCAGATAAATACGTCAAGGATGGTGAACTGTTCTTGATTCAATGGGTGAGTTGCTGGTATCATTTTACCAACTCGTATCATACTGACCTTGCACAGTCTCCAAAGAAGAATGAGGCAACCGTCCAATGGGTCACAAGAGACGAGACCACATTCGACCTTGACGATATGCAGCAAAAGGAACGTTGGCAATACTACATCTCCTCCTATATTCGTATTGAGCCGACCGAGGGTGTTCCTCGCAGCCACCTTCACAAGTCTGTCATGACCCGCAACCTTCCGACTACCGACGCCGAGTCCGAGGACAACAACGCTCATCCCAAGCCCATCCTCTTCAATGAAGACCTCACTCTCCGCGTCTGCGTCAACACCTACAAGATTGTCTACAAGAACCCAGGATCCGAATACTTCATCTACACCAACAAGCCACTCACCTACGACCCCAAGACCAAGGAGAGCACAGCACGTGAGCGCCTCCGGAAATTCGAAACCATCCGCAATGAGCGAGCAAAGGAGAAGTTCGAGATGAACAACCGCTGGATGAGAGGTCTTGATCGTGACGCCGTTGCAAAGGTCAACAGTGACTTCAAGAAGTGGATGGACGAGGGCATCGTTCCTGGTACTGAGGCTCCGGCTCTGGCTGCTGCTGATGTTGAGATGGCTCAGTGAAAAGCTTGATGCTAATCCATGATACTTCTCAAAGGACTGTACTTTTTCTTTTCCCTGAATTTTCACATCATGATACTGCCGTTTTTTACTTACGGTTTCATATTACAGAGAGGCTGGAAAGCTTTCGTACATTGAGAGAAAGGGTTTCCATTTTCTTGATTGAGAGTCATAACGGCCAGTACACTAGAGAGATCATATTAAAATGCGAAGGTTTCTTACTTAATATGATGACTCTCTTCGCTTCTCTGTGATAAGGCGTGATAAATTCCCGTTGACCTTGACACGATGAACGAGACACGAACGCACTCGAACCATTTGATCGACCAGCATTCGAAGACACGGAAGACAAAACTTCCATTCGTCTAGCGTTCATCTACAGCTTCATTTTACCCAAACCCTTGGTGCCTTTCACACATTTACCACCCATGTAAGCCTCCTTGCCAGGATCCCTAAAATACATACAAAGAATTGTATCCAACCTTCCCAGGTTCACCCATAATAAGCAAGATATAAGTATACTAGAACAGTTACCCACGCCACGCGCCAGATACTTCTTGAAGCTTCCCTCCAAATTACTAGCAACGGGCTCATCTTCTGCCCTTCCCCTCCCACGCTACTGTATCCATTTGCCTTTTCTTTGCTAAAATCATCGGAATCGTTCCCCCACGATCCATTTCTGTTTCCATTTCCGTAATGAGGGACAGAGGTAGCAAGAGGCGGCGTCGTGAACCGCACCTGGGAACTCGGGAGCCCATACCCCTTCGCCGGACTCACACTCCTAGTTCGCGCGGCTGAGGAGCGAGGGGCTAGATTTTGGGTGTTATTCGAGGAGGTGGATGATGTAGAGGAGTTGGAGGAGCGGTGGCCTTCGTCTTCTTCGCGGCGCTTCATGTCTTGTTTCGTGGTTGGGAGGATGGAGAGATCTGTTTCGGTGGGAGGGTCGGCGAAGTGTGGGAGGTGCAGAATGGGCGTGAGGATGGCGCGGATGGTGAGCGCGAGGAGGGAGAGGATTACGAGAGACAAGTAGCGGATGAAGATGCCGAGTTGGTCGGGGAGGAGACAGAGGTGGGATTCTGTTGTTGGGTGAGCTTGGGATAGTGCTCCGTGGCCTGAGGGAGAGGAGTGTATTGATTGCCCCGAGGCGTCGATCGGGTTCCACATGCTGAGCATCAGGAAGCCGGGTTTGCGGACGCCCATTGCCCATGACATGCTTTTTACTGTTATTTCTCGGGCGCTGTTTTTGTTTTCTGCGTGCACGATCTCGCAGTAGTCATGGTCGTCTCCGGAGAAGACTCTCTGTACGTTTCCTACTGTGGAAACGAGTCTCACGGAGTCTTCTTCACTGAGCACATTTTGATATTGGTAACCTCCGGAGAGGGAGATAGCATTCCGTTCGTCAGGGAAGATGGGCGTAGTTTGGCCTTTCGGAGGTGTTGCTGGAGGCCAGTGTTCTCGTTTGGGACCACATGGAGTTCCCTTTTCTCGATAGAGAGGGACATGCGTAAGCAGAATTGTGGGTAATTCAGCTTTGCCTTCTCCTGGGTCGAGGGTTGGGAAGTTTGAAAAGTCGGCGCTGTCCAGCTCTTCAACTTTATGAGGCAATCGCAGCACTCTCTCTTCCCCTGCCTGGAAACTCAGCTCGTGGGCAACAGCCTTCCTTTTCATAACCTGAACGTTGGAAAGGAATTCCTCCACCGGCTTGGTAATATCCTTCGTAAAGTGCGGTGAACTTGCAGCACTCAGAGACACCGAGTCCACCGAGACAAAAGTATGGTTCCCAATAACGTCCACCCTATTCCCCTCCCCAAAATAAGTCTCGAACCGGTTCCGAATGGGGATCTTGATATTCGCCCCGAATCCCAAATCATGATTCCCGGGCAGACTCGAAATCAGCTTCCGTCCTCTCTGCCAAGGCCCTGCGTCCGACCCCGCAAGATTCCAGTATTTATCAAAAATCCTCCCAAAGCGGTTATACTCTCGCAACCAGAAATCGTCCCCGTATCTCCTCCATGATTTCACGTATGCCTGTTCATCCGCTGGTCTAAGCCCATTCGCCCATTGAGGGTCATCCGTATTCCCATGTGCCGTCCTCCATTCCCTCCCCCCATCGAACAGATCCCCAAGAAAAAATATCGTATCTGGATGTAACTTCTTCTGCAGCGAGATGTAGGAGCGTTTGAGGTAATTGTCGGTATGCAGCATCGTAAATTTGTCCAGAGGCCATGGCCTCCCAGGATAGCTATGCGGATCTATAAGTTGCGGATCCGCAAGGAAGACCAGATGATGGGGCGTGGCATCTCTGGGCTATATTTTCCTTGTCAGCTTCATTCCTCCTCTCTCGCACTACCAAGAGAAGGACTTACCCATCTCTCCCACCGCCCCCATTCACACGTCTTTATTGCACTTTCGAACACCCATCTCTCACCCCACAGTAGAACCAAGAGCCAAACCAGGACCAACAGATGCGGCAGATTGAGCAGCCGTCTCGGATGCCATCTCTCAGTCCAATGCCTCAGGCCCCTCGGTATCCGCGACTCCCTCGTCGAGACTGCGGCGTATGAGTTTCGGTCCCATAGGGATTGAATCTGTGCACTGAGTTCAGAAGGCAGTCCGGCGATCACGCGTGAGAGGAGGGAAGGCGGTTCGACGAAGTGGTCGCGGGAAGAGCGTGTGCTATAATACGAGGGTGCCATTGCGTCGGGGGTTATGTGCCATTCCGTTCCGTTTCACTTTGTCTTCAGAAGCACATAGGAGAGAGGTGCAGGAGGAAAGGATGGAGAGAGGAGAGGTGGAGATGGTGGTTTTATTGTTTCTTCTCTCGGGTCATGGCTCCTGTATAGGCTCGGAATGGGTAAAATTGGACGTTGCAAGCGAGCTGTCACTTTTCAGCCGCCCCTGAGCGATAACGCGTGCGGCGATAAGAATAGGGGCCAAGAAGTAAGATCTGGGGAAAGGGGATATATGATAGGACAGGGGTTTAATTGGGAGTCAATCTCTGTTAAATTTTAAATCAAATGTCAATCCTTTGCTTTTAGGTCGCAATTTGTCCCTCAAAAAGTTCCTTTTCATGAAATTATTCGTGAATTCTAATGCTCGGGCACCTACAGTTCATAAGAGCTGATTGGAGAAGAAGATAGTTACAAATAATGTAGGCACCAGGTCAACTGAAAATTTGCTGGGTGGCAGCAAGGTGTATAATTGCGTCCGGTTTAGCAGTCATATGTCCCATTGATCAATTAAACAACCCAAGTAAACGACTTCTTAACTTCGAATGAGGTTTCTGCTCTGGAATCTTTGTTAGAATGGTTTGAATAGAAGGGTTTCCGAGAAGCTGTAGGAAGAACGTACCTGATATCTGCAGAGGAAGCCCCAACGAGTACAATGAAAACACCCTCTTCGGCGATCCATGCTGGTATCTCTGTATCATAGTATCCAACAGAATACTTGTCCAAAGTCAAGGTGGCATTCTTGGTCTCTCCTGGCTTCAAGAACACCTTGTCGAAAGCTTGCAGCTCCTTCTCCGGTCGTGGCAATCGAGACTTCTCGTCGTGGATGTATCCTTGGACGATTTCAGCACCTTCCATGGATCCACTGTTTGTGATTGGAATTGTGACGGTGATCCTGTCGGGCTCGAAGAGAATGTTGCTGCTAATTGTCGGTTTGCCGTATGTGAAGGTTGTGTAAGAAAGGCCATGGCCAAAGGGGAAGAGAGGTGCAATCTTCATGCTCTCATAGTGGCGGTATCCAATGTAGATTCCTTCGCCATAGACCACTTTCATGTTCTCACCAGGCCAGTTGCGGAATGTTGGGTTATCTTCGAGCCTCCTTGGAAATGTGGTCTGCGAAGTTGTTAGAAATATGAGCCTGGAATTAGGCAGAATATACGTACTGGAAGCTTTCCGCTCGGGTTCTTGAACCCAAAGAGAACGTCAGCCAAGGCATTTCCAGCTTCTTGCCCTTGGTACCATCCTTGGATAATTGCAGGAACGCGATCTGCCCAAGGCATCGTTACTGGCGATCCAGATTGATTGACTACGATCGTTCTTGGGTTTGCTTCCAGGACCGCATCGATGAGACGATCTTGACTACCATCTTTTGGCAGATCCATCGTCTTTCGATCGTAACCTTCTGACTCCCATTCTCCATCCAATCCCACGATCACGATCGCAACATCTGAAGCTTTTGCGGCGTCCACGGCTTCCTTCAGGTAGTCCTTCTTATCCTCCTCCTTGTAGCCTATCCGTACTCCGCCATACTCGTGTGTTTTACCTTCCAATTTTTGCCTTCGCATTGGTCGCACCTCGTTAGTCATCTCGGCGAGCAATTCAATGGGCTTTCCGGCCTCTAGTTGAACGTCAAAAAGAATTTGTTGAGAGTCTCCAAACATGGCCTCGCCCTTTTCTGTCCAATTCCAAACGTCAACCTTCAACTTGCCGTTGACGAAAAGTCTGCCAGCCCCAACACTCGAGAAACTTATTGTATGTAGGCCGGTGGCTCTTGGTGTCAAGAATGTCTTTGCACGACAAGACCATACTTTGCCCACTTCAAGCGGCACGGAATCCCACATGAAGAGATCAGTATTTGTCCTTATCTGGCGTACCGTTGGTTCCCCCTCGAATTTGTCTCCAATCCAGAATTCCAAAGCGACGCCTTTCCCCCCTGTGCAAGTCGTGCAATAATCGGCGGCTAGTGGCAGCCATTTATATGTATGGCACCCGGGAGCATATTGTACCTGCGTTCCAGGGACTGCCTTGATACTTTCCAAGGGAAGGGTGCTGTAATAGGGGTTGAGACTGGCGCTTCCCCCACCACCAGCTATTGCTCGATTGGCATTGGGCCCGATAACAGCAATCTTTTTCTGAGACGGCTTGATTGGCAGAAGGTTTCCAGCGTTCTTCAGTAGAGCCAAACCTTCAACTCCTGCCTTTCGAATCAATTGACGGGTCTCTTCTCGATCATCTTCTCGCTCCGCTGGCTCAGGCGACAAATTATTCCCTTTCGTCCGCTCGACAAAGTATAGTATATTCGCAGCAGCTTTCTCGATAGCCTGCCTGCTTATCTCGCCTTTTGTAACAGCTTTCAAAGTTTCGGCTCCACGCCATTTTGTTCCTACTGGCATCTCAATATCACACCCTGCCTCTATAGCTTCCACGGATGAATTGACTCCGCCCCAATCAGACATTACCATTCTGCGATTCCGAAGTTAGCAGAAGAAACATGAAATCATGGGATTCCTAACCCATCGTATTGCCATTCTTTTCGTAATATGTCTTTCAATGTATGCTCGTTCATATCTGCATGGACGCCATTAACCAAATTGTAAGACGACATCACAGCCCATGGATTTGCTTCCCGAATTGCGATCTCAAACGGTCGGAGATACAGTTCACGAAGGGGACGCTCTTGAATTATCGAGTCGATATGGAATCTTTCCGTTTCTTGTTCATTCCCGACAAAGTCTGGCGTGGGTGGCAATTAGTGACTGACACGTGACTATGGCTTGACGACAATCTACTCACGTTTGATCGTTGCAGCAACACCTTTTCCTTGTAGGCCATTGATATATGACGCAGCAAGCTTTCCAGTCAAATATGGATCCTCTGAGAATGATTCGAAGTTTCGTCCACCAAGGGGTCCACGGTGCAAGCAAACGGTTGGTGCCAATAGTACTTGAGCTGACCTTGCTTTTGCTTCATCTGCGAGATGCTGACCGACACTAAAGAGGATGTTCTTGTTCCAAGTTGCGGCTAAGGAGACCCCGCAAGGAAACAGGGCGGCCTGTAAATGATCATTAGAACTGTTTGTCTGACATTCAGCCATTGATATCGAACCTTTGTCCCCGCCTTGAATATTGCCCCACGAGCGCCGTTCGGGCCATCGCTGGTCTTGAAAGCCGGTATTCCTTTCTCTGGAATCGACTTCGACCTCCAAAAATCGGCTGCCGTTAATAGAGAGACCTGAATATTGTCAACATAAAATTGTTCTTCGGACAGGGGACAGGTCAGAGGAGTGCCTTACCTGTTCCTCCAACGACAGTGACGCAGCCAATTCCCTGGCATCTGCTCTCTTATCGTCCGTTTGAGTCAGAGTCAGACTCTTGCTAGTTGGGCTGTCTGGTGGTGAAAGTTCCGAGCTTGGCGGAGTACCTGTGTCTGCGCTAGAACGATCTTCGTCGAAGACACTGTCCGTCGAATCCGACGATATCGTCCTGGAAGCCATGAGGTAGAGTTCTGGCCACAATATCACACGCTTTTTGTATCGAACCTCGTATCACAACTTCTTGCACACTGGAGGAGCTGTTTTGCAACACAGAACAGGCTAGATGTGGCGAATTGTGGCTAGAGCTCTCAACGACCGTCGACTGTGAACAAGAGACGGTACACTTCAAAAAAGATTCCAGAGTTACGACGAGCTGGGAAGGAGCTTCCTAAATACAATTGATATTGAATGGGATTAGAGAGTGACAAAGTACGGGATCAGGTGCCCAGGTGCAATATCTCTAACCGATGTTTAAGCGGATAAAGAAGCCACACTTCCGCGTGTAGAGAGACAGCAAAAGCAAGATGAGACGAGAATTATGGGGACAGCACATTTTGAAGGCGCCACGGCTGAATGGGAAGGACACTACGGAATTTGGGTTTATGAGTATGCTGAGGAATTGGTGTTGGTAGGCCGGCGACTCACAGCCTCCACTGACAGGCTACTGCTACGCCCAGGATAGGTGCGAAGAGAGCCACACGGAGCCAGCCGAGCCAGCCGACCAACTTACGTGTACTCCGTAGGACAGGCCACAGTGCAGGCAGGAAGGCACTCCGGCAGCGCAAGCAGGCCAACTGCGGGTGGTGGTTGATAGCGCAACCAGCTGGGCCAATGTGTGGGGGCGACGGAGGCGACGGGGCGCGGCAGGGCTCGCTGGGAGTGAGTCGACTCAGTCGAGTGACGACAGCGTTAATTATTGCGAGCTCCAACGGTTTGGGCGGACCGTGACTGCGAGCCTCTCGACCTGGCGAGCGAAAAACACGACGGAAACTTTCCTTGTCGGTGGGGCCGGGAGATGGAGATGGCGGAGGGACCTCGGTAGTGGCAATCAGCAAGTAATGAGGAACTGGCAATGCTCGACCGACTGTCCGGAAGAGAGCCATCTCGAGGCTCAACGCTCAGGAAGCCGCATTGCTGTATGCCGGCCTGCACTGCTCATCTCGGGGGCCTAAAGCCATCTCTCTCGTGTACAGTAGCCGATTTGGGAGGCGGGAATTTGGGGGCGAAGTTGCAGCAAAGGCCAAAGGCCAAAGGCCTAGTCCGGCGACGGAATACCGTGCAGATGGTGTGCATTGCAGATCCAGCAAGTCGCGTGGGCTCTCCAGTGACGCTCTCGATTCTCGAAGGGGGCCAGGGAGGGTCCTTGTGTCGAGGTTTGGCCGTAATTAGCATTCCGAACGGGCCTCCGGGCCGAAATCGCCTTCCCAGCCACGCCGTGGCAGAAATCGGTAACCTACGGGCTACAAAACCACCGGCACTTCAGCGAAGATGGAGGAGCGGAGCGAGATGCCAGGCGACGATTGCGCACCGTGGCGGAGCCGGCGTCTATGTTGCTCGAGTCGAGTCGGCCTGGTTGTGCTTCTGCAACGCCGTAGCTGCAGGTGAAGGTTTGCATTTGATGTTGCAATGTTGCGATGTTGGGATGTTTGAGTCGGATGAATTGAATTGAATTGAAATTGAGCGGAATGGAATTGGAGATGACGGTGTTTGGATCGCTCCACGGCCCGTGCACTTTCCCCTCCGCGCACTCGTTGGATTAGCGAGCCATCATCTGGGATCTTATCTAATCAGGGGAACTTGACACACCGACACGCTTGACAACAACCAACTGCATCTTTCACAGTTTCCCTTGTTCCGCCATCCAGCCAATTCCTCAGCGCTTCAACCATGATAGCCTCGCCGCCGCCAATCCATGCTGGAAGTCTACCTTAGAAGCGTTGCAAGCACACTATTCCATACAGAGATCTGCACCCGCGCTTGCAGCCATGGCTGAAACCTCGGATCATATCTCTCAGGCACCCCGCGCCCAAGGAGATGAGCCCCATCTCGGCCACCTCGACTCGGACGACTCGCCGGCGCGCGTATCCGGCGATATTGACAGAGACGCGCGTGAAGACACCGAGCTGGCGCGGTTAAGACGCAATTATAGCCGCGTTTCGTCCCACCGGCCCCAGGGTTCGAGCACCACATCCAAGAAGCCATCCGGCCCCTTGGAACGCTTCACTTATGTCGTCTCCGGGTTCTGGCGGCATCAGATCAGCATCACGGTTGAGCACCGTACGTGCCGCGACCATCTTGGTATGTCTTGCGAATCCTTCTCTCCCGCTCCTGCTCTTCAGATAAAGTAAACTCGTCAATTTCTGTCCTGCCTGATTGTGTTCTCGGTGGCCGATCCCGAACTGCCAGTGCATCACGTCACCTGGTATCTTGACAGCCTCGTTAATTTGCATGCTTCTGTATATTGGACGGTTGCCAAGACCCTGTTTTTATTCATTCATTAAAAAAGGCAGAGGCGAAAGCGGGATCACTCCCCGTGTCAAGTTCCTTACGTCCATCACCAGTGTTCTACACGATGCAATGGAGGTGTCACTAACATTCTGCAGCACTTGAAAGAACCTTTCTTTCTTATCTCAGGACCTCGTTGGCGCTATCCATGATTGGAGTAACTATCGCCCAACTCTTGCAAGTTTCCTCTTTAATTCTTTCTCTGGGATACATACTCATTCGTCACAGCCGCCTCCAACACGCGCCCCAGCCAAACGCACACTTTGGCTTCTTTGTTCTCGGGAAGCCTTTGTCGTGTATCTGTCAAGGAGCTGCAATCTATACTCTCGCTATTGGATCCTTTCGGACCTGGAGGTCCCAAAATGCAATGGTCAGGGGGAAAGCGATATCTGGAGGCTTCGAGATAGTCCTATTAGCAGGGGGGGTGTTCCTCGTGAGTTTTATCAAGTTGTTCTAAATTTAGGTTGATCTTTGACTCATGTCTCTGCTTAGTTGTTGACACTTTTCCTGGCCCTCTTGATAACAATCGACATTGAGAAGGAGAACCTGGGTTGAGCAAATCCCAATAATCTAATGTATCGATAGGCATCACGAGCCGACCGAGCTCTGATAACGAATCCCACTTTGCCAGAAAGTGCCGAGCAAAAGGTCATGATTGGAAGGTTTTTCTCGGCACGGTGGGCACTATAACCGCCATGTGGCTGATACCCGGCTAAGACGAAGGCATCTTTGAGTGTACATGCGTATCCCACATGCCACCAAACGATATTGAACAATATTCACACCCCCGGCGAACATACCGGAAAGTTTCCAGAAGATACGATCTGGGTTGGGGAGGTCAAGAGGAAATGTTGGATTGTGTATCTAGCTCCCTAGATCGAGGAAATCCAGGATATTGCCTCCTCCATTCTTGCGTGCCTTTCAAACGGATCAGTACCTTTCATGTATTCGAATTAGTGCCAAAAGTCACATCTTATGATCAATGTGCCGCCAGTTTAAACCGTGCCGATCACCCCAAGTTGTCCTACTGGCAAAGAACATGAACTTAAAAGAACATTACAAGTTGCCACCGTGCACAATTTGTAACAAGTCAGAAAGACTCAATTGGCATGATGCATTTCAGGGTGACCTCATGTATAAGGACTTCATGGAACGAACATTGGCAAAGTTCAGCATTCGAATCTTCCCATGAATCCAGGACGTTCGAAAGACTTCAATGCCTGAGAGCCTTAAAAAAGACTAAAACCACAATTTGGCACCCCGCTTAATTCTGGACTCCTTCCCTTCTCGGTACTTAAATTCTTATCTGTTATCTTTCTATCTGATCTTTCAGACTCTGAGCAAACTTTGGAAGTGATCGCATCCACATCATATCTCCTTTTGTCACGTGATTCTCGTTCGCTTACGCAGTAAGAAAAATCGTCTTCTTAAGAGGGCAACATGATCGGCAAATCAAACCACACAATCCCAATCCGCGCATCGCCATGGACTTCTCCTCTTTTCTAGGCACACCAATGTACAGCTTCTTTGTCATCACTTGAAGCCGGCCACTTGGGCGTGAGGCGCTCTTATATGGATCATTCTTTGCCATCTTAAAAGGTTGATCATTGACTTTCGTATCCCGAGCGCTCGCTCTTCGATATCCGAGAAAAGGTGGCGAGGATTGGCAGGCGCCCGATAACGAACGACGCCTCCTCATTTCGAGCCGCAAAGTACGAAGTCCCTCAGGGACAACGACATCAACAACCTCACAACAGACCATTTGACTATCGGGGCGCGAGCCTCAACGTCTTCAAGATGGCGTGGTCAAAGTCAACGCGGATCACAATAATGCTCGCCATCGATGCTGCCTTCTTCGTCCTTGAATTGGGAGTGGGGCTTTTCGTTGGATCATTGGCATTGATGGCCGACGCTTTCCATATGGTTCGCATGAGAGCACGAGCCGTGAATGCAAGAGAAAAACTAATGTGTGCTTAGTTGAATGATATCATATCGTTGGTCGTCGGACTGTGGGCTGTGAAAGCTGCGTCGAAGTCATCAACGGATAAATACACATTCGGGGTCAGTTGGAAGAATGAGAGTATAAGGAACACAAGCTAAACGACTACAGTGGCTACGGGCAGAAATTCTAGGAGCTTTTTTCAATGCTGTGTTCTTAATCGCACTCTGCATGTCAATCGTCCTCGAAGCTGTCACACGTCTCATTGACCCTCCCGAAATCAGCAACCCGAAGCTTATTCTTATTGTTGGATCCTTAGGCCTAGCTTCCAACTTGGCAGGATTTCTGGTTCTTGGAGGACATGGTCACTCTCATGGCGGAGAGGGACACGAGCACTCCCATGGCGACGAAGTAAGAGCAGCGGAGGAAGGTCACAGCCACGAACATAGTGACCACAGCCATGATGCTCAAGGACATACAGCTGAGGAGGCTATTGAACACGCTGGCCATGCTGGTGAGGTCTTTCCAGAGGCTGTCGTTGCGAAAATGAAGTCCAAATCAGCCCAACAACTCCGATTTACTACTGCCGATGAAGCTCCCAGCCCATCGAAAGATAGCACTGGTTCCTTGGGCAGATCTGCCAGTCGAACATCTTCAAGGAAATATGGAAGAAGAAGAACAAGCAGCATTGGCCGCTTCACCAACATCAATGATATCAGCATTCATCCAGCGAGCTTCAGACAAAATATCATTGCGGCGAGCAGACCACCGCTTGACGGAATTGACAGTGGAGATAACACTGCATCAGAAGAAGAAGCAGTCGAGGACGAGGACGATCCCAACGAGAACTCTCCTCTATTACGCGCATCTAATGGGAAGCAAAACGGAAATGGGATTTGCGCAAGTAATGACCAAATCAACCCCGCGGATCATCCAAGACACGAATCATGGCATGTGGGTCACCGTCACAACAAGCCGAAGAAGGCTTCAAAAGGAGGTCATGGTCACAGCCACGGAGATATGGGAATGAATGCTATGATCCTACACGTTATTGGTGATGCTTTGGGCAACATCGGAGTCATCGTCTCTGCGCTTATCATCTGGCTCACCGCTTGGTCCGGACGATTCTACGCTGATCCAGCCGTCTCGCTTTTCATCACAATCATCATTCTGAAGTCCACGATTCCTTTAACTTCAGCCACCGCCAAGATCCTTCTTCAGGCAACCCCTGACCATATTGATGTCAACGACATCAAGGAAGATATTCAAGAACTTCCTGGTGTTATCAGCTGTCACCATGTTCACGTCTGGCAACTGAGCGATACGCAGATCGTCGCATCGATGCATATTCAATGCGAGTTCCCTATCAGCGAAGCGGGAGGTGAGAAATATATGGACTTAGCAAAGGCTGTCAGAAAGTGCTTGCATGCGTATGGCATTCACAGTGCGACCATTCAGCCAGAATTCTGTCTCGACAAGGACCACGATCATAACGTTGAGAGACCAGGAGGTGTAGTTGGCCTTGATGGCATCGTGGGCCAAGCGAGATGTGGACTCGACGACGACTCTTGTTTATTAGAGTGCGTGGATGATTGTGCAGGAAAAGGTTGCTGTTCTCCCAAAGCTGTAGAGTCTCAGCACGAACATTCAGATCATGATGGACACTCTCATTAGATTTCATTTTATTCATTGGGCAGAAAACAAGGGAAAATGAGTATGATAGAGCAATTAGCACATATGGCTATTGGCAGAGGCGTTTTGGAGCGTCCTATTGTAGCTTGCAGAGCTACTTGCTTTTGATGGGGTACCACAAGCCGCTGTATATTAATGGTGCTTGTAACTAGCAGTAGACCATGTGTAGATGATGGAGATGGTCGGTATGCACATACCCCATTGTCCAGAAACCTCCCATGCTCTTAAAAAAGCTTTTTTCGTTGGGTGAAGTCATCACTCCCTATCCATCTTCCACCAATCATCCGTCTCTCTATCATCCATCTCCCCTCCCCCTCCTCCCTCCTCTACTTGTTCGGCGCAACATCTACACCCACTGATTAGCCTCTCTTCCGTCCCCTTTGCATTCTCAAACTCACTAAACTGGAAATGAATAATATCCCCATCCTGCACGACATATTTGCCTCCCTCCTGGCGATATTTCCCCGCTGCCTTAATCGGCGCCATACTCTTCGCGCCGTCACACAGATCGTGGCAATCAGCATAAGCAACGACCTCGGCTTTGATGAAACCGCGTTCGAAATCCGTGTGGATAGCGCCTGCGGCTTGAGGCGCGAGACACCCGCGCGGAGCAGCGGATTTCTTTCTCGCCGGCTGTGAAGTAGTATTGGAGGCCGAGTTTTGTGAACCCTGGTTTCATTTTTTTTATGTCAGAGGCTTTGATCGAGATGGAAGGGAAAGACAGGGAGGAGGCAAGTACAGTACCTTCGGTTATTATCTTCTTCAGCCTGCTTTTCACCTTGCCCTCCCCCAGGAATGTCTTCAAAGCATCAGGATCATTGCGCAGCGAATACGCTTTCTCTTCAAACTCAATAGAGAACGGGATGACATCCCTAGGGAGTCCCGCAGTGAGAGGTTACCCATGCGGCGATCGAGGGCAGGTATTTGGATTTCTGGCGCAGGTAGTCTTTCATTGTGAGGTTAACAAGGTAGATTGTTGGTTTGGTTGTTATGAGGGACATCTTTTCATCCAAGGTACTGATTAGTGAGAGTAGAATGAGGAGGAGATGGGAAGGAAGTGCCTTCTCGTTGATGAGCTCGATTTCTGCAGTTGTCCAGACGCCGTCTCGGACGGGCTGGTCTTGTTCTAACATCTTTGCTTTCGTTAGGTGATGTTTGAAGGCAAGGGGGGTCAAATGAGTCCTTACCGCTTTGATCTTGGCTACTGTGCTGGGAAATAGGGGGTTCATTTTGAATTTCCCGCCAGCTTTGCGGACGACTGCTTCTTCGGAGGTGATGGCTTTGGCGAGGATATCTACTCCTATCAGCACGTCTCTATATCTCTCGACTCGTGGTTTGCGGTACTTACCCAGGTCCTTCTTACACAGCTCACTCTGGATAGTATCTACCCACCACACCAACCATTAAAATTAAACAGGAGAAGAACAGCAGATAAACTTGCTCAAATCTCTGACAGGGTCGATCGAATCATCGACGTGCAGCACCTCGTCGTTGTCAAAGGCGCGAACGATGTGGAACATCCCATCTACGGCTTGGATATGTGAGAGGAAAGCGTTTCCGAGACCTTCGCCTTGGGATGCGCCTTTGATGAGACCCGCAATGTCTGTTACTTGCAGGTAGGCTGGATACATGGAAGGTGGCTTCCAGAGACCGCAGAGGAAGTCCTCTTGAGATATCAGCTCTATTGGCTATACTTTTACAACTCGTATTCATTCAGAACTCTCCATGACTCAACATCTTATTATGATACAAACCCCGTTCTCCCAAATACTTCATCTTATTTCCATCGCAAGACTTCCAAAATCTCAAAACGGGATCCCGAAATTTACATATCGAATATCTGGTACAGCACACCTCGCCTCATTCGGTTCTATAGTACAGAAAGGATAGCTCTCTGCAGCTGCACTCTGCTCCGTCAGCAGATTGAACAACGAGCTCTTCCCCACATTTGGCAAGCCCACACATCCCATCTTGAGATTCTTCCTGACACGGCCGAAGGCGACAACATTGTTCTTCGTCTCTTCGACTCCTCTCTTAGGTGGCATGTTTGACGATGAGATGAGATTGAAAGAAGTTTAAGTTTAAGTCTGAGAATGTGAGAAAATGTGAAAATGTGAAAATCGTACGATTTTGTGATTTTGAAAAGGTGCAGATTTTGGATGAAATATGTGGGGAGCGGAGCGGCGGGGTGGAGCGGGAACTGCCCCCTTTTCTGTAAGCGAGCGCCCAAAAAACATGCAAAAAAATCGATTACAAACCACCATCATTGTCGTTTCAAAATGGCAAAAGAAATCCAGAAGGAGCAAGAAACTTGGCTTGCGCTCAGTTTACTTGTGGCAGAACACCCTCTAATCGATCAATGCCGTCCAATGTTAATTCATTTTCATAAGGCTTAATAGTCGGTCTCCCTTCTCTGCTCGCGTCGCTTAGCGAACAGAGAAAGGAGATCGACTATTACATTAAGCATGCTAGAACATGCTTAATTGCTTAACATCTTTGCAAGTGAATTAATATACGACTACTTTCAAGGTTCTATGCACGGGTACTGCTCCTGCTTATCGGGAAAAGCCGGCACTTGGCAAAGCCCGATAGTGGGCAAACAACTCCCTTTTCGAGAGGCGATACGTGATTTACTGTGATTGAGAATGTATGGCAAACATATACGATTAATAAGTTGAGGCAACGGGCATTATGTGTCCTTTTTTCTGGATTCGAACATCTGGTGAGGTCTAAGCCTTAAAGCTCCGCTCGACGACGCTCAACTTGTAGATCATTCAACTTTGAGGTTGGGAAGGCACACCCAAGTTACTTACTTTTTTCCGCGTTCTATATCACTCAAGATCTAGGGATAAAGTCTGCAATCGTTGACTTAAGGTGTGAGAGCACGAAAGTCTCCTCGTCCTTCATACAATGTCAGATTGCATAGTAAGTTCGTCGCATTTGCTCTACCAACTGCATCGAGCTATTTTTTTCTCGTAAAGAATCATAAAGGCCATCGCAAAGATCGTTTCTCATTTCCCATGTCCCGAATACCGATCACCTTATTGCCAGTTCAGACCCCTTTACAAGAACTTGCTAGCAAGTCCCATCAAGCCGGACGCACCGCCTCCCTGGCTCTGCATGTACATCTTTAAAGCCATCTCTCCAGCTTGCTGAACAGCAGATTCTTTGGATGCCCCAGAAGCAACATTACCCTGCGAAGACTGGCTATCAAACAGCTTGCTTGCTTGAGCCATTGCCATACCAACGAAGGCATTCTGAGAATTTCCGCTTGCAGAGTTGCCACTTCCACCACCAGTGAACATCTTCAACGCTTGCATGGCAGCAGCAGAACCCATTGAACCGGAGCCTTGCACATTGAGAGTCAGCAATCATTTCAGAATGTCCCGGCAGCCATCTGAACAAAATCCGGGAAACCAGGTGTTCTTACTAGCTTGTTGGTCGCCACCGCCTCCTCCGCCGAAGAACTGCTGATGAGATTGGACAGCATCTGTGAACGGTAAGCGATTGCCCATACATCAAGAGAAGAATGCCCTATACGTTGCTCATCAATTGGCTGGTTTCCAATGTTATGCTTGTTCTGACCAAGTTGGCTCAAGACGCCAGAGAAGAGTCCAGAGTCGCCTGAATCTCCTGCGTGTTGTTGAGCGTGATGAGCTGCGCTGGACAGATCATCGTCATCGCTGCCTCCATAGCCTCCGCCTCCACCGTAGCTTGTTGTTCAGTCAGTCTTTTGTACAATCGTGCTCATGTGGGTAGATCTTACTTGCCGCCCTGTGGCATGTTACCTGATGAGAGTTAGCAAGTGCCCGATGTGGATTATTTTGGGAGAACTGGGACAATGTCTTGGTAGACTTACCCCCTCCACCATAACCCCCCTGATTGCCTTGCTGTCTGCCTCCTCCATAGCCACCTTCCTGTCTGCCTCCTCCATAACCACCTTCCTGTCTACCTCCACCATAGCCACCCTGTTGCTGTCCGCCTCCATAGTTATCCTGGCCGCCTCCATAACCACCTTCCTGTCTACCTCCACCATAGCCACCCTGTTGCTGTCCACCTCCATAGTTATCCTGGCCTCCTCCATATTCTCCCCGACCACCTCCACGTCGCTCCTCGCCACCGCCATAATTGTTTCCGCCTCCATAGCCGCCTTGCTGGTCGTCGTTGTAGCTCATCTGAAACGCCTGTTAGCGGGGTACTCAACTGATCTCAATGGAACATTGATGAAGCCGAAGCTCTTGTTTACCTTGGCAGAGATGTACGTACCTTGATGTTTGAATGGATGCGAAGCTGGAAAGCTCTTGGAAGATTTTGTTTGTACTGATAGGTTTGGAGCACAATTGATTGAGAAGA
Source organism: Hyaloscypha bicolor E (assembly GCF_002865645.1). Taxonomy (NCBI): domain Eukaryota; kingdom Fungi; phylum Ascomycota; class Leotiomycetes; order Helotiales; family Hyaloscyphaceae; genus Hyaloscypha; species Hyaloscypha bicolor. The sequence continues at coordinate 2,239,865 of NW_020194558.1, forward strand.
GTTCAAGGAGGAGGGGAGTGGTTGCAGATGACGCAGCTATAGTGGGTCATTATTCCTCGCTTATTGAAACCCCTGACGAATGACGCTAGCAGGAGTGACCACCCTATTTCTTTTTTTGCCTGTATGTGCTGGCAGTGCGATGCTATCCTAAGCATTCGAATGATCAGTTGTACGAGCCAATCTTGGTACAACTTGTTCCTTGCAGCTCGAGAACCCCTTGAAGAGCTGACATGGCCTCAAGCTTCCTTGCAAGAAGCTCTGCATGAGTTATTTTTAGGTTCCGGTTTGAGGAGAACTTGGAATCGGGAGAGGCCTTCAGGCATACTTTGCTATTAAGCTAGAGTGTATCTGTTTAATTTGGTTGCTTTGGGTTCTGACTGTGCTTTCCCATTTGAGATGTCTCGCTCCACGTATAAAGCGGGCTACTGGTCAAACAGTGTCTAGTGAGATGGTTCACTCAGATGTGAACTTCAGCGTTGGGTCGAGGAGAGAAATCTGAGATTGTAAGATCTTATATTAATTATTATTTCTCTAGTCAGCGCTGTCTATTTCTAAAGAAATCGCTGTACCTATCCACCAACGCCATGCTGTGCTATGCAACCCCAATATGAAACTAGTGCGCTCATTTAGACCCAGATCTACCATCAAACCCATATCATACACCTTACCAGAGTTTGTTTCTCAAGCACTTCAAACCCTTGACACAGTCCTCGACACCGTCCCTCTTGAGACAGTTCTTCGAATGGCAAGTCTATCCAACTCCCTCAAACTCGGAGAAATACTCTCAATATCTGCTCCGCTCTCAGGATCGGCCTCGCGAGTATTTCCTTGGTAACCCTGCGCCGTCTTATGCTCCTGATCAAGGGAGTACTTCTTCGTCCAAAGACTAGCCACCAAACCCACAGCACTCAGCGCACACATCACAATCCAGATCGTCTTCAAAGAATCGGCGTAGGCTAATACCAGCTGCGTCTTCTCGACTCCTTCGCTCATTCTGTTGATGATGCCGACCAGAGCGGTGGCATCCTTGCTGTACTCTCCAGCCAGAGGAGCAAGCAATGGGTAAGACATAAGCTTTTGCTTGATCTGGTTCTGGAAGATGACACCACCGAGTGCAACACCGAGCGATTGACCGATGACACGGATGAAGCTGTAAAATGCTGCGGCATGACCTGCGTCCTGAGGGCGACCAGCTGCTTGGATAGCGAGTGCCATTGCTGGAAAGAGCATTCCCGTTCCGATTGAGACGGAGAAGTTGAGAAAGACCCATTGGACTATGGTTGTGTCGGGGCCAAGGAGGACGAGTAGGCCAGCTCCGAAGGTGGTCATTGCCCAGCCGGTCCATATCGCCCACCTATAGCGACCTGTCTTTGCGCAGACAATACCGACTATCACACTCATTGCTGATGGTTGTTAGTATATTCGTGGCAAAAAATGGCGGAGGGACTTACGAGCAACGAAGGTTGTTTCTGGCAGGATTGCAACGCCGGAGATAATTGGTGTGTAGCCCTTGACTGCCTCATAGTAAAGGGGAAGGAAGTACAGTAAGCACCAAAGGACGATGCCATGAAGAATGGTCTCCATATAGGTGACAAGCATCGTTGTATTGTTGAAGATACTGTACCGGATTATGGGTTCGATGTTGTTGCCTGGAAGAAGACCGCCCTCCGCATCGAAAGCCTTGCTCGAAAGTCTGCGTTCGTAGAATCCGAACGCAACGACGCCTGCGATGCCGATGAGAAGGGCTAGGTAACGAGGATGTCAGCAATTGCTCAATTGGGATTGTTTCGGGAGTGGACTTTGTCTTAGGAAAATCTCATGAAACAGTCGCAAATAGGAAAGGGTTTCTCCCCCAGCACCTACGGAAAAGTGTATGCCATGACGACCAGGGATACATGACGCCTCCCCACGTCAATGGGATTAAGAAGGAAACCATGGCTGCAATAAAGAAGGCAGAACCAAACCAATCGAATCTCCGTGCCTTCTCTAGCACTTTGCCGGGGGTCTGTGCGAGCTTAAGGAAGAGGGTGATGGCAACCGTTCCGAGTCCAATGATGGGGAGATTGATCCAGAAGATCCAGCGCCACGAAACACGCTGGGCGAAAGCGCCTCCCATCAAAGGGCCCGTTACGGATCCAATGGCCCACATAGAACCAAGGTATCCAAACCAAGCTAGAGGATGTCAGTTATGAAGTTTGATGGGGGAGAGGAAAACATACCTCCTCTAACAGAAAGAGGCACCAAATCCGTAACAAGGATTTCGCCCAGGGTCAAGATTCCACCGCCACCAATACCCTGAATACTTCTTCCAATGATCATCATTGTGAAGTTGTTTGCAACTGCAGCAACGATGGATCCAACAGCGAAGAAGAGGGCTGATGCGAGGACCAACTGTATCATACAGTCAGTGAATGATCCCAGCGTTGAATCATGATAGTAATACCTGTTTCCTACCGAATACATGGCTCAAGCCGGCAATAACTGGTTGAAAGACCGCCGAAGTGAGCAGGAATGACGTGCCGGACCAGAAAGCTTCAATAGCTGTTCCCTTCAACTTCTCGGTGATGATGGGAAGTGCGATACTCAACGAAGTGGCGTCGAGGGCTGCTGCGAGTGTAATAATACATATCGAGGTAAATGCCAGGAGGAAACCTCTTGAAGGTTTGAAAGCTGGGGTAGCTGCCTCAAGGGAAGGCATGTTTGTTGATTCCTTGTCGCCTGGGAGAGTTGCGTTGTCTGATGACGTGGGGGGGATCTCTATTGTTTTCTCGGCTGTGAGAGCCTCGTCTAAGTTAGGGTCCACCATGGTTGCTGTATGCCCCAAGGTTTGTTGTACAAAATGTTTTGTTATCGATGCAAGGGTTGAGAGACGGGGGTAGAGGATGATGGTGGTGACGGAGCAGGCCCGCAAGGGTTCGAGAAGTCGAAGTCAGATATACAATTGCCTTTTGTAGTCCTGTGAATTGACAAAATAAGATGGTGATGGTGATGATTCACTAGAACCTCAACTTCGAGGTCCCTTCTTATAATAAGAGACGCGGAGAGAAAAAAGCAGCGATAACCAAGAGTCAAAGGAGGTAACCCACTCTTAGCAACCATAAACCCGAGTGCGAGTGCAAATTGCCTTGTGATTGCCTTGCAACGGGTCGGACTCCATAAAGTCGGGACAAAGTTGCAAGATGAAAACTGGAGTTAAAAATTCCATGTCTGGCTGATAGGCTTGAAATGCTCGCGAATGCGAAGCGGGCGAGACTTTCTCTTCTTTTGGCGGAGGGATGTTGTGCCGGTCGAGCAGGAGCCAACCATCGTCCTCAAATAGATTAGTAACCATCATCTCGGCTACTTTGTTTTTATTCAGCCAGCCCGAGGCCGACGCGGTGCAACATCCCCCCGGACTCCAGGACTCCACCCACGTAATGCTCGGCCGTACCGAATGCGAACAAGGCTGCGAGGTTGGCTACAGCCAACATCAATGAAACAGGGACCAGAGGTTCAGTAAATCGATTACCTCGGCAGTAGCGAATCTCAGCAAGGCTACGAGGCTGGCTGGGAGTCAAGAATCAATGTGCCAGCTTCAATAGCCCGTCAACATGACCAGATTTGGACTTCGTCCTCCGTGCCCATTCAATTTCGAGGATCTAGCAGTACCAGCCGTCTCGATCCTCATTATCTTCCTGGCCTACACATCTCAGTACCTCTTCTACTACATCGAGCCTGGCCCCTTAACGAAGACAGAGGCAATATGGTTCAACGTCCTCGTGCTCGGCATATGGTTGTGCTACGATCGTGCATGCTCTGTTGATCCAGGCCCAAAAGGATGGGTTGACAAAACGATTAGAGCTGCAGATGACAGTGGGGACGAGGCTATAGACATAGCCAACTTGATCCTGAAAGGGAGACTACGGTGGTGCAAGAAATGCGATGCTGCAAAGCCTCCACGAGCACATCATTGCAGAAAATGTGGACGGTACTTCCACCTCCTCGCATTTCCCAGTAAACACTCTGCTAATGATTACTGGAACAGATGTATCCCCAAAATGGACCACCACTGCCCCTGGACCACAAACTGCGTCTCACACACCACATTCCCCCACTTTCTCCGCTTCGTCCTATACGCCGTGATCAGCATGTCTATACTAACCTACCACCTCTTCATCCGCGCCTCTGCCCTCTTCTCTAACCGCAACCTACCCGCCTACCTCGGTCCCCCCACCTGGGCAATGGCTCACCTCCTCGTACTCATACTCGTCAACTCCATCACCCTCTTCGCACTATCCATCCTCTTAGTGCGAGCAGTATACAGCTTAGCAATAAACACAACAATGATCGAGAGCTGGGAGATAGAGCGACATGAAGCGCTCGTTGAACGAGCCAGGAAGACGGGAGGTTGGGTCTACGGCAACGGAGGGCAGAAAGTGCGTATCGAGCACCAGGAATTCCCATACGATATCGGGATCTGGAAGAATCTTGTCCAAGGGATGGGGACGGCGAATGTGCTTGCTTGGTTCTTACCTTTTGGTGGGAACCCGAGTATTGATAGTGCGGCGACGTTTGAGGTTAATGGTTTCGAGGATGAGGGTAAGGTTTGGCCGCCTCCGGATCCTGATAAGTTGCCGAGAGTTAAGAGGAAGGTGGATGAGCAGGTGGACGTTGGGACTGTGGGGGATGTTGAGGCGTTTAAGAGGCGACAGCGAGAAGATTACCAGCGTAGGCTGGAGCAAAGTTTGGATGTCGATGACGAGCAAGATGAGTATGAGAGTGAAGTAGAAGAAGGAATTGATGGGGAAGAGGGTTGGACGAACGCCGAAGGGGATAGACTCCGGGATTTCGGTGTTGATGAAAACGCAGAGCTACTTGCTGAGGAAGATGTACCACTAGGAGAGTTGTTGCGTCGACGGAAAGCTAGAGCTTTTACCTGAACTTCTAGAAGAAGTATATAACCTTGGGAATTGGCTTGCGGTGGATGAGAAAAGCAGCATCAATCTTCCTTCAACGTACATGGTCAATATGAACATTAAAGGGAGACATTATTTGAATGTTCCCAAACTTCATAGACAAGCGGTGGCGAAAGGAGACTTTGAATGTACCACAAACCGAGGGGTTTTTGTTAGGGGAGGTGTCTGAAATTGTCCAAGTTTGACTTGAGACTTTCAAAATTGGGTGCCGCCTTTTAATCCACCACGAGGTTAGGTTAAAGTTCGGAATCAGAATATGAATGAACCGGACCACGATTAAAAAAAAATTAGATTATAGAAAGCACAATCTTCAAAGTCCGAGAGAGTCATGAAAGGTAATTCATTGCAAGCCATGTAGCATCGTGCTCACATCCAGCATATGTATCAACGCTGCAATACAGCAAACTTATCCCATCAATGCCATAGAATTATCATGCCATTACATCTGCGTTCTCCCTAACCATGAAAAATAGCCTCTCAAGTAAACTCCCTATCTCAGCAACTGATCAATAGCACCCTGGACACTACCACCAGATCGTCTTAACGCCGCTACATTCTGGTCAAAGTCGTAGAAGCCCATATCGTTCAGCTGTCTTAGTTGGTCGGCATATCTCTCCTCAGGCGGTCTGTTGTCGGCGGGTGGAGGAGGACTCGCGGCACCCCCGGCACCTCCGGCACCTCCTCCGAATGCAGCGAATGGATTTTGGCCGCCGAAGAGATCGTTGAATTGACCGCTCGCTGCCATTTGTTGTGCTTGTGCCATCATCTCCGGCGTAATACCTTGAGGCATCGGGAATGGGAATGCACCTCCTGCTCCTGGGGTACCAAACAGAGATCCGAAGGGGTTCGCTGCATTTGCGGGTGCATTATTGCCTGCTCCTGGTGTACCTTGTCCTGGTGTGCCTTGGCCAGCAGATGCTGGTGGAGGTGGGCTTTGCGTGGGTGTTGTACCTGGCATACCTTGGCCGCCGAAGAGTGCTGCAAATGGGTTTGCTCCCCCTGGACCCGCTGCGAAGGGATTGAATGGTGTGGTTGCGTTTGGGTTGCTGCCGGCGGCTCCAGCTGGTGTGGTATCTGTGACCCCTGGTGCTGGGAAAGCAGCTGCTCCTCCACCACCTCCCATCAATCGTCTCAGTTGCGCAGCTTGCCTAATTGCCTCTGGGTTGGTCATCATACGTCTAAACTCGGGCGACTGCAACATTTCTCGGGCATGCGGGTTGTCTCGCAGACCTGGGGCTGACTGGATCATCATATCGATCATGGCGGGGTTGTTGAGAGCTTCGTTCAGGGTTTGTTGCAAGTTAGGATCCTCGAGCATGGAAGCAATAGCATCTTCACTGGGGGGAGCGCCCATCTGAATATCATTAGTATAATCTTCCATATTTTCCTGAACGATGGGTTCAACTCACACCACCATCCGCACCGAACATTTCCGCTCCTGGGAGACCCATATGGCCAGCGTACCGAGCACCTGTCAAACCAGCCAGAGGGTTGTTCGCAGTGCCAGCCGCCATGTTAGTTGGGACGCCTGGCGCAGCGCGAGCTGCAGAGCCAGTTGCTGAAGGAGAAGAGGGGGCAGGATTTTGCGCGGCATTGCTGGGAGCACTCTTGACCATATGTACAGTATTGCCCGCCTTGATCTTGTACGTGCTCAACGGTTCCGGGTCCTTCATAACTCGACCAGAGTAAATCAGGCGCATCCTATCTACGGACACGTTCTCGAAACTCTCTCCCGAGAGCTTGGTCTTGAGATCGAAGACGGTGGCGCTCTCTGCCATAGTGACCGTGTGTTGGCCTTCGCTGGAGGTCTTGACCTTGAAGGTCACCTCGGTGTCGGGGACCGGAGCGTCGTCTGTAGACATCTCGTGTTCTTCCACGGCCAGTCGGTGGACTGTGGACGAATGTTCTGCGAAGAGTGGGCAGATTGAGAGCTCGTCGAGAGCAAAGCTGGATGTGGAGTTGGAATTGCAGTTGCAGTTGCCGTTGCAGTTGATTTATCGAGATAGCGAGGCGGCTGCGTAGATGACGAAGGAGCCTTGTCGCCAAGCAAGGGTCTCGTTGATCCTCAGAAGATGGACAATCAAAACAATTCGAGGTGAATTCTGCAAATTAAAATTTGAGAAGTGTTATTTCCATTTCCTCGATAACTGGTTTCTCAATCTTCCAGAATCACGAGTACATTGAATTTGGATGAGCTGCTGGGCTCTTGATGATTCAAACGAATCTCAACACAAGCTTCCATTTCCGTCGACCGCCTTCTCAAGCCACAATTTCAAATATCTTGGGCTGTTTTGAGTCAACAATGCTCACAAGAAAGTTCTTGCCCCAGTCAGTACAATCAAGTGGACTCTATCAAGTGATATGTCGCCCGATCATTTATGAATCTGCTTTGAGGAGCAAGGCAAGTCATGATTGAGAAGGCTACACGTGATGGATTTCGTACCCAGTTCCAGTTCAGCCTCGGCTCGATTTCCCCGCCATGGGACTTTCCGAGCTGCAGTATCTCGGTTCAGCTTTGTCTTTCCTATTCCTCTTCCAAATACCTTCTCAATTCCCATTCATTTATGACAGATTTGCTCTTCCTAACTACTCTCAATTGATCCAATAAAGCTTCAAAATGCGTGGAATACAAGTCAAAGAATACGTCAAGGCAAGTAAGCTCCTCCCCACCAGCCACTTCTAACCTCCAAATCAGGGTCCATCAGACCTCAAAGTCACTGAATTGCCCGACCCAGTCCCCGCAAAAGACCAATACCTAATAGGAATCCACGCCTCCGCAACCAATTTCTTCGACCTCCTCCAGATCGCCGGAAAATACCAACATCAACCAACTCTCCCATGGATCTCGGGCTCCGAATTCGCCGGCGTGGTCATCTCCGTCCCTTCCTCACTCCCAAATGGCAGAACACCAAAGTATAGAATTGGAGATAGGGTATTCGGCGCTTCACAAGGGGGATACGCAACGAAGGTAGCCGCCCGAGAAGAGACGCTGAAACCCGTGCCGAGAGGATGGAGTTTCTTCGAAGCAGCAGGCCTGTTTGTTACTGCGCCTACGAGCTACGGTGCTTTGGTCACTCGAGCGAATATCAAGGCTGGTGATTGGGTTCTTGTCCATGCTGCCGCCGGCGGAGTTGGTCTTGCTGCAGTTCAAATTGCCAAAGCTTTCGGTGCAACAGTCGTTGCTACGGCGGGTACAAAACATAAGCTCGATGTAGCGAAGTCATTTGGTGCGGATTATGCCATTGATTATACGGATCCTAAATGGCCGGATCAGGTTAAGAAGTTGACGCCAAAGGGGAGAGGTGTGGACATTGTATTTGATCCTGTGGGCATGATTGATAAAAGTACGAAGTGTATTAGGTGGAATGGGAGGTTACTTGTTATTGGGTTTGCAGGAGGAGCAATTGAGAAGATGCCATTGAATAAGGTATTATTGAAGAACATCAGTATTGTGGGGTTGCACTGGGGAGCATATGCCATCAACGAGCCCGAGATGGTGGAGCCCGTTTGGCAGGGGCTTTTCAAGCTCATTGATGAAGGGAAATTCAGGGGAACGGTATTTACGGATAAAGAATTCGTGGGCTTGGAGAGTGTTCCTGATGCTCTGAAGTCTTTGGGTAGTAGAGGGACCTGGGGAAAGGTCGTTGTCAAGGTTCCTCAAGAGGGACAGAGCAAACTGTAAGATATGGTTGATACATGAGATATGCCATTTTGGATTCAATATTCCTCGGACTCTGGAGCAAAGTACAGCACAGGCGAATAAATATTAAATGGACTACGGTTAGTCTCTGATACGCACTCCCACATGCCTCTGCGAGCTCGTGGTCCTATTTGCGTCGTTAGAGTACGGAAACCGCGCTACCACGAGTACTGATATGCAGATCTCTGTTTCTCTTCCTTGGGAAGCCTAGCCCTCGGACACGACTGCACTGGGCAGGGATACGTTTTGGCATCGTGTCTGCCGTGCTTCTCTGCTTCTTGGCGGTAGAGACTGGCTTTGTCGCCGAACGCAAGTCCGTTGCATCCCTGTTCTTGACAAGCATATGGCTTAGTGTGTCTGTCTTGAATACTGTTTGCGGAGAAGTCATACGCCGTTTCTGGACGAGGTCAAAAGTATCACTAAACGAGGGAACTTCGTGATAGAAGAGCGATAAACACTCTTCACAATTGAATCGCTCTCTGCAGAGGGTCAGCTTTATCACCCTCTCGCCCAATAGGGAACACTTTGGGTAGCCATCCTGCAAGTCGACGGCTGGCTGGATAGGAGTCTTCCAATGATATTGCAAGTTAATCTGTCAAAATCAATAGTGCTTTTGTGGCTAATCTGGTGGCAAACGGACGCTGCGCGTGATTTGGTCGCCGCCAATCCGGCACGCAGTATAAAAAAACAAATGGAAGGGTAAGGTGGAGGATACACGCAAAGCAGCAATATCCAAAAGCAAAAAAGAGCTATAAGCCAATGGGGTCGAGGTTGACCCAATGACCCTCAATGTTGAGAACCAGTCGGCTTGTACTATTCGGTACGCTTGGCACTTGCCGACCACCCCAACATAACAAGCTAACCCCCAAGACGGCTATGTGATAGCCTGGTGCACTCTCTGCCTTTCCCTTTTGTTCTGCTATTGCTATCATTTAATTAGCTCCCGACTCCTCTCTATCGGGTCGAGGATAGAAGGGCAACGAAAGCTTAAATCGTCTGACAAAGTTGATACTTAACTGTTAAATTTCTAAGAGATAAGGCTCAACTACCGTACGGCACTTTCCTGCCAGGATTTGAATTTGGTGTGTGTCTAGATCTTGATGCTTGCAGCATTGTGAGATATGAGGGAGTTGATCATTGGTCGTAGTCTGTGATGGAATCAAGAGTGAGACGGAAGTTGCCTCCTATCAAAATGAGTGCTTTACCGAGGGGCGTCTCTGGCAACGACGGCGACGGAGGCTAAACGATCAAGTACTTATCATATAAGATTCCATCCGATTTTCATGTGAGGATTTTGTTTTATTTCGCGCCTTTCTATCGTCTTTGTCGACAGTGAAGCTAATTTTCACTATGGTTAAAGACAGAACTATTAGGTAAAGCTACCATCATAGTACAAGAACTCGGATATTACGTATGCTGAAAAGCATGTGTCGTGTAGTCGTTGGTTACAATACGTCGAAGGATGAAAAGAGCAGAGTAGGATCTTGGATGACAGTTTTTGTGGTACACTGGCAGATGTAGTCGTTACACATACTCCCATTAACCCAAAAGGCAAAATATATTACATATTGCTTTATCCTATTTTGTTAAAAATGACGGCTAGAAATGATTCATATGACGAAGATTCTGCCTATTTCATATTTGGTACCGATTTCTCTCTTTGGCTGCCAGACTGGAGTTTCAGGCTCAATCACGCCACACTTCACATGTAAAAGGAACGCAGAAGTTTAGGATAAGTGCTAGATATCTCCCAGCCTAACTATGGTATGCCGATTGTGGTTATTTAGCACCAAATTTACAGAAATATCTCCTCCCATCCAACCATCCACTCCTTACTCAATACAGAACACCTTCGCTACCAAAAGATGCTGCATCTGCCATTCATCGTCAATATATAGATAGGAATAGGAAACCGCCGAACTACAAGATGAAGATGGTTCTCTTTTCTCAATTCTTGGTCTAAAAATGTTCTTTCCAGAACGAGAAGTTGACCTCGCGCGAAGTTGCTGCCTTACACGCTTTATTGATCTCTCTCGCTGCTACGTTGGGTCCTGGGTCATGTTAGTATGTGAGGCACGGGTAGGGCCGGAAGGGACATACCACAGAAGTAAACACCAACGTTCGTCTTCATGTCGCCCTCGAGTCCACCTAGATATGTACGATCCAGGATACCTTCCCTCATGCCGGTGAACAGCTTGTGGAAATCCGGGCGACCGAAGTTTGTCCGGGACTTCAGCTAAGTCAGGGGATCTACGTCCGCGCCGACGCTGTTGAGCACGATGTTTTGTGTGGTGTCGAGGTCAAGTTTTTGTGTGAGGTAGGTGTGGATGCGCAAGAACTCGTTGCCATTGTTGCCGGGGGTGTTGGCTGCCTCTTGGCTCTGAGCTTCGAGAGAAGAAAGGAGAACTTGGAACCATTCAAAGGAGGTGGTATCTTTGCAGACCCAGATGAATTCGACACGGCGGAGACGGGTAGGTGGGTTTGGTCCGTTGCGCATATGCCAGATGTTCTTGAGGATGGCAGCCCAAGGGGTGACACCGATACCTGTGCCGATGAGAACGGCGATCTCGTTATTAAAGACATCTTCAGCGGGAGCTCCATAAGGTCCATCGATGCGAAGTTCGGGCATCTGTTGTCCGTTCTGGAGTGCAACCTCGTACATGCCCATGGGGTCAACACCGTCGTAGAGCTTGGCTTGAGCGTTGCCCGCTCCTAGAGCATCACCAAGCTGGCGAGTGAAGTCACCGACTTGTCGGACGTGGACGGAGATATAAGGGTCGAATGGGCAAGATGTGATGGTGAAGGGATGCCATTGCGTTTTTGACACTGAGGGAACGTTCAGGAAGAGCCACTGTCCCGCCTTATACTTCATCGATGGCTTCTTGAATTGAATCTCCATGGCATCTATAGACAGTCAGTTTTGGGTCATTAATCAGATGCTTAGGTGTACTGACCATATGGATGGCGCACGACTCTGACGATCTTCGTCTCTCTTCTTGATCTGACCTCTCTGTACACACGTTCCATGAAGTAGAGTCCACCTCCCCATAGCTCCCAACGCCAACCCTCATAACCAATGCAGTGAGCCCAGAAATTCGTCGAGTCAAATGGCGAGAACGGTTGAACAGTGTCGCGAACGAAGCATCCAGTGGCATGGGTGTAGAGTCCGAGCAAGAATGGAATGAAGAGATGATGAGTGTACCAGAAGGTCTCGAAAGATTGCTGACGAATCTTGTGGTGGGCGGTAGTATACATGAGAAGCATGCAAAGGCACATAATATGGCCGGTGATGCCTCCAGCTTCTGTGTAATGAATCTGGACAGCAGTGACCTTTCGAATTTGTGTTCTTTCAACATTGAAGAAGCTGCTTTGGTTAGCACGTAGCTCATGCGAAAGGCGAAATGACATACTTGACATAATGGGCGGAGACGTGGATAATGGTGTAGATCAGCATAGAATATGCAACCTGTCGATGGAACCATTGCGATTCATCAAGCGGCAAGAACTTGACCTTAGGTCTGATGTATCTCAGGATATTCCGACACATGGGGAGCAGAATCATGGCACCATCCACAGAAAGAACGAGGCCAGCACCACGTGACATCCAGACGGAGAATGTGAGTGTATTCAGCCCCGCAAGCCTGGGATCCTCTTGTTGTTTTTTCCTATCCTCGATCAACATTTATCGGGGCGCTTCCTCAAAGGACGTTACGTACCATCCCAGCACAAAAAGGCCAATGTGCCCACCGTGGAAGAGAATATTGAACAACAACTTCGCCCCCCGAGTCTGTTTCTTGAATTCCTGGAAGAATCCCATACTGACGGTGCCTGTTGCACAACCTTCTCTGAAACCCCAAGTATTAAGTGTCGACCAGCGACAGTATCGCCGTGTAGACGCAGTCGTCGATATATAAGCGTAGTTGGGGAACGAGTGGCGGTGCCTCTGAAATCCACACCGGAATATTAAAGATTGTAATCGATCCGCCGAACTGAAGGAATGGACGTCCACCAAGAAAGAAAGAACTGAACCAGCAGGAGGCGAAGGTTATGAAGATTGAAGGTGAAAAGCTTATTTTCTACCTCGCCACGCACTGGAAGAGAAAAAAAGCTCAGGGGTTTTGGGCGGAGGAGAGTTGATAAAGGCTGGCCTTCTCAGGCGGATCCTTCTCGCTTATCTGTCCCGTGCGCCAGACTGGGAGTACCAGACGGTTTGGAGCTCGAGCGGCGTTCTATGCGGGGCGGATCAATGAATTCGGATATCATCAGTCCCATGAAACCAAGCAGTCTTCCTTCGGAGGCTCAGAGAGCAATCTTTCTTCGCTTGAGGAGGTCACGGCCGCGGATGACATGCCATCTGAGCTTGAACGGGCTGTGGCTGGTCGGGATTGCAGTTGTGTCGAAGATCAGACGTAGCAGAGAGTTTCGAGGCTTGGTAGCCCAGTATCAGATCAATCCGATAACAGATAATCAGGCGCGGGTGATCGTTTCGCAGGGAAGCTGAGCGGTGTCAAAAGAGGCCTAATTGTCGTGGGAGGGAGCTTGAGACGCTTGTTGCATCAAGACCTTGCCCGCATTGACAAGCGAGAGCTGGGCCCACCTGCCAAATGATCCAAATCTAATCCGATGTTTGAGGTCTCCAAGGAGGCGCACAGACGGCGGCAAGAGGGGGGGATGGCGTGAGTGACGATAGAATCGTACGATGTCGAGGTGGTGTTGATATAAGATGGGCAGATTTCTCGTTGCAAAGAAGCAGACGTTGTGAGAATCTCACCTCCAAGCGTTCGAGGGTTGAGGATGAGCTCGAATTCGCCTGGTTTTCGCTAAACGTCTGCAGCCCGAATGCTGCGGGGACGACGGCCGCCCGCACTGGTTCCGGCGCTTGCTCCCCCCTGACATTGGTCGACATTTTGGGAGCACTGTGACGCCTGCTCGCCGACGGACCCCCCAGCCAGTGGAAGGCTGCGACTCAGGAATCAGGAATGGAATGGACGGGACCTCCGACTCTGGGACCTCTGCATGAGATGAGATGGCACCTGGAGTTTGGATTAGTTCATCTCGAGACTCGAGCCCTGTGCTGCAGGTGACATCTCAGCACAGTCACAGTTCTGTGCACCGCCGGCAGCCTTCGGATTTCGAGCATGGGAGCGTCTCCAAACCACCGCTCTCGCCTCCAGCTGGCCCTCGGATTTGGATCTGATAGCCAGCCCCGGGGGACGTGAGGATTGAGCCTACGGAGCATTGTCTGATCTGGGAGGGGGCGTGGGAAGAAGCGCGGGAGCACCTGAGGCCATTCTCGCACCACTCATACACCTGGGATCCCAATTTCCTGGCAGATGGGAGGATTTTGCTGAGGGACTGGTGTTCCTGAGGGACTGGTGTTCCTGAGCGTCAAGACTCAAGAGCCTCGGATGCGTCTCAAGCCAATCATACTGTAGAAGTTGGAGCAGCCCATGCGGCACGCCAGGCCTGACGCTTTTTTGGGAGTCTGGGAGCGGGAGTCTGGGATGCTGGAAGGCGGTAAGCGTGGCTGCATCATTGGTCGCAGCAGAAGCCACCTCTCGTGCAGAAATAGCACCAGGAGCAGGCCCAGTCAATCCCAGGCCTCCCACGCTCCCAGCCTCCCGGCCTCCCAGCCGCGGGACGAATGATCGAATCCAGTTGCACACCTGCAGAGAGCAAGATCGGGACGTTTGTGCCCACGCATCCGGTCGCAGAAACGTTGACCCTTTCCAGATGCGACTCGTTCCCCTCCCGCGCCAAGCATTCGGATCGCCATCTCATACTGGTACCGTACCAGTACGTTAATTAAGATGCTGACTCGTGCTCTTTCAAAGGGGATCCTATCATCCTTCCCTTGACTGCCCTCATGATTTGCCTCAAACCCTCGTCTCGGTACTGTAGAGTTTAGAGTTTGTAACGGTGAGACCCGCAGGTTGCTGATCATTCGCAGCGTCGACAAACAATGTTCTCGAAGTCTCTCCCGCAGATCAGAAGCAACCGAGCCTTTTTGAGCGGAAAATTGCCCGCCGTTGTCGTTGATACTGTACTCTCCTGCTTAGTCTGCTTTATCACACTCGGTGGCGGACTGGCAAGCTCATCACGTGTCACGGCAATTCCTCGAAGCGGCGAGGACGTAAAACACCAGCAGCTTCAGAATGTTCCCTCCTCAACCAGCCAATAGCCAACTTTTCCACGGCCCACAATGCGAAGTGCTCCACGGAACAATTCGCCCATCTCAGTGGCGCATCCTGTTGCCTGTCTCTCAGAACATGTTCCTCAAAGGCTTGCTGTGAATGAAAACAAAATGAAAACCATAAGATGATGAGCATGGAAACCACTTGGCGATACTAGAACAGACAATCTCGATTATTATTAGAGGCAAATACGGCTCTGCGGACATAAGGAAGTGCTGACAGAAGTGTAGGCAGTAGAAATATGATTCTAGTCCATATCTGGAGACCTACTGTACGATTGAGAGGCCATAGTGAAGCAATGGGCTACCCCCATCACGGTTGATTAACGAGAGCCTCCGGATCCCCGTGGGACTCTGGAGCCACGCATTAAAGTTCTAACTCAAGGCTCAACTGAAGGACCACTTCCTTTCAAGTTCATCTCATACTTTCTTTATTCTGACTCCACTGCACAATGCATTTCCACAATCCGGTTTTTCTCACCTCCGTCTTTAAGTTACTCCACTGCCCCACACCAGCAAAATCAAGTATACGTCCTCAAGTGGACTGAAAAGCAGATGAAGGTTGCTCAAATATTGTTTCGCATCTGCTTTACAAGAGGTGTGACGGAGTGGATACCAAGGCGACTCCACAATTGATCTCGAGGTACGCTTTTGGGGGTTTCAACCAAGGCAGAGGCAGCAGATCGATTGGGTAAATCAACACCTGGTTCCGAAGCCAAGTATGGCATGTCCTTTTATATAATATAAGCACTACACGGTTTTATCTCTCGCGTAAGCAACGGCAAATCGACAATCAAATCGACCACTTATTTTGTTCCAGTCCCTATTGCTTTGACGTCACAATCAGATCCAAGTGCTTCCTTGGACCGTACCTAGGATCGCTACTAGCCTCTAGATGAAAGGATTAATAGCGTGACAGAGAGAAGAGGAACACGAACTGCTGGGCTTCCGGTGCAGCGAGTGGTAGCGACTGACGAAAGAGGAAACTGAATGATAAATCAACTGCTGAATACAGTGCTTGCTGGTAGGCTCAGGAACTTCAAGAGCATAGTCGTTAGGTCATAATCAAACCCTAACGCATTCGTAGTTCGCAACACTTGGTGTCCTACAGGTGCAAGTACAACTAATGGAAGAGACCAAAGAATTTCCGAACCCTCCAAGTGCAAAATACTGCTACCTTCCAAACAAGAGTCAATTAGACGCAATTGGGTCGTATTTGGTATCCACCAACAAAAACTCTGGCCAAAGGGGGTGATGCCATATTTTCCCTTTCCAGCAGCAGAGTGGCATACCGTGGTTTCTAGAAGTATCTTCCCGGTGAGTGTAGAGCACAATCGTACATTCCAACCTGCAGTTCAGTGCTTGGCAGCATGACTTTTGTAGGAACATCGAGTCAATGGTTCTTTGCTGAGTACGAAGTACGGAATCTCGTCCCGGCCTCACCAATTTATCAAGACAGGCAAACCTCCTGGCTTACTCGCCTGGATTTTCAGTCCATCACAATGGAATATAGCCAACCCATCGAGTGCGCAGTATGCGAGTGTCTATCGTGGTGGGCATCGAGATCTTGCTGTTACTTTAGTGATCCTCAATGTCCCAGATGGAGCTGGAACAGGGTCATGGAAGATCTGGAGATGCAACAGGTGGTTTGGTACCTGAGTGTTCCAGTGGGAATTGGCAGATAGGAAAGCGACTCATAAGACCTTCATTGAAGCTACGATGATGTGGAATCATCACTCCCTTCATGGCATATTGTGAATTGAGCGATCGGCACTCAGCAGTGTTGTCTAGAATCAAGTCGTAGCTGGTGGTGGCGGAACACCGGAAAGGAAGGCAAATTTGACGAGGCTGTGCCAGCCTTTGTCGTCAGCTTGCAACCGTTGGCGCCTCACTGTAGCGAGATCTTGACCTCCGACAACTCACGGTCCCAAACATTCAAATATTGTGAACTTGCGCACCACGCCCGAGATCTCTTGATGAGATATCTTTGTATGCTGCAGCCCTGCTTATCTTTATTGCACATGAGAACCGCGTAATCTGGACTCCTGCATCTCACATCCTTGGTCTGGGCGCATCCTGAAGCAGTGCACGGTGACCAGGGGACGACTCCAAGATGGTAAGTGATCGCGCAACATATTGTGTCTCTCCCTTGTTCAAATCGCTAATCTGCTGTTGGATTAGGGGATCAGTCGAAGACCGAAGGGTGAGAAGACGCAGAAAGCCCAAGATGGAGGCGGACGAGCGGGGGCTTCGGGCAGCAGCAAGCCGAATATCAAGAAGGCCACTTTTGATACCACAAAAAAGAAGGAGGTGGGGGTATCTGACCTCACGTTGATAAGTAAGGTCTCGAATGAAGCCATCAACGAGAATCTGAAGAAGCGGTTTGAGAACAGAGAGATCTATGTAAGCACAACCCAGGAGTAAACTTAGCGATGGCACATTCAACAGAGGAATCTCCCGGTACTGACTTGAAGATAGACATACATTGGCCATGTGTTGGTTTCTGTTAATCCCTTCCAGGACTGTGAGTATAATCTCTAAGGCGATTATGTTACACTGCTAACTTCGACTTCAGTGGGAATCTATACCGATGCAGTTCTAGACAGTTATAGAGGCAAGAATCGCTTGGAGGTCGGTGAAGCTTCTTTCTCCTGGTAGAAATCAGATCTAACATAATCTAGATGCCCCCTCACGTTTTTGCCATTGCAGAAGCAGCATACTATAACATGAAGGCGTATAAGGAGAACCAGTGTGTCATCATCTCAGGCGAATCTGGAGCAGGAAAGACAGAAGCTGCAAAGCGTATCATGCAATATGTGGCAAATGTTTCTGAGGGCAGCAATTCGTCTATTCAGGAGACTAAGGATATGGTTCTTGCTACAAATCCCCTACTCGAGTCTTTCGGAAATGCGAAGACACTTCGAAACAACAACTCCTCTCGATTCGGCAAATATCTGCAACTACAATTCAATGCTCAGGGCGAGCCGGTTGGAGCCACAATCACAAATTACTTGCTCGAGAAATCCAGAGTGGTTGGACAGATTCGAGACGAGAGAAACTTTCATATCTTCTACCAGTTCACCAAAGGAGCTTCAAACGATTACAGAACTAATTTTGGCATTCAACAACCTTCTACCTACCCATATACGAGTCTCTCGAAATGCTTGGATGTCGATGGTATCGACGATATTGCAGACTATGCCGAAACACTGGAAGCAATGAGGATCATTGGTCTATCCCAAGCTGAACAGGATGAGATCTTCAGAATGCTGGCTGCAGTCTTATGGACCGGTAATATCCAATTCAGGGAAGACAAAGATGGGAATGCCGAGGTCATAGATGACTCCGTGGTCAATTTCTTGGCATACCTCCTCGAAGTTGAGCCAGCAGCCGTTGTGCAAGCAATCACCATCCGGATTATTACCGCACGAAACGAAGATATTGAATCTCCCGCAAACCCCGCACAGGCTTTAGCTACGAGAGATGCTCTAGCCAAGGCAATATACAACAACCTCTTCGACTGGATCGTCGAGCGCGTCAATGTTTCATTGAAGGCCCGTGGTACCCCAGCACACTCCATCGGTATTCTTGATATCTATGGATTTGAGATTTTCGAGAAGAACAGCTTTGAGCAGCTCTGTATCAACTACGTCAACGAGAAGTTGCAACAGATCTTCATTCAACTTACTCTAAAGACAGAGCAGGAAGAATATGCCCGAGAGCAAATTACTTGGACACCAATCAAGTACTTTGACAACAAAGTTGTGTGTGACTTGATCGAAGCTGTGCGGCCACCGGGTGTGTTCTCCGCAATGAAGGATGCAACCAGGACCGCACATGCAGACCCGGCAGCCTGTGATCGAACTTTCATGCAGGCTATCAATGGAATGTCAAATGCTCATTTGACTCCCCGCCAAGGCAATTTCATTATCAAGCATTACGCTGGTGATGTCAGCTATACCGTGGAGGGTATTACAGACAAGAACAAGGACCAACTTCTCAAGGGCCTCCTGAACCTCTTTAGCCGCAGTGGCAACCAATTTGTTCACAACCTTTTCCCTCATGAAGTCGATCAGGACAACAAGAAGCAACCGCCTTCAGCCGGTGACAAGATAAAGGCGTCCGCCAATGATTTGGTGGCCACTTTGATGAAGGCTCAACCTTCATACATCCGTACCATCAAGCCCAACGAGAACAAATCGCCTTCCGAATATAATGTGCCAAATGTCATGCATCAAATCAAATATCTAGGTCTCCAGGAAAACGTCCGAATTCGGCGTGCTGGGTTTGCATATCGTCAGACCTTTGACAAGTTCGTGGAACGATTCTATCTCCTCTCCCCTAAGACATCTTATGCAGGCGACTATACCTGGACCGGAGATGCAAAATCGGGCGTGAAACAAATTCTGAAGGATACCAGCATTCCCCAAGAAGAATTTCAAATGGGCGTGACGAAGGCATTTATCAAGGCGCCAGAAACTCTATTCGCGCTCGAGCACATGCGTGATAGGTATTGGCATAACATGGCTATCCGTATCCAGAGGGTCTGGCGAGCCTTCTTGCGGATCCGCATCGAAGCAGCTACTCGCATTCAGAGACTGTGGAGAAAGAAGAAGGTCGGCGCCGAGTTCCTGAAGCTTCGGGAGCAAGGCCATCGAGTTCTGCAAGGTCGTAAGGAGAGACGAAGATTCAGTTTGCTCGGCTCAAGGCGGTTCATGGGGGATTACCTTGGTGTCAATGCAAACACTGGCCCTGGCAGCAGAATCCGCTCTGCTCTCAACCTCTCCGAACAAGTCATTTTCTCTTGCCGAGGTGAACTTCTCGAGACAAAATTCGGTCGATCAAGCAAACCCGGCCCTCGAATTCTGGTCTTGACAAAGAGCAAGTTCATCATTGTCAGCCAACATTTGGTCAATAAACAGGTCCAAATCGCTCCTGAGCGAACAATCACCCTTGGTTCGATCAAATTCGTTGGTACTTCAACGTGTCGAGATGATTGGTTTTCGCTGGGCATTGGCTCTCCGCAGGAAGCTGATCCATTATTGACATGTACTTTGAAGACTGAACTATTCACACATATGCAGAATGCCATGCCGGGTGGATTCCAACTTAAGATCTCCGACTCCATCGAATACGCCAAGAAGCCCGGAAAGATGCAAGTCATTAAAGCCGTGAAGGACTCGACCATGCGAGAGGACTTCTACAAGAGCGGAGCCATCCATACAAGCCAAGGAGAGCTGCCGAACTCGGTATCACGCCCCTTGCCGAAAGGAAAGCCTGTCCCAGCCAAGCCATTCACGAAAGGCCGACTCATCCGACCCGGCGGACCTGGTGGACGTCCATCCAAGTTGTCAAATGGAAACAGAAACACCACCCCAGTCTCCAACTCCTTTGTGGGCTCTCAACCTCGAGCTACACCTCAATCTACTGCTACTAGAAATACCCCTGCAGTCTCGCGAAATCTTCCCCCGCCTCCTCCCCCAGCTCCTCCTGCCGGTCCAAGGGAGCCACAGTACCGTGTACTCTACGACTTCGCTGGTCAGAGTGAAAATGAAGTCACCCTGAAAAAGGACGAACTCATCACCATTGAACAGAAGGAAGACAATGGTAGGCTAATACCAACTCCCCGTATAGATTCTATTGCTAACAATGTACTTCTAGGCTGGTGGTTAGCCAAGACCTCTTCTGGCAAGAAAGGTTGGGCTCCTTCTGCGTACCTCAAGGAAGAAGCCCCTCCGCCACCCCCTGCCGTTCCCGCCTTCCGCCCTACCCCTCCTCCCCCACCCCCAGCGAAGAACGGCACTGTACCAGTCGTTCGTGCCAAACCTCAGCCCCCTGCTCCCCCAGCAAAGCGACCTGCTGCAGGCGGCCGCAAACCAGCTCCCCTCCCAGCCCCTCGCGATTCAGGTACAAGTATGACGAGTAATGGCGGTACAGATAGTGGTCGCAACACTCCAAGCTTGGCAGGCGGGTTGGCTGAGGCTTTGAGGGCGAGACAAAATGCTATGCAACGAGGAAGAGACGATGAAGACGATTGGTAGATATGGTGAGGCCTGGACATATTTCTACACACCTAGGGAATGTCCTTGGAAACAGCAATGCTTAGCGAGTTTTCTGGTGGACAAATTTGATATGATGATCAACGATATATAGATGAGCCATACGATTCTATTTCGGGGAGCATGGTATGGATGCGAAGGTTTTACCAGACAAGCGGCTTGTCTGGTAGACAAGAATTTGTTGAGAGTAGCCCCACGAAAGCATTATTCGATAGAGAATGTGTTTCGTTCTTGAGCATCTGGTGGTTCGCTCTGATTCTTCCTGTTCTGACTCCACTGTACGCCCGCTTCCCAAAACTCGAAAATTCTCTTCTAGCCCCAGTATTCCTGTCCCTTCTCATTTGATCTTCTTACAATATCTTCGTCTTCCCTCCGCATGGTAGCATGTACCATCCCCTCCCCGTTCCTTCTATCGCTGGCTCTTCATCCTCACCCTCCTCCCATCTACCATCTACCATATTACAAGTACAACAATGCATGAACCTGGAAACGATCAAGGTGTGTATAGCTAAGTATAGGAACCAACGGAGTCAAAAAATATCCACATAAGATAGATGCCGACCTCCTAGCATCTACCGACCGACAGCTATCTTCAGTGCATCGAAGCTCGATGTCTACATTTCAGTTCTAAGTATGGGACCGATTCAAGGTCCCGTGAAAGGCCATGTCAGTCACGCGATACCCCACTGATTTCTGCACTCAGCCAACTCGTCCTTTCGTCTTATATACGGAATTCGAATCCTCACGTCGATCTACTCCCCGCAATGGTGACCGAACGGACACCAGACGAGCTCAAAGCCGGGGGTGAGGTTCCAATGCAGACAGATACTCTTCGCGTTGGCACCAAGGAATTCATCAGTCAGGGTTTGAAAGGATCTCGATTCTTGCGAGCAGCTGCTCGGTATCTTACAGATAAAATATCTATGTGCATGAAGTCGTCAAACCACCTAGGCCAGAGCCCCCCAGGTCTATCCAGAAAGCCTCCAAGCCAGAAGAAACGCCGAAAGGATATATGCGCCCCTATGTCCACGAACAATTTACAAATCACATCCCGTCCGATGATCAACCCTCGGCTCCAGTCGGAAATTAGGTCAGGAGGACAGTCATTCCCACCAAAGCAATCATAGGCCAGAAACCGCTCGCCTGGATGATAGTCCTCATTGCGGCAGAGTCGAACGCATCGTCGGTGCCGCCCGCAGCTGTTGTGCCGTTCGGCAAAGTACCGTTTAGGACGATCGTACTCGAGCCGTTGATATCGGCAACGTTGACTAAGCTGAGGTTCAAGTTTGAATAGGAACCGTCGCCGATCAAGGAGTCGAGGAAAGTGGAATTTCCGTTGTCGTCACAACCACACTCTTCATACATTGCACAGAGGCATGTGACATTCTTCGTCTCAATGAGGCCCGTGTCCTGACGGATCTCGATGTCGAAATGGAGATCACGGGTTGTGGTTGTGGTTGTATTTGTGGTGTTGTGTGCGGTGCGGTTGCGGAAGGTGTATGGCTAATCGTTTGTCAATTACTTCCCAGCGAACTTCGATTATGTTACGGATCACTTACATGGCTGTATGGGTAGGCGTATGCACCGTAGAGCCAGATACCTGGGTAGAATGCCAAGGCACCGGCACCGAAGGCCAGAGGAACAGCGGCAATGCCTAGAGGTGACCTGGAACCGGATTGGTAAGGAGAAGTTGCTCCACCACCATAATATCGTCCTCCTCCGTAGTTAGGTGTAACGCCAGATCCTGTCTTTGTCCGACCTCCCGTATTCGAAGACGAGGAGCCTTTGGGAGATGAACTAGAAGCATGTTTGTTAGACCTTGGAGAGGAAGAACCATGATGAGAACCATAATGAGATGAGTGGCCTCCACGACGCTCTTCACCGCCTCTACCAAATCTACGAAAGCCACTAAAGAAGCCGCCAAAGCCCAGAGGAGCATGGCAACTGATGCTCGACATCGAGGAAGAACTTCCTCCTCCCGGTCCCCTCGCTCATGAACAGGTCCCAGAAGAACTAACTTCTCGAGGTGAGGACGACGAAGTACTACTTCCAACTCTCGCAAGTTCTTGCGCACTCTGATTGCCACTCGCACCCCCAATCCCCGGAGAGGATGGAACATACCCAGAAGACGAACTTCCACTGCTACTCGAACCTCCCTTGCCTCCCGACGAGCCCCCCGAACCTCCCTTCCCACCACCACCGCCTCCACCCTTCCGCTTCCACAGTTCCTTCACATCCGCAAAGAAGTCATCGTCGCGCTCGACGTGATCCCGCGTCGAGACGGACTGAATATCGGTAACGGGTTGTGGATGCGCGAGGACAAGCGTATTAAAAAGTAGCAGTATCGCTACCCACCATACACTGAAGGATTTCATGATGCCAGAACGTGGTACAAACAATTAGGAAGAAGAATGATTTGACAAATTGACGGTGAGGTGCAGAGGGCCAAGATATTTGATGTCTCAGACAGCGGATCGTGGCTGGGTTGATAACTTTAAAGGGTGCGCCTCGTTTTGCCTCGCGGGATGCCTGACAGGGATGCACATGGAGCAGTCATACTTGAGTACGTAGTAGTTAGTGTTCGGAAGGGTCTTTAAGTAACCGGCGCCTTGGCTTGACAGTAAGCCAGCAAGCCGGCAAGCGCAGGCCAGCAACTCATGATGAGCGTGTCATGAGACGATTTGATTATCTTATCTTTTCCCCACAGCCTGTCAATCGTTGGGCAGCCGGGCCGTCCGTCTGGATGGCCGTTTGCAGTGGCGCGCTGTTCGCCCAATTGGCTCGTTTGGATGTGCAGCGTGCTGCGCCCTGCAGCTCGGATTTCCACAACGTCATTTGCATTTCCGGGGGTGCATTTTTCATTTTTCATTCTTCATTCCAAATGTTCAGTGGCAAGGCACGTTTTCTAGAGCGTCAGAGACCAATCTATGTCCGATTGTACCGGCTCAATTCCATACAATTTCTTGACTATCCAACAGAGTTGGGAGGCTGTGGGTGGTGGTAGGGCTGAGCAAATAAGATTGCTTTGGAATCCACTTCGCCCTCAACGGTGTAGATCGATGATGAAATAAGGTGCACGTGATGTGGCAAATGGAATCCAAACTTCATGATAGTCATCCTTCTAGAACACTTCTGGCGTCCTTCGAGGAGCCTTCTAGACTTGCATTAGAATGAGCTAGAAGCCTGTGAACCATGGTGGACTGATGGGAAGGTCATATCGGTATATTTATTCATTTGGCACGTGGGGGGTGCTGTCAACCCCATGACGACCTCAATGATTATCAAGAAAAGCTATAGTAAGCTTTCTAGAGCACTTCTGTGGCCATTGAGAACCTTTCTAAAGTTGCGTAGAATCAGCCAGGATTCTGTCAACCATATTTCACCAATCATAGGCTCGTAGGAGTGCCCAATTCATCAAGACGATAGAGAAGGGGGGGTCTTCAACCCCACCAAGACTTCAATTGATCTCAAGAAATGGTATAGTATCATTTTGTGTCGTCTATTCGTAACCGTGAAACTTTAATCATCGTCATATACCCCCTAGGCAGGCTCCTTCTCGAGCACTGCAGGAGCTGTGATAGTCTTGCCCTTCAGCTTCTCCAGTCCTTCTCCACCCTGTGGCCAAGTTAGCAAACCGGAAGCAGAGATTAATGGTGACAACTTACGTAGCTGATCAAGGGCGAGACCTCGATACCAGTTTCATCACCCTCGCTGACAACAGTTGCACCAGCAGCCTGCAACCATCTCGTGCCCTGCTGCATGATATCTCTCTTACTAGTATCCGGATCATCCTCACCAGTACCCTTCGCATTCTTCAAAGGCGAGAACTCGTCCTCACGCTTGACCTCCATACAAGCAAACTTCTTCAACTCCAACATGGGGAAGACATCGAACACGAATTGCTCAAGCTTGATCCCATTTGGCTTCTCTGGCTTGACCGTAGTCCCCTTCTCCGTATCGACATAGGGTATCTTCTTGCGAGCAACGTGGTGTGGAAGTTTGTGAGCCCATTCTGGGATCGACTCCAGGAAACGGAAGGAGTAGTAGTGATTGACGATGTTTCCAGCTCTGAACTTCAGAACATCAGGTTGCTTAGCATCTTTTGCCTCCGCAGTCTCCTTGTCGATCTCAGAGTACTCCACAACATCTGGTCTATGATTCTTCAGCAGAATGAGACCAACTGATTCGGTAGCATTACGCTTTCGAACGACCTTGGTTGCAATATCGACATCCTTGGAGGCGGAAAAGCCAATGAAGACTGGATCTGCAACCTTGACCAAGCAGTTATCCACACAGTAGGCATGAACGTGCTCGATACCCCGGTTCCGCATATCACCCATAACATTGGATGTGACCAAAGCCTGGTAGATACCTCCATTTCCATCCGGAGCCACCGCCACCCTGCCCTTGCTCTCCAACAGAATCTTGCCATCATTCGAGATACAAGGTAAAACACCCTGTTCAAAAATAACCACATTCTCTTTCTCCAACCCAAAGTAATCGTGCTCCTGAAAGTACTTCTCCGTCGGACCTCTCGTCGGGCCACTGGTCATTACATACCAGGGAACCACGACCTTCTTATCTGCTCCATGTCCCGCCTTCTTGCGCGCCAGTTGCTCGATCTTGCGTATCCGCTCTGCCTGGATCTGGAACAGGGATTTCGACGACGGCAGACCGATGTCGAAGCAGCCTTTCGGAGCGGAGCTTCCCAGCCTCGTTCCCTGGCCCCCTGCCATGAGCACCACGCCCACCTTATTCTCCGCAATCAGATCCAGACCCGACTGATACCACTTCTCAATATCTTCAGGCTTCGAGTCGAGAATGCTGGCTGTGGCAGAGTCTGGGAGCGGCTCGAGGCCCGATTCTTTGTCAGCATCTTTGGGTTTCGGCGGGTTGAGAGCTCGGTCGGTGATGGTGTTGATGTGGTCTGGGTCGAAGGATGATAGTTGTTCGTAGAGGGCAGCTTTCTCTGCTACGCTGAGGGAATCGTAGAACGCGAAGACTTGCTCTTGCTTTGCCCTTGCGTATTTCTCCTTGAGCTCCTCGAGCTCTGCTGCTGTGGGCTCCTTTGGCGGGGCACTCTCTTCTTTCTCCCCGCCAATGTGCACCTTCTGGAGGACATTCTTGACAGTTTCCATGCTGGGCAGTCAATCTCCGATATGGTATGGTGCAATCCGGACAGCCTTTGAGGAGCTTCGATTGCTTTTGTACCTTGGAAATGCAGGTGGTTCTTTAAATAGCTCAGGTACCCACCGAAAAAGCAATTTATGTCACTGAAGCTCGTTCGCTACGAAGCGGTACAGCAGGCAGCGAAGCCACCTCCTTTCCTGAATACGGCCTCGTATAAAGAGGCAGTGGGCCCCCGAATTGCAAGTTCAGGATGCACCTCATGCTTATTATATCTGAGACGTCAAGGCGAATCTGATCTGTCTATTCAGCCTGTGAGACCCACCGCGTGGCATCGCCGCATCATTGCAGCGGCATTGCCGCCCCCTGCAGCTTCAAATTTTACCCCACAGCTCACTGGATAGCTTCATCATGGACCCCACTATGGACGAACAGCTCAAGGAAGAAGACGTAAACAACTCTGATCCGGTCCCAGCAAGTTTCAAAGGCCGATTAAACCTCTCATCTTATAATTTCTCACCCAAACTCGACCCCACCTCGCAGCATGCACCCCTCCGCAGGAGCCCTCGAATACTTAAGCCAGAACCAGATATTGAACAGCCCCAACCACGGCTTTCAGATTTGGTCAAATCTGAATCTGAAACTAAGTCATCAACACCAAAACGCAAATCGTCCAGCAACCTGTCAGCCTCGCCCACCCCAAGAAAGAAATCTCGTTCCCCATCAGGCTACGCCCCTCCCTCCAAATACTCCCACCTCCCCGAGCTCCAAGACGTCCTCGCCCCAAACCTGTTCTGCGTCTTCATCGGTCTGAACCCCGGGATAACAACCGCCGCATCGGGACACGCATACGCGCACCCCTCGAACCTCTTCTGGAAACTCCTTTTCTCCTCCGGCCTCACGTCTCGCCGCCTACATCCCTCTGAAGACGGCACTTTGCCGGAGAAGTATGGGCTGGGGAACACGAATATCGTCAGCAGGCCGACGAGGAATGGGAGTGAGCTGAGTAAAGGGGAGATGGATGGCAGCGTGCAGGTTCTGGAAGAGAAGATCGGGAAGTGGAAGCCGGAGGCTGTTTGTGTCGTGGGAAAGAGTATTTGGGAGAGTATATGGCGGAAGCAGAAGGGAAGGGCGATGAGGAAGGAGGAGTTCCGGTATGGGTGGCAGGAGGACGAAGAGCGGCTGGGGAGGTGTGGAGAGTGGGAGGGCGCGAGGGTTTTTGTGGCGTGTACGACGAGTGGGCTTGCTGCTACGCTTTCGGTGGCGGAGAAGGAGAGGATTTGGAGGGAGTTGGGGGTTTGGGTTGAGAAGAGGAGGGAGGAGAGGGGCGGTGTTAAGATTGAAGAGGAAGCGTAGATGTGTGGGTTGATTTCTTAACTTTGTATTTACACTTCTCTCTTTCCCGATTGCCCCTGTAGTGTTGATCAATGCCGATAAACTTTTAACAGCTTTGTATCTCAATTTCTTTGATGCCCATACTTCCAAACCTCACTCCGCTATCCATTCTACCAATATTCGAGGAACAATACCTGAAGAGCACTTGTTCACTTTTTTCTGCCACACGGTTTAGCTGGCCCGTTGCGGGATTCATAAATATGGTGAGATGATTTGGGCTCTCTAGCAGTTGATGTACGTGTTGGCTGTGGAAGATTCTGCAACAGGAAAAGAATTACGAGGATATCGACGTGAAGATTGACGGGAAGTGCTTTACAAACGACCCAAATCGGCTCAATACTTTTGGACACTGCTAACCTTTGCTGTTGCACTTGCCATTGAACGAGGAAAGAACGGCCAAGGAAAGCACCAGCAGCTAGACAAGGCAAGGTTCGAGAACATCAATAGGAACACAACTAAACATTTTTGGGAGCGACACCAAATTCAATTCAATGCTCACAATGTCCCGAGAAAATCTATGCCATTGGACGAGCCTCAGAGAGGCGATGCTATTGCTGAAAGGGTCTCAGAACCGCCGTTTAAACCATTAAGAAACCCCTATGCACCTTAAAAACGAGAATGAAAATGCAGTACAAAGTACAAAACACCGTCTAATTGCGATCCAACTTCCGTCTCAGATTCCGCGTGCGCCTCATAAGCTTCTTGTACTTATGCTTCTTCATCTTCAACTTCCGTTGTCGCTTCACGCTGATGGCTAGCATGTCGGTCTCCTCGGGATGGTTTATCCTGTACCGCTGGTTGCGGTTCTGCATGCGCTCGAGGAATCTGGTGGGTGTTGGGGCTGGGTCTTCGGCGACTAAGGGAGAGCTGTGGGCCATGTATGTGACCTCACCGTTCTCGTCTGTTGACTCCTCGATCGTCAGGACGGCGGTATAGGTCCTGTGCTGTGGTTCCAAAGACTCAGCAGCTTCTGCTCCTGCTGCAAGCGACTCTGCTGTATCCATCGGCACGGGGGCCGGAGGTGGGCTGAACGGCTGGTACCGATTCGACAGAACATACATGCCAGCATTTTCTGGAGCATTATCGAGATGTTCTACTTCTGCTTTTCGGTATGACTCAGCAGTTATGGCAGCTCGAACATTATCCATCTCCTCGTTCCATTGCTCTTGTCGAGGACCAAGCTTGATGTTATCCAGCTTCCCTGTCACAGCATCGATGTTCTTCAGCGTGTTCGATAAGGTGGTAATGACTTCTGAGGATTTCGCGTTGGCTTTCGTTCGTGGTGTGAATATTGCAGCAAAGGCATCGTCGGTGACTGTTTTGGGGAAGCTGTTGGTGGTGGAAATCGGTCGGTAGAGAGAGAAGAAGGCAGAGGCGCTGATTTCTGTGAAAAGAATTTTGTTAGCCCAGAATAACGGCTATAGCGAAGCTACTTACGCATCGGATTTATGTGCTGTGTACTGGGCACACTAGGCAGATGGAGCATCGACTCATCTCTGCCTTTCACTGTAGAGCTTGCAACATCCTTCGCCTTCTTCGTACTGGGCTGCGATTTCTGCTCTCCTTCTAACGCTGGTTTTGATGTCTTTGTCTTTTTAACTGCTCTCGCCTTTGCAGGTGCTGCAGGCACAGTCTGCCCCTCAGTTACCCCTTTCGAGCCATCAGCAGGACTGGAAGGTTTCGACGAGGAGAATCGTCTCTGGTGGCAGCGGTATGACAGCGCTTGGCTTGCAATTGCTCGGGGAGTCGCGCCTGACAGGGAGGATACAATCGTTGTTTGAGGGGCAGATGAGGCTGCCCTCCGGACTGTAGTCGAGAACATCTCTCGTCCGCGGCATTTACAGGTAAAGGATCGTAGGTGGGGGAGTGAGGTTGTTGAGAGGGTTCCCGTTCTCGCGAGTGGAGCATAATCGAGGCAAATCCCGCACCGCCACAATGATTTTGCACGTGACCACAGTCCCGGACGCGATGTCTTGACAGCACAAATAGTCTGTTCACTTGGGGCATTAGGATTTCAAACCGAGATTCAATAGTCAACACTGGACTTGGATCGTTGAGGTTGAACAAAAGTTCGCTGTACCGTACTGCAAAAGAACATTAGGGTTCAAGACTACTTACTAGTAAACCAGTCGGTCACCTATGACCTGGAAGAGGACGCCGAAATTCAAGATTTGATAAATGCTTCAATATACTGTCCTTAAAAAGACATTAAATCTTACTATCACTCGTTGTACAATCATGAAGGAGCATTGTCATTGAAGACCCGATTCACAACACTGGTACCGGAAGGGAGTGTTTTTTTTTTGTTTTTTTTGCTTTTATTTTTCCATCATTACTGTACAAGAATCCATTAACATGTCATAGAGGTATCTATAGAGACCTTATTGTCCTTACTCGCTTCCATTATCGTATCTCCATTGCCATAAGAAGTATATAGAAACCCCACTGTCTCTACTCACTTCCATTGTCATATTCCACCACAGGCCGTTACGTCGAACATTAATTGTACACAATAGGTAGAAGCCATCCACGAAGTCTCATGGAAGAGGTTGCGAAAACTGCCGTGGACGTTGACCTTCCTTTGCATATCCACCATACTTGAGAATGGCGAACAGAACCACGCCAATAACCAGCGCAACCGCCCAAAGGAACGTGAGATACCTGGCCAAGCCTTTCTTTGACTTGCTGAATTTACGGATCTCCCGCCTAGTCAGCAATGACATGAAGGAGTCCAGCTTGCCCGCGGCAAAGAAGGGGAGAAGCGGTGGGAACAGATTGCAGATGATGAGACAAACTATTGAGATTTTCTCTTGTCTTGGATGTCTCTCACCATCGTCTGGCTCTTCGATGTCGAACATAACTTGTGGACGACCGACTTGATTGGAACGGCCGATTTCGATAGGTATATGTGGTGGATAACTTGGTTGACTATTCTTGGTAGTACGGAGCTTAGCTTCGCTAAAACCGTCTCCCTGGGCTCCCGACAACTTATTCCCCAAAGCATTGACATTGCCTCTCGACCCATAATGCTGATAATTGCCCGGGCCTGCGAAGGAAGATGAAAAGTCCCATTCCTCACGCTTTCGGCATTGACCTTGACGGCCGTAGCCTAATTGCCGAGCGCGTCGGGTTGCAAAGGAGCTTTGAGAAGAAAACATCGAGCCAGCTTCATTCCCATCTTGCACATCCATTCTTGCCCTGCCTTGTGTTGTTCGAGCAGCTTTTGGCGGGAGAATCTTGGCATATGGGAATGCTTGACTCTCATCCGTCGTAATACTTGAAGAAGGTTGAAACCGATTTTCGCTTTGTCGTCCCATATCTCTAGTTGGTTTACGAGTGGTTGGTGACATGACCTCTGGTGGCTTGGAGATGAATGGATTCTGGTGTGAGACTGACAATGGTGAAGGTGCTTTATATGGTTGGGTAGGTCTGGTTCTCATCGAGTTTGCAGGGTATCCATTCACTCTGTAAGGGCCTTTGTTGGGAGCCATGATTGGCATCATTCCTTGCTTCACGTTCAACTGTCGATACTGTCCCTCGTAATGA
The DNA here is from genome assembly GCF_002865645.1 of Hyaloscypha bicolor E. Lineage (NCBI taxonomy): Eukaryota > Fungi > Ascomycota > Leotiomycetes > Helotiales > Hyaloscyphaceae > Hyaloscypha > Hyaloscypha bicolor. The sequence goes on from NW_020194558.1 coordinate 2,270,840, forward strand.
GCTCCTGGATGTTGGACAAGTCGCTCCGTGGAGTCCAGACGGCTCATGCTCTCAAAGGTGCTCAATGTTCCAGCGTCGGAAGTCTCTGCAAAACTGCTTAGGGTTTGGTTGTCATGATGCGGACGAGAGAATGCTTCCTGATGAGAAGTTTCTGTTGTTACGGTTTGCCAATCCTCTTGATCGTCTCCCTGCTGAGATGTGGTATCTCCTGACCTCTCCGCTCGTTGTTGCGTTTGTCGAGGCTGAGGTTGAATCGGGACACGGATACCATTGGCATCAAAATTCCAATTAGGGTCAATGGATGCTTTGTTGTAAAAGATAATTGGTTCTGCCAAACGCCGGGTTTCTTCATCGACGCTTATGACTTCGGAGACTGGTCTACTGAGTTGTTGCTGGCGGAAAGGGTTTTGGGAGCCTTGACCTGCTCTATTTCCCTGGACTGTAGAGTTTGATGAGTCGCTGATAGAAATGCTGGCACTAGTTTGACGGCGCAACTCCTTGATCACTTGCTCTAATGGCTGGTGGTTCTGGGTAATGAACCTCGGTGAAGATCGAAGTCCCTGCGGCTCATATTTGGAACGCATGTCGGGGAAACCTGTTGCATCGCTACCATTCTGCTTATCCGTGCCGGTCCTAACCGATGACATATCGTTCCGTGCTGTCGAGCGTGGCAAGCCATTGTTGAGGACTTGACGGGCATATCTTGGATGCTGAGTTCTGCTCCCTGGAGCAACTGCCTGAGTTGGACCATAATCCTCGTCTTCTGAGAAGAAGCTTTCGTCGTCTGACAGTTGGGCAAGATTTTGCTGGAAAGATTGGGCTGGCCGGTTGCCAGAAGCAAAGCTCTCGATATCGGATTCTGGGTAGTATTTTCGCACAATGTTGTCGATAGTGCTGCCTTCTTGAAGTGATGGTAGTCCCACTCGATTCCGGACTCTTGACCAGTTTCTTAGGTTGGACTCGTGGGTAGTTGGTGGCCTGGATGACAAGTCTCCCTTGGGCTGGAAGAGATCGGACTGAGTACCAGGCGAGAGCTTCTTGACAGGCTCAAGTACGTCTGAACGAGGGCGAGGATCAGATGAGCTTTCAGAGGACTCGTTTCTGCTAAAGGGGAAAGACAGGGCCGCCAAGGTTCTTCTAAAAGTATTTGAAGAATGCGGTGCTTGGGGTTGACATGCGAGGTTTTCTCTACCAGCAATGTTGATGTCTTCAATCTCGGAATCCATGTATTGAGAGACCGATCTGGTATCTTTCGAGGACACTGATGATCCAAGGGAGGTTGGGTAGCTCTTGTCTTCGAAGGGATTTAGATGGGACCGGGCGGCCGCCGCCTCAGCTTCGATATCCGTAACTTGATTTGTGTCCAATCTATGCTGTCCACGAGCAAAGCCAGATCGACTGAACGTGACGGTAGTGGAAGAATTATTGACTGTTGCTCGAGCTAGAGCTTTCTTCGACTCATGGTGTAAGTCTCCTGAACCAAAAGCATAGATCGTAGCTTGCCCTCTGGCAGGTTGCCGAGACGAAGAGTTAATGAGATCTCTGTGGACTTCTGCTCGACCTTGTATTATTGCACGCTCCTTCAAGGCATGACCTCCTACAGAGCTTTCATGCTCCAGAAGTAAGGGCCGAGAACTAGAAGTCATAGTGAACAAGGGACGCGGTGCCACCTGTGGAAATACTGCGTAGACCGGTTAGAATGGGTTGAAGGCAAGTAAGTGACGAGAAAACGAACCGTCTTGTGTATTCTGATTCTTCTAATGCTTCATTTGCTCTGGAAACCTCAGCCAAACTCTGCCCAAAGCTTCGTTGCTGGACACTAAAGGACAGCTTTGTTCTGGGCGCGTCGTGATGCGAAAGATGGATTGAAAGGGGTGCTAGGAGGTTTCGTCTTGAATTGAAAGACGGTTCAAGAGGCTCAAATCGCGTCCAGATCGTTGTCCGCAAGGTCAACTAAGGACGTGGGAAGATCGACATTGTGTGTAGCAGAATAAGGTGGAGGGGAAAGTGAGCGGTATCGTGAATATTCTGAATATTCTCCAGTACCGAGGCCGATAAAGGAGGGTTCTCCTATACTCGGATCGCTCGTGACCTGCCGATAACCGGATAAAGCTATCGGAGGGATCAAGGTGGTGTACTTAAGCAATCTGTTATTTGCTGAAAGATAGACCAGTGGTAGACTTCTTAAAGAGCCACACCCCAAGTTGGGTTGGCCTTTTTCTGCCTTTCCCCCTTGAGCGAATTCCACTTCAGGGACACAGAACTGATCCAGCGATGCAAGTGTGCCAACAGAGATATAGTCGTCTCTCCCATGAAGCTGTTCCAGCTCTGGACGGTGATCGCTAGTCTCGGAGTCCAGAACATACAGCTGAAGAGCATGATGTTTCCCAAACATTTTCACAAGAGCGTTGACGAGAGAATGTCTGCATGTAGCCAATTTTTGGTGTTCAGAACAGAGGCCAAATAAAACAGGTGCTTGGTGGAGCTGAAAGCTTTTGTGGGGTTGATGGTGTTATGAATTCAAAAGTGCTGTTGACGTGGTCGACAAAGTCGTTCCTTCCTCCAACAGCTGCACTTCAGCCGTTGGTGTGTCAGAGATTCCATCGTACCTTCCATTGGCATGCGCTAAACGACTGAATAAATGCTGGAAAGAACGACAGTCACAGGGAACAACCCTTGTTGTCCTTGTTTCTGACATTGTCAAAGCCGAAAGAAGTCTCTCATAGCAGAACATTACTCCTCAGCCAGAGAAACGACTGATGCTGAAGTCCTATTCAAGAACCCAGCTGAACCTCCAGCCGAACCTCCAGCCCTTGGTTGGTCACAGAAAGAACATGCAACGATCTCCATCATGCTAGGCAGAGGCCAGACCATGGAGTGTGCTTTAGAATGATGTCGTTTGTGGTTGAGACCTTAGGTAAGTAATGTGCACTGTTGGCAGAACGTGAAGTAGATTCAATGGCATGGGATGAAAGTCCTGACTAGCTGTGATGTAAAGCCAAGCTCGAGCTCGAGACGGACATGTCGACATTTAGCTAGAGGTGGTGTTGCTCGGCAGGCTGACATGCCGAAGTTACGAGATTGGTCAAGTAGTTCTCAGTTTGTCGACCTGGCGACTTTCGACCCCAAAGAGCCGCAGCTGTATCTATGAACCTGGGAGAGGTTGGAAGCAACAGAGGAGGTGTATTTGTGAGTTCGAGATGTGGAAAAGATACCTTGGATGTTTAGGCTACTGTAGCACGCCCATGATTGAAGCGAGCTTGCAGGGATCTACGACAAGGATAACGGTTCTGCGAGACCTCGAAATACCTTTGTCCTTTGCTGCTCTCGAGAATTGCTCTCAAATAGCAAGTCTGCTCGAAGGTAGAGGTAGAGGTTGCCCAAAGTTTGTGTTGTCTGGGTTGACGGAAAAGGGGCTCAACTCTGTGGCAGCTGCACTGTCATCAGAGCGACCCGTGCTGCAAGCCACTGCTCAAACACCCTTGCCCCCATCAGCCCCATCTTCGATAAGCTTCCAAATGCTCGAAGTATCTTCGTCACTTCAATAGAACGGCATGGCGGAAATGCAGAGTCTTCCTCCGGAGATAGTCTTCCATATCACTCGTTGTAAGTGTCCCAATAAATCGGACTTCCCTCACTGACAAGAGCAGTTCTCGAGCCAAGGGACATTGTAACTCTCCAGCATGTAAGCAAGCGGTTCCTCGAACTCGGCAGAGATGATGCTCTGTGGCGGGAACAATGCTTTAATGCCTCATCATTCCTCACGAATCTGCGGCGTCGACAGCAACTTATTACTTCCGAATCAACTCAAGAACTTCGATTCCGAGACCTAGCCCGGGCGTTGGCAAATGGCAACGGACTGGGGGACTCCCGGCTTATCAAGCCTCGGGAGGAGGCTCGAGATCTGAAGGCTAGATCCAACGAGAAGATCCGTGTAATGGCCAACTGGGACCCCAGTTACCCGGGCGAGAAGGTACAGTGGTACGATGAGTATATCGCCAGGAATGCACCGATTTCTACAAGTTGGCTACAACAACCGCGAAACAGGGAAAGTCCGGAGCACGAATACTTGGAAGTTAGGGGAATGGGACTCTATACACCTGCTGGGGAGGATGATGCAACTTTGGTGGTTGGCCCATTGGATGATGGGAGTGTCTGTATTTGGGACATAAGCGGTACCAAGGGCCGGAAAGGAAGTATCATCGCTCGAAGCAAGTCAGGGTTGATATCTGCGGATGGATCTCAGATTGGGACTGGCAAACGCTCGAAGTTGATTAGTGACGGGATCACTGAGTGTGTGAGTGTGGACAGCGGGAGGAAGCGGGCATTCTTTGCGGTCCAAAGCGGTACGGTCATCTCAAATATTATCTTAAGAGTTCCCAGTATACTGCTTTGGCGCTTGTCATTTCCCGTTTCCACTGGTAATTGCTAGACTTGTGGACAAGCGCTCACTTCGGGTTCGGGTGGGGATTGCAACCTTGTTATTCTTGCAGCACCCTCCAGTTTAAATTCCTCCCTTGTGAATATGTTCGTCAATCAACGAACGGGTTGGACTTCGTGGCTGACTATAACAAGGTCTTGTGGAGTTCGATCTTGAGACTCTCTCGACCATTAGTCACGAGGAATTTTCGTTCTCAATTACCGCTTTATCTGAGGCTAAGCACCCAGTACCACTTACCGTCGGTACTGATCTGTCTCTCTATCTGCATGACCCTCGGGCACGAAGAAATACAGGGCAGGCGGGCCGCAGCGATTTTGAGCGTCTCGATTCCTATGAATCTAGCTTCGGTTCTCTACGAAGCCAGGGCTTAGGGGATTCCCGGAGACTCTTGAATCCGGAGCCGAGTCCTCTTTATGCTCACCCTCATCACCCAGGCCCGTTGAGCATCTTACATCTGCCTAGCTCCGGCAATGAGTGGGATGGAAACGGCGAAATCTACGTTGCAGGTCGCTTCCCTAGCATCCTCAACTATGACCGCAGATACTTCCCCAGGTTGAGGGGCACAATCCACTCCGGGGCCCGATTATGCAGTATGGCCTCCCTTCCATATCCGTTCGCATCTATGGAGAAAGATCTCGCAAGGCGTGGTGAGCTTTCGATCGAGCAGGTATGGGAGGCGAAGACTCGCCCAGGCAAAACCCTGATTGCTTGCGGCGAGTATAATACCAAAGGGTCTCTTGAAATGTATGGACTTAGCCCAGAGCCTTACCTTTCAACTATATCGTCCGATTCATCTGCGGGCAGCCTGCAGAATTCCGTCATGAGGAACAGGCAGACATCATCCAGTTCGAAGTTACTATCGGTAGCCAACCATGGCACTCGAATCGTCGTCTCGGATGGAGGCGGAAACCTCAAATGGCTCGAACGAGACGGGTTCACGGAAGCACGACGATGGAACATCGCCCATGGCTCAGTTGAGGCACCACGAGGGATCTTCGGAACCCTGGGTGATTCCTACATGGATCCGGGCTCTGGAGACATCGTAATCAAGATAGCTAACACAACCAACGGGCGAAGTGGGCAGGTTGTGAACGAGGATCTCGTCTTATGGACAGGCGACAAGATAGGGCTGCTGAGTTTCTCGAGCAAGCCGGGGTTCTCGGCTGAAAGCTTCGAGGAGACTGGGAACAAGACTCCAGAGCAGATCCGCACGGAGCGGGAGGAGCGCACTTATGCGGAGACGATGGGAAGGGCCCTGGAAGCCAATGCAAACGAAGTTCGATGGATGAGGGGCTTGGGGTTGGGAATGTCTTGAGGATGGTATACATTGTGCCTTTGCTTTTCCGTGTTGCGTTATTAGAATAAAACAGGATAGAGTAGATCTCACAGCCAGCTGAAGGTTTGCCAGCAGTTCTTGTTTTCTCAACTTTTGAAGGGTCAGACGATGTTGCCGGCGGACTCGAGCATCTCCACATCGTCGTTTGTCATACGTGTCCCTTGTTCCAGGCTGGTGCTTGTCAAACGGTATCTTTGGTATCTCTGGTATCCAGACAATTAATTCTCGTTCGTCGCCTGCTTTTCGGGGGCGGATATGCCGAATCTGTCGATCTTGTACACGAGGCTGTCTCCGTGGCGAATGAGGGCCTTGTACCCTGAAGTATCCTTCCGGGCAAGGTACACTGCCCTGGAGGGGGGAGGGTTCTTATAGAAATCTGACTCCAAGTGACCGCTGGCCATCAGTAATCACTAGCACAATCAATGCCGTCCAGAGCCTCGCAATATGCTTTTGTCTTGCCGTTGGCAGCATTTTTCACGGGGAGCTGAGTGGATACTTAACAAGATGTTTCCGCAGCCACAGCCTTGACGATTGCCCACGTCAAGCGCACCCCTAGCCCGGGTGGCAAAAACTCGCCAGCACTGTCCAACAGCGCCAAAGGCTGTCGTCCGAAGTGATTGTAGCCCAATGAAATAGACAAGGCGACCGAGGCGTCTAGATTCGAATGATTAAAGTTTAGCGGCTGTACACCGCTTGTCTGGCAAGGTGGAGGCTACCAGTGGCACGTCTGACCATGCAGCACTGGAGAGGAACACAGGTCCTGCCAGTGCACCCAGTTTCAATATGGTGACTACCGTGCGTGTGCCCACGCGCAGGTCCTGCATGACTGGGCCCTGCTGTGGTGTTGACCGCAAAATTGTTGAGATACTGAGACTCGTTGGCCAGGGTGTCCTCCAAATGTTTCTTGGTGTGTCTTCCCTGCTGCGTGGGACTTACCACGATCAAGCGCCTCTGAAGCCAAGGCCATAGCTTGAAGTCAGCCTCATGCAGTCGCAATTGGCCGCCAGTAAAAGGCAAAGCAAGTGGCATCTGTTCGTTCTTCGCTTTCTCTCATCAAAGACCTGCCAGCCGTTGTGGCGTTGAATCGTTGTCCGCTTCAGGGAAACCACCTCGTCAGCCTCACTTCCAGCGCTGCATGGCAACTCCATGCAATGCGTCAAGTGATTCGTTGCATGCGTGAGAAACAGAAAAGCTTCCTGATACAATAACATTTCATGTCCCGTTGTCATTTGCCAGGTATCTTCGTCACATATTGTTGTTCTTTCCCTTCGATTTCATGGCCGCTTCTGCTAGACCAGAGAGCCACAGCAAGCCGATGTCAAGGCGACGACAGCTTTATGGAAGAGATCCAAGGTCCCGGAGGGGAGCGCACAGTGAGCAGCAGCATCTGCCGCGCTCTCCTCCGCGACAAATGGCGTGGTCCTCGCCGGCACCGATGTCCATAGCAAGCAACTCAACCACCTCCCTCAATACACCACTAGAACATGCACACGGCATCACCATGGAGCGTACTCCCTCCGGAAATTCTATCATTTCAGACCCTCGGTTCGAGCAGGAACCGAATCATACGTTAACCTCCCGCGATATTGAAGCGGCGAGGTTTGTTCTAAATCACATGGAACGAGGTCCATCTCGTTGGAACCACGAAGACATCTTCAAGAGCTTGATCAATCGACACGATCATATCGACGACCAAGCCTTGGATGGCATTCTCACCACCGCCGACTCAATCTTCTTTTCCGAAACACTCTACAGGCGGGTCCAATGGGAATGGTCCTCGGATGACAGATATCAGACCGAACTCATCGGCACCACAGCTCTACGGCGCTGCTCTGACCGCGACGGCTTCGAAACCCTCATCGTTCTCTCAGCTCCGATTCTCAAGAACCCGAAATATGATCGTCGACTCCTTCTCTCTGCGTTCTTGCACGAACTGATACATTGCTACCTGTTTATCAAGTGTGGGTTCGAGGCGAGGATGCAGGGTGGCCACACCAAGGGCTTTCATATGATCGCCCGAGCAATCCATGACTGGGTTGAAAAGTGGCATCCCGGATACCTGGAGCTCTGCAACATGAAAGCAAACCTTAACCGCTTCGACAAGACGAGAGCTCCGATGCAATTTGTGGATCCGAGGGTTGATGTGTTTCGGGATGAGAGGAGACATGGTCATGAGGGGTGTAATCAGAGTCCTCGACCTGATTGTGATCATATAGAGGCGTCTGGCGTTCGTCCTTTAGCCCTGCCCCCGAGGCCTGATCATACTTGGCATTAGCTTTTAAATCATTCTTATTGATGACGGGGCGTTTGTTCTTTCTGGTTTTAGCGGGCTCCACGAATCTTCTTACCTCGTAGATCGATACCAAAGTAAAGCGTAGCATGATAGAACGGCTAATACTTTTAAGTATTTAGAACGGCGGTGGAATTCTGGAGCAGTCGCTCCTCTTCTCCATGCCAAAAGTGCCTTCAAGATTGTATATAGTAAAATTTCTGAGATCCTGACCGTGTTCTGAGTTTGGACACAATGGTTTGGGTACAGTTTTGAGCCGAGAAATATATGAACGCAAATTCAACCCAGTCTTTTTTTTTTAGCGTACTTCCTCTTCTCGTACATCCTGTGGACCATTAATCCAAATTTGAGAGTTCGAAACAGAGTCGAGTTTATGCTGCAAACGACTTCCCCCTCAGCGTACATTACACCAGGTCCTAAATTCACACTTGTTTCAATTCCATGATTTCTTTTTCCACCTTCTAATTCTTCCCCAATCTTACGATTTCCTAACAGCCCTCCCCACCATCCCTAATCCACCAACCCTCCACCCCACAGTCGCAAGTGCCAAAAATGCAATCGCTCCCCCAGAAAACGCAGCAGCAGCCAATCCCTCTAGCTCTCCTTTCCCGAATCCCCTGTACCTCGTTAGCCTCTTATCCTCCTTTCCCCATTGTCCTCACTGAACAAAAGTGTTTGGGTACAATCAGACAGACAGTGCCCCAACCTAATTTTACAGAACAAACTGCGTTCAATCAAGAGGACAGTACATCTTCCTACCTCTCCCCTGCCAGTTTCCCCCTTGGATTCCCCAATCAAAACCAGAAAAAAGAAAGACGTCAGAGCTCACCACGCCGCACCAGCGATATCCAAAGCATCAACAACGGCCCCCGCAATCACCGCTCTCTTCGCTGCCTCCGGCGTTTTCGCGGTGTAGAGAAGACCAGCGAGGAGAGCATCGCGACTAGCCCATGCTCTGACGTTGAATAGTGAACCGGGGGATGAGGTAGGTTGAGGGAAGAAGAGGAGGTTGGTGGTTAGGGAGGGGAAGAGGAAGGCGGACGTGCCGATGCCGAGGCGAGCGACGGAGAGGACGGTGAGAGGGAGGGGAAGGGGTGTGGACGACATTTGGGATAATTTATGTTGGGGTCTTGAGATGGGTTTGGATTAATGAATCAAAAATGAAAAGCGGTTAGGATGTTGGGGTGGGATTGAGGTGACTTCGTACATTTGGAATGCAGGAAGTGCTTCCATCTTATATAATTCAGATGTAGAAAGGGAAAGTGGTAGGAGTTGAAAGATTTGTACCAAACAGCTCCGAGCCTGAAGTGGCGGGGCTTGAATCCAGCCGTCTTATACACCGCTTGCCTTTCACCCCTCACTTGTGAAGTGTCAAGAGATACTTATTCCACCGACTCAATGTACCTTCGTACCTTTTTGCTGCGTTCGGTTTTAACACCCAGACTCGGAGTTAGAAGCGGGCGAAATTCACTCCGCAACCAATCAGCACCACCTCCTAACTACCTCGATCTCAAATGGCACAATTACTTTATTGTCTTCTTGTCCAAACTCGTGGCATTGAACAGCTGCAGGAGTACAATCCAAAACTCTACCTTTGACAGATTCCCCAGCGCCAAGATCTAATACGCCAAACTGTAATAACGTCCTTCGTTGTGCTAAGGAGGAACATAAACACCATCTTTACATAACACCACCACATTTTTGAAGAATCGACGCCATTCAAGAGGATCGCCTTTGACTTTCACGAACCGGACCTCCAGGAGCTCAGTATCACCGGCCATGTAAGTATCAATCACGATGTCTCCGTTCAGACTGCACTGTCGTCCATCTACGGTTTTGACCTTGATCCAGCCGGCATGTTCGCGGTCTCGCGTTTGGGAGACTGGTGGAGTCGGGACGTTGAGCTGATGAAGAGCGTCGCTGAGGAGTTGCAGAAGGGCGGGTGAGGAGAGCTCGGAGAAGAATCGAGTGAGAGAGTAGTTGGGGACGATATCTCGGAATTGGCGAGCGTGTTGAGTCAAGCTTAATGGTACGCGAGGAACTGGTGCGAATTGACTCATACTTGGCTCATCGACGAGAGATTCGAATGGATTACCGGCCAATCCGTTGGTCATGGTCGTCATCACGCCATCCCTGATATTCGTCGGCTGACTAGCACTGAATCCTCCTGCAAATACTCGTGGTGGTCGTTCCCAATCGAACATAACGTCGTTGATAGGTGTCTCTGGTTGCGTGAAAGAGAACTTCACAGCATGCTCATCTGGGTCAATATCCATAACATCTTGACTTTGGCGCGGTCTTTGCGAAGCCATAGGTTGCTGAGTAAAATCGATTCTGAGGTTCTCAAGCATCTTGGTTGCCAGAGCCAATGGGTCTGCCGACTTGCCTTCGGATGTAAGAAGAGGATTCTTCCGTCTGTACCAAGGATGCTGCTTGATGTGCTGGAAATTAAACCGCTTCCCTGGATCAACACTCATCATGCCTCGAAGCAATGACAAAACATCACTAGGTAGCTTCTTCCAGAGATCGTCTTGACTCCGTCCCTTCTTTCCCATGTATTCCTCAAATTCCCAGCTTTGTGATGTAGGCTCATCCCAAGGTGTGTTGCCGACCAGTAGAACGAAGAGAACCACTCCGCATGACCATATGTCGACCAGATTTGCGGAATAGCCGGTGGGCTTCGGAGTTTGTCTTGATTGTGTGCTCTTCGTGCAAGATATAACCTCGGGAGCAATGTATGGAGGACTGCCACACATCGTTGTGCTGAGCTTCGTCTGACCATTGTACTCGAAAAGTGTTGCCAGGCCGAAGTCGGCAATCTTCAGATTCCCAGCGTCTGAAAGCAAAATATTCTCCGGCTTGATATCTCGATGTCCGACGCCCTTCGAATGCATATAGCTTACCCCGCTGATTAATTGTGTGAAGTAGAAATGTGCAATATCTTCACTAACACCAACGTCTGCCTCGATTTTGTCGAACAAGTCGCCTCCCTCCGCATATTCCATAGCAATCCACTTCCAAATGGAATCTTCCCCCGTGGCAAACCATTCTATGATATTTGGATGTTGTCCGATATGGGAATGCAGTGATACCTCCATGGCGATTTGTTTTGCTGAAATTCGGCCATGCTTAACTGCGTAAGCCTTGTGTATGAATTTGACCGCAAAAACTGGGTTGGTATCGGTTGGAGGAATAGCTTTTTTTATTCTGTAGATTTTCGTTAGCAAAAAGTCAAAACTGGTATATTTCCAAACGTACGATGCATATGCCCCTCTTCCGATGGTTTTCGATATAATGCGGAAAGGCAAATCGCGGGGAAGAGGGTCGAGTTGACTCTGGAAAGGTCCCGTTTTGGTTAGCATTGTGCCGGTACTTGAACTTGGGGAAATTCAGGCCGAAGACTCAATTGAAAGTATTTATCTTGAAAGTACTCACCATATCCAGCGAGTGTCTGTTCTGTCCAAGATGCACCAAAATCTCCGATATCCAATGCCTTTTGTTTTGATCGCGTGCGAGTTTGAAGTGGAAATCTTGACGCGTATTTGATTGGCGGAGGATGACGGAAAGCGCGATCGACCGCGCTAGTGGCGAGGCTCAATCTGCTTACGAAAGCGGAGATTGGCCCTCCGACAAGCTCTGGGAATCTCAAGCACAACGCATCTAAATCCAATTGAGTATATGTATTTTTAATAAAACGTTACTAGTAATGGAAATACCCGTATCAAATCTCCTTTTATTATATTACTTCTATCATTATCCTATAAATGTATTGTTATCCATTACAGATCTTGAGCCGTACGCCTTTTTAGTAGACCAAGAGGGTAGCTTATATGTTGAGAGCCAATGCTCCGTGGTATAAAGAGTTCCATTTGTCTGCAGGAACTGTGTTACTTGCTGGTTAAGATCTAGAATATGATTAATGGGGAAACTCGAGATATTTGGACGTTCGTCTCTACCTTCAAGACTCATCTCGATAGCTGGTTGCATAGAGTAGTGATCTGTATGCTCATGGACCAAGATCAATTCCTCGGGAAGGGGTGTATCTGCAACATCGGGAGGTTATACATCAGTTGGGAATGTTACATATACGATTTTGTTCAGGGTAATAACCAACCTTTAGGTATAGAATAAACAATCCAATCCCTTCCCGCCAGCCGTCGGACTAAGGCTTGTTGATACCGCCCGTTCGGGCGCATCGAGGCACCATTCGGCACTAGAATCGACGTTAGGTAGGACGATAAGTATATGATGAATAATTTACATTGGTAGGTAGCTTTATTTAGGGCCTTGGGGAGCACCTTTCCCTCGTATGTATGTAGATCGAAGATGGTGAATCGCTGGGGTGGAAAAGCAGCCCATTCTCTGAGAAAAATGCTAGGGCCTTTGTTCACGCGGAATATTTCAAGAGGCGTAACCTTGAAGGACGCAATGAAACCGGCTGCACGGGGAGTCCGCATTTCGCGATGTCCATTAAAGTGGGGTTGTTTGTGCCTAAGTTCGTGAATTGGATGAAGTGAAATGAAGTTGAACTTTTTAACCAGTGTAGCAAAGTGCTTGACTGAAGCGGTGCCACCAGTGAGTGGAATTGGGTTTTTTTTAGTGAGGAAGCCTCACTAAAAATCAATGAAACTCACTGACTTTAAGAAATTATAACATTATAACGCGGTATAATTTAAACTTAGCTCTCAAATATATTACGGAGGGCATAGAACTATGCCTGTTGTGTGTGGCAGGGGCTTCGCGCAGCGAAGCCTCTGGTTTGGTACCAGATCGCGCGAGGCTGCGTGAGAGTCGGCCGTTGTCCAAACGACCACCCGGAAGCGGCGCGTAAACATAACCTTCCGAAGCCAACTCTACCCTGAAACCCTACATCTACAAAAGCCACCACTCTTCTCTTTGTCCCTGGACATTCACGAGCTCACACAATCGCTTTCGAACAGTATTCATTGCACGCACTAACGGCCTTTGTTCATCGCTCTTCCTGGTGCTCAAATTCGCTTCTTCCCTGTCGCCTTTCCTTCTCATCATGAATTACGATATGGAGGACACGCAAAACTCAGCACCGGGTATCTTGCCATCCAACCAAGCCGCGAAGCTCGGGGCTCCTCGTAAGGGTAATGATGCCCAGAGCACGACGAAACGGTCAGTTTCTTGCCATATAGCAGCTGCCATCTTGCTGATGTTTGTAGATTACAAACCGAGCTGATGCAACTTATGACCTCTCCTGCTCCTGGCGTCTCAGCTTTCCCCAATTCGGACGGGGGTCTTCTCTCGTGGACTGCGACGATAGAAGGACCTGAGGATACACCGTACTCTGGTCTTACCTTCAAGCTCTCCTTCGCTTTCCCTTCCAACTACCCCTACGCAGCTCCGACTGTTCTCTTCAAGACCCCAATCTACCATCCTAATGTCGACTTCTCGGGAAGAATTTGCTTGGATATCTTGAAGGACAAGTGGACAGCAGCCTACAACATCCAAACCGTTCTCCTGAGTTTGCAAAGCTTGCTCGGCGAGCCCAACAAGTAAGTTTAATATACCTTCTTGTTCTAGTGTATCACGCTGACTTGTACAAGTGCTTCACCATTGAACGGCGAGGCTGCTGAACTATGGGATAAGAATGCGGAGGAGTTCAAGAAGAAGGTTCTTGGACGACATCGGGTTGTTGACGACGAGTAGAGGGATTTCTAGATTGAACTGAGGGAGCATGGGCGTTTGTGAATGGGCATGGAGAATGTGCATAATGAGGGACGTCCCTTGAACGGCTCTGATGGTCTTTTCACGCAGCATTGTCACGGCGGTGGGGAGGCGTAAATGACACTCGGACTCTGTATCGCTAGTCCGCCACATAGGAAAGACTCATCAAGCATTGGCTTGGATTCTGAATCTAGGATCTCACATATATTTGACTTTGGAACGGTCCATTGAGTGTGATTTGCAATGATCTATGCTCTTTTGGGAGAATGACTAAACTTCAGTTCAATTAGGCAGTTGGAAGTGACTTACTCGTCACGGAAGAGACGTGAGAAATGACGAGAAAGAACTCGTGAGCATCGTAGGTAAACCAAAAAACAGCCGAATACCCACCGTTACAGCCTTCGTCTCGCAATAATCCATCACACAAGTATGAAATGGACTTCCCTGACATACTTGATAGAGGTCCCTCTGGCAAGAAAGGTACCAGAGACGCACCTGGCGACCAAACGCAGCTTCACAACAACCTCCAAATAGCCGGACAAATTTGCTTTGCAAGGTAGATCTTTTATTCATGAACCAGCCAGCAAATGTAAACTCCATCCAAACCATGCCATGAAGAATCATCCCCTACGCATCATCGCTGTTTCACAGGGGCAAGCCCCCAAGCCCCGGCCTCGCTGAGCTCGAAATACCCCCAATACTCGCTGGCGTAGCGTGCGTTTGTGTCACCTGGCCCGGCCCCCATTCTTGCGCTTAACCGAACTCCTTTTGAGAGCGACAAAGAAGGAAAAGAACGAGCCTTATTATATAATTTCGAGCACAGCGAGGCCGGGGGCTTGGGGGCTTGCCCCCCTGAAAAAGAATTACCCATTTACTAGTTGGTTTGGCCTTTCAATGCATTGGGCCAGTCTATTCGCTCAAGTACAGTCTGTTCAGGCAATGCTGTAATAGAAGCCTATCTTCGAATGCTCCACACTCTGGTCAGTCTCGACCTCCATCGCCCCTAGAAGGCCACCGGACAGTCATTTGGAGAGTTTAAAAACTCCGGCCTTTGCTCAAGAGGGACCTTCAGCTGAATGGGTACAAGAGCGTGCTAATGCATGAGAGGTTGATGAATTTATGAAGACTCAGAACATGAACATCGAGGGCCCAAAGGCACGCCAGAGAGCGAGAGAGCGGGTGTTCTTATGAAAAAGCAAAAGAAGGAGGAATGGCGCACAGAAGCAAAAGCTCATCCACTTGCTATCAGTGCGACTCCTGCCCAGCCACTCTGTCCACGCACCGCCAAAGAGACCAATGCTCAGGCAGGCAAGACAAGCAAGAAGAAGCTTCAGAAGCCAACAGAAAAGAAGGAAACCATACTTTTCAGCACCGCCACCTTCTGCGTCTGCAACAACTTTGCACGCTTAGCAAGATGCTGCAGCTTTTGATAACATGTTGGATGCGCAGCCGCAAGAGTATGGTAGGATGTAGAAGGAACTCCGGGAAGCAGCTCTCTAAAGCCTGGCAGACTTGGTCTTTCTTCATTCTAGACAAATGGACGCAAACAACAACAACGATGCGGACTTCCATTCCGACTCTGCTGCAGAAATCGACGACGTTGATTCGGCCATGCTTGATACCCATACCTCAGCAGAATTTGTGGCAGTCTCCGGCGCGGCATTCTTAGAGCCTGCTCAAGAGGCAGAACTCTCTCAGATCACCATAATGGGCGGCGATGATTTCGTTCATTTCTTCAGTAAAATCAGCATTTTTCAGATCCAGGTTTCCTTTGCCCTCGATGAGGAATCAACCTTAAGAAAACACGTACCCTCTGGTAACAGTCCAGACCAACCAACGTCGTTTCTTTGCTATTGCAAAAAGGGCTGCGGAAACCGCTCATGGAGTCGACAGGCTTTCAATGACCACGAGATCGATTGTACAGGTGAACCAAGTACCAAACGCTTCAAGTGTCCACACCTGGGATGAGATAAGAGTTATAAGAATGAGTCTACTCTCAGGTCGCACCTTGCGGATGATCACGACTACGTGGCTACTGCTTGCCCCAAGTGTCCCGACAAGTCTGAAGTTCAATATATAACAAAAGCTGCCTTGAAGAAGCATCAAGCCGAGGTACACAGTGGTGTCAGAGAGGAACAATTTTGTCCCCTTAAGGATGCATGCCGTTCAAACGTCGTATACACCACGAAGAAGCTCCTCAAGCAACACCTCCGGAGGAAGCATCAGGTCATCACTGAAGAGATGAAGCACTATGCCCCTGACGGTCGCAAGGGTCACTCCAACATTAAGGGCAAGAAGCGGAAGCCCAACGGCTGGCTCTTGGGGGCTGACAAAGTTGAGATCGAGGATTGATGAAAAGTACTTTTGAGCCGAAGCCGAGTTGTGGGTTATGCTTAATGGGTATTTGCTAGAAGAATTTGGGACGTCTGTATGTTTAAGGCTTTGCTCTACCACGAACCTGTATCACCCTTAGCAGTAGCTATATCGCAATACATGCAAGTAGTCTAGCATTCACAAGAGTCGGTACCGCCGATTAATAGGTTTCAAGGTTGCATAGTGGGAGCATTCGTACGTATGCAAAGCTATCTGACCATTCCATTGCGCCTCGGACCCATTTATGCATCTTCAACCAAAGCAGTCTGCAAACCCTTCGCATCCTTAACGTTTACGGCCTGGACATAGCTATACAGCTTATGCAGAGCACCCTCCTCGTCGTTTCGCTTTCTCGAGATTCGGACACGCAGTCTGTACGGAACACCCTTGATACCAGCCTCCCAGACCTTCTTGTTCAATTGAGGATCGAGACGAACGTCGGATGTGCCCTAAAAAGGAGGTTATTAGTTTTCTATTCTCCTGCCAATCCTGCTTCGTGCTTCGAATCGAGTTGTCCCTACCATTGACTTTGTTGCGAATGCCTTGATCTCCTTGATGGCTCTTGGTGCCCGCTTCTTGAATGTGACGCCGTGGAGCTGTGCAATCTCATCAGTACTCTTGTTCTCCATATCCATGTATATTTCCGATTTGACGTACTCTCTTGTGGAGGTGGATTGTGTATTCGCGCGCAACAACGTCTGCGATGGCAGATCGTTGAGCCTTGCCGGCGGGCTTCTTGGTCTTTGACGACATTTCTAGGTAAAGTCAGTACTTCCCGTCAAAGACGCATACCTAGGCTGCTCGGAAGACTGCGACGTACTGGTAGGTGTGTCGTGACTTGGCGTTGAAGTTCGAGGTCGTTGATTCAAAAATTGGTTTTCAAATTGGTCGAATTCTGTGTGCCGCTAAGCGAGTTGCGGCTTCCAATTTAGCGCAGAGAGGTATGAGCTGGTCACGTGTACCAACCTCGAAACTGTCCCAAACTATCTCTGTTATATAAAATCACATGCAAACAAAGAGGGAAACGCCAGAGGTCTATCTGTAACTTGTAGGGAGAAGGTAGATGTTTTTATTATAGATTGCTTGAAAAATTGGGACTGCTGGTTTGTCTTTGTTGCCCAACTGGAGAATAAAAGCAGCACTAATTCTCAATGTCCTCAATTTTGGTGAGCATTGGAAAGAGTCAATTTTTAGATATTCTGAATATACAATTAGACAAACAAAAAGTTGAAGAGGAGTAATTAAAATGTTCAACATGGGTTGTGAAAATGAGTGCCGCTTTTACTGCCAGCTTCATTTCATCCCCTGGTCGAAATACCGAGGGAGGCTGAACACGATCGATCCTCTCCTCAACACCAACAATTCCGCGCAGGTCGCTTCATCCTCTCTTTAGACGATCGCGCGCACATACTTTCAAGAGACCCATCAGCCCATATCGACTACCAATTGTACCTGACGACTGCAGATCAATCTCAAACCAAACAAGAGAGACGCCTTATCCCTGGAAGCAGGATCGTCGCCACGTCTTCACCTCTCCGAATCATACACAGTCCAACAGGACACACAGTCGTGCAAGATGGCGGATCACAACACCCCCTCGCCGCAACCAGATCTTCATAGGAACAGGCTTCCATCCCTTTTCGAGGTTCTGAGCCGGCGGACGCTCGCACCGGTTGACCTGTTCTACTTCTACATTTACATGCGCGATCAGCAAAGATCGGTTGACTATCTGGATTTCTGGTGAGATGGCGTGGCTTTCGTAAATTACAAGACAACCATACTGACTGACACTAAAGGCTCGATGTCGCTCAACACATGTCCATGTGCCGGCACTACGTACGAGAGTTACGAAGATCGGTGATGATTGGGACGCCAGATGGAGATAAATCAGCTTCGAAGAGATCATCGGCTATGTTGGAGGGGTTGGGCGATTTGAATCATGGAGGACCATCGATATACCCGTCAGACAAGGAGAAAAATCAGGATGCACAGATGTCTGCGTATCTTCGACAAGAAGCACAACACGCTGCGAACACTGGTCACTCTCCTGCTGGCAGTACTGGATCCAACAACATGAGACAAACCTCATCAAATGATCGGCCACGACCTAGTTTCATGAGCAGCCCTCATGTCCTCACTACCTCTGATTCCAACTCTCCAGAACACACTGTTGCTCGAGCAGATATTCGGGCATCAGCTGAAAAGATCCTCTATACCTACCTCCTTCCTGGCGCCGAACGCGAAATTCAGCTCCCCCACGCTATAACCCACGAGATCACAGCCGGTATCGAAGAGCAAGGTCGAGATGATCCGGAACTGTTCGATGCTGCGAAAGACTATGTCTTCCAAGCAATGGAGCGTGACGCATTCCCAGGCTTCCTCCGAGCAAAGGCTCTGGGCAACCTCGTCCCACCCTCAGTTTTGATGAGGTTAGTCATCGGCTTGCTCTCCATGTTCGCTGCCTTCTGGGTTGCTTTTATCCTCGTTTTCCTTGATTATGGTCGACGCACAAGACTCTGGGTAAGTCCTCCAATTTAACCTTGGTGATAACTCACTAACATTTACAGCTCATTCTCCCATTCACAATCGGTGTTTATGCTCTCTGCTCTCAGCAGTACTCCCTAGATCCCATCCTTGCCCTGCTTGGATTCAGCGAGTATACCTTCATGAACTTCAACCGGATCCGAGAACCATTCGTCCGCAAGCTTCTGAATAAGCGAGCGATTATGGTTCTAGGAGTCACGATTTTCATCGATGCCTGTCTGGTGGTTCTCTTCGTCTTCGTGCCAGGGAAAAGACTTTAATAGTACGACATTCAGCGGTACATTCAGCATTGCAATTAGGGAAGGTTTCTTCAATGGACAGTGCTTTGCCTGGACAATGATCCGGAGTTGGGGAGCACTATATACCTGTGCATTTGTACAACAGGGCGGGAATTTGAGGCACACGGCGTTCCGATGATTACGATCTTCAGGCTTGCTTTTCTAAGCAAGGCTGCTTTACGACTTGTCATTCTGGTAGCAACCTAATGCAATACCCTTCTAATGATCTCTAAAGACCAGTTCTCTTCATGTGCTTGCTTTTCAAATGCTGGTCAGATTCTCTGCCTCGGAAACGCCCAGTAAAATGCTCATCGTAGTCTCATCACTCATGACGCCTAGCAGCCAAAGCTACCTATTTTCCGAAGCTCCCAAACGATCCCGCCAAGTTCTTGAGCGCCTTGTTCTTCTTCGCGGATCTCGTCTGCCGCTCATCGTCAACATCCTCATCATCCAACTCCATATTATCCTCATCCTCACCATCCATACCCCTCTTCGACGCAGCCCCACCTCCCAACTTCCTACCCATCCCGCTAAATACGCTGCCACCCTTCTCCTCCTTATCCTTATCCTTACCCTCCATCAGCTTCTCGACGTGTGCTGCCCACTCCGTCTCCTCTTTATGTCGCTTCAGCGCCTCTGCCTTGATTTTCGTAATCTGCTTTTCTAAATCCGCGAGGGTGGAGACACAACGGGTGGACCATTCGTTCAGTGTGCTGAGCATAGCGGGGATGGAGTTTGGCTGGAGATCTCGCAGCGGAGAGACAGAGGAGACGGCGACAAGCTGGTTATATGGATCCAAAGTTGCGTTTACCAATCCGCCATAAATTGCCGCAATCACAAGGTCTTCAAGCTCTCTAGGAGTCTCCAGACCAAGGGCTTTCAGGAGGTTCGCGTATGTTAAGTCGGCGGGCTTCTTGGCTAGGGAGAGGAAGGAGAGTTGGCGCAGCTTGAGCGTTTGTGCTTCGTTGAGCTCGGGCAGGGAGCCGGTGGACTTGTAGTCGGCGTAGGTCCCATAGCTGAAGATCTTGAGGAGCGTGAGGTGGGAGCTGTATTCTTCCGAGGAGGAGAGAGCTTGGATTTGAGGGGCGGAGAGTAGCTCGGCGAAGACGAAGGTATTAGGTGCGGAGGTAGCTCGTGTGATGAGGTCTGCCGCGGCGCGGGGTGAAGATGCCGATTTCGTGAGGGCGATGAAGGGCTGTAAATAGATCAATATATTTAAACAGTCTGATGTTAGAGTTTGACTTACTTCCAGGGCGTTCAGAGCTTTGGTCTGCTCCATCGTGAAGGTTGTGGGAGAAGATCAACAGAGCTTGTGATTCGCTGCCTGGAGAATGTTTTGGGGAAGCTTGGGGATAAAACGGCCAACCGCAGCCGATGTTTGGGAAAGCTGTGCCGGCGGATCTGGATCCTGAAAGGAAGCCTTCTCCCGAATTTGTCCGGAAGAAAGATGGCACGAGGCTGTTTCCACTGCGAGGCGTGAAACAGGTTGGAGCTGGGGAGCTGGAGCTGTGGTCGTATCAGAGCGAGTTTGAGATCTGATAAGCGATTTCACTAGCCGTGATTGTGCTGTATCAGCCAGCGAGCGTGGCGTGCGTGGCTAGAGCCTGTCACGCCCCACGCCTGTGTTCCCGATACTGCAGGTCCTGGACTCCTGAGATCAGGACCTTCTGGCCATTGATTCTTTGGATCTTACAACCTCTCTTACATCTGCCTGTAGGAATGGAATGAGGATGCCAAGTGCCGACATGCGATAGAAGCTTTTACTGCCTTCTCGACTTGGGGATTTCGAGCCATCGGTTCGGAAGGGAACGCTTCAAGGCTTCAACCCTCTCAGGAGAACGCTTTGACTGCCATTTGGGACCTTGACCTGGGCTGGCGGAGCATAGTCCTTGACTGGGCGTGCCGTTAGACGTTACCCCTGTTCAAAAAGCCCTCGAAATCATCCCAGCCGTCACTTCTTCAACCCTGTACCCGCTCAATTTGTACATAACGCTCTCGAAGAACTCTTTCCTGATGTTCGCGCTCTCTCAACATCCTCCACCTACGACGATATACCTATCTCCAATTTTCTTTTCTTGAGTGTTGAGTGATTGTCTCAGCGGCCGCAAATCACGTATCTCGGACTCCGAAATTAGAACTTCGTGGCTTGCAGCCGTGATTTCCGAATCTGTTGATGACAAAGAACAATCACCTCAACCCAGAACCAGGAGCTGGCCTTCTGATCGCTACTTAATTATTGTGCATACCTGTCAGTACTGGCTGCCGACAGAGCGGAGGTGTGCTTATTCGCCACTCGTGCTCATTCTACGGACAAGTGACATGCTGACGGCTATTTAGTCAATACGGATTACGAATTGGCTGGGTGATAAATTGTTCCAAGAGCCCTCCCACTCACGCCCAGCAGACTGCCGTGTGCAGTATCGAGTACATTCACGATGGCGCCTTCAAAATTAAAAGTCGCCCCCCGAAGTCCAACCTCGAAGCCTATGCTGCAAACACCGACAGCGCATATGGCCACAACGACCCTGAAGGTTGGCGGCATGACCTGCGGAGCCTGCACGTCCGCGGTGGAGGCAGGCTTCAAAGGGGAAGACGGGGTCGGGAATGTGTCGGTCAGTCTGGTTATGGAGAGGGCCGTGGTGATTCATGATCCTCAAAAGATTGCGGCAGAGAGAATACAAGAAATTATCGAGGATCGAGGCTTTGAAGCGGAGGTACTAGCCACAGATCTCCCCTCGCCAATGTTCAACAGAAGGGGCTATTTATACGATGAAAACGAGGACGGAACGGAAGAGGAGGAGGAGGAGGTGGAGGAGCTTTTTACAACAACAACATTAGCTGTGGAGGGTATGACATGCGGAGCGTGTACATCTGCGGTCGAAGGAGGATTCAAAGATATCGCTGGACTCAAGCACTTCAGCATATCGCTGTTGTCAGAAAGAGCGGTAGTGGAGCATGATGCGTCTCTCCTGAGTGCTGAGAAGATCGCTGAAATTATTGAGGATCGAGGCTTCGGGGCAACAATTGTGGAAAGCAGCATCGCAGCACCTTCCCGCAGTCTGAAGTCACGGCGGACCAGTGTTGGGAAGAGAGAAAAAGTGGCAACGACCACTGTTGCTGTTGGTGGAATGACCTGTGGGGCGTGCACTTCAGCGGTTGAAGGAGGATTCCCACAAAGTCTGGACGGCCTGATCCAGTTCAACATCAGCCTCTTGGCTGAGCGAGCAATCGTCGTCCACGACCGCTCGAAATTAACGCCCGAGCAGATTGCTGAGATCATCGAGGACAGAGGATTTGACGCTAAGATTCTCTCTACGCAACTGGGGAGCTTAAGTCAAAACTCAACAGCCGCAGTGGCCATGTTCAAGGTCTTTGGAGTAAGAGATGCAGCTGCCGCCACAGCACTGGAAGAGAAGTTGAAGTCGATGCCTGGTGTCAACTCAGCAACTATTAGTCTGTCAACATCGCGACTAAACATCTCCCACCAACCTAACATCGCTGGACTAAGAGCTCTTGTTGAGCTCATTGAAGCCCAGGGATATAATGCCCTTGTCGCCGACAATGATGACAACAATGCCCAACTGGAGTCATTGTCTAAGACGAAAGAAATCACAGAGTGGCGTAGAGCGTTCAAAACCTCTCTTGGCTTTGCCATTCCAGTTTTCCTCATCAGCATGGTCATCCCGATGATGTTACCGGCGCTCGATTTTGGGAGTTTGGTTGTTGTCTTTGAAGGTCTCTACCTCGGCGACATTGTTTGTTTGCTACTTACGATACCCGTCCAATTCGGTATTGGCAAGCGTTTCTACATCTCTGCATATAATTCTATGAAACATGGGTCGCCAACCATGGATGTTCTCGTCGTGCTCGGAACATCTGCGGCATTCTTCTTCAGCGTTGCGGCAATGATTGTCTCCGTCCTAGCTCCTCCTCACACTCGGCCCAGCACTATCTTCGATACGAGCAGTATGCTCATCACCTTCATCACTCTTGGACGCTTCCTTGAGAATCGCGCGAAGGGACAGACCTCAAAGGCATTGTCAAGACTAATGTCACTTGCTCCATCTATGGCTACCATTTACGCTGATCCGATCGCGGCTGACAAGGCCGCGGAAGGGTGGGAAGTGGCAATTGGCTCAGGAAACGAACCAAAGTTGGAGTCTACCCAAGAAGGCAATGCAGCAGAGGAGAAGGTCATCCCCACTGAGCTCATTCAAGTTGGTGATATTGTCATCCTGAGACCTGGTGACAAAATCCCCGCTGATGGCACTGTCACTCGAGGGGAGACCTACGTCGATGAGAGCATGGTCACTGGAGAAGCGATGCCAGTTCAAAAACGGAAAGGCAGTCTCCTAATTGGAGGTACTGTTAATGGTACTGGCCGCGTGGACTTCCGCGTTACACGAGCCGGCAGAGACACACAACTCAGTCAAATCGTCAAGCTTGTCCAAGATGCGCAAACCACCAGAGCTCCGATTCAACGACTGGCCGATACGATCGCCGGGTATTTTGTCCCGACAATTCTTCTCCTTGGGTTTCTGACTTTCGCAACCTGGATGGTTCTCAGTCACGTTCTTACTCATCCGCCAAAGATCTTCATTGACCAGGCGAGTGGTGGGAAGTTCATGGTCTGTGTGAAGCTATGTATATCAGTCATCGTCTTTGCTTGCCCTTGTGCTCTTGGTCTTGCCACCCCTACCGCTGTTATGGTTGGAACTGGAGTTGGTGCCGAGAATGGCATTTTGGTGAAAGGTGGTGCTGCATTGGAGACAACCACCAAAGTTACCCAAGTCGTACTCGACAAGACTGGCACCCTGACCGTCGGGAAGATGAGCGTGGCTAGCTCCAATCTTGTACCTACCTGGCAAAACAACGAGTGGCGAAGGAAGCTGTGGTGGACAATTCTCGGTCTCGCTGAAATGGGCAGTGAGCATCCAATCGGAAAAGCTATCTTGGCTGCTGCAAAGGAAGAATTGGGTCTCGGTATTGAAGGCACCATTGACGGCAGCATTGGCGATTTTGAAGCTGTTGTGGGCAAGGGCATCAACGCTCTCGTCGAGCCTGCTTCAAGCGCCGAGCAAGCACGATACCGCATCTTGATCGGGAGTGTCAAGTTCCTTCGAGACAACAACATCACGGTACCTCAAGAATCAATCGATGCTTCGGAAGAAGCAAATACCAAAGCAGCCGGATCCTCCAAAGCTGCATCGGCAGGGACCACAAACATCTTCATCGCCATTGACGGAGCGTTCACCGGACATCTGTGCCTCGCAGATACCGTCAAGGACAGCGCCCGTGCGGCCATCGCTGCTCTCCACCAGATGAAAATCAAAACTGCAATCGTGACCGGCGACCAACGGCCCGCCGCTCTCGCCGTTGCACGCATTGTCGGCATTCCCTCGAAGAATGTCCATGCCGGCGTAACACCGGATCAAAAGCAAGACATTATTCGTAAGCTCCAAAGTCAGGGAGAATGCGTCGCAATGGTTGGTGACGGCATCAACGACTCGCCAGCTTTGGCGACTGCCGATGTAGGCATTGCCATGGCCTCGGGCACAGACGTCGCTATGGAAGCTGCCGATATCGTATTGATGAGGCCAAACGATCTTATGGATATCCCAGCTTCCATCCAACTAGCCCGTGATATCTTTGGTCGTATAAAGCTCAATCTTGGTTGGGCTTGTGGGTACAACATCATTGGCCTTCCATTCGCAATGGGCTTCTTCTTGCCCTTTGGCTGGCATCTTCATCCTATGGCTGCAGGGGCTGCCATGGCAGGTAGCAGCGTCAGTGTTGTGGCGAGCAGTCTACTCCTGAAATTTTGGAAACGGCCACGATGGATGGACGACGCGTTGGCATCGGAGAACGGCCAACTCAGAAGAAGAGGCAAGGGATGGGGTCTAGGTGGACTCGTAGGCAAAGCCACAGATATCGCCAGGGCTGTCACGGGCAGAAGGAGAAAGGAGGAAGACGGCTACGTGCCCTTGAATACCCTGGAAGCTGTGTAAACTTTCCCTTTGTCCTTTTGGAATTTGTTTTTGCTGTTCTTTAGCGTGCATAGGTGTCACTGAGCTTGGATGTAAATTCGGGACGAAAATATCTTGACAATATATCCGACTGCATATTTTGATACATACCCCGGGACTCAGCCCCCGTGACGCGCATGTTTCCTAATCTTCTCCTCTCCCCGTTCTTCATCTGACACTCATGACGAAATGCAAAAAGTGAAAGATTCACATGTTACATATTCTTTATTGTCATCAACCCCTCCATCGGATTGCCGTGCAGAAAGGATGAACCCTCACAAGCCAAAATCTATTGAATTTAAAGACTGCTGACTATGGGAGCACGTTGTAACGTCCGAGGACGTGTGTAAGAAGGGCCCAGGGCATGGACCGAGCTCTTCGGGAGCTTTGCCGGGCGGCTTCTTCTCGGCGGGTCGGTGTCGCTCTCTTTTTGGACACCAACCGTTTCCACTTCCCCTTAACAGCTCGATTATAGAGCTTCTTTTGGCATGACCCGAGGGTTCGCTCCGAGTGGGGCCGGTCAGATGCGCCATAGCCCCCCGGTAAAGGGGAGCCACCCATCTCATAAACTCTCCGCACTGTCCGCAGGTTCCTGAACCTTATCGGGCGACCGCAGAGAGTGACGAGGTAAGGGGACCAAATGCGAGATGAGGTTCACGCACGCTGATGGTTTGCAGAAGTGGGGTGGGCATGTTGCTCAACGCATCGAATCCGAGTTGATTCGAACTCGGAATCAGCCATACGAGCTCTCGAAATAGTTAAAAGAAGATGGCTTCTCTGCTTGTGGACGGGGGTGGGCTTCGGAGTTGCGAGCTCGAAAGAGCTTGGAGGAATCTCTGTCGGTATCGAAGCAAGACATCGCACGATTTGATCCACTTCAATGTCGTGATTCCAGAGGGGAGTACAAAGACGTTCCCTCCTCCCGGCTCATGGGGAGTTTCCTTCTGTAGAACTCTCGTTCCCAGTCATTCTTTTTGCATACTTAATTTTCCTCTCTTAATATATTAATTCCTCAGGATGAAGTACAGCTCTGGTCTTGTAGCCATTGTGGCTGCTGCGTCTGTTCTTGCGGATGAAGAGACATGTACTTTTCACCCTGTCGAGGCCGTTGATGCGCCAATTGTAGCGCCAGTTGTGAATACTACCACAGTGCCCCTCACTTCAGCAAACAGCACGAATCTGTTTTCTCCTATTTTTGCGCCGGGGATCGATCGCCACGATATTACTCATGTCGTTCCTCAAGCCAATGTGTCGCTTTACTATGGATCCAACCTCAATGCTTCAGCGAGCGTCAATATCAGCCATACGATGAAGTACCCAACGATTATTCTTGAACAAATTGCCTCGATCATCAGTGTAGACTGCTCAGATACCTCGGTGGCTATGACTTTCAACAACTCGATTGTGTTTGCAACTACGCAAGCTGCTTGGATTGCCGATGGAACTATGGTGTTCGTCACGAACCATTTGGGAGATTGTGACCCTGTTTTGGAGAGAAGCTTCTTTCTTTCAAGCAGTTTGAGCTTCGACAATACGACTCTGACCGCCACTGCTAGCTCCATGAAGGCCAACATCTCCAGCACTGCTGGTAAGTCTGTCTCGAGCAGAACTGGGAATTATACTGACAACAATTAGCTGCCACCGAAATCTCATTTGGCAATATCCCCACCACTGATCTTGCCAAACGCGCCTTCACGACCACTCTGGACCCAACCTACTCTCTCAACACTGCCATCGCTTTGCCTGCTGATACTACCCTCTACTCGAACTCACCTTACCTTACCGTAACTGCTGATAAGGCATCCTTTGCCTCAAACGTAACCTTTTCCGGTTACCTCAAGTACAACTGGCTCACGTTCAGCTTGAGCGACTTGTACTTCGACATCGATGTCGGCTTCAGCTCGACCCTTGAGCTCACGGCCGATATTGCAGCCTCCTACAACAACACCTTCAAATACTCACCAACTTCTCTCTTCTACGGCCTCACCGTCCCTGGCATCCTCACTCTCGGCCCCGAGCTCATCTTCGCCGTCGATGCCGAAGTCTATGCCTCAGCAAAAACAACCCTGACCACCGAGGTCCAAGTTGGTCTCGCAGACGGAAATGTGCACGTCGATCTCCTCGACAAGTCCAACACCGCTACCTCAGGCTGGGTCCCAACCTACAACGCCAGTGCCAACATCTCAGGCATAGCTGAAGCACAGCTCAATCCTACCGCTTCCCTGACCGTCGAGATCGCGATCAGTATTTTCGGCGGCCTGATCGACCTTTCCACCGGCTTGACCGCCAGCCCAGGTTTCACGAATGACTTCATCTTGACTGCTGCTGAGGGCTTGGATCTGACTGGATACGAAGCCTTGACGAACGGTACGACGTGTAAGAATGGGTTGGCGATCGATAGCGAGTTTGTGTTTGATTTAGTGGCGTTTGCTACAGAGTGGTATTCGACGAAGCTATATTCCGTTGATCTCCCGATTTTGAAGAAGTGCTTCGAGTTCACTACTTAGATTATCGATGGATGGATAAAGAGTGAGATGGTATTTCGAGTGGAAAGAACTAATATCATGGAGATGAAAAGACGAATTTTCTTTGGGTTTGGTCATGAAGCGGCTTTTTATATGGAAGTGCTAGAAATAGTAACAGATGAAGCTCTGCAGTAGAAAGTGCTCCCCATGGTGATGTGCGGTGAATGGACGGCTTTGCCAAGGGTTTCTGTAGGCGCCCAAGTTCCTGACCAAAATGAGGCTCGAGGATCTTTGGTTGTGGCTGAATATCGCAGTCCAGAAATGCGACCAATGCCCGCATGGACTCATAATCCTTCGCCCCAACGTCTATTAATATATCACAATACAGCTAGGCCTGGCCCTTTTTTCATCCAACCAGATGTTAGCTTGAAGGAATGAGTGGTTGTCAAAGTGTGTTTTATATAAAACTTTTTTTTTTGGCTACTCTGTAAGCAGCAGTCTGCACAAAAATATCAAAAGGCTAGGCCTCCCCTTGCGGAACACAAGGCTATAGACACGTATTTAAAACCTCCATCATGCCTTTAAAATCGAGTATTGTCAAAGGTTATGAAAATTCGAGAGCCCTTGTCAAAGACATTCTTGTACAGTAGCCTCAGCCTGCTATCTACCCCCAGATCTACTTCTGTCATCGCGAATATCGCCAAAATGACAGCCCGCTCCTTTTCACTCCTTCTTCTGGCTACACTTGCGCATGGACAACTCGTACCTACTGCTTTCTCCAGCAATACTGGTGCCTGCGACTCGCCATTCGTCACAGATTGCCTTGCGCTGCGCGCGCGATTACAAGGCTCTGACAATTCCACCTTCCAAATTCTTCACGACACTTGGACACCCATCAATTCTTACGCCGACTGTGCGTTGTCAGTCCTCTGGCCCCAGAACGTCGGAGAAGGCTGGCTATCTCCCACTTACAGCATAGCCGCCGACGCGCTTGATGTTATGATGGATTTCGGATTGGATGATAACACCATCTCGGGGGTACTTGCCCGAACTGATATGGATTCAGACCAACAGCCAATTTACTGGGCCTTGACTGGTGCCTACACGGACAATGGTAAGCCGCCTCTCCTTATTTCAATTGAAAGGTCTGTCCTCCTGGTCATAACTAGAGACTTTAAAGTTTCACATGTATGCCTAATGATGCTCAGAGTAACGATCCTTTTGCAGATACATACTGACTCACATGTTGATAGACTCGTGGCAAGCGAGCTTTGAAGAATGCCTCAGCGGTGCTCAGAGCTCTTTCACTGAAGCACCAGGTGCTGTGGTCGATACCTCTATTACCCCAGATCCAGCTTCACTGGATGAGTTTGAAGCTGCTTTAAACCAGAACCAGCGTCGGTCCGGTTCTGTCAAATCGACAAGAGACAAGAAAGAGGCCCTTGCCCGCAGAGCCATCACAACACAGCCAACGTGTAATCAAGTCTACGTCAATTTTGGAACAGACAACCACTACAGATGCATTTGCAACAATCGCCAGTATGACCTCTTCTGTGATTACAGATCTTCAGCATCTGAACCTAATTGGACCGAAAATCTTCGCCAGGCAGCTATTCTAGATCTTTCCACTTCTGTGAGCTCCATGTGGACTTCCAACACTATCCAACCCGGTGCATCCTACAGCTCCAACCCGCTCGGTGCAGTGCTGTATACGGGTACTTCCGGTTCGACAGATCGCGTCCACGTCCCAGATCCGGATGGAAATGAATGCTGTTCGTACTTGTTGTATGCATATTGCGCTTCTTCTCATGGTCCAACAGGTCGTAGTGACTTTGTGAGCGGATATGGAATGTGCCAGCCTTCCTATACCCATGAGTATACATACAGCGTCAACGAAGCTTTCAACGAGTACCCCGGTGGAGGACCCGGGCCAAGCAATCCAAAGAGCAGTCCCAGGGTCGGAAGACTTCCGGGTGAGCTTTGAGAATCTGTCCGAGCGCTTCTTGCCTCTGCCCACACAATATAAGTCGACCGGACAAGGTTCATAAGCAAAGCAGCGCATTGTGTTCTTCAAGCTTTGGCTTTTTTCTTGTAGAGATTCTATAGATATCGCACCCAGGCAATCCATTTTGGTACATGCCGACTACTGAGTGATAATGAAGTATCGTATGCCCAGTGAGCAGGAGTGCGCAAATCGGCGGAGAATTTTTTGTGTCAAATATGGCGCTGACGCTGAAGTATCGTTTGACAAGCTCGATTTTGATCACAAACATTGGTCGTGTTAAGGTAGATAAAACTGGGATCCCACCCTTGCCTATATCTTGTCAAGAAGTAGGTGGTAAAAGAGACTAAAGGATTGGGTATTAGCGGGCCTTAGTTTATATAGAACGGCTAGAACCTACTTTAGTTACCACCTGGCTTTCGTGCTATAACTTCTGATGTTCCGCTTACTAGTTCAACCCTCGCTATGTGGAAAGGTTTTTGTTATCGGAATTTTATTTAACATTTTATATAGCTACTATTTATAATAAAGCCCACTTGCTTTTAGAAACAGCTACTACGTTAATAAACATCATTTCTCTTTTATATATGTTTCTATTAACTGAGCTAGAAGAGAGGTGTAGGGAGTTCTGTACTTATATACTATCGTGGATTACACTCCATTCTTCCACTCTTGCTAGAATGTTCTTTATCGGGCGGGTCATATGCCACACATTCCAGTTTTGTGGTCAGTGGCTCACAGGCTATGGACCATGCAGCTAAACGCTGTGGTCATTGAGTCCTCATGTTCGAAGAAGAGAAAACTCTAGGTATTGGAGAGATCGCTTGACCATAGTGAAACAAGCATTTGACGATCGGGAACTGCATACCATATCTCAGTAGTAGTATAATAATCGAAATAGAGTACAGTGGTATACCTTTTACATTGCCGTTATAGTACTTTTGCTTACGATTGTCTTCGGGCATACTTTAGTCGGTGATAGCAGTGGTGTAGGCATGGGCAGCCGTCAAGGTATGCATTAAAGCGATAGCGTTATATGGGCTTCTGAAAGTTCGACTGGGAAAGAACGACGGTGCACAAAGGTCATTGAAACTCGAGAAGTGGCATTGTGGAAGCGCGGACTGTAGGGAATTTTGGAAAAGAAGCTCGAGGAGGGGATACTGACCTCTCTGTAAATACTTGTAAAACTTGGAGATTACAGAAGCAGATACGAAATACCAAACAGACAACAGAAGCGAAGGAACTTGTGAGACACATTGAATCCAGGGATCTTTTTAACAATGTTCCCGTAAACGGGAGTTCGTCACAGTTCGTCATTGATCGGCATATTCATCCAATTTCTCTAATCCCATCTTTGCAACGTGCACATACGTGCGGCCCTCGCTCTCCATGTAACCCTTATCGGTCAATTATATTCACATTAGCACCACTCCTCCCAGGGGGTGCAGAGACAGGGTGCAGAGACGAGGGCTGGTACTTGTGAACAGTGTGCGAAAAATTAATTACATTAATCAAATTAATTATGACTATTCATAAATAAGTTAATTAGAATATGATTAACGTAATACTTAGAAATTTGATTCGATTAGAATAACTAATCATGAATATTCATGATTAGCTTAATTAATTCGTGAATAGAATATGATTAATGAGAATATTTCATGAATAGATTAGATTAATAGCCATTAATCTAATTTAATCTATTCATTTCTCACACTGCTTGTGAAGGCAGCTCATTTGAGGCACAAAATTATCCGACAACTCATTGTATGCATTTTCCTCAGGCCATGTGGAGAGAAAGCAGTACAGAGAGAAGAGGGAGAAAGAAAAGTAGGTAGCGGAATTAGAAAGAGCGGGGTGGCCCGCATCAGGAGAGGGTAATTCTGCTAACTTTAGCTGCTTCAACGTCGGAGAGAATGAGTGGCTAGGAATTTATTAGAATAGAGTGGCCTTCAACCCTCTAGCAGAATAATATTGGGGAGGTGTGTTATGCGTTTTAGTTCTCTGTAGTGTTTTATATAGCCCTAAGGAGCGCCTCCCCTATCACAGTCCGTACAATTCTGCACCAACGCTTCAACGAGTATCGCAACGATCAAAATTACCTAGAAGCAAGCATACTGTAAAAACGAATGCAGTATATAAACTCTATGTCCAAGTAAATAAAGAGAAGTTTTAAGGATTTCAAAGTGTTTCGATTGACATAACTGTGGTCGTGGTAGCCGGGTGCAATTACTATGCATTACCCTGTACTACAATTGTATGTGCTGTGAAGTAAGTATGTATGCCAACAAAGATGCAGCGCAAAGAAAAGAGAAAGAACTATCTAAAACCGTACTCAAACACATAGCAATAACTCAATCTAAAAACATTGCATCGAACATAACACAGCGGATACCGCAGTAGAGACCGAACAGATTCCAACAGACAAGAGATACCCAGAGAGTAGGGGCAGTGGCACGCCGCAGAGGGCGAAATATAGGTTGATAGACCAGAGCTCTTCGGGCGGTAGGACAACCTCGAGGTTGAAGGGTCAACGGTGAGGATTCCCAGAAAAGATGGGCAAGGTTTGACATGAAGCAGTCCCAAACGTAGGTCGATATTGGAAACATATATATTAGGTGAGTAGAACTGATAGAAAGGGAATTGTGAATGAGTAGAGGCGACGGAGAGGCAACGACCGAGTAAAGGACGCCTAATGTCGGCGTCAATCGGACTTGCTTTCACGCCATCTTTTGGCGATGGTTGCTTCTCGAGGAGGATCAGAAATCACGAGGTCAATATCATCATCATAGTATACGCTTGAAGAGTCCGCAGGCTCAAGGTACTGAGGGGCAGTATATCCACTCTGTGGTGAATATTCTTCAGAAGGTTGGCCATATCCACTAATCGGCTGCCCATAGCGGTAAGCGCCACCGCCAGTATGAGGGTAACTCGATGCCGGTGGCTGGTAGATTGAGGATTGGTGAGATGTATCCATTATATTTCCGGAATTGTGTCTGAATTCTTGTGGGGAGTCTACTCTTGGAGCGTCAACGTACTGGGTTTGCGAATGCATGGACGGAGCGGCGTATGTACTATTTTGTGGATGGAGAGCGGAGTCCATTCCATATGAGCTGGAGGCAAGCTGATAAGAAGACACCGAGGGAGAAGGTTCATGCTGCGAACTGGGGGGATCGTACGCCGATCGTCCGTCAAGCGCCTCAAGGTCACTAGGTGGCCCATAATAACTTGTCGATGCTGCTGGTGGGTAGCCAGTCATGGGGGAAGCTGAGATGGATCTGGATTCTGAGGAAGTTGCAGGAATATATGAGGCAGCTGGAAAGGCAGCGGGATAGCTGTTGAGTGCCTCCCCAACCCCAGACAGGACTGCTTCGCTTGCTCTGGGCGTGGCCCCACCTGGATCTTCGATTCCGCTGTAAATCCTTCGACAGTAGCGAAGTAGAATGGCTGCAGAGTCGCCATCTAAGGTGCCAACACTCTTGGCCATCACAATCGTCTCTATATTATACACTTCGCCATACTGCCCAGCAAATTAGCGCTGAAATAAGAAGAGAACTGGAGAGGTGATGTTGGCCGACAGGCTGTCACGTCGATACAGAAGAAGACTACTCTTCCGGATTTCTTTAGTTGGAAGAAGCTCCCATGCTGTGGACTCCAAGAATCGCAAAACAGTACGAGAATATGCCTTACATTGACTAATGATGAATCCCTTAGATGGCTTGCACCTGCAGTCAGAATAAGCTTAAGAGGCCTTAAGCACATTCCTTCAACTTTCCCGGGCTTGTTTTTGCTGTAAATAAATCCATGCTCGTCGAGACGAATACCACTCTTCTCGATACCCTTGTTGCTATATGACGTGACCGGCAAACAGCTTATAAATCTTTCCCCTTCTCGAACAACAATAAAGTGTCGATTCTTGCCTGAATAATCCGCCCACGGGATACTAAACACCCGACCAATTTTAAAGAATTGTTTATAGTCCCTGGTCCAAACCCTGTATGACGAGTCCCTCGCCACAAGGTCGGGAGTGCCTTTAATAACTCGATTTAGTCCTTGCTCTTGCGATTGTGTGGCAGCTGGAGATTGTTCCTTATAATAATCGTGGCTCGAATAAATCAGCTGAGAATGGTCTACATCTGACAAGAGAAAGGGCGTCTCTTCGTGGCGACTAGACGCTACTGGAGGCTGCCAATCTCTTGGGGGAGAAGCTGCTATTGTGGAGTGGGTATATTGTCCGCCGCCTGAGACATGTAATGCATCTAAGCTCTCTGCCAACGAGTCTCCTGTCCCGGGATCAAATGGACTCGGACTTAAGTGGCGAGGACGATAGCTGGTAGAAGATTGATAGCTGGAATCGAAGTATGTGCCGGCTTGCGCATCTGCATATCTGTCGCTGTCTTCTTGGTAAGACTGATGTCGAACACTCTCCGTGTACGAGGGTCGTCTATCTCCTCGACTACTTTCCCTGCCCCTAGACTTCTCTCGCTGGCGGCGACTCGTATATTCGTCGGCAAGGCGGTCGAACACTGATTGACGTCGAGCTCGGGGTGTTGCAGACCTGGTAGTCATTGTTAGCCGTCCGCCTCTGACGGTCAGCTCAGTTCTTACGATTCAGCCCGCGAGGCTTCCTTGGGTAACTTCCGCCATGTGCGAATGGTCCTACCCTCTGGTCACAGATTAGCAATCTGAAGGCAAGATGAACGGTGTGGGGCTACTTGCTTGAGTTTATATGGTCTCGGTAGGTATCCCCACTCTCAGGGTCTTCGTACCAAACGTTACTGTGACCCGTACCGGACTGGGGTAAAGGTTCGGGGTCTTCGGGTGCAGACCTTTCTGAGAGTTTCGTGAACGCCTCTGAACTGATTGGGGACTGCAGAGACACATTTCCAGCTCTTGATCCTCCCACTGACCGTGGTGCAGATTCACGTTGATCAGATTGAGGATTCTTTAAGTTTGTGTAGTACGATTCTGTCCGGAGGGCCTCAAAGTGCGTCGTTGGTCCAGACTGCAATGGAGATTTGCGATGAACTGTTTGAGTATCTCTGAAGCGGTGCACTACTTCCTTAGACGACACCAGATTACTTGTTAACTCCAGGGACGGACTCCCACCTGTGATCTGTTCGATTGCATTCTTCGTGTCTTGAACTGGAATCATGTACAATGTCCTTTCAAACTCATTGCCGCCAATGATATGACCTAAAAGATGCTGACCTCTAACTACCCAGCAACCAGAGAGCCCGGCGGACAATGGGTCCTTGGAAATTAATCGGCGAACATTCAGAGAGTTCCCTCCAAAGTAGATCGAAGCCGTAGTCTGCGTCATGTAGGCCGCCATGGGCTTCTCAGGGCTGTCGAGAATGTGGACAACACCAGGTCTCGCCACTTCTCCAGGGCCTAGTATCTTATCGACATTAAACTCAACGGCTTCCCCTTTTAGGTCCTCAACACGGTAGCAGTTGATCAAACCTCTGAGCGAATCCATTGACAAAATGCACCAGTCGGAATTGGAATCCTTCAGTGAAATCTGGTCCTGACAATCAAAGCTTCTACCATGGCCGCAGAAGGCAAAATATCCACGAAAGGCACCTCTTCCTATTCTCACCGATGGATTGTTATGTATGCCTTTCGCGGCCAGGTTGGCTTTGTAGTCTGCCTCGTCTCCGTGCTCGTCGGATTTCACATCCAAATATCCATCAACTATCGCGTCGCTGCCGATACTGGCCTTGCTGCCTTCGCCAGATGATTGTAAGAGAAAAGGATGCGCAGTCGTCATTGCAAAAGGCTTTCCTCCAATTTGAATAACACCACCAATCCTAGCTATCCAGCGTCCCCGATCAGAAGTTCCACGTTCGAGTTCGTCATTATGCACATTCGGAACCGAATAGGTAAAGTGGACTGGCAAGCCACATGCGGATTTGCGCCCTGTGGTTTGCTCCACACCAAAGCTCATATACCTTTGTCTCTCGAAAGACAAGTCATATGGGCTGACGTCTCCAGAGGATTCCACTTCCTCACATGAGTCTGTGTCAGCAAAGAACCGGTCTCTGCGCTTCGGCTCTCGTTCTTTATAACACACTAGGTGGGGGCATGCAAACTCGCCGAGATAATCGAGTTGATTGGAATCGACTAGGTCCTCGATTTTCGTTTTCGCCGTTTTGTGACAGCAAGAAATGACTATGGTCGGCAACAGATGCAACATATCTCCCACTTTTGGTCCGACCATTAACAAAGCCAAATTCACATACATCTCTTGCGGTTGTAATCCAATTCCTCGAACGACAGCTTCGACAGCTTTTTGAAGCTTCGGATGAACGCTCTTGTCCCATTTTTCTGCGAGCGATATATGCACCACCTCCGTATAAGCCTCATAATAATTCTTTTCGATCTGCCGTACAAGACCGTCCTGAAATGGTCTCTGTGTGACAGATTGCTTAATTTTCTGGCTTGCTCCTGGAGTTGTGCGAGCACTGCCTAGAACTCCCGTAAGTCGTTGGCGGAGAGATTTTATAACCGAGGGACTTGGCAGAGGTGCAGATTGCGGCGGCTGTGGTGTGCCCTCCGCAGAGATAGGCAAACCATTCAGGACTTTGCGTTTATCCTGAGATGTGCCGTTTGTTTGGCTAACCTTGATGCCATGGGAATCGGCCTGGTGGAGTAATTTGAAGGACTGTGTTTCTGAAGTGAGCCCCAGCTCGTTCTTTTGCCCATGCTCACCATTAGCTTTGATGCTCGAAGACACATCTCGTGACTGATCTGTTGAAAGTGGAACAGGCCGGTCCGGAGGCTCAAAGTTTTCGACCGACTCATATCGACCGGCAGGATGAGGGCCAGTATTTCGTTCCTCCACAGTGTACGCTTTTGATGACGGAGGACGAGGTCCCAACGGCGGCAGGTGCTTTATCGTAGGCAACTTTTCTAAATTTGACACCGTGTGTTTCGATTGAGGGCATTGCTGTTCTCGATATGGGGTAGGCTCCTCGAGCATTTCCATGGTGTCGCAGAATATGGAGACGTCTAAATGATGGTAGTATGTGTGTTTGCCTCTCCACCCCAAAGGCGCATCGCCATTCCTATTTAGAAGATCCTTGAGATGCCTGTCAGATGCGAAGACAAGGTCGATTAGACCTTCGTCAGTAGCATTCCATGAAGTCGCTCGCATTTATCTCGCCTGCTTCCTCGAGACACCAGGGAAACACTCAGGATTGGTGGTTGCCCTCTGCACGTCGAATGGGCGAAAAATCCATCATCGGCGGCGATGCGACTAGCGATTCATACCATCCGCTAACAGTTGCATCTTTGTCGTCGTTTGCAGGAGAAGGGCATCTCACTGCGTGAAGACCATCGAGTTTTAGAGCCAACAGCACGCTTCTCGGGCGTTGTGGCTGTGAGTATGGTCAACTAGAGTGAGGCCTGCAAAGCCACACCATAACTGCCAGCTGTTGCGGTACCCGGATTGCATAGCCCCCAGCCTCAATGACCATCATGTCATCTTCCACTGGCTTTGTAATTCAAGGCTGTATGCCAGGCAGAATTTGGAGGTTTTGTATGCCATCCCTCAGGCTCGGGAACCGCACGTTTTGACAGAGTCATCAGCCGCCAATATGGCAATACACATATCAGCACGTTGTTCCCGACGCCAGGAATAAGCGTTTACAAAGATTCTTCAAGGCCGCGCCACGTGTAACGGACTCTGTGATCTGATGAAAAGGACCTGATACCATGTCAACGGTTTCCCAATTATTCAATGTTCGTCCTGACGAACCAACACAGGCATTTCTGGCTTCGGCCTTTTGGCCTGGAATACCGTGGCGGCCCAACGATTTCGCGGACTTCTTCAGATATTTCAATGATCACATCAACGACCTCAAATGGCCTCATGGGGTTGTCGATGAGACTAAATTTGCTGCTCGTACCTTCGACGAGCTCGTCGCTATCGTCAAGGAGCTGGGAGACAAAAGAGATAGTCCACGCGAGGAGGCTTTGACGTCGATAAAACAGTTGCAAGTGTTCCAGAACAAGCAGCAGACAGATCGGCAAGTTCTGAACTCGATGGCACTTGCTGCTCAGCTCTGGCTGACAATTGAGGTTCGCATGGTTGATCTA
Source organism: Hyaloscypha bicolor E (assembly GCF_002865645.1). Taxonomy (NCBI): domain Eukaryota; kingdom Fungi; phylum Ascomycota; class Leotiomycetes; order Helotiales; family Hyaloscyphaceae; genus Hyaloscypha; species Hyaloscypha bicolor. The sequence continues at coordinate 2,308,392 of NW_020194558.1, forward strand.
CCGCCTTACGGGCCCACGTCGGGCGCCGTTGAGTATGCTGTTTGGGGCCCTAAGAACACGCTCGCGGACCTCTGCAGACAGCAATTCCAAATCTCGAAATTTATCCCAACCGCTCGAGAAGCCCGGTTAGACACCGGTTTCAATGCTATGAACCTGATGCACATCTGCGGGATCAAGATTGCCTGGACCGACAATTTGTTTGACCACCTCCATTACGATCAATCGCCAGTGCCGAGAAGCTGGTGGCGGTTTTGGCATTATCATGGTTCGGGTGGGACGATTCGGATCTATCCCCACAAGTTCTGTCTCGCGAGACACTATGAGACAACCAATGTCTACGGAAACGATCTCTTAGAGGAGACCATGAAGTCCCTCGATCTTCTGTTCCCTTTTGGACACGACCAGACACGAGATTTTCTCAGCCAAGAGCTTCATCCATTCTTCCTTGCTGAACCGACATTTCCCAGGACCATGGACTTGGGAGATTTCAACTTTTGGCGGAGAAAAATTGTCATATTGTATGACGCCTTCAATGCCCCCCCTTCTAGAGTGCAACAAATGTGGAGGGATACTCGTAACCCGATGCAGTGGTGGACTTTTTGGCTTGCTGTCTTAATCACCATCCTCACGACCGTCTTTGGAGTGATCTCTGGGTACACATCTTTCCAACAGGTTGAGTTAGCAAAGCAAACATACAGGCTCTCTGTCCAGCAGGCATGCGGTCAGAACGATCTCATTCAACAAATGTGTCCTCTGAGATGAGAGTGTGAGGGTTTCTCTACACCCACCAAAAATTGGTATAACCATTTAACAATCATCTGGTTTCTCTATGCATTGGATGAGTGGAGCCAGCCTTTGAATGCCATACTAAGGGTTTCGCGAGGTAAATCACGGGCGTGTCCAATAGCCATCAGCTGGCAGGAAAGTCTGGTCGCTGAGACCTTGGTTCGGAATAACCTTGCGCCCACGAAACATGTACTTGTCCATGAAGACAGGAGACAAACGGAGTGTTTATGTAGAAACAGGTCCTGAGCGCATATAGTAGTGGAGTAAGCAGAAACTTTGTGTCTGAACGTTAAAATCATGGATGTTCATGAATCCAGTAGCAGGTGTCATTTTGGTTTCCCCGTGTACAGCGCCACACGAAGCATGAAGCAATCCCTGCAAGTTCTGAGATCGCAGTTCGTCACAAGTCCTCAAGTCTCTCCACCACAAAGTTCACACACAGCCTTCACTGAACTACGCACGCTGCGCGAACCAAAACTACCAGGCGATGAACAGGGCCAGCAGTCACCCACTGAGGTGAGCAACCAGATGAGCCTCAACAAGCCAAAAACGTGGCCGTTCCTCTGATACAGCAGCTACGAGCCTTACGCTGTGGCCCGAGATAACAGGACGGTCGAATGCAGAACTTGCATGATTGCGACCCAATCTCTTGCAGATTGACCGTAACCAACCTGGGGATCAACTACCTCCCAGATCATCTGGATGCAGTGACGCGTTCTGACAGATGGAAGGCCACAGTCCAACACCACGAGTTACGCCGGAGCAGATTGAGACAGAATATTGCTGGTAGGGACGTTAGGTATTGGGACTGTGGCATTGATCCCATTGTTGTTGGTGCGGCTACGAGTTAATTTGGCCTTATGCTCTAGCCTAATTTTAGTAAATTAGCCGTTCGCTCTCGCGCAGGCCTAGACCTCGACTGGTGAGGCTTGCGTTCACATAATTAAGGTTAGTTAAAGGGGATAGTACGAGTATATGCGTACCCCCGAAAACTTTTGCATTTCGCGTTTTTGAATTTGGGAACAGGGAATCGATATTAGGTGTCGTTGGGTGTTAGAGGAGGAGTGCTCACCCAGCTCAAAAGCAGCAGCCTCGCCATATTGGTTTATACAAATCTGCTCTCTTTGCATGCCAAGAATTCGGATTTGTGCGCCCTCCGCTCCGTCCTGACCCTAGCACCCGCCAGTCGGGTGAGCGGCGCTGCCTTCGCCTAGGCGCGAGGTAAGGAGCCGAGCCGAGCCGAGCGGCCTGGGGTGAGGTGGCGCTTCACGTGGGCACGTAACGTCAGTTAATTGGCTGGTACTTCCGAACTCGAATGGGGCGGGAAGCTGAAGGTAGCACAAGCGCAATGTAGCTTAATTACAATATGATTTTACAATATGATCAATGAACCCTTAAGGCTGAGACTTTCACGGCAAGCCGCCTTGTTCACGTGCAGCCTCTTCCCGCTTTCTTAATTCCAGATTCCAGATTCCAGTTTTAGGTTTCAGGATCTCGTCGAAGCACGCATGATATGATATGTCAAGTGGCAATTTCTACTGCTGCCTCTTCTTCGATGTGTGCGTGTACTAGTAAAACACTCCTTCATGGCATCTGTGATCATTCAGTAATTCAGCGGCTAGGTGACTCGTGTGGCAAAGGTACGTCAAAAAACCTCCCCTGCAAAGCCTTCACCACGCAAGCTGGGCGAGAATTTATATGCAACTTGCTCAATTGGCTACCATTTCTGCCGCTTTCAATACTGGTTGCAGAGTATGAGACACTTTCTATGCAGCAGTTATCACACAGTAATAATTGGATTATAGCCAACCAGCTAAACTGTCTCAATTGCTTTCTCCAAACAAACCGGGCGAAAGCTAGGCGGCTCTCCGCCGCCAATCGTACTACACACCCACACCAAAACCAAAATTTCCTCAGTGAAGACGTAAGACAAGACAAGCCCTCCTGCAAGATTGTGTAAATGAGGATGTGGGGAGCCAACGCCAAACCTATCTCATATGCCAGACTTATCTCTGTGCTGCTTTTTACGTATCTTGAGATACACTCCTGCAGCCCGATTATCAAACCGAATCTTCGCAAACCATGCTCAATAGTTTGAAGGCGTAGACATTTCATTAAATTGCGTGGGGAAAAAATATGACTTGGTTGTATTCCAAAGCAACGTGTACCCTTGCAAGTGCAGGCAGAGGAATAACGTAGATTTCTCTGAGTAGGTATATTGTACTTGAAGGATTTTGAACCTATCCAGCTTAAGAATCCCCTTTTCTTGAAGTATTCAAAACACATCAAATATAACTTCGTTAAGAGCCGATCACCGCATATTTGCAGGAGACCACGATACAAGATGCAGCGAGGCTGTTTTCCGAACCAAGTATGTTTGAGCACAGGTCCTGTATGACTCTTTAAATCACAATGCGTACATTAGTCCTTTCTTCGACATCCTGAAGGCTCCTCGACCATATAAAAAGCATTAATCTCATATGTTCAGCACAGTTTGCAGCTCACATCATTGAAGACAACCAGCTGAATCATTATCTTCCCTCCAATCACCTTTCAAAAACTCCCAACTTTCGTTGTGCAAGTTTCCGCAAAAATGGCCGACCCAATCACCATCATTACCCTCGTTTCGGCAGTCGTGTGCGCAGTATTTGGAGGCTCCGGACCGATCCTTCCTCGTCTCTGGAGAGGTCTCAAACGCTTGTACGGGGGAGCCTGCCAATCAACCAGTATTTTCCACTCTCCATTCCCCACTCCCTTCACGACACTTGCCTAACCAAACGTGTTCACAATTGGCTACCTCAGAGGCCTGGGTGAACAGCGCATAAGGACCGACATCCATTCAATGATGCTTCAAAATGCAGCTCTGGCGGCACAAGCCAATCGATATTACCTCCAGGGTGGAATGGCTCGAGCAAACGCTGCACCGGCTATTTCCAGCGGAATTGGCGGAGGCAGCAGGGCGTTTGTGGAGTTTAGTGATTTCAGTGATTAGATTGTGGCTTTGGGGGTGAGAGCTAGCGCCGCTCAATAGGTTGGTGTGGGGGAAGCTGCACTAATATCAAGCGGCTTGCAGGCGTTCAGAGGACTTTGCAGGCGAAGGACCATGCATGTTATAAGGCGGAATTTGGCCATTTGTCAAGTATGCATAAGCAAGTATACCAATTAAAGGTTCTTTAAAAAGCTGGCTGTGAGACTTATGCAACCTATCAGCCATTTTTATCCAGGCGCGCATCACGGAACACTCTCAAACTGGAAGGCAACCCACCCAGAGCCCGTAATAGCCATGCGATGATTTTCTGAACTTCATTTCCAGTCAACCTCTCATCGTCCCATCTTCTCGTTACTTGCAAAGTCGCACCTGCACAGCAATCTACTACTTCCTTAGCAAATCACAATCAAACACCCCGTTCTAACTTCACCAACGCGCTCAGCATTGGTTCCTCTATCTGCCTCTAAAAAACCCAAAATGGGCATCCGTGACTGGTTCCGCCGATTTACCAGCAAAATCCGCGACATCCTGGGCATGAACAACCCCTACGACGACTTTAAATGCGATGCCTACTTTCTCGACGGCGGCGTCATGACCTTTACTGGAAGACCATGGGGGGAGGCATTTAGGAAATATAATTCATATGTGAGGGATAATGCATATTACGTTACGATGAATATGCAGGGGAGCTTTTGGAAATTTTCGTAGGGAATAGGGTTGGAGGAAGGATGAGTAGAGGAGAGAAGAGAGAGGCAAAGCTAGGTGGAGGATTCTTTGGAAGCATTGGGCTTAATAGGGAGGAAAACATGGCGTGCAAGGCAAAATTCGAAGAGAGCGACAAGTGAAGAGGTCTCGTGGCAGCTGGATAAATGATGGATTCGAATTTGAAGTTGCATTTACATTTCTCAAGCATCATCCAGATTTTGACAATGAATCTAATAAAGATACGGAGTATGGCGCATTGAATAAAGTAGTGCGCGTTGTGGTTGCTTGCCCATCAAGTGCTTTACCTTCATTGATAGTTACATCGTCCAAATATGCTCTCCAACCGAACGCATTTGTCTTTCTTGTACCATCGCCTGATATAACTTAGCAAGCGCTCCTAAAATATTTCTTGGATGATAACTCACCTACCCTACCGCCTCCTTGCAATCAACTCCGCAATCTCCATCGCCTTGAAGGTATGCGGACTTCCTTCCCCACCCTGGTACATTATGCGAGACTTGGTGCCCGTAACTGCGACCGTAACTTTCTGGCCGGCGGAGTTCATTCCAGCGTTTGGGCTGGTGTATGTGATTTGGCCATTGTTGGTGTATGTGATTTGGCCATTGCTACGTTTGACGAGATCCCACTCTCCTGGCATGATGATCGATGTTTAATGGAGGAGAGTGCTGTAAATGATGGGGCGTCTGTGATGGAAAGTGATGTCGATTATGCCCGCTGAAATAATGAAATATCAGATGAGAGAGAAAGATCCTGGAAGGAAGAAAAGGTGCCTTAAGACCAGCTGCCGAGTATGTAACCTAAAGGGGTTTAAGACAAATTACTGAAGTATTCAGGGCAAGTGCAGTAGAAGTCGCCGTGGAAAAGCCTCATTTGCAGATCACTTCCAAGTTTCCTTCTGCAAGGTGAAGTGTACTGCATTACATGCCAGCCTCACTTTCTTTGTTGCCTGGAAAATCTCACTGTCTCATACATGCAGGATCCCAAGCCACTATCACATCTCATGATAAAGCCTTGAAATGGTGGGGGTGCGAGGTGGCAAGCGCGAGGCTGCGGTCTTTGTCTCGATATCATCAAGACTGCCTAGAGTAGCATCTCACTTGCAATATTACTTCAATTCGAACTCCTCATCAAACTCTCTCAGCTCTTTCCATCTCTTCCAACTCCTTCACATACATTCAAAATGACATCCCAACAAACCTTTCGCCAACGCGACGATTTTAGTGTCATTTCGGCCGAAACTGATGAAGGGACAGCTGGCAGGGTGACTTATCTCAGCAAAAATTCTGATGGTAGGCAATTTGAAGCTGTATCACCGCCAAACAGCCTTCACGCCCAAAAGCTTGCTGAAATCGCGATGCTCGTCCAGTCGAATCCACGCCAAAGTAAAAGCCACAAGAAGGCGCTTCCTACGCTGGGACGCAGTAGCAGTAGACGAGTTGCTCAGATTGCTCCTGTTGCTTATCAACAAACACCACCTGGAGTTCAGCAGGTGTCTTCCGCTGCTGATCCGAGAGTGGTTTATGATTCCACTACTTCACAAACATCGGAAGTTGTGGGCAGTGGTCCAGCGCCTTTGAGTTCGCAGGCACAACATCCATATGCAACTTACACTTCAGCACAGCCGTATTCCCAGCCGCAAAGCGGACAGGAAAATAGTTATGAGCAACAACAGTATCAGCAATATCAGGAACCAAATCCGCTATCGACTCAGTACACTGTTGCTCCACCACAAGGCCCAAGCTCTTATGTTTCCGATTTACACCAGGGGCCAGTACACCAGAATCCGCATTACCAGGCCCCTGAGGTGCATCGATACGCAACAGAGCAGCAAATCGGATATAGTGTAAAGACAAGAGCTGGCGAAATGAGAGTAAGCGCTCCTGTGGGTAGCAGGGAAGCGATGGCCTTTGATGGATTGGTGGAAAAGGTGTCGTCCAAGGTATGTGACTCAGATGCATGATTATGTTTTTGGTTTTCTTTGACCCTTAAACTGAAACCCCCAGAGATATAGATAGCTGACCGAGCCTCTATCTAGAAGGAACACAGAGATGACAAAGAAAGGAGAGCAGCAAAGCGAAGCTCCCAAAAAGAACACGAAAGGAAGAGTAGTGGGTGGGGGTGGTGATGGTGATGGTGATGAAAGCTCAAAGTCTGAATGGTCAACGATATTGAACCCACAAAGGAATAGTTAGATGTCAATTTGTTCTATCTTAAATGAATGTTGATATGAAATGAACGAAGAGACCCTGCTACTGCCTAAGGTGTCCGGTTGCATGAGAATGCCCTACTAGCTCACCCCTGTATTTGCCACCATTAGTAGTAGACCTCTTGGCATAATCTTAGCATCACGTGCGTGCTTGCCTCCCGTAAAAACCCGCCAATTGCGTAAGGATCGTCCGACTACGCTTGCGCAATTAGGATTATTTTTCTAAGTTTTTTTAAATAATTTAAATTTTGCGTAATTTTAAAAGATTTTTTATATTTCGCGTTTCTCGAAATTAAGAAAAAGAAATCAATATTAAATATTAAATTGTCGGTTCAACAGTAACGCGTAGCACCGTCACGTAATATGCGTGGAATGTGTGACGGCTGGCATAAGGGCATGATCTGCCAAGGACTGGCCGGAATTGCTTGGGCAGAACAATACTAAAGGTCGAGGCATCCTCCCTACTTTGTTCTGCAGCTTAGTATTTTCCAATACATGAGATTCTTTGAACTTTGAGCCTTCGACCATTGCATTGATCCCGCTGTCACAGAATGCTAAGTGCGTAAGTTGGTGAAGTTGTTGTATTCTAGAAGTAGGGATCGCAGTATCGTGCGATCCCTAAATCTGCTAAGCCTAATTAGGACTAGTCTACCGACTGAGTCATGCATGTGACGCGAGGTCACATGACCCAGGAAATTCGCAGTGGTAGCTGTTCAGACATAAATATTTGGGGGAAAATATTCATTTAATATAAGCTTTGGGATAATGCTCATTTGAAGCATCACTTATCGACCCGGTAAACGCAGTAAGCTCGGGTGAGCCTCGTGAGATGGGTTTGCACAAATCTGCTATATTTACCTGCCAAAACATCTCTTGGTGAACAAATGTTCCTACCTGCTATTAACTTCGTCTCCTGGACGTCAAAATATCTCAATCTCGAGTCTGATACTCCCACAATTGATTAATTGAAGTAGAGAGACATAAACATATGTAAAAATCCTGAAGTTCTAGTGTCCCCCTTAGTCCGATTCAGTCCAATTAACGCTCAGCCTTGATACCGCTCAGCCTTGATACCGCTCAGCCTTGATACCGCTCAGCCTTGATACCGCTCAGCCTTGATACCGCTCAGCAAAATTAACGCCGAGCCCACGTGAGCTCAGCCCAAGACTTGCTCAAGCTCACCTGAACTCAGTCTCAACACCACTCAACCTAGCTAAAGCTGGGTGGAGATGCTGATCTGCAACAAAGAAACGTGATTTTTCCTCCGACTCGACTTGTGATTGGGTTCTTGGGGCGGTCACGTGTATTGTCCCAATACATTTTGGATGAGGATCAAGAGATACTTGCCCTTATTAAACGAAACTCTCCTGGTTGTTCCTCTTATTGAGGATGTTTGGGACAATTAAACTTGAAATAAAATGTTGTAGAAGTTTGAAAGGAAAGCCTCCTTTATCGAGACGATAAGAAAGGTTGGGGGCCGTTTTCCGACGCCTCGCTTCAAATTTGGACTAATGACGTCCAGCGTGCAGCAGCAAGCTTCACTCGATATCAGCCCATCTGAACATTCCAGTTGCAACGGATAGTCAAGCACCTAGATGTCTCAACCCCCGGAGAACATTAATCTTTAATTGTGTGCCTGGCCTTCCAATTGAGAAGCACGTTAAATCCGCAATGGCCACGACAGCTGCTGGGAAGAGGGGACCTTCGGTCTTGGTATGTAGCTGCAGATACCTCAGCACATGCCCTTCAAGCTCTCCTTGGACGGGCTGGACTCTTCAGACTTAACAGCTATAAGACTAACTTTTCCTCCAGGTCACAGACTCCCGCGAACGACCTCCTCCAGCTCGCAATAATTCTCAGCGCCCATCGCCCAGCGCACCAGGCGCAGTCCGCAATCGCATGCCAACGCGCTTCATATCTGTCGACAACGTCCTCCAATATGCCTCCGAGATTCCCTCTGGTCAAGCCCGAGGTCCGCCAGGCCGCCGCCCTGCGCCAGCTACCCAGCGACGGCCGAATAACCCACCGGCTATCGCAGCACGAGTTGCACAGCAAAACGTCCCTGGCCGAAGCACAAAAGTGACCGAAAAGCTTGTCCTAATTCCCGACACCGTAAACGAGAAGGAAGAATCAGACGATGAGATAGATGAGCATGGACAACGGCTAAGCTTAGATGGAGACGAGGGACCGCTTAAAGATGCTGAGTTGGACGTACTGAAGAAGCGAGGAGGAATTCGTGGGAAGAGTTACGCAGAACGATTACCGAAGGCGAAGAGAGCGGAGAAGTTGGCAAGGGTGACGGCGTATTGCACTGCGCAGGGGTATAAGACGAAAGCTACGGCTACGTTTGTAAAGGAGCATCATGGGGCGAAGACGAAGCTGTATGATGATTGTCTTTATACGGTCTATCATCTGCCACTACTGCCTGGCATAGAAGGGTTTAGGATTAGAAGTAGTCCTGTGCTTAAGAGTCCTGGTGGGAAGGCAGTGTTGGATGAGGAGATTGAGAGAAGTGAGAGGAGGGATTATCATGAGGGGTATTTTGAGGATACGGATACTTACGGCGTGAGAGGTGGTGAAGAGAGTCCTCAGAATGAAAGTGATGATGATAGGAGGAGGAGGGAAGATGAAGGACGTCGGACCAGAGAGGAGACACGAGTGCTTGCCCAAGGGCGGAGAGGGGACAGTCCAAATCGGACAGCACCAGATGCTACCACGTTCGGAGAGATGTTCGTCTTTTCGTACGGAGTAGTCGTCTTCTGGAACTTTACGGAACGACAAGAGAAAGATATCTTGGCGGACTTGACTTTCTCAGAGCATGAGACGGGCATCTCTCTCGTCTCTCGGCCGCTAGAAGAGGATGACTTTGAGACGGAAGAGCTCCATTTCGAATACAGCCCTCTAGTCGAAAGGCCCCGAGTCTTCAACGACATGATTACACTCCGAAGTGGAGATCATATGATCAAGCTCGCCATGAGCCACGCCATTGCTCAAAGCACGAAGTTGAGCTTCTTCGAAGAGAAAATGTCCCAGACGATGCTGGACGCTCAGCATGTTCCTAAGCATCTAGCTTTGACAGGTAAATTAGGCATGGATAGAAAGGAGATTGTCAAGATCTTGGGTCGACTCTTCAAGAGTCGTGTTGATGTCAACCTTTGTAAGTTTCAAATTGTCTGACCTATTAACTTAGCTGACGGTACTTAGCATCCAATATCCTCGACGTACCGAATTTCTTCTGGGAGTCAGAGCCCACTCTTCACCCGCTGTACTTCGCTATCCGCGAGTACCTGGAAATCACTCCCCGAATCAAAGTCCTCAATGAGCGTTGCAGGGTATTCTTAGAACTTGCAGAGATCCTGAGTGACAGCATTGCTGATACGAAGATGAGCACTATTACGTGGATCATCATCGTTCTTATTGTTGTTAGTATTGGTGTTACTGTTACTGAAGTAGGATTGAGGTTCGGCATGTTGGAGAAGGGAAAGAATGAGAGAGCTGGCTTGATGCCTCATTTGGGAATGGCTGGGAAGAACTGGACGAGAGCTGATTTCAGCGCACCGCAACTTCAAGCTATATGTGGTGCAGAGTTTGTGAGGAAGACATTTGCTGAGCCTGACTTGTAAGATATGTTGCTCTTCTTAGTGGTTTGAGTCTGCATAGCACTGGCGTCAGGGGCTGGGCAATCCTCAAGAATGCTGTACAAACTTCACGGCTATATGCTACATCCATCCAAGACTGCCTTAGCATCTTCAAGTGGTCTTTCGGTGTTATTCTTGTGTGCATATTTCCGGTCACTATGATTTTATTCGTTATATGATACTATTCAAGTCCCCTTTCTCAAGTATCTATGCTCTGTACGTCAACAGGATAGCTCGCTATCTAACCTGCTGCACTACCCAAACCTTCCTACCGTCATCCTTCAGTCTGATTTTGTTCTCGTTCTCGAGATTCACAATCACAACATCCCATCATTCTTCTGAACAATGTGCTCTCGCAGCTCAGTTCATTCACTACCACCTCTCGCTGAGGAGAAATGACTGCATCAGCATAGACATACTCCGAATAATTTACAACTCATTCACTGAGCAAGAAGATGGAAATTTATCTCCAGAGCTGCATTTAAAGATGCCTTTCAATCCAAATTTACGTTTCCTGTCTATAAAGTCATAGTCTCAACACCACTTCAATCCCCATTTCCATTATCTTTCCAGCACAAAACCATCTCAACGCCACTTCGGAATCTTGAGTGCTCAACTACAATCACTTACACTCTCCCAACTGCTTCTCGTACACACAAGTCTTACGAACCAAGAGCAAGCAACCTGTCTTTCAACTAAGAAGCTTTGTACGTCCTTCGAGACTTAAGCAGTAAGTTCCTTCCCTCTTATTGCATCTTGGACTCTATTCCCATATCCACAATACCACCTCGTGCTAACTCATTCCTACCATAGTCCTCCCTTTACCCATTCTCAAAATACCCTTCCGTACATTCTTTCAACCAACAAAATGGTCACTACACACCATTGCCCGGGGAAGTCCCAAGGCAACTGCCGCGGGCCCGCTAAGACCCCTCGCAGCAAGAAGACCTACTGCACGCAGCATCAAACCTACTGTCCACGTGAAGGCTGCGATGAGCGTCGGCACTTGAAGACCGAATCATGCATTAAGTGCGACGCTAGACAGGCGGCTGAAGAGCGCAAGAGAAAGGAAGAGGAGAAGAAGCAGAAGGCGAAGGAGGAGCAGGAGAGAAAGAAGCCGCAGCAGGCACAGGGTGAGAGAGATCGGAAGGAGAAGAACAAGAAGAAGTAAAAGTTGTCTTCTTGCTTGGGTTGTCAGAGGGATAATTTATCTTGGGATGGAGTTCGGCTTCTTTTGACGGCATTTATGGATGGACTATGGTGCATGGCGTGGGTCACACATTGGGTGGAGTTTTCCAGCATTTTGGTATGGGGGTTTCTTTTCTTTTTGAGACATGGGTGGCCTCTGTATTGCACAGGGAATATCGCCTAGAGCACTCCTGGTTTTGCGTATTACGGAGCTTGAGGGAGCAAAGTTCTATGGAAAATAGAGCCTGATATTTGCGAATTCATCAGTTTGGACATCTATGATCTGGACTCTTCATAAAATACCATTACCAATGAATACGGTGTGAAATTGACATCACAAGAGTGCATTCGTTTTCCATAATGCAAGGTTTTCATTACCATCTACGATGACATGATATTCACAGATATAGATCTATCATTTCTACTTTGCCAGAGCCTCATCGTACTCCTCCCATTTCTTCACGAAGTCATCATACTTATCCCAATAAACACCATCCTCGAAGTTGTAGAGGGCAAACTCCGCCAATGATCTAAGCAAAGGACCACGATGGTAAGCATCCTCGATATATGAAGGGCTTGCTTTTGCCATGATCTGATCGAAATGTGCTTTGATCAGAAGCACGTCTTCGGTCAAGTCTCTCTCAGGCTTTGCATCACGATCGCCGTCCCAACTCGGACCACGGGTGTCCTCATCAAGCCAGAGCCAGGAAGGAGGTGTTCTCGCAATAACCAGAGGGACCGAAATTGCGTCGTCCCAATCCAAAACACCGCTTACGACCCACTTTCCCGGAGAATCATTGCTGACTGGTGATGCTGTCACACCGCTGCCTTCACCGGGACCAACCTGAACAGCCTGCTTGCGCTCTATGCCAAGAACAGTATGTTGCTCCGAGGCTGTGATGTTGGCTCGATGGATCATGACATTTCCTGCAGAAAGGTCCCAGTGCCAGAGCACACATTCATCATCCGTGCTTCGTATCAATCCAGCAGCATCCATATCCTTCACAATGGACTGAAGCCGCTCACATCTCTCCACCATCTCATCCCAGTCTAGATTCTTCTGCTTGCGGAGCTCGAGCAGATAGGTGATCAAGGACGCAAGCGATTGCTTCTCCATAGACGGCAAGTCTTCGATGGGGTTCTCACGGTAACCTGTGATCTTAATCTCATTCGCGGAAGTTGGCGCAACATCCGAGCGATCAGGCAAATCTCCAGTCCCCACCAGTCTTCCAGGTTTCTCGAGTGTAATCGACTCAAGTTGCACCAACATTTCGGCCACAGCTGTTGTAATCTGGAGCTTCTCGGCAAGAGGCAAGGTGTAGAAGACATGATCAAGCGCAACTCCATCAATCCGTTCCTGGAGGACGTATTGGCATTCAAGAGCATTGTTAACGGTTGTATCAAAGGCGGCAATTACCGGGACATGGAGGAACTCATATTTCGAGAGGTGGAGAGTAACAGCAACCTGGTCCTTGATTTCACCCATCAAGACCTCTTCCAGAGCTGACCGGGGGATTCTGAGGACATAGCCACGTTGCTGACCAGATGGCAAGGTCAACCCAATGATTCTGTTGTAGCCGCCACCCTTCATTCGCTCAATCTTCGATGGCTCTCCATAACCAATATCGTGACATAACTGAGCGACCTTATGCTGGTAGGTCTCAAATGATTCTTGTTCATACTCACTGGTGGATGAGCGACGGCTCTTGGCGTCTGCGTTGCTGTTTTGATCGGAGTTTTCGGAAGCTTTATCATCTTCGTTGCTGCGTTTATCGGAAGACCCAGAAACCTTGCCATCTGCATTGCTGCGCTGATTGGAGAATTCAGAAGCGGGAGAACTCATCTTGCCGTCTCCTGAGACTTCTTTGGGAGATCGCGGTATTGTTGGTAGCGTCACCTTGCTGGTATCTAGCTGAGGGCGTGAGAAGGGCATTTCAATTTGTGCAGCTCGGGTTGGCGAGTCTTCCGAATTGGATGAAGTAGACGACAAGCAGTCTGCTTGTGGGGATCCTGGATCCATTTTCGTGTCTTATACAAGCTCGAGAGAATTGGCTGTCGCACCGCCGGGAGAGTTTGACTTGCCTGGATTAATTTCCTTCGAGATGTTGATTGTAGGAAGCGGAGGATCAAGGAAGGAGTGGTTGACGAAGTTGACTACAAGAGTGGAAGTTTTTGTACTTCATGAACAGGTACAGTAACTGGTTCGTGGATTTAGTCATTTTAGATCGCTAAAGTTTACAGACCTGCGTATTCACTGTTCTTTGATTGTCATCGCACTTTCTTTGTCTGAAGGTGAATTTAAAAACGCCTTGCCTCAGGGGTAAATTCCTACTGATGATCACGTGAGCGTTAAGCGAGAAGATTAGTCATTCTTCCTCAACTTCATTCCCACCAGTCCATTCACTCTGTCTGAGTCACTCACTCTCATTTCTAATACATGATGAGAATCCGCATTCCACACGACCTTGAATGACTCATTGCACCAAAATTCGACTAGGTAAGACACAGGATTATCGAATTCCTGAAAAGGGAGAGAATGAACACCGCGCGGCACCGCTCCGGATGCTGCCGGAACGAAGATGATAATCGATTTCATGACGCTCGTCGTGCAGGTTCTGGAAAAGAGGAATGCGGCTTCACGAGGTAAAGGACTTTGTATGGGACTTGCCAAGGGGCAAAGGGCATATCTTAATCAACATTCTCATCAAGTACCAATAGCAACGATCCGTCAGTCTGCTTGTATAAAGTCGATCGATGACAGCTTATCTCAGGTTTGGATTCTCAATTTTCCATCCCATCATATTCTTCTCAAACCCTTTTGACTTTCGAAATTATGTTCTCGTCGAGATCCCTTCTACTGGCTGTTTTAAGCTCAGCAGGTCTTGCAACGGCCACTGAACCTGGTTGTGCTGCAGACAAGCATATCTCCAGGAGTCTTTCCATTGGCGTAACTTACTGATGATATCCTCAGTTGTGAGAGAGCTTTCAATGGCGATGCTCATACTCTTGCAGCAGCTTCTTTCTGCTCGCAATTTACAACTGCCACAACATTGACTATGAATGGCTTCCCATCCTTTGCTACTCCAGCCTGCTCTCTGGTGGCTCAAATCTCCTCGGTCTGCTCATGTGCCTATCCGGCTTCAACGTCAACAATCTCCCCAGCCATAATGCCGGCAACCACTTCGACGCCCGCTTGCCCAGTGAGCTGTTCGAGTCTCATCTCTAGTAGCCTTTCAAGTAGTCTATTAAGCAGCCTCTCATCTAGCTTGTCGTCAAGCCTTTCCAGCAGCCTATCGTCCAGCATGTCCTCTTCTCCATCTAGCTCCTCACCAATTCTATCCTCCAGCATCTCCTCAGTCACCACGTTCACACCCTCTAGCACTTCTCTTCAAACATCAATGAGCAGTTCAGCTACCCATGAATTTGGTCCTGGTTGCAATGCAGACAACTGTCTTCGAGCATTCGACAGAGGAAATGGGAGCGCATTCTGCTCTGTCTTTACTCTCGGTGGACCCAATGCTCCAGCTCTCCCAACATATGCAACACAATGCACAGGAAGCACTTCCGCTCGGGTCTCATCTGCCTGTACTTGCTTAAACTACTACGGTAGTTCCACGATGAGCTTCAGCTCCATGAGCCCATCGCCAACAACCACATCCAGATCCAGCTCAAGCTCAAGTACAGCCGTGACAAAGCTTACTCTCCAAGCGCTTCTCAAGTGCAATTCGGATAACTGTCTCCGCGCCATGAAGAGAGAGGGCGGTGTCGGGGCCACGGCATTCTGTTCTGCTTTTACAACCGCAGTAGTAACGAATCCCGCAGCTCTACCAACGCACCAGACTCAGTGTACAAAGAACGCCATCTCGCAAATCAGCTCTGCTTGCTCTTGCTTGCCCAAGGCGACTATTTAGATGTAGTCCCTATAGATGTGGAACAATTTGGGCGGTTTCTATATTTTAGAGGCACCTTCAATTTTCGAATATCTTCAGCAACAAATTTCTCAACGGGGTTTCAATTATTCACGAATATCTTTAGCCCATCTTATTTCTTGCTGCTTTCTTTGACGTGGCCTTGGGGATTAGGCTACGCCGAAGTTTTTTTTAGTGTGAACAGCCTTAGATCCCAAAATAGACTTCTTCTTCTTCGCATCAATTGTATTGTTTCTCGCTGCTCAACTCTTTGACTTCGTATCCAACTTCGAGTTCGAACCATTAGATATGAAAGTTTCTCGAGCTCTGAAGTATCCACGTCCTCCCACAACAGACTGCAGGCCTTGCAAACTGAGATACAATCAACTTCTGCCCTCCCCAGATATCCTCCCGAAATGTAGTTCATTCATCTCCTGTTTTTTTCTCTTAACGTTCTCAAGTTTTGCTGTACATTCAAGATTCCAACCTTTTAGCTATTCCACGAAACAAGAAAATTCAAGTCCAGTCGCTTTCAAGTGGTCTGCATGCCGTGACCTTCAGTTTCCCTACGAAGCCATACCATTTCAACATTTGCGTATGGTTTTCTGTATTTTCTGCCAAACATTCTGCTTCACGCTGGTGTCAAATTGGGGTGGTTGGAAGCCTTGATTCTCTGATTATCGAAAGCTGGGAAGCTCCTTAATATAAGTACAAACCCACAACTCCTAGCTGCCTTAGGGACCATAAACTTGGCATCTTTCAACAACTGGAGGGTCCAAATATTTTCGAAAAGCTTGATGAGAGGCTTTATAGGAGAACAATGCCATCAAGTGAGGTCACAATACAAGGAGATGGTGTTGTTCTTCATGTTTATTTATGTGCTAGAAAGGCATGGAAATAGCTAGTTAAGGAGCACAAAGATAAGCTGGAGCAATGGATCATGCCAACCATACATGGCGATGGCCATCGAGATAGAAAATGCAAAGTGTTGCTCACCTCACACCCCATTAGTCTTCGTCCTCGCACTGCTCGCAAGGATCCTCGTAATTGCAGATGTATCCATTCCATGCATGTCTCCTCTCATACTTGCCACATTCAATACGGCCTGGCCCCATGACCTGCTCCTCCAATACTTCTTCGTGACGCTCACGCAACTCTTGAGCCTCCTCAGGGCAGCTGTACGGATCATTGGGATTGTGGGGATTGTGCCATGGCCAGCTCAGGTGGACATAGACATTCTTCCAGCTTTTGTAACGAGCCATAGATTCCACCAAAAGCAAGCCAGTGTTCCATTCATTTTCCTCTAATTGAGCAATCGGGATGGGGCCGTGGTAGCGTGCTCCAAAAGCTCGACGTCTGCGGGCGTGATGTGATAGATCAATGGCAAAGCTCAAGAGCTGAAGACTGCCTTCCTGAGCACAGATGTCAACTGCCCGTTCCCACTCCCAGTCCCATCTTGTGCCCGAAATTGGATAGTACATATCCGGAAGCAGCCAGGTCACAAACCGCAAATATTTCATTCCCCGTGCAACAAATCTAGTAAAGAATCGGAGGATTTCTGCAGGCTGGTCGTACTGTAACAGCTTTCCCGACGGCAGAATGAGAAAGTGATTCTGAGAGTAGAAGATTTTTATCGCGTCTTCCCTCTGCCTCCGAGAGACCAAGAACAGCGATGACGGCATGACCCAGCAAGTACACGTTGTGGAATAGCCATTATACCTGGTTGAACAGATACACATTGTCCCAACAGGGGAGCATTTTCCACAGCACTTCCGCCAGTACATGTTGGTTCTTTGGTTCCATTGAATAGAACCACTATGGACGACGCTCGGCGCTTCGCCTTCAGTATCCGGACACCATGCAATGTCATAAGGTGTAGTTAGATCTGTATACTTCAAGACATTCAACTGGATCTCCCGAGGGAGATCTAGGAATCTAAACGGAGCGTCAAGAGCGTCGGATGATTGTCCTGTGAGTTTGAGAACCGCATCTCGAGCGAGATCTTGGAGTTTAAGGCACGATTCCAAATTGATTGAAATTCCACATGCTCCAAGAACTGGTAGGTGATTCATAGATCCCACGATCTGTTTCGCCGTTTCGATATTACCCCCATTGCAAACAATCCAGAGTTTAAGTTGACGTGGTGTGATGTAAGAGGCCAGGTGTCGGCAAAGCTTCTCCCATTCTGCTATCGTTTTGGATCTGTGGTGGACGGCTGCGCTTTGGCATAATTTCTCAGACCCTGGGATGCAGAGTTAGTAACATTCTCGACGGTGATAGGGGCAGTAGCTTGGTTTGCTGGTGGTTGAGGTGATGAAGCAACGGCAGATGTTAAGATGGATAGAAAGTGACGAGAGCGAGTTCAGTGCCCTAGGTGTGAAGGATAGAAGACCAAACAACCCTCCAGGATAAACGGAACAGATATTGAAGTGATTCTGAGAATAGAACAAATGCTCCACCTCTTTGGAAATTGTTCGACAGACGTCGAGGAGCTGGCTGGGAAGCGAAGAGGGGTCAAAGTCGCAGTCGCAGTTTCCATCATCTTCGTACTCCTCGCAGCAATATAATTCTATTCTTGGAGGTTTCCGATCGGAGTCCGTGTTGGGGCCATCCAGGAAGCGGGAAATACGTTGGCAATATTCCGAAACCTCGTCCTCGAACTCCCAATCATCCGAAGGAGGCACCAGATTCAAAGCGTAGCCTGTTCTTGGGTTGACTATCAGCCACGGCGAAGACCGATAATTGAGTTTGATAAGCTCTCCATTATATAGACCTGCAAACTCGTAGATTTTCTTGCGAATGTCGTATGGAAGACGAAGCAGGAAAGACGACGAGTTTAAGGCAGTAAGGTGCTGTCGGTCGGAGGTGATGTATCGGAGGATAGAAGTCTGCATCATCTTGCTGTAAAGTGTCAGAGCCATATTTTATGCATTGGAGGTCTGTCTTACCTTGGCGCCTTGCGTTGAAGAGCACCCGCATCTGAAGAAGAATCGTGACCAAAGTTGAGTCTCTTTGCGACTTGCCCCATGGTGCCGTAGTCGAATCGGAGACCATCCAGGGTGGAACCTCGAGGAGATCAAACCATTGAGAATGATATGTTGCCTTCGGATGTGAAGGAGACGTTGATGAAAACGTTGGTCGGCGTTGGAAAAAGAAGGGAGGCGCGGAGGAGGAGTTTTGAGGACATATAAGCGAGCCCCTTTCCCAAAGGGAAGGTACCACCTTCACGGACCTCAACCTCGCGAAAGCGTTTTCTCGAAGATTCTTGCACCGAAACCGCTCTCTTAGTGACTTCCAAAATGGACACGTTCTCGCAAAGACGAGTGTGTTGACAGTCCTTCCACCTTCCTTTATGCGCTTTTCTTCCATTCTCGCCACCGCCGAGGAGGATGCTTTCCGAAATGCGGTGGCATTCCACCAAATACGAGAAAGGCCAAGTGTTATTCTGAGCCGAGATGCAACCTACCCAGTGGTTGTGTCGCACTCTGGCCTGGTATGAGCTACGTCTTCTTCCAAAGCGTGCGCTCGTCCCAGATCGAACTTAAATTTCAGCTCTGCTACCGCAAAGTCTTCGAGAGCAAGCGCGGCGAGTAGCCAGCACTGCCCATATCCCGTAACTCCTGTGTGTTCGAGCCCCGAGCATCAAGCTCGAATTGCCACAAGTGCAGTAATAATGAAGTTCGAAGTAAGCGTGGAGCATCTCGTGGAGAAGACTGCCGAGACGCTGGCGAAATTCGGCTTGTCCTGCTCTACGTGACGCATCCAGCGGGACAGAGATTGAGGTCATAGTAATCTCAGTGTATATGTCAGGATAGCTTCCTTCGGTGGGGGTAGTCAGTCCCAAAAGGCCTACTTTAGTCAACGGACGGACGAAGAGTGCAGTTTCACGATGGGGTTTCCTTCGCGTCAAGGTACCGGAAAAGAACAAGTCGTCGAAGATGCGCATGTATGCTTGCAACAAACATAGAAGCCAATCTGAGTTCCCAAGATCTGCTAAGGGCAGACACATGTCGAATAGTCTGTGAAGCTCGATTTTTGCTTGATTTTTGGTAGCAACGTTGATGTTCTTTAAAGTTTGCAGCAGGCGACCTAATAATTCTTCGGGGCTGTGTGAAATTGGATGCAACTCGCGGTGTAGTTGAGCATGAGTGAAAGGGCCCGTGCTCTTGAGGGAAGGGTTGCGGAGGCAAGGCGACATAGTGTGATGATCGAAGGTGAATCAGTGCCTTCCATGTTGCAGCAGATTGGGTGTGCTGGATTGGAAGAGAAAACGAGAGGAGAACCCTATCTTTCTGGAAGATTTAAGGAGATCGGGGGCCCTGGGCACTGGAGAGGTATTGAGGAACGTGGAAATGAAGTAGAAGGTCAAAAGGATTTAATGGGGGTTTATGTGCAGTTCCAAGTGCTCAGTTCGGATTTCAACTGGCAGACACTCCCAACAAGACCAGTTCGTTTGGAAACAGCCACAAAATGTTCCAGGCGCTATGGAACGGTCCAGGCGCTAATGTAAACCTCGAGCAAAACTTGAGATGACACTTTCAAAGTGGTTGAGATTAAGAGAAGGCACTTTCGAGCGCCAATTGCCATGGTAATGCTCCCGAAATCTAAATTCGTCGCAGAGAAAACAACTTAGTCGTGCCTGATCGGAACCCAGTCCACACCATCATCAATCCCAGAATCAGACTACATCGTGAACAAGGCACTTCTATTGAACACTCGCGCACCAACACATGCACTTTCAAAGAAGCCATCCCCTGGATCATGAGAAGGAAGAAGCTTTTGCCATCTTCTCTGCAGTAAGATGAACAGCAACAATCTCTTTTTCCTAAGGTCCAATCCCTCCTACTCATTTCTACTCCCTACCCGTCATCTCCTCCTTATTCGCCAACTCCGTCCGCTCTTTAATCGCACCACCCATCCCTCCTTTCCTGCTCTGTGCAACATTGCTCGCATTCACCACCTCCGGCTCGGCGGCATATTTCTTCAGATCCTTCATATTAACCACATCTAACGCCTTCTCGCTCGTAGCATGCAAATGGACTTTCGGGACCACGCTCTCGCTTGCTTGATCAGTCTGCTGGCTGGCGTGGTCGAACGCTTCTTTCCAGCGCCGGGCGCAGAGACACCATTTGCAGCCCACTGTCAGGCCAATGGACCGTAGGTTGTTTCCGCGGGAGGCGGTGAAGTCCAGGAAGGGGTCTGTGAGGGTTGCTGAGAACAGGAAGTTAGTTGAGTTGTGAATGGGCGGGGTATGGAGGCTGCAGTACCTGCTACGGAGTGGTTACCAGTGTCATCTGGACCGACGTCGCAGTAGCCGTTACCGTAGAAGCCTGTCATGGGCTCCTTGCTGAAGAGGCCCAGGGGCTTTTTGAAAACTGGACGGATATTTATAAACTGTTGTTCTGAATATCAGAAGGATTGGGACGCACCATTCAGAGACTTGTGAGCTTTGCCTGCCATTATTGCGGTGATGAGGAGAGAAATAGATAGAACAAGTTCAAGAAAATGAAATTGAAAGAGCTTTACTTGCATTGAAGAAGGAACGAAATAAGAAGCATACTGTACCTGAGTTCTGGTCCTGGAGATGCACTTGACACCAGCAAGCTCTGGTTGTCATGACGTTTAGATCTGGAAGCAGCGATTGGCAGGTCCCGCATTTCCAACCAGCCGAGATCTCGAGGCTCAACTTTGGACATCACCGGTTTGGTATAGCATGAGAAAAACAATTACTAACAATAGGAAAGTTACCTCAAAGAAAGTTATATGACGAATCTCGGGATCTTCTGAGAAGGCACCCCACTTCCCCTTTTGTCCCTGCAAGAAACCACCCGGCATTCTTACTGTAAGCCCTTCATTTTGATCAAGCCGGAAATAGAAACAGATTCGCAATAGCTAAACAGAGACAGGTCTTTCTCAAACCTTCCCCGCGGGACTTCTGAATATTGAAGAGGACTGCGTCGTTTCCTGCAACACCGAACTGGGATCTTCACCAGAAAGCCAGCCCCTTCTCGCCATTGAGGTGCAATAACACTGAGGTCCACTTTTGTACAATTTAATTGCAGCGTAACACAGAAATCAGCCACCATCCTAACGGAAAACGGGCCAGCTCAGCCCCAGCCTCCCCGGACCCGATACCGCTCCGCATCACCCCATTTCCCTCCCGCCAAGAAATTGAGCCGATCTTTATTTATATCGCCACGCAGCTCGCAGCCTATAAATTGGACCAATTTGGGAATGCACTCGCGAGATGAGATCGCCTCGTCAGGAGACTTCTTGTTCTCAGATTGATATTCATATTCATTATAAAGGTCTGTGTTCTGATCTGCTCTAGTGGCATTTTTGGAGGAGAGGGGATGTGGAGTGATTAAACTGGGGGCCAGGAACAGAACCAGAGATACTTTACCAGTTCGGATAGATGCTTCGGGGACCGTACTGGATCGGGGATCGTGGTGCTGAATGCCATGTCCGCCCTGCAGCCAACCCCGCAGCGGTTCGGTTCCTTTGAGCGGGAGGGCCAATTGGGAGGGGTGGTTCCCTCTCTCACTTCTCTTTCCCCAAACCCTCAAAATCGAGGAGACCATATGTCTCGCGCGATATTCAACAGAGGGTAGAGGGAAGAAGGAAATGATTTACCTTGCCGAAGTGGCGTGGAGATCGCGATCTTCGTAGTGGAAGATCAGCGCAGAGCTTGGGGACGGGGGCCGGCCTATCGATAACAGCTGCGGTCCCGCGGGGTTCAAAAAGTCCTCGTTCCTGCACACCTGACAGAACCCTCGTATCCCTTACCAAGTTCCATACGATGCACCGAAGAGCAGCAGTGTATCGACGGCCCGGAGCCAGGTCCGGGGACCTCGTCGTTTGCTGCATGGGGATGTTATACAAAGAAGGTGCTGTACGATATCTTGGTGAGAACAAAGCACGAATTGAAGGGGGTACAGCACTTGTAACGTAGGATTGTCACTGTGCTAAAGAAAGAGAAGATGTAGCGTTGGAGGGTACTGTATGGTGGAGACGGATCAGAAAGCTGCAGCTATGCGGTGCTGTGCTGAGGAAGCTTCAAAGTACGAGGAGGAATCGCTGGAAGCGTTGGCATTTCTCGGAAGCGAGGCCGTGAGGACGGGGATGAAGGTTCAGATGCTTGGCCGCCTGCGGCTCGTGAGTGGCACGAGAGAGCGAGTGAGATTTTGAGGAGCTGAGAGGGCTGAAGTGTGGTTGTACAGCTTACTCTCAATGATTTTGGGGCGATGGTACGGTGGGCTGATGGGTGAGTGAGATTTCGAGCTGGAGTTGCAAAATGCTGTCGTCGGTACCAGATGAGGAGCAGTTCTTCAGCGGCGAGAAGAGTTCATACAGTTGGTGGGGGGAAGCCAATTGGACGTGAGAGCATGGTGTTGTGCAAGGGGCGGTGATCAGACGGCGGGCCGTCGTCAAGGGGCAATGTAGAATCCGACGGCATTGCTGATCTAGGAATCCCTCGCTCTCCATAAAATTTCCATATCATAGCGGCCGTATGCAGAGGTCAAAGTTGAGACTGTTGATGTTTCCTGAAGATTACAGGTTCGACCGTCTCGGCTCATCAGGTGAAAGTCATCCGAGAAGGTCTAATCCAAAACCGAAAACAGTGAGGCTTTCCAGCGAGAGTGAATGGATGCCGACTGAGCTGTACTTATGGACATCTCACCTGCGATCCAAAATGGATGTGTAACACGCACGATGCATCGCCGCTCAGGTCTTGGACATCCGCGCGCTGCAGCATGATGTGAGAAGAGATACGAGTGTGAGTTTTTAGTTGGCTATGACGCTCAGATGATTTTGAAGTACCGGAGGCACAGGAACAATGGGAGTGTCAATCCACTTCCTGTTATGGTCTTCCAGGTCCAAGCAAATAGTGGTACCGGCATATGTTGAAGATAATATATTACCTCGAGGGCGAGGGCGTCTTTGAATGCCCTGCCTCGTCCATTTGTGCATGGGCGGACCTTCTGAAATGGAAGCTCGGGCAGAAGAGGCGGATGCTGTGCGTCAGTCAGTAGCTCCAACCTCACTTTGGCTGGACTATCGCGGCACTATCGCGGGCACCGTTTCCGAGAGACCTGAGGGCTTGATGGTGGCGTGGGATGCAGCTCTTTACTGCTTACTTCGCACTTTTCTTTGATGGGCTGCGTGCTTTGAAAGCGCCATCCACGTCGGCGAAGCTCTGCCCCTCGATCGATTTGCTCCTCCCCCTCCCTTTCACTATTCCTCTCCATCCACTTCGGCCCTTTCTGCGAGGGGGACAGTAATGCAGTGCAGTGCGGAAAGCTCCTGCAAAGATTAGCTAAGCGTCCCAACGTCCCAATAATCAATTCATTGAGTATTCTCAGACAATCAGCCGAGCGTTTTGTGAGACTCTCATGGCTGGGCGGTCACTCGTGTAGCGGAGGTTCCGTGGTAATGGGAAAGACTCAAAAAGAGTATTGGTGTTACAGAATCTACGCGGATGCAGCGAAGGCCACGGATTGAGAGAAACATCAGGCTGAAGGAGATTTGACGGAGAGAAGTGTGCTCGGGACTTGGATGCTCTTGGATCAGGGATGGATGAGACTCGGTAATCTTCCTTGGTCTGGCTGCTTCTCCTTTTCGATGTTTCGAAACTTTAGAGGGTTTGTCTGTGCAACAACTTCTTGGGACGCGGGTGCGGAGCGGGAGGGAACCGTGAGAAGTGGAGGAGAAGAGAGAAGGCGGCTTGTGCCCAGTTCCGAACAATTTTCTCCCTTCTTGATGATGGCCTCCCAAGACATCTTGGGACTCGGCATCTGCGCTGCCTTGCATCCATTTTTGCGGGACCGAAATGCTTAGCGCTTTGGGGGTCCCCGATTCTGGTGGGCAGAGGGCACGCATTCGCGTGGAACAGAGGCATCGAGGATGAGCATTCGAGGGAGCAAAAGGAAAGACATCTGGGCCTCAAATGCGGTGGTTGGGCGAATGGCCGGGCGACGAGCACGCTTCACTTCCACGCTTCACCTCGCCTGAGCACGTAAGCAATTTGACGACCATTCGAGGCCTCGTCGGCGGACGCGCTCTGCGCTCGCGCTATAGCCGGGAGAAATGTTCTGACTTGTGCCTGATATTCTGCACCGTCGGTCTAATAAATCGAGCATCATCGAGCATCGTGATGGGAATCTTGATGAAGCCAAGCAATTATCCGGTTGAAGTATGGGGTACATGTTCGGCGTCGTGGCACGGTGGAAGCCCTTCAGCGAGGGATCATTTGACTTTGGCCTCCTTCCTTCCTGTGCCTGGCGAGTAGTCCGGATGAAGGATTCGTCAGGTACAGAGGAGAACAGACGAACCTTGCATCTTCTTTCCCAACTCCTCGTTCGCTCGTCAGCGGAAACTTGCTGTGCATGGGACCGTCCACGAGACGAGGCAAACCGGGGAATTAATAATGTCGAACTTGATACTCAAAAACCCTGTGACCGTGATATCTCACTCTGCCCTTCAATACTAGAGAATAAAATGCGCTGAATCGGGCACTTGGGTAGATGCATATCGACAGCTTTTAAAACATCCGAAAGGCTCCGAAATCCATGTTCATATACGTCGTAGATGTCCAGGTGTAGCTTCACTGTCCAATATCTTGCTCTCTTGCTCTGCTGTACCTGACTTCAGAGGGGACTTATGCATGTGCGAGCTTGTGTAAGCAGGCCCAATGGAGCAGCTGGCTGTCCACCACCACCGTCACCGTTTCACGTCCATTCAGAGCCCACCACACGACCGCGCTTGTAATGCCATTGCTCTCCTCCCCTCCTCCCCTCGGGTGAGGTTGCAGAGCCACGCCCCAAGAACGCCTGCCTGTGTGCTGTGTGCTGTGTGCTGTGTGCTGGTTGATGCAAGGTCTGGTCTGGGCCCGGAATGGGGGAACCGACCGCCCACGCCCGAACCAGCCCTTGACCCCCATCGGCGGGCTCGCTCTCGTCTGAGTCGACTCTCGTTTCTCTCACGAGTGCCCGCGGCTGCTGCCCTCTGCCCTCTGCCCTCTGCCCACTGCCCCGTCCCCGTCCTTTCCCACAGCTGTGGCATCCTGGGCGCGACCAGGGCTGGCTAGTCTCATGCTGCGCGAATCACCGCAGCCAGTCACAGCAAAAGGCTGCCCTCGCTAGCTGGCTGGCTGAGTAGAACGCCTCGTTCTCAAACAAAGATCCTCCCCTCATGCCGACGACAATTCCTCTCACCACTCACTCTGCACATACCCTCCTTGTGAATCCTCTTTGCTGTGACTATATACTTGCATTTGCACTTGCTCTACCTCACGAGATCCGCCGAACTCTTCCATTCACGGACCAAATGGACTCTGACACCGCCCGCATGTCGAGACAGCGTTGAGCGTCACCCAGCGTCGTGACTTGGCAGCGAGCCAGAACGACCCGCGAACTCGCCCTCGAACTCCACGAATTCCACGATTCCCTGGCAGATCAACAATCAATATGCCTTCCCTCGTCATTCCACAGTCCGGGCTGTCGCTGGGAAGCTTCCCGGCACCGCCCTCCAAGCCCTCGTCAGCATTTCCCGATGTCTTCGGCCTGACCTTGACGGACGGAGTGATTGAGGAAATGATAAAATGCGTGCAGAATGGGAAACTGATCCAATTGTCGTTGGGAGAGCATCCCGTGAGTTTCCAGTCCATAAGTTTAGTACCGACCATATTGTGCCGAGTTTGGTTGTGGTTTTGTATTGTTCAGTCCATTTTGACAATTGCTTCGCTTGCTATTGTAGTCCACGATAATACGAACGATTCACTGACCATCCACACCATATAGAATATTTCGTACGGATCAAAAACCCAGCATCTTTCTACCTCCCATGAACCTTTTAAGTTCGACCTCTTTCAAACGATCAATTCTCCAAACTCGTCTTCAGGCTCGCCAGACATGGCCTCCTCCAGACCCAACTCGAATAGAAGTACAAAGGTCGAAGCCAAGGTTCATACCCGATGGATGGCAAGTCTTGGCGTCAAGTTTGACCCTACGAAATTTGCCCCGAAGGTGGTTAAGAACTCAGCGAAGGCAAATGCAACAGCTACCTCTGCAACCGCTGGAGCAGACGCCGCACTTGCAGCACTCCAAAGCTCACTTGCGGAGGAGAACGCGAAGAAACAAGGAAACACGTGAGTACTATACTCTGGAGGAAGCATACAAAAATTGACGTAAAATAGGACAAAGCTCATCAAGGACGGAAGCTTGCCGGCTCCTGGCCGCCGAGGTCAAGTGAAGCCTTCCAATAAATCAAAGTTCTTGTCACAAAATCGTCTTGGCAGTGATACCACGCGATCGATGCCCTCGAGCCCGGCTCTCAGTGGTGTTGGCTCCCCATCGCTTGGTCCCACCTCGGTTCCTCTATCTCAGCAGCAAGCGGAACAAGCGAAGGCCGTTCGCAAGCCAGTGATACACCTCCTCGCGGTTGAACCAATGACAGAGAAAGAAGTCAGGGAGAAGATTGACGACGAAGGACAAGAACAATTGATGGTAGCCTTATTGAGAGTCGGCGATTTGAACCAGACAACTAAGAAATGGGAGTTGAGAAAGTCGTTCTTCAAGGAACTCGATGTTTGGGCTTTCGAATATTCCACGACAGCCGATCGTCAGCGCGCAATCGACAATGCTGTCAAGCAGTACGATAAGATGAGGCTAGGCGTCAGTGAACCCCAATGGGACCGACTCTTAGAGAAGTCGGAACGCGGAACAGGCAAATGCCTCAGTAAGCTCCAAGCCCAAATCGCTGCCGGACCAGTTGCCAGAGGACCCAAGATCAACGTTCAGAAAGCCGACGAGTCCGGTCGAGATACTCCTAACGGCGATGATGATGTTTTAATGGATAAGAAGGTGTCCAAGATCAAGGGGGAGAGCCTGAGTCGCTCAGTCTCCCAGCCGCCACCAACAAAGTCGAAGAAGGTTAGCGAGAAGGAGAGTCAAGCCAAGAGACTGCTCTCGAAGAACCCAGCGAAGTCTGCAACGAAATCTGCTCCGGCTAAGAAGGCTCCCCCACCCAAAACTGGCACCAAAGTTCTGTCCTCAGAATTCGTGAACGATTCGGACGAAGAAGACGATTACCCAGTCCCGGCGAAGCCAGCCCCAAAGCCGATGAAGCGTTCTAGAGATGAGGATCTCGACACAAGTGATTCCAGTATCCCTCTAAGTAAGAAGGTCAAGAAGGACACTCCCACTACTCACAGGGTCTCTGACGCGAGCCAATCGTCCCGAACAACCACTTCCTCACATTACTCTTCCTCCAGCAGCAAGATAAAGGGTAACTCGCCTCAGAAGTCATCACCTCTTGCCTCCTCACCACCGACGAACGCCTCCGATATGGAGAGCACTTCCGGCGAACGAACCTCATCATCCGAATCACCAGCAAGACATCTCTCAACCAAGAATTCCCGTTCCCCAATCCACAAGCGGCACCAAAAGTCTTCGTCCGTCTCCTCATCCGGCTCATCTCGATGCCTCAAGCCAGAGGTCACGGATATGGCGAGGAGATTTAAGATGTTTTACCCGAAGTACAAAGCTCTTCATCAAGAGTTGGCCTCGATGGGCGAGCACCGCGACAAGCAGAAAGAAAAGGATCTATTCGACATGCATGCTCGCCTGGCCCAGATGAAGAAGGAGATCGAGGCTGGTATTATCGATGTTGATCAAAGGAGTGACTAAGCATATGGGCGGGGTTTTCTTAACTGCATGGCGAGGTGTTGGTACAATGGAGTTTACGGAAGATTTGGCGTTGGCATGGAACAATGAGCACTAAAAGATGTACTATTGCATGGAAGGGGCATTTACGAATGAATGCAGGCATGGTGGCACCATACGATATGAATGAAGGTCATTGAGAACTGAAAACTGCCTCCTCTGAATGTGGCTTGTGATATCCGTGCCTTTTTAAGACCCAGTGGTCTCCATTTCTCAATATCCTCACATCACTTGATGCACTGGATAGGTAAGCGATTATTGTCTCGGTCGCCGGGGTTGGGGGCTGGTATGATCCTGTCGATATTGTCTTCCTTGTGGGGAGTTCCTCTAATGCTCTTTCCCCTCCGCACTGTTGCTATGTAGCCACAGTAAGCTTGCTCATTGTGCCCCCCCATCGCGCCTTCCTAAGCTCCTTTCACCTTTCAAGCTCCTTAACACCCTAACATCATGCTTCCCTCCATCCACCATCCCGTTCTGAAGTACAAATAGCTCACTTCTTACTGGCACTGTCTCCGAAAGTATTACCGTCCCAAACCCAAAGTCCACAATGTCCGATCCGCCCCCCGAACACCAGATGGAAGCACAGCAAGCACGTCAAGCATACCGGCAAGCACAGATAGTCTTCCACCAAGCACAACAAGCCTACCATCCAGCACTGCAATCTTTCCTCCGGCAAGCACTGCCAACCTTCGAGCAAGCACAACAAGTCTACCTGCAAGCCTGCGAGGAGCATCTAGATTCTCAGGAACTACTGGAAGACCTGGAAGAGCAGCAAGCCCCCGTGGAACAGCTGCTGGAGGTATACGCGCAAGAACAGCAAGCAACCCTCCAAGAACTACGAGCCTATCAGCAAGCACAGCAATCCTACGACTCAGCAAAAGAAACCTTTCGCCAGGCACAGATAGCCTTCAAGTCAGCACGACAAACCTTCCAGCAAGCGCAGCAAGCCTACGAGCAAGCGCAGCAGGCCTACAAGCAGGCCACATACGCGTACGAGCGAGCGGCGCTAGTCTGCGAGCAAATGAAGGAGTTGCACGAGCTGGCGATGGGACATCGGGAATCAAAGTAACTAGGGAAGAATGCGGCAGGGTATGGAGCTTAGGGGGAGTCAGGAACGTGAGCTTCTAGGGGGTGCTTTAGAACAGGAAAGGACTATCTTGAGGAGGCGGTTGGAGAATAATTGTTTTGATATTTGATGGGAGGAAGGCTGGGAATTCAACTAAGGAGTGATTTGAAATACGAGTTCTTTTGTGCAGAGGAGGCTTAGCTTAGCGCTCTTCTCCATCGAGCGTAACTTGAATAGATCCAGCCTTGGACCCAGCAGTTAGTAGAGTGTAACCAGTGTCCATCTACGCCTTTGCCCCTCTCCTCAGCCACCATCCTATTAGTAAACTTCTTTAAAATGTAAGTGGCGGAATTAGAAGAAAGGATGGAAAATTGACGGCTAGTTTCAGGGAGAGGATTATTGACTTTATTCGAGTTTGAGATTTGCTTTCAATACCTCGTCCGGGGACCCAATGTCAAATAGCTCACCGCCCATTTCCCTCGGCAACTCCCCACCCCCCCCCCCCTTTTATTGTTCTCCTCCCAGAGCTCGTCATCAGACATAGCTGCATATATTGCCGCCTTTGCAGGGTATATATTTGCTCGTTTTCTGGCTATGATTTCGTCGACTTTGTCTTTGTTGAGATTGAGGCGTGCGATGGCTGAAAGGTCGTTGGAGGATGGCATGTTGGTGGCGGGTTCTGTGTTGAAATAAGTGTGGTGATGCGAGTTATGTTTTGTTTGGAGGAGAATGAGAGATGGGAAGAGAGCGGGGGGGAGGGGCAGAAATGGGGGGTTTTACGGACGTTGGGAGGGGCGTGCATGGAAATAGATGGAAAAACGCCTCTGCTTTAAATCGTTGCTGGGGATTGGAAATGGCCTGAGTCGTTACATCAGGTGGGGAGTGGCTATTATTAGGATTTGAGAAGGATATCACCCTGAATCAGGCTTAGAGAGCAGCAGTGAGGTGAATATTGATCAGCCCAATAGAGTCCAACCCATGGTGAATTCTTGATTTAACTCCTCCGATCCTTTCCGTATGACGTCTGAAAGTTCATTTTGAAATAATGAATGCAAGTGAAGCATTCTAAGAGGGATGACTGAAACATCAGCATCCTTCTATCAATGCTTGCACGCTTGCACGCTTGCCCAGCCAAACTTGCGCCGAAATGATGAGGAAGGCCCCTCCACCAAGGAAGTTAAAGTGCACTCAAATGTGCTCGAGGTGAAAGAGATGTTCAAAATTTGTTTCTAAGTGAGTTCAAGATTTTGGTTTAACGCTTTCATTCGTTTAGAGGGGTATCACGTGGTCATCCATCCATTTGTTGTGATTTTTGCAGACCATCGAATGTAAAAGCTTCTAATACTCAACGCACCGATTCCCTCCGAGTGACGTCTGAAATGCCCCTGGTCGCCTATTCACAATGGAGTGAAAGTGAAGTATTTGAGCTGGACGCGGGGACGGGACTACAAGGTCAGGAGCTTGCTAGCAGTGCTCTTCAGGCTACACTTGCCTGAAATGACTTTGGAGGACACAAGCCCGTCCACTTTGGACAGCTGAAATAGAAGCTTAAATGTACAGAGTCGCACGAAATTTCAAGGCAGGAATCAAGATGTGTAGTTCAACGCTTCAATTCATTTATTGGCGCGTATCGCGTTATCATCCATTGCCGCGTAAATTCTCCAGACCATTGATCATTTGCATGTAAAGCATCTAACATTCCAGACTTCCAGACGGAAGAACACCGCATATTCACCCAATGCCCGTTCCTCCAGCCCAAGCTGGAATTCGCCATGCCTGTACGCCGAACGGAATCGAATTCGAATGAAGTTTACTGGGTCTTGAAGAGGAGGATAGCGTAGTGGCCGAGGTAGAAGTAAATAAAGTGCTTCGTCTCGTGGGTGACAAACGAGCCGAAGTTGCGACCGACGATGCAGTGCCAGGTAGGGCCCTTGCGCTCATCGAACTGAAGGATGATTAGTCGGGTGGTTGGGATTCGAGGATTTGAGTTCATACGGTCTTCTTGATATGCATTGCAATGTCCTAGAGGGGTTTGTTAGTTTTGAGTTCTCGAAAAGGGGGTGCCTCTGAGGAAGGTTCATCGCTCACCTTCTCGATGCTGAACTTTGCCATAGCTTCTTGTGCTGTTGACGCGATTAGCTGTGGCCCGTGGAATATTACATTGATCTTGTCGTTAGAATGTGAGCCCATACCAGTGTCAATTGCCTCCTGTTGCATGTCCTCGCTCTGTTCGATCTGTCAGTGACGTTGCTTCCGGTGGCATGATATCACGTCAGATCGAAACGTTTCGCTCACCATGTCTGCCGACTTGATCTGGGCTGGAAAGGAAGTATTAGCATGTTTATCTCTCAGATCGACGCGTGGAATGAGAATGGACGAGCCCAGGCTCTATTTTTTTACGTACCCTCTAACTTATCCTTCGGATTGCTCGCCTTCTCACTAGACATCTTTGCGGTTGTATCGGTTTCTTCCGTCGGTCTCCTCGTTACTTGAAAGGCTTGAGAAGTCGAAAGTTAGTCTTCGTTTGGGTGTGTACCTTGAGCTCGGGATGTGGTTTGTCTGGGTTTGGTTGTTCTTGAAGGTGGGAGCGAGAGTGTGGAAGTCTTTGTCAACCTTGGCGACGCGTCGGAGGAATGGTTGTTCGGAGGCGGTATCAGTGGTGTAGACAATATAATTTAGGTTGATTTGAAGCTCTCCCAGGTCGGAGACCGTGGAGTCGTTCGTCGTTCCTACCGCCATTGGTCGGAATCGTGTATCGCTGAGTAAGCGCTGAGTAATGTGAGTCCTCTCACGCGGGGGCACCCCCGCTTGATTTCGGAATCGAAAGCGAACGGGCCGACCATTATCCCGGCTCATAGTGGACAAATAAAGCGGCGCTGAATTCTGGATGCTCAATATCCAAGTCAAGTTAGAGATACTTTCCTCACTAAATGTACACATGCGATGTCGTATATTCATCTGGCTTTTCAATATCTTATAGGATATCAATTCTTGCCCTTCTCGACTCCAAATAAATGTACAGCTTCTGCTTGGGACATTGGGAATTTAGTGCTGCTATTTTTGACCGCTGTGAGCCAGTCAACTTGAACTATTGCAGATGCTTCCACTCCAATAGCTCCTTCGATCTAGGGTACATGCAAAGTCCACTTCTTGTGATTATCCACGAGATCATGAATCATTTAACAATTGTCTCCTTCAATAACATCTTGACCAAGGACACTAAAGTTTAGTGCCGCTTTTAATGTCCACCAAAGACCGGTTCTCTTAACCGAGCCGAACTTTTTCTTAACCTTGTCAATTTTCAATGCTGCTGCATCTCTGGATTTAAACAGCGAACATCATGTCATGATAACTGGAATCCGCACCCAACAGATCATGGCCTCTTCACGAATCTTCATCAAGGGGCTTCCTCCCACCATCTCCGAGGATGATTTCAAGAAACACTTCAGCACAAAATCCGAAATCACAGATGCCAAATTGATACCCCACCGGAGAATTGGCTATGTAGGGTACAAGACCCCAGAGGATGCCGAAAAGGCAGTCAAGTACTTCAACCGGTCATTCATACGGATGTCAAAGATTGGTGTGGAGCTTGCTCGACCCGTAAGTGGCCTGGATTTGCATCTATTCTATCTAACATCTCGCAACAGATCTCTGATACCACTTTACCGAAATCGAGGAAAGCACAGCGAGAAGAAGACCGCGAAGACAGCAAGGCTCGTCTCAAGCTACGGGCAGAAGCAGAACATACATCCTTTCTAAGTACCGGAACGAAGCGAAAGCGTAGTGATGTCGACGAATCAGATCCTAAATTGAAGGAGTTCTTGGAGGTCATGCAACCTGCCTCCAAGTTGAAGACATTGGCGAAATCTATGGAAGATGAATCTATGATGGAACCGCCCACAAAGGTGCAAGCTTTAGAAATACCGGAAGGGGAGAGCGATGGCGAATATGAGACGGTACCACAGAAGCCAAGGAAGAAAAGTCCTCCCAAAGTTATCGTTGCGCCTACCCCAGCTCCAATCGCCACCGAGCAACCAGTAGCCCTTGAAGAGCCCACGATAGATCCTATAGCACCCAATGCTACCGATGATGATTGGCTTCGGAGCCGTACAAATCGTTTATTGGATCTGATGAGGCCGGAGGATATTGTTGCTGGTAGAACAGCGGGTTCGAGTCGTCAAAACGTTGAACATGTAGCTGAAACGAGCGCCAGCGTCGATCAACCTGTCGGTTCAAACGACAAACCTGCAGAGGAAACACTTGAAGATCAAGGCGAAGAGAATCCAGATCCTACCATAGAGGCAATCAAGTCGAACGGCAGATTGTTCGTACGAAATTTGCCATATTCAGCATCAGAGGATGATCTACGACGGCACTTCGAACCCTTCGGTCCATTGGAGGAGGTACGCATCTCTCCCTTTTCTCTTGTTATATCCGTCCATTTCATGATGAATATCCAGATAGGGACAGCTTATGCTTCAAGCATGTGATGTGAACTGGACGAATATTTTAGTAGATGCTTCGTGTTTTCTGAAAGTGGTCATTTCCTGGTCTGATCTTTGTACCATTTTCGCGATATTTCGATGCTAATACCTATTTTATTTCAGGTACATCTTCCTGTTGATGCCAAAGGTGTTAGCAAGGGATTTCTCCTTGTTCGGTATACTGATCCCTCCGCTGCTGCCGAAGCCTATCACAATCTTGATGGCGAGCCCTTTCAAGGTAGACTCCTTCACATACTACCCGCTGCTGCAAAGCGAGAGAACAAATTGGATGAATTTGCGATTGCGAAATTGCCACTGAAGAAGCAAAATCAGATTAAGAAAAAAACAGAAGCTTCATCGACGACCTTTAACTGGAATTCCCTGTATATGAATCAAGACTCTGTGAATTCAGCAATTGCTGATCGCCTCGGAGTGTCCAAATCAGAGCTTTTGGATCCTACATCTGCAGATTCTGGAGTCAAGCAAGCAATAGCAGAAACGTCGGCCATCCACGAAACGAAACAATACTTCGCAAAGCATGGAGTCGACCTGGATGCTTTCAAGAAGCGTGAGCGAGGCGACACATCCATTCTGGTCAAGAATTTCCCCTATGGAATGTCTCTCGAAGAGCTGAGAAAGATGTTTGAAGAGTTTGGCCAGGTGCTTCGGGTGCTGATGCCTCCGGTCGGCACCATCGCAATCGTCGAGTTTGCCCAGCCAACGGAAGCACGAGCTGCGTTCGGGAAGTTGGCTTATCGCCGCATGAAAGATTCTGTGCTGTTCCTGGAAAAGGCACCAAAGGATGTCTTTACCAGTGTGAGCAGTAATGCCACAACAGTGCCATCTGATCAGCGGGGAGGGCAGTCCGCAGATCAGAAGTTGTCGACATCTGATTTTCTGGAAGTGGGGGTGGCCTCCGAAGCCATCGACACTTCTACCCTATTCGTCCGCAATCTCAATTTCTCCACCACGAGCGCTGTTCTTACCGAGACGTTCAAGCCTCTCGACGGTTTCATGTCAGCTCGTGTTAACACAAAAACGGACCCGAAGAAGCCTGGACAGGTCCTCAGCATGGGTTTTGGCTTCCTCGAATTCAGAAGCAAAGCACAGGCTCAAGCGGCACTCAAAGCCATGGATGGCTACGTTTTGGAAGATCACAAACTACTAATCAAGGCTTCCCACAAGGGGCTCGATGCTGCAGAAGAGCGGAGAAAGGAGGACAGGGCCAAAAAAGTGGCTGGCAGGCGGACCAAGATCATCATCAAGAATCTCCCCTTCGAGGCAACCAAGAAGGATGTACGAGCGCTGTTTGGTTCTTACGGCCAGCTCCGGTCAGTTCGGGTACCCAAAAAGTTCGATCATTCAGCTCGTGGCTTTGCGTTCGCAGACTTTATCACGGCCCGCGAAGCGGAGAATGCACTAGAGGCTCTGAAAGACACTCATCTTTTGGGTCGCCGCCTCGTTCTAGAATTTGCCGCCGGTGATGCACTCGATGCTGAGGAGGAGATCGAGAAAATGCAGAAGAAAGTCGGCTCGCAAGTCAACATCGTTGCATTGCAAAAGCTCACTGGCGGAGGTCGCAAAAAATTCAATATTGAAGGCGACAATGTAGATGAAGATTGAAGGGGTGCCAAAGGTATTTGTTCGATAATTCGTTCGCCTCCCTGAATTCAATTTCCTCTCGAAAGTGGCAAGCGTTCATCCCCCTTGCCGTAAATGTTGCAACCCTCTTTGACTCAACCCTGCACACAGATCTCGAAACTCCTTTACAATACCTTATCTGAAATATCAATACCCCGCAACTCGCCTCGATAGTTCAATAATTTGAGGCGCGCAGTGCATCGAAGGACCAAGGAATGTCTGAACTCTTACCTTTATTTTCAACTCCCTTGATTTGAGACAATGGCAATCTTACAACGCCCCCAGAACTCTCCTGCCGCTCTTAGACTTTTCTATAAAGAGATTTTCATATGGCACAAGTGATAGGCGTCCTGCGGGGCTGCCAGTCAATCACATGCTCAGCAGCGCCACGAACCGATGTATTTTGGGAGATATTGCTCCACGATTCACCGAATCTTGTGCTACATTCTCAGAGTTTTCGTGTTTTCCCTAACCTGAGCCTATTCCTCATCGGGACCAAACAGCGCGCGCATGCTCCAACTGGATGAGCATTCCTTTTATCGCTACAGGAACAATCCGTGTTGATAGACCGATCCTAAACTTGACCCGTCCTTGCTTCAAAGGATCGAAACTCGACCACTCCAATGCTGCCTTTGTTCCCAAAACCGTTGCCGAGAGATTTGATAGAAGTGAGCACACTTCTGGGCTCTTTCTCGGTTTAGTGCTTGCCTGTATGGCGAGGCGGCGACCAGTCCAGTCCGTCGCTTGTGTTGACTACACCCCTCTTATAACCTACGATCTGCTGCTTCATTCTCAGGTCACCTGTTGGCATTCCCTTTCCTCTTAAGTCGACTGTTGACCCTCAGGCTGCTGCCATTCCATCAAACATTTTTTACTACAATCCTTGTTCTTTTCTAACCAACAGAAGCTCGTCGCACACAGCCTTTACAAATTTACAAGTTCCTGAATGTCCAGGTGACTACGCTGTAGAGATTTTGCAGAGTTCTCGACTCGGGTGAAGCATTCTTAACCCCAGTCCCACATCGATGGAACAACGCCGCCATATTCTTCCCTCTCAAAGCTATCCATCTCAGCTCCCTCTAGATGATGTCAACGGACTTTCAAGCAGACAACCACTTTCGGATGCTGCTGGTAATGCTCAACTTCATGCTCTGGCACCAGCCGGTATTCATCATGAGAGAAAAGCGCATCAATCTCGGACGGAGAGTTACAGGTCTATGTACTCTATGCCTACATTGCCATCACAGCCAGCAAGGCCACCCATGGTCAATTCGCTTGAAGCTCGACGTCAGAGCACACGCAGGCGACGACATATGAAATATAGTCGCAATCCTATTGTTGATTCTCCTCAGTATCAAGTGTACCGTGCTCGCCAGTCCCGAGAGGGCAATACGGAGGACGCAAAATGGCCACAATTACTCGAAATGGCTTTCCTCGATGGTAAGCGCTTTTCACGATGACTTTGATCATCTGGCTAACGAGCTATAGCGCTGATAGAGATTCCGTCGATGGGCCGGCGGAAGTTCTCTTACAAAGGGAAACCTCACGGTCGGAACGAGTTGATCAAGGAGTATCTTTGGATTGCGTACCTCCAAAGTCTGGCTCCGGGTCAGCGGCCAGATCCCAACATGGCTCGTACACGGAAACAAGTATCGAGCCATATCCAAGTGCTGAAGGGTTTCCTGCGGGACCATCCTGCCTGTAAGTTCCCTGTTCTTGGTTGAGGGGTGGAATTGACACCCCGTAGTTGATCGACTCTTCCCCAGCAACAAGGCTCCTAAAAATGGATTTGAAGATTCTTTCAAGAATGATCCCTGTCTGAGAGCCCTTTCAGAAGGTCGCCTGCCAAGCAAGCAATATGACTACGATAACATGGATCAGGTTGCTATGCACGCACCGATGAGACCGGTTCTATTCTGGCTACTGATCACGTCGTCGTCCGTTCCGGATGAAGTCAACGGTAAGGATGTCCACGAAGAAGATCTGCTCAACGAAGGAATGGTAGCGCATCGATTTACTGGACTCTCCACTCAACGGCAACGTGATAGTCTTGAAACGATCTCGAATTGGAGGCAAAGGTTCCCGTACCTTCAACAGCTCGTCACTGCAGGCGAACTGCATTGTGATATTATCCATATGGACGTTTCACTCAATCTGCTAATGTCTCATCCTCCAGAAGGAGCTGAGCTGTGCTGTCAGACGGTCCTGTCATTCTCTCAGCCCCACGAATACGAATGGCGTATCATTACCACGCTCAACAGACCTCCAGAACTCTACCGCGATCCTCATTCAGATCCTCCAGTGGAGGGAGAAGCCTGCCTCTGCCAAGCAACATCACTAGGTGACGGCGAAACTCGCGTCAAGATCCCATTCCCAGCAGTCGGCTGGGCCAACGCCGTCACATGTCTCACCAATCTGCAATCCAAATACGACGAGAAGCGCAAAAACCAAGCCCTCGGCCTAATGTCCAACAGCAACGCTCGCCCAGCCCGCGAATACGTCGAGCAAATATCCATGTACCAAGAAGTGCAATCCTCGCCCGGCCCACGCATGCCCTTCACTCGCCGTGCAATCATAGTCTGGACCTTTCATCAAGCCCACGGCGGCGAGGGCAACGGCACACACTGGCGATACCTCGATGCCTCTCCCCCGCGCCGTTTATGCATGTCACCCTCCCCCCATCCCAGTCACCATCTCTCAGCCTCCATGTCCGAGAACTTCGCCAGCTGGGCCGAAACCCCGCTCAGTATGCATCAAAACCTCATGGATCCTTTTGTCCAGGGCCTCGTCACGCTGCCTAATACTGCAGGCCCGCAATCCCCTTTCGATGCGAGCAATTATGGCTATGTGGGAGGGGGCGGGAGCTTCGATTTGCCCGGCGAGAATCTGAGTTTTGTGAGCAATAACACGATGGACAGTGAGTCGACGCTGGTGGATCATGATACGGCTGCTCATATCGACCATTTTCTATCGAATGTTAATACGGGGTTGGGAGATTATGATCATGGTGCTGCGAGTTGGGTGCTTCCTGCGACGGAGAACTTTGATGCCGATCCGGCGTGGGCAAGTTATAGTGTTCCGAGTAGCACGCCGGCAATTGGGTGGGATGGTGGGGATGGGAAGGGGCATGGTGGGTGGAATGAGGTTGGGGTTGGAGATGTTGATGTTCATGGGAAACAGATAAGGTGGGGCGAGGATGAGGGGAAGCAGGTGTTGCAAGAGTGGACTGGGAGTCCGGTGAAGGCGAGCAGTTACGTGGAGAATATCGAGCAGAAGCTAGGGGCTTGGATTGAAGAGAATGGAGATGGGGAGGAGAGAGGAGGATACGAAGAAGTTGGTAATTCGGAAGGTGGCTATGGGATTGTTGGAAATTTGAGGAATGGATACCCCGAGGTCGGAGACATGCATGGAGTTATTGGGAACAGCATGGAGCATGGTGGTAATGAAGAGAAGGCTTACATGCATGAATGGGATGTGGTGGACGATGGTTTCGACTATGCATCTCTTGCAGAACGGTTGAAGACCTGAGTCTACCTCCTTGGGATGCTGGAACTCTACATTGAAAGGATCTTTCGACAAGGTCCCGCTGCTCTTTCATTCTGCTTCAGTGTGTTTTTGTTTTTGGGTACGCCAGGCCACACTGGTATTTTATGACAGCCGTAATTCTTCATTCGCGACGTTATGAAAACTTGTGTCCCCTTCTGCAGCAGTGTCTTTATTGATCCTGCCAGCTTTGTCTAGAATTGTTCATCAGGTGACTTGCGATAATCCTCCCCCCTTGAACGGAAGGAGCCGCCGCTCTAACGGGAAGCTACTGTAAATCGCCTCCTTGCGCACAGACAAACGTAGAATTGGCAACCTTGCATCTAAAATATCCAATTAAGTGTCCTTCCAATACATCCAATCCATCCAAAGAACGTTCTTCAATATCTCAACATTGAGTAATGTTTCTGAGTCGAAAATCAAGGGCGGGAACTAAAGCCTTGTGTCTCGCTGGACCTGTTTCTAGTGTACGGCGTACCATGGGAGGAGAGCCTGCTTTCTTCTATATCACCTTGTATTCGGTGCTTCTGTTTTATCGTATCGCATTGCTAGTCGATATATGCCGAGGGTATTATTGTCTTGTTTGTTATTTCCGAGTTGAAGTTCAGGGCGGCCTTGGGATTATACCAGGAGAACCTGGCCATTCAAAATGCTGTTGCTGAACCACTTTATGATCATCCCATTCTCGGGCCTCCAGCAGATTCTTCGTTGCGTTTTGAGGAAGTCCCTTCGCTCTTGGAAGAATCCTCCTCCTCCTCCTCCTTCTCCTTCTTGTACCTCTCCACAGCCCGTATCATTTTCGATTCGACCAGGCCCAACTCTTCCCAAGAAGGCCAGTTAATTTGGCGCTGCTGCTTTCCGCTTTCGTAAATCTCTGTGGCCACGCTGTCGGATATTCCCAAAATAAATTGGATATTTAGTAGCTTCATCGCGAAGTCGTAGAATTCGCAAAATAGCTTTACCCACCCTGGACCGTGGCCAGTCACTCCCCATGGGTTATTGGGACTCGATGTACATGAAAAACACCGCAAGAATAGCTGTACGCCAGACAGTGCGTCATCTCGTGTAGTAGCGTGGACATGTAGTCCAACAGCCGCTTCTCGGAGTGCTCTTCAAGTCTCTCGTAAATTCGAATCAGAGTTCTACAATCATCTGGAGTTGACCCAAGCTTAATTGAGACTCCCTTAGCTTTAGATCTCCATTTACCACTGGCATCTTCTTTTCGAATGAACCTCAAAGTGCATTTCTCCCAAGGGAGAGCTCCCTTAAAGAACACTCTATTGAAAATGTCATGGAATTCGTGGAGGAGTTTTTCGTCATCCGCCACTGTTCTTTTTCTCTGATTCTTGCTTTTCAGAGCTTTAAGATTGCCTCTCAGCCACTCTTGAACTGAGGGGTGTATTTCGCGCTTGT
This sequence comes from Hyaloscypha bicolor E, assembly GCF_002865645.1. Taxonomy (NCBI): domain Eukaryota; kingdom Fungi; phylum Ascomycota; class Leotiomycetes; order Helotiales; family Hyaloscyphaceae; genus Hyaloscypha; species Hyaloscypha bicolor. Next base: position 2,348,705 of record NW_020194558.1, read on the forward strand.
TCTCGGGGAAATAGCTTGGAGGGATTAACAATTTGCAGCTGAAAAGACCTTTTTCTGCAAGAGACAAAAGCAGGTCATACCAGGCCTGGACATCCGGATGCAAACCACCGATATAGTCAGCAAGATGATTCAAGTGCTCCTGCATCAGATATAGGAGCTGCTCTCCTGTAAGCGATAAATGGTTGAACGCGCCATTCTCTCGTCCGGCTGGGCCCAAAAAGCATCGAGACATGTTGGCAGCTGGTGTCTGTGGGTTCGCACGAGATCTGGAGGTCGAGGTGGACATTGTGGTATGTTTCGTCGGAGCTTTTGGCCGAGGGGCTTGAGATGGGAGCTTAAGGAGGATGGGGAGGTATGGTTCCGTCTGGATTCTGATTTGAGTCTCCGTGGTGGAAGGAGGAGATCCCGGCGCAGGTATTATCCGTCTGGACTTCGACGACGTTTTGGGATGAGAGGAGGTTGTGCTGTAGTCTCCTCGTCGTTTGTATGGAGTATTATGGTGGTCAGACGGGTCGAGATAGCTCCTGTTGGACTGAAAATCAGCGTTTCGTGGAATGAAGCTGTTTCCTCCCCAGTTTTTGCCCGGGTCCGGAGGAATGACTTACAGCTAATGGTCGACAGTACTCTTCCCAGTTGATAGTATCAATTGCAGATAAGTAGGATGAGGGTTTGCATCTCATTCATGGAGAGTTGGATGGAGGTTGGAGATTTTGTAGATTTGGGTTGGAGTTTTCGAGTTGAGCTCCTGTGAGCAATACCCCCGCTAGCTCGATGAGGATGTCAAGCTGCTCACACAACCACCCTCGCAAAAACTGCTAGATGCAATTTCAAAATTTGACTAAGCCCCTTTTCAAGTCTCAATTGCCTTTGGAAACAATCCAACTACCAAAACATGGACCTGCACTGTTATTGTGTTGTCCACTCCACCTTTGGTCATTGAGGGGCATGCTACGACAAAAATCAACAACTCAAGGTGGCTTTCAAGTCTACCGCCACTTCCCAAGCTTTGCTGATACTAGTAGAAGACCTACGTCTCATCTGCCTTTCTAAGAACACCTACTGTTATCAACATGTACCAAAAGCGTCAACTAGCTGTAAGTGATTGCATCCCAACTGTTGCATTCGTCCCATGTCAACCAATTGCTGACGTTTTGGTCTGTTTACATAGGCAGCCTGATCGCGTCAACCATACGCCAAAAGCTACCTCTTTGACTACAAATTTCCTTTGACAGCGCTCCTAGCCATTGACAACGGATTTCGATGGCTCCTACACTTATCGAATGCTTCGAACTGCGAAAATAGGTTGAACGAAACTCTTCTGTTGTGTTACGACAAGATCACGGAGCTTTGCAAGAAGGGGCTTCTCAGCCATTGCATATTTCTCTCACATTCGAGACGTAAACCAAAATGATTACGAGCTACATCAGGAGGCACTTTTTGACTCGTTCCAAGACTTCGAGGTCGTTTTCATCCATTCGATCCTTAAATAGCGTGCCTATTTGATACGGCGGGTAGCCTTTTTGACTTGTTCCAAGGTTTTAAGATCAAAGCAAAGGACTACCCGCCGTATCAAATAGGCACGCTATTTAAGGATCGAACGGATGAAAATGACCTTGAGGCCTTGGAACGAGCCGAAAAGTGCTTCAAACACATTGAGAGTTATCAAGTCAAGGGCCATGAAGATGAAGACGAGGGCAAAGACAATGACGACACCTCTCACGATACAGGTGCTGACTTGGCTCTACGGGACACATTCTTTGAGGTCTTCAGCGGGGGTTTTTTTTGGGGGGCTCTCCCAAGAAGCTGTTGCAAATGGACCTTCATTCGGAAAGACGATGGGAAGTGGACTTCTTCCTCTGTCTCTGATAATCTGGGAATTAGAACATCTAAGTGCTTCAAGTCTGATAAATGTCCAACGCTTGCTTGAGGGATTGAAAATTCAGTCCTATTTTCCTTGTGTAGAGCGAGAGCGTGGAACAAATATTAACTACGAAAGCAATTAACCTGTATCCAAGATTGAAAAGGTATCCTCTGGAATCGTATACCAACTGGTTGCAGCATGTCACTGCTCGGGGGCTATAGTTTTTTATCGGATCTGTCTGTTCTATTGGAAGTAATCAGATCTGGGCGTTGAACTACATCTCCAAGCACTTGTCTAGTCTGACATGAAGACCAAAATTCCTCTTATTCTAGAACCCTCGGGCCTCCACCAACCTCCCAATGGGCTCAATGATCTAGTATTCCTTCATCGCCTGATTCGTCAACATCACCGCCGTCTGTCGAATCCACCGCCATGTCCTCGTATTCGCTTGCGTCTTCCCCTGAATACTCTTGTTCGTCCGTCTCGCCCATCTCGTCACCGCTGAGATCCTCCTCTAAATCATTATTTTGAGTCGGAGGTAGAGGAGGTTGAATGGGTGGAGGGGGCTGTTGAATGAGTAGAGGAGGTTGTTGAATGGGTAGAGGAGGCTGTTGAATGGGTAGAGAAGATTGGGTGGGAGGAGGAGGTAACTTTGGATCCACCCAATTCCATTCGTGGGCCGGTACGCCGCTCAACCTCAACACATAAGAGATGAAGTCTATTTTGACCATATTCATCTGTGAGAAATCTATCTCCTCTATGCTGATTCCATTGTCGTGCAACTCGTACCACAGTTCAGTACGAAGACCGAGTGAAACTGGGAGCCTTAGAGTACTTGTCGCGAACTGCTCAACAGCCGCAGCCACTTTCAGCCAAGGCAGACCGTGTCCAGAGTGGCCGTGTCCCGTATCAAAAGACCTATCGCTCCATATGGTAGGATCCGGTGGGGTAATATCGAGAACTGTGTGAACCATTTCGTGAAGCAGGGTGCCCAAGTAATCGAGTAGTTCTGCCTCAGGAGTGTCGCGTCGGTTGAATCGTTGATATATCTCAATGTCTGCCCGTCTGTCCCCATTGTGTAATATCTCTGGAAATGCCTGCCCCAAAAGAGATGGATTCGCACTCGCCCATTGTGCTGCCGTAGGCCCTTCTTTCATAATAACCGTCAACTTTCAATTATGTCGTCCCAACATGCCCCCAAATATGACCTTGCTGAACCGCATGAAGTATCGTTTGAGGAGTTGAGAGAAATTCTCGGCGGAATCTAGGGACCCAAAGTAGGAAAGTTGTCCGTTGAGGTCGTAGGCTTCTCTGTTGAACCAATTGTCCAGGTGAGGACCTTGCTCAGCTTGGGGAACCTGCAGGTTCTTTACCAACTTCTCAGCTACCTCAGTGAGGGCATGGTGGCCAGCTGTGCTTCCCGGAGTTGCAATTGCGTGGGTGCTCATTTTAGTCGTGTGTGATTACCTGGGTTCGTCTCGAGTGTTTACGATTATCCTATCAATATTACGGCGACTTCGGAAGATATTTCCTGGACTCCCTCGTTTTCCTCCGCACTCCGAGCACCCGAATGCAAGGCAAGTTTCTAGATCACACCAAAACAGGCATTGAGAATAGTTTAGTTCAAAGTATAAGCTGCCTGTCTAAAGACGAAAGGAATATTTGCTAAGAAAAGACCAGCTGAAAGGAAATATATTTGGTCGAAGGCAACCGCTAAGTGTCCTGCTTGGTGTCAGCCTTCTGGAAGACTTGGGCAAAAGGTCATTAATTATAATAGTCCAGGGAAAGGGGAATGAGTCCCAACAGGTTTGAGACCACACAAAGCTGAAAAGTCGGAAGGAGGTCACTGTCGGAGGAGGATACGTGGGGGCTGGTTCTTCGAGCTGTAATCTTAGCTTGCTCGTAAGAAAACCAAAGATGTATTTGACAAAGAAGGTTGCAAATGCCGTTTTTGAAGCATACCATTGCTACTAGAAACATTTAAATAGGTTAAGATTTGGAATTAGATTTAACTTCGTGGTAAATTTTAAGGGTTATCTGAAGTTCACGTTCTCGTGCGACCGACTTATGAAGCATCCTCTCGCTTCTTGCTTGGATAACAAATTTTCTCAATACCTTACTCAAAGATTCAAGTCTGATGTTAAACCATACAAGAACAAGATGGAAGTGACCACGTTCGGTAGTATGAAGAAAACAAAGCATGAGGAGAAGACTCGCTTCGTCTTGCTCGGTTAAAAAAGGGGCATCACGTGAGCAAATTCGCTCTCCTGAGTCCTTGCGATGTCGATACAATAACAGACACAAATACCAGCTAGGGGCTTTGAAACCCAAAAAATTTATAAGATAGCTGCAGGCACTCTCAACACCTTATTTAGCTTCCAATATATCAACAGTCTCTAACCTGGTTAACTCTTTCTTCGAGCGTCGACACTATTCTCGATCCAAGATCATCCGTTTTTCCTCAAACAATGGCTCTTTAAACCTCGTCACTTAGAAGAACTTCGAACTGGCGCATTTTACAACTCAAGCCTTCTCTGTCTCTTTATTCTATTCAAATCTTCCCCGTACATCGCATATCCAGAACAATCCAACCCAGAGCCCCAAGGAGTAATGATTCGCCGTGGGACATCAAGCCAGAGCCTCTTTCAATAAATATACTGATCTACCCCTCACCGCTCCTTGTTGTCTGTTGATTATGTTGCCCACCCGCCATGATCACCGAACGTCTCCTTCCATTCCCTAACTCCGTACGGTACAATTAGAATGTCCTCCTATCGCGTCTCATACGCACAACCCCCCTTCCACCACGGTCGCCCCATGCTCAACTCCCCTTCTGAAAAACGGTTCCGCGAACAATTGACTTCGACGCAAGCGCTCATTAGCACCCTCTATTGGCAGCATTACACCAAAACACCCCACAAGCCATCGCAGCTACGTCGTTGCACCACGAACATCCTATGAGCAGCAGTCCTGCAGCAAGTCAGAGCAGCCCAACCAAGGAAGCAAAGACCTCTGCGTCGACTGTGTATCGCCTCCGAAGACAGCAGACATTGAGGAGTACTTCCGGCTATTCGGCGATCCAATCGAGCACAACTCCCTCTGCAAGAATTATAAGCAGAACCCAGACGCCAAAGCCCAGTTAGACCGAACTCGTGAACGCCTCGACTCAGCACCGATGATGGCACCACTGGCAGCACCTAAATACGACGTTCCCTTCTACGAGATCTAACTCCAAGCGTAAAGCCAGTAACGACGTGGAAGTGAGGGAGCCTACCCCTAAGAAGCGCGGCCCTGGACGCCCATCCGCAAAGAAGCGCAGCAAGAGAGCAAAGGCCGAGGTCAAGAAGGAGCAAGGAGAGGTATTGCAGAGTTTCGAAGCCGAGATTGTGGAGAAGACGCATCATACCGCCGAAAAAATCCTCAATGCGAACAAGCAGCTGTCTCATGATCTACATCCGCGGCAAATACAACTCTCTCGCAACTGGGTAGACGGCTCGGAGTCTTTCCAAGGACTCCTCCTCGCTGCACACTCCGCAGAAAACCTCTCCACCACACTCCAAACCTTCGTTTCAAGACGGGGCACACATCTCAGCAGCGCGCAAAGAATCGGGATAGAGCGCTACCGAGACGAGAGGAGAAATGGACGATTCGGACACATTGGACCGCCAGAAGATGAGGAGGCGATGGGAAGGTACTACGAGTTCTTCAACGACATTTTCTTCTGCGGCTCTCTCGGGGGCTTATGCGTGGTTAAGTTCTACCGAGAGGTGGAGCAGAGTGGACACGGGACTGACGGGTTTGACGACCTGGGATTAGCCATCACACCCGTGACTGGCAGGACTCACAGAGAGGAAATCCCAGATGGGTATGCGGCGCTCATCAAGATCAAAGATCGAGCAAATAACTCGCCGTTATTGAGTGAGGAAGCGAGATTACAGTGCTATTTGAGTACGCTGCTGCATGAGATGCTCCATGTGTATTTTGGGGTTTATGAGTGTTTGTGTGGGGAAGAGTGTAGGAGGAGCCATGCTGACGAGATTGGGATGCATGGACATGGGAAGAGTTGGCAGTTTGCTGCATTGGCTCTTGAGGAGGCAACTTTGCCGTTGTTGGGAGAAAGCTTGGACCTTTCGAGAAGGATCAGCTTTAAATATGATGCGCTATATGTGAAAACGGTGGATGCGGAGACGCGAGCTAGGTTTAACTTTCGAGAATGAAGGACTTGCTTGCTTTTGAATTATACTTGGGCAGATGGTGAGAAAAGCAGATCTTGCTCAAATCAAACAATCTTGATGGCTTGCTAGTGGGAGACGAGACCGTTCAATTACTCCCGGAATTTGAAGACTGAAACGACGCCATTTCCTATCCTTTGACTAGCATATCCATGATCTCAAAGCTTTGCATCACCTTTAATGACATCCCTCAACAACTTCAACGACTCAACCGCAAAAGCAATCATGTTCGCCTCTCGATCACCACCAAGTCCCGTGGATAACTCACGCTTGTAAGTTCCACTCTCTGTTGCCACAGCGAGCGCTACGTATCCCCTACTCTTGTATCAGCTCCATCCGGCAAAGCAAGGACACAGCAGAAAGATAAGAGAAGCAACTCACGGGGTTCTATTCGGCATATTCCCACCCGTCGGCCCCGCTGTTCCGCTCTCGCAGATCGTATACGTGCTCTCCAGCTTCGCTCTGACATTCGCCGCCAGGCCAGCCACAATATCAGTCGTGGGGCCCTTGTAAACCTTAATGTTCTCATCGGTCCAGCCAGCTTGCAGTCATCAGCATGAAATTTCAAAAATCTGGGGGACAGGTGAGGGTTGTACCGAAAGCTACGCGGGATTCTAGTGTATAGAGCTGGAAAGAGACGTGTCAGTTTGGGAGAGGCAAGGAAAGGAGGGGAAGGGAGCGAGGGGCACGTACAGTCAAGCCGCCTTTGTAGAAACCGCTTGCTCCGGGAGTGCTGAGAAGGGAAGCGGAGATAATGCCGCCGGCTGCCTGCGTTTTATTAGCAACATATCCTGGCCTTCCCTCCTCCCTCCATTCCATTTCTTTACATCTAACCAAAGCAATAGAATGACCTTCTCGAAGAGAAAGCATTCCAACCTTCCTTGTGGAAGATAGTAGAATACATAAGGTGGGGCCTGTAGCAGGAAACAAGAAAGAGCGAGAAAGAAACAGAAGACCCACCGTCTCAGCAACACTAACGCTCTCCTTCCTCTCCTTCAGCAAACTAGCTACCTCAGACACGATTGCTCTGACTTTCTCCGGCGGGAACTCCTTTGCTGCCGACATTTTGCCTGCGAATCTTCTCTTTCCCGTCACCTGAAAGAAGACAGGTTGTATTTGTTTGACAAATGAGAAACGCAAGAGATTTGAAGAAAGAAGGGCTTTTTCCATTGATGTTAGAAAGAGGAAGCTCCCTTGTTGGGGGGAGAGGTTTTTATGACGTTAACTTGCCCTCGGCTTTGATTTGTAAGGAGCCGGGGGAATGGAGGGGTTGTGTTTAGCGGCGGGAGGCTGCATTAGTGAGGGGCTTTGGCGGGTGTGCCTTGTATCCCCTGCTACAACTGAGGAAGCAATCATTCTTCTTTCAGGCATGAGTATTAGCGTCCTGGCTGTTTTGTTCAGGTATTTCACATGGGAAGTTTGTCATTGCCGTCACGCTTTGCTGAAAGGTTCAAAGAAGACAACAGAGTATCATTGAAAGCTGCCTACGCTACATGTCAACATTCTTTGTTTTGCGGCAGAGTGCTTGCCAATCATTGGAAAGCCTTTGCCATATATCCATGCCTGGAGCCGCATCTTTCAAGAATAATGAAGCCAATAAGCTCATAAGCTTCAGCTTTGCCCATGCAACCTCAGAGCTATGCCACTCTCCACCAGTCTGGCGCACCGTCAACGGCATCACCACACTTCTGATCCAAATCAGCCAAGGTGGTGGCACATCATGATGGGATCTCGATTTCCGCGTAGACCTCGTTTACCTCCTTTGCCTCCAATGAGACGGGTTCGAGGTGACAGAGATGATTATGACTACCCCGGCCTCGACGACCTCTTCCAAGACTTAACAATCGACCCCCAAGATCCTCGAGTCAGAAGAATGTTGCACCATCAATTTGCAGAGGGATACGGTTTTGATCACCGGTTCTTTGACCAGAATCGGAGCAGCGATGAACATCGAAACTCTGGCGAGAGGTGCAACCCACCCAGAGCAGGCATCAACGGTGACCACGGATTCGAGCGAGGATTGACATTGACAAGACCTGGAAGTGCTGCTCTCCCTTTCCGCCGTGCATTCAAGGATCTCCACAGGGAATTGGTTCAAGCTGAGGAGTGGTACAACGCGTGCTTGACGGAATACGACAACGATGTTCAGCCAATCAGGAATTACAGCTCTGTCGAAGACCTGACCAACATCTGGGCTGCAAAAGTGAGAGGAGAGAGGGACCGACGAACAATGGCAGAGGGCGACGACGAGCAAGCTGACAACGGTACCAAGACGTTCAGAGAGGTTTTCGCTGAGACGGAGACGAAGGTTGCAAATGCCCTTCAAGCGGCTGCGAATTCAACTTTGAAAATGCCTGTGGGGCGCCAACTTTCCGAAAGACAACGAGTGAAATTCGACGCCTGCGAAGGTCTGAAGCAAAGAGCTCATTTCGAACTACAACAACTCTTAAACTACATGGAAAGAGCTAAGGAAAGCCGCGATGCATGCCGGCACCTAGTGAACCAATTGCAGCAGTTCAAGGAGACAGTAAATCCCGAGTCGGAGGTGAATAGGGAGACGTTCAAATGTGGAGACGACGACGAGGAGGAGCTCACTGGTAGACCGTCTGAGGAGTGATCTGGAATGACTGAATCCGAATCAAAATAGGTGTTCGGATGGGAGAGTGTCCTCGCTCTGACCCAAGGCTTTTCTTCTTTGTGGTTGTGCCGTGTCAACAACCTTTGGATTCGTTGTGAAGGTGACACACTCGCGTCTTGTGCGAAATTGAGCAGAGTTCGGAAGGAATTTGACTTTGAAGAGAACGTATTCGCACATTGTCGAGGTTGGATATTCGAATTGGATCGTATCTGGCAATGGAGAAGCATATGACTCAATTAGCAGTATCCTTGCATCCTCTGCTTGTGACACAGAACGTGAAGACAGCTTACCTAGGAAGAAATAGTGGTGGAGCGTCGTCCTCAACAGAGTAATCGGAATCGAATTGTACTCATCTCCCAGACACCGAAGTGAAAGAGAAACTAGCACGCTGCGTATTGCACTTAAGTGTCATGCTCCGCAATGCACACACAGTCTTCGCAACGGCCCTCCCATAGGAACAAGCACTCTCCCCTTTTCTCTCCCCCGAAGGTTCGATATGTAGGATTGAGACTTGCCCTGCTTTTCTGATGCCAATTGCAGACGTCGAGTGACGCCGAACCCTCACGGGCAGACCTGTCACCCAGCCCGGAGGCCGAGGACGAAGGTGATTTGAAGAGTACTCCGAATTTCTCATATGCAAAAGGGACGGTCCGAAGACCTGATAGTGCGCGAACTGAATCGGCAAGTATCTGTTTGTAGCATAGAAACGCAGCGTTGAAGGGGACGACGCTAAAGAGAAAAGAAGGGAAGAAGATCGAAAATAATTTTTGAAATGCTTGTGACGCGAACTGCGTTCGGAGCTAGTTTAGCGCTAGGTAGGTAGCTTTGGCGGGGGAGGCTCGCACGTGACTCTCCAGTACGGAGACCCAGAAAGGCAGTGAAGCTTGTCGCCACCAGTGCAACACAGCCACAGTCTTGGGCACAGTGACGCGCAATCCACTTCAAAGCTCCCCAGAATTGCTTCACCAACATCTCCTCTTTGCTCTGCCAGAAGACTAGACTCTTCTCCTAATCCAATACATTCTCGGCCATCGGGGGCAATTAGCGACTATGTGCTTCATCTTCACTTGCGGAGAGCACGGTAGGCGCCCTCCCGTTCATCCGGCTCTTGCCACGCCTTGCAGAGCTCAACTGACTTCCAATTCCAGAGTTTTCCTCGCAGCTGAAGGGTTACGAAAGTGTGCTATGCCAATGCCATAACTGCGTAAGCTACATCCCGCTCTACCATTGCTTCTTCGCCACTAACGGCATTCAGGGGAACTGGTCCGCCAGAGTGATCAAGCGCAATCCCTGGTTCACGCTCTGCTTCATTCCCGTCATCCCGCTGAGCGTCCACGGCTACGAAGACGTCGTATGCTCGATCTGTAATTTCGCCCAGCCGCTACAAAACAGACAGGATGTGATGGCACAGGTTAATGGGGGCGGCGGGATGCCTTTGCAGAATCAACCGCCTCCTGGAGGTGGTCCGCAAGGCTGGGGAGGGGGTCCGCCTGGTGGCCCTGGGGGTGGAGGCCAACCAAAACCGCAACAAAATATGCAGGTCTACAGATGATATTGGGGTTTGATCCCAGGGGCTTGGAATACCGACGGTTTGGTCGGGAGTAACGAACGAGCTTCTTGGCTCATTTGCGACAGGCCTGGAGGGTTGATGATTGGACAATCAGGCGATTCTTGGAAATATACGACAATGAGGATTGGTTGGCGTTACGTTGCAAAATGTTATTATGAAGGCCTGGGGTGGATCTGGAGATGAGTCCTCCTCCGCGGGGATGCAGAATACATGAATTTTACGAACACAAAGAGGTGATGGATTCTAGTCAAAGTTGCGTTTTGGTTATCTATATTCCTTTTTCGATCAAGCCTTTTTCTTGGCAAGCCCATTTCAATTCACGCAAGTGCGTCTAGAAAGAGAAGTTATTTTGGTTCAGATATTCTGACCGCCCAACGTTGTGGGATAGAGAGGAAGGAAGAAACCTTGGCTAGTTTCAAGAGATAATAAATTTCTGCACCTCGGACGAGCGGATCTCTGGGGACGAGCGGATCTCTAGGATGGCCAATTGAGGACTTTAAATCAAAAATTTCCTTTTGCTTTTTCCCAGCCGTGTTTCTGTGCTTGCCTCGTGGGGCTGAAGGCTAAGATTCGGATGGCCCCGAAGCGTGGGAGGTCGTATTGACAAGCGTCACTGCGTCAGCCATGAACGGCATTCCTGCACGTGAGCTGTAATATGCAGTACACTTTCCGTTTGAGTATTCCAGTCGCCACATGGCAATCCCAATCACATCAACTGCTCCTGCAGGGATGTATTTTATCACTGACGTTGATGCATGTGTCATGTCAACCCTGGCGAGAGAGGATGGGGAAGGGACAGGGCCAGTGCCAGCAAGGGGAGGGAAAGCTCCAAGGTAAAATTTCGCCCTGCTCCCCCTCATACTGTGTCAGTATCAGCATGGACAGGGCGACGGCGCGGCGGGCATTCTGCACAACATCTGCGATCTCGGAGCGCCTGTGACAGGTTGATTTTGACAATTGGACTTGGCCTCCGACTCCGACTCCGACTCCAACTCCAACTCCAACTTCAACTCCAAGCGAGACGGTGCTCCCAGAAAGTCAGCCTGGCCAGCCTGGCCCGCCGCTTGCAGTCCCCCAACGCGGTCCACGCTCTGCGAGCCGGCTCCCGCTCTGCTGCAGCCTGCAGTGCTGCACCCCCATCCCACGGCACTGTGCCAAGCCCCTGCGCTTTGCCCAAGGCTCCAAGCCCTCCGTCGCTTGCATGCTCCTCAGCCTGCTCCTCAGAGGACCTTAAGCTTCCGCTCGCCCAGTCCCCTTATCGCAGCTTCGGTGCTGGCCAGGGGCGCTCGTTATCAAAACGGATCTGACCAATGGAATTGCGTGGAGGTGGCCGCCATGCAGATCATGTCTCTCTCGCTTGGCAAATGGCGTTGGCACTATGCCGCCACGGTCATAGCTCCCCGCCTTGGAAGTGCCCGATAGCAGGGATGCCGCCATATATTCATTACGAGAAACAGCTCCAACAACGTCCTTATCTTTGCAGATGGACAGCATCGCAGAGCTCAGAGGCCCAGAGCAGCGCTGACTTGCTGCTGTGACTGCGGCCCTGCATGAGATCCATCTCTCCGGAGCTGCTTTGGTCGTAGTTTGAGATCCAGACGCGGCAAACCCACGGCGCGTGCGTGAATCGGTGATGCAAAAAAAAAAATCTTACTTTTCCTCCTGCTGTCTCTCTTTTATTCGACAAGGGAGCTTCCTGGGTAGCATTAACGTGCCTAGGGCTGAAGTATATCAGTCCTGTCCGACCCCGTATCAAATTCTCCAAGATCGCAAGCTGCGTCTCCCTACACCTGACCGTTTTGCAAGAAGTCTCTGCTATACACGAAGATGGCTATCGCACCCCCTCTCAGTGTCGGCTGGGGCTATGGAATTGTCCTCGGTCTTGGAGCCGTGTTTGCGTTTGGTATGGTAAGTCATTCACCAGCGCCAGAAATGAAAGCTAATTTACTAACTCGAACAGATCCTGGTCACATGGATCCTCAAGCGTTACAACCATGAGCTGCAAACCTCGGAAATGTTCAGCACGGCCGGAAGGACCGTGAAATCTGGTCTCGTGGCATCTGCTGTCGTCTCTTCTTGGACTTGGGCTGCTACCCTGCTTCAGAGCTCCGGTATTGCATATCGATATGGTGTTTCTGGACCGTTCTGGTATGCCAGTGGAGCTACCGTGCAAATTCTGCTGTTTGCTACCATTGCAATTGAGTTGAAGAGAAGAGCTCCCAATGCTCACGTAAGCGTTGAGAAAAGACTCCTTGATGGACTCTGCTGATGGATTACCAGACCTTCCTCGAAGTCATCAAGGCCAGATACGGAGTCGAGGCCCATCTCGTCTTCACCGTCTTCGGCTTGATGACCAACATCCTCGTCACAGCCATGCTGTTGACTGGAGGCTCCGCAGTGGTGTCTGCCCTCACTGGAATGCCCACGCCAGCTGCTTGTTTCTTGCTCCCATTGGGTGTCATTATGTACACCATGTTCGGTGGCATCAAGGCGACTTTCCTCACGGACTGGGTCCACACCTTCATGCTATTGATCATCATCTTGATCTTTGCTTTCACCACATATGCTACAAGCAGCACTCTCGGATCCCCGGGGGCTGTCTTCGATCTCCTGGTCAAGGCTGCACATGACCACCCAGTTGACGGCAACCAAGGTGGATCTTACCTTACCATGAAGTCCACCCAAGGCGCAATCTTCTTCGTTATCAACATTGTTGGTAACTTTGGAACGTAAGTTGCACTATTTCCCCTCCCAAATTGCCTAGCTAACAGACTCAAAGTGTGTTCTTAGATAACGGCTACTACAACAAGGCCATTGCGGCCTCCCCAGTGCACGCACTCCCAGGCTACATTATGGGAGGTATCTCCTGGTTCGCCATCCCATGGCTCTGCGCTACCACCATGGGTCTCGCAGCTCTTGCCCTCGAAGGCAACCCAGCTTTCCCCACCTTCCCTCTCCGCATGCCAGAGGCCGATGTCTCTGCCGGTCTCGTCTTGCCATACGCTGCAGTTGCACTCCTCGGAAGCGGTGGTGCCGTCTGCACGCTCTTGATCGTTTTCATGGCTGTCACATCTGCCTCCTCTGCTGAGCTCATCGCCGTTTCCTCTATCTTCACCTATGATATTTACCAGACCTACTTCAACCCAGGTGCCAGTGGCAAGAAGCTCATTTATATGTCCCATGCTATGGTTATTGGGTTTGGTTTGTTCATGGCTTCATTCTCCGTAGGATGTGAGTATCCCTTCCCCGTGCTGGCAAATATGTATCTGACTTGATGGACAGTGTTCTATGCTGGTATCAGCATGGGTTACCTCTACGTGATGATGGGTGTCATAATATCATCCGCCGTCATCCCCGCCACATTGACCATCATGTGGGCCGGCCACAACAAATGGGCGGCGACCCTCACACCTCCTCTCGGCCTCGCCTGCGCCGTCATCACCTGGCTCGTAACCGCCAAGAAGACCTGCGGCGCCCTCGATGTCACTTGCACCGGCTCCAACAACCCCATGTTAGCAGGAAACGTCATGGCCCTCCTCTCCCCATTGATCTTCACCCCCATTTTCACACTCATCTTCGGCGTCGACAAGTACGACTGGGCCTCCATGGCTGCGATCCGCAAGGGCGACGACCACGACCTGGCCGCCGAAGCCGGCGAAGACCTCGAGGCCATCCCCGGCGAGCGCGACACCCCCGCCGACGAAATGGAAGTCGAGCAAACCAAGCTGCTCCGCGCATCCAAGATCGCCAAGGCTATGACTGTCATCCTGACTCTCGCCCTCCTCGTCCTCTGGCCCATGCCAATGTACGGTTCCGGCTACATCTTCTCCAAGAAGTTCTTCACCGGATGGGTGGTCGTGGGTATCATGTGGCTTATTGGGTCACTTTGCTGTGTGGGAATCTTCCCTGTCATCGAGGGCCGCAAGGATCTAGTGTACGTCCTAAAGGCGATCTACCTTGACGTAACTGGCAAGAAGCATCCATCTAAATATCACGGTCCGGAGGCCACGTTTGTCGAGGGCAAGGAGACGGGGAGCGATACTCCTCCTGCGGTGGCCGAGAAAGGGATTCCTGAGGTTGGGGAGAAGTCTTGATTGACCAAAATGCGTACGCACATGATGTCCTGTACGGATACAAATCTCTTTTGCGAAATTTTGGCGGGTGCATAAGAGGATGGATGATACCACTGTCGTTGGCTTTATGCACGGTGCGCTGTAGATATACACGGCTGAAGATCGTTACGAGTTTGAATGAACTAGTCCTTCATTTTATTTGTTGGAGCGCGTGAGATGGTGCTTAGTATTTGTTATCCTTGATAAGATGCCGTACCTTGCCACTAGCCCATTGCCCACTGCTATAAGAATCCTCAGATTTTACTCGATCTGGTGGGGTCAGCACCTACCCCGCTATGCCCCGCCCCCACCGGAGCCCCTATTCTGACTTCGCATCGTCGTAGACCAATCACCTGCGAACGAAGACCCAAGATCTGCAACAGCAATGCTAATTAACTACGAGCCTTCGCGAGAAGCTCCAGTTTTACGTGGCAGCAAAGCACGCGTGGAAAATCTCCATCGCCTCACCTATCCTGTGGCACTTCCCACCGGAGAACCACTCACGGACGGGATATATAGATATGGACCTGCATCCAACGGTTTCGATATTCCAAATATCTCAAGTAATTAGAGCAATATTCTATTTTCACAATGTTTGACAAGAAAGGAAATCGCTTGATATACCGCTACGATGCAGAACAGCTCTGGATTGAACCATGGGGAGCGAACGCATTCCGGGTCCGAGCGACGAGGACGAACACCATGCCGACAGACGACTGGGCTCTCCAACCACCAGCATCATCAAAGGCCAACATCTCATTATCTGAAAACGAATCGACGATCTCAAACGGCAAAATCCTTGCCACGGTCTCCAAGCGCGGTAAACTCACAATCCACAACTCGCGCGGCTCGCTCCTCCTCGAAGAATACGCTCGTCATCGCCGCGACCTCGCGGATCCGAAATGCAGCGCCCTCGAGATCGAAGCGAGGGAGTTTAAGCCGATTCCCGGGGGTGATTATCATCTGACGTATCGAGTGGAAAGTGTAAGTAAGGAGGAGAAGATTTATGGGATGGGGCAATATCAACAAGATGTCTTGGATCTGAAGGGATGCGATCTGGAACTTGCGCAGCGGAACTCGCAAGCGAGCGTCCCGTTCATGTTGTCGAGTCTCGGGTATGGGCTCTTGTGGAATAATCCGGGGGTTGGCAGGGGGATGTTGGGGAAGAATGTTATGAGTTTTGAGGCGTATTCTACGCGGGTGCTTGATTATTGGATTGTAAGCTGATGAGAATTGAGATGTGAGGAGAGGGAGAGGCTGACGGGGTGAAGGTTGCAGGCGACGCTCCCGCTGAGATCGAAGAAGCGTATGCGCGAGCTACAGGCACGGTACCCATGATGCCCGAGTACGGGCTTGGCTTCTGGCAGTGCAAGCTCCGGTATCAAACGCAGGAAGAACTCTTAAGCGTTGCTCGCGAGTACAAAGCGCGAAAGCTGCCTATCGATCTCATTGTCATCGATTTCTTCCATTGGCCCAAGCAGGGAGATTGGAAGTTCGATGCAACGTATTGGCCTGATCCAGACGCAATGATCAAAGAGCTCAAAGAGATGAACATCGAATTGATGGTCTCGATATGGCCAACCGTCGATACCAAATCCGAGAATTACAGCGAGATGCTGGAGAAGGGATATCTGATTCGAACCGACCGCGGGATCAGAATCGGCATGGATTTCCAGGGAAACACCATCCACTACGACGCCACCAACCCCGAAGCACGGAAGTATCTTTGGGAGAAAGCCCAACAGAATTACTACGAGAAAGGCATCAAGGTCTTCTGGCTCGATGAAGCGGAGCCGGAATACACGGCGTATGATTTCGACAATTATCGATACCATCTTGGTTCCAACCTGGCCATTGGGAATATATATCCTCGCGAATATGCGCGAACGTTTTACGAGGGCATGGAGGGCACTGGACAGAAGAGCATCGTGAATCTTCTCCGCTGTGCGTGGGCCGGGAGCCAGAAATATGGAGCCCTGGTCTGGAGCGGAGATATCGCTTCTTCCTGGTCGAGTCTGAGGAATCAGTTAGCAGCGGGGTTGAATATGGGGATTGCGGGCATTCCATGGTGGACGACTGATATTGGTGGGTTCCATGGAGGAGATCCGAGTGATGAGGCGTTCAGAGAGTTGTTTGTGAGGTGGTTCCAGTGGGGTGCGTTCTGTCCTGTGATGAGGCTGCATGGGGATCGCGAGCCGAAGCAGAAGCAGGTTGGAACGACCGGGGGCGCGACGTGCCTTTCGGGGGCGCCGAATGAGGTTTGGAGTTATGGGGAGGAGGTTTATGGGATCTGCAAGAAATATATGGGGATCCGAGAGGAGCTGAGGGAGTATATTAGAGGCTTGATGAGGGAGGCGCATGAGAAGGGGACTCCGGTTATGAGGCCTTTGTTTTATGTGTTTCCTGAGGATGCGAAATGTTGGGAAGTTGAGGACCAGTACATGTTTGGGGATAAGTATCTTTGTTGTCCGGTGTTGGCGGCGGGGCTGAGGAAGATGAAGGTGTATCTGCCGGCAGGAGTGAGTTGGAGATCGTTTGATGGAGAGGAGACTTACCAGGGAGGAAGCGTCATTGAGGTTGAATGCCCTCTTGATACAATGCCCGTGTTGATAAGAGCTTGACCGCGAAGAAAAGGAAGAGGTGACGCAAAGGTGAGGACAAGGTTCGTGTTTAGCGAGAGGAAGCAAAGATAGGGAGGAAGAGAGGTTGCGTGCCAAAAAAAAAAAGACAAAAAAATACTGTTGTTAGCACTGTGTATTTGTTTTGTTACGCACCACTTGCGTGGCATTTATTTGAAGGCGTTGCCACCAACTTTGTTCTGCCTAGAGTCTAGATCAACAGGCTCAGCGTGACCCAGAATCCCCAACCAGGGGTATCCCGCCGCTGGATGGCACTAACTCCCACAACCAGGGGTAGTTAAGACCCCAGCACATGCTCCGTGATGCATGCATTTGCCTTAATGGGGATAATGATGTTCTACCTATTCACAAATTTTGATGTTAGGATAACAATGGGGGATGCGGAGGGGAACAGAAAAATGCTTAATTGTTGATGTAAACCCCATATCACTAGCCGAGGGGCATAAATTTAATAAGCAAAGCGAGAAGGGGAAGCTTCACTGTAATCACTTCACAATATTCGGAACCCGTCTCTCGAATACTACTTAATTTCTAAGTCACAGAGGCAAAAGGTTGTGCAATTTTCATTTACGAGGCTATAAAACACAATGTGATATTGCCAATCTTCAATGTGTGGATTAGTTGGTCGGCAGAGTGATTATACAAGGAACCTCCGAGAGCGATGGAATTGAAGCGCGTAATTGTTTGCAAGCCGTCGAAGTTTGATAATCGGATTGGAAGACGAGTACACGTGGAGAAATATCGAGGAGCATGGACTCGCCTAAATAAATGACTCAAACCCAAGTCCAAGAAGAGAGTCGTGGTGCGCTCCCCCCTTTTCACCTCGCTTAACTTCTCAACAGTGAAGGAGCATTTTGCCACCTTAGCTTTGAAATAGATTAATCACCGCTCTCCCAAAAAAATACCACGGAACTTTTTTGGCCCTCATAGATTAAAGTTTAAGCATATTTTCCTTCAATAGATGGCTTTCAAGATTATGGGGTATGAACCTTACGACGTCTGGTAAAGTGCAGACCGTGATTTGGTCCTGAGGCTCGCAAGTCAAAATAAATTTATAACATAAATCTGTCTTTATGGTTTTCATTTCTAATTTTATTTAGACCTAAATACTCTTCGTGACTCACAAGTTCTCTCTTACAACATTTGCAAACACTAAACAAGCCCAAATTGAAAGACGTTCAAGTGTAAGACCCAAGCTTCTGCCAAACGTGGATCATTCTAATCAATTGAGGATATGCATCATGTCAAATTTAAGATATGACCAGATGCAGATTTCGGCTCTGAGGGAAAAGTGCTGGGACTGCCACCTAGATGTGTCTGGAGACAAGCCGACCCTGGTAGCCAGACTTGTAACGTTCGAGATCGAGAACATTGAGGCAGAACTTAATCGAAGCGAGTGTACCGACGATTATACACCAAGAGAGAACTGCATTGAGCTCAAAAAGAGTCTCCAGCTTGCTATCGTAGCGAAAGCGGACCAGGTCTACAACGTCAAGAAGCAGTACCTTTTGGATGAAGTAGAGGAGATCAAGGCCGAGCTTGCGTCTATCAAGGAGGAGCGAGATGAAGAGAGGATCCGGGGTATGAAGCGGTACAACTGGACGGAATCGTTGACCAAGGAGAACGGGAAGGCTGTTATCGCGCAGCACAAGAAGTTCGGCCTTGGCCAAGAAAGAGTTGCGGATCGAGAGGGAGGAGAGCTAGCAAGTGGTGGAAACTCAACAATTGCAGATACTAAGGTAAACCCACACCCTGAAATCTACTATATCCCTTCCAGTCAATGTTCGAAGCCGGTTGGAATAATATTGCTGACAAGACAATTCCCCTCTAGCCAAAGCGAAAGATACCGCTTGTCGAATCCCTCGGAAACAAATTACGAGTTGCCAAGAAGTTCAAGTCCAATGACAACAATTCCGAGCCGTCTTCCGAGGACGAGGAAGAAGGCGATGGAGGGTATCAATTTCTTCAATATCTTAGGAAGAAGGCTGCTCGTGGGTCGGTCTTCTCGGTCCATTGGGGTCCCACTCAGTCTGCACAACCATCCGTTCAGCGAAAGCAGTGATGTGGCGAGGGAGGAACTCGCTGGCACGCAGCAGCCTCGGAATACTGCCATTTCGTTTGGTAATACTTCATCTCACACGATATCAAGACCCTTTTCTCCCTCACTGGGGCTCGTGATATTCGGTACCCGAGGTGGCGCAGGTGACCTTCGAGACCGTGTTGTGTAAACCACAACTTTTATTGTTAATAGCTAATAATGAAAATCTCTCTTTTGTACGCTCTTCTTCGGCGTGACTTAGCTTTCATGTGATAACCTCACTCAAGTTTATTATTAATTTCTCATGTGTCTTCTCTAGTCACGTGATGGGACTACGAATACACAACCATTATCTCCATCTCAGATGGGGTTTTGACCCTCTGAGAACTATTGGAGCTATATGTGATACTTCTAACTCTGTTTATCTAACTATTTTGATTGCGAAGACATTGATGAGTGAAAACTTTTGAAGTGTTGAGAGCGACTTCGACGCACGCGAAACAGTACAATCCGTAGATGGAATCACGATGCAAGAGCATAGCCATTCCGAATTCTGCACCAAAAGCAGAATATTTATTCCGAAATTTATGGTCTGGTAATTGGCCACATTCATTTGTCGCTCTCGAACAGGCGGGCCAAATATTTCGATGATGAGGGTAGCAACCCATCCGCCCAAATACACCCCTTGCGACCAATTTTGCAAATTTAATATACCACACCTTCCAAACCCCAGTTCTAGACCACCCAGTACATAAAAAATATGCGAAATCAAGAACTTGAAAGATATGCTCAAGAGCCAACTGAAATCCGAGTGCGACCTGCGCGGATTCCGAATGTAGGCGTCAAGCTTGATCTTATTACCAGCCTCTACGATAACGATTTGGCGGCAATGAAGCGACCCATCAGCGAAACTATTGCCAACATGACTTTCAAAGTTGATCCTTACGTTGAGTGGATGCAGCAGGACTTCGTGGAATATTTGGCTTGTAAGCGGACCGCTTGCCAGCAGAGGCAAGAAGCCATAAATAAGTGGGCTGATGAGCATAGAAGGTTCGGCGAGAGAGAGTATCGGAGTGGAGCGGCCAGGGAGAAGGTGACATATGAGGCCTTTGTTGAGGATATGAATCGCGAGATTGCAGCTTTCAAACTTGAGCAGATGGCGAAGGGAGGTCAGGAGTCGGGTATGAGCATCGACAGCCATGGAGATAACGACGGTGGTCATGGTGTCAATTCTGGAGGGCCATTACTGGAGATAATTGATCGTATTAGAGAAGTAAGTTTCTTAGTGTAATTCAGATTGAATATCTCGACTGATCGAACCTCCAATATCAAGTTCCTCATGGCAAAGAAGGACACAGCCAATGACGTCGCATCCATTTCCAAAGAGGCGTCATGACCATACCAAGAATGAGATAGGCTCCCCGGCATTCTTGACTTGGGTGTCCAGAGATCGAGGCAACTTTAGGCCTTAAGTGGGTTCATCCTAGGAGGGAATCTGATTATAGGGGTGTCTTCAGACATGACACTTTATAGGGCCTAGAATAGCACAAGGTGGTGGTTTCTTTACCACCAAGGAGAGCTTTTCATTCAGAATAGTGACCAGAAAAATGGCTTTTATCTCATGACTAAGAATTGCAAGTGCTCTAATGAATTATCTTCCTATTTATCCTGTTACAAGCAAACCCCACGGTCAAAGACACAGTGTTTGCAAGAAGAAGAGGTTCATTTGCCTTATGGGAATCAATAAGCATCTTTTCTCGCAAAAAATTTAGCCCTGTAAGTATTCTTCCCAAGCACGATTAGATAGTAAAATCTCCAGTAGTTACCCCGAAACAAAAAAAAACTAAAATGAAAAAAGTCCCCCGTCATACATTACGGAGTATGTGGACTCGGTCCTGCCCACCATTCTACGGAGTGCTGGTCTTGCCACCCAACGGCGGATTCGCAAGAGCGTCTAACCGGGCCACGTTGAGCACTGTTGACACTAGCTGTCCAGGCAGAACAAAGTGCGTACTGCCGGTAGCCAGCCCGTCTTGCGTAGCAAAATAAAATGGTACATAACAATTTTTTTCTTTTTGCCTTGCAGGCTAAATGAAACACACTGCACAATTCCTGCAGAACGACCCGGTCCAAGTCCCTCCGAACGCCGAATCCATCCCAAGTCAAGAGCTGCTCAACCATAACTTCCCAGAAATTATGGGCGCAGTACTCATTAAATCCCATCCTACGCCGCGATACCGTCCTAAGCCAAGACCATTATTTCTTATTCAATGCCCCGAACTCCAAACCATTTTCAAGTGCACGCTGTCCCTATTGCCTGGTGGTAAGAAATGGGGGTTAGCATACTTGTTCAATTGCTGGAGTGGAATGTTCCAGGGCTGTGGGACATTGCGAGTAGTTCCAGCAGCTATTAGCCAATGTTTGTTGAATGTCCCAAGAGTTATGGTACATTGGGAGCTGAATGTCCCCAACTGTGTAGGACATTGGAACTGACACTTAGAGAAGTTGAGACTTACTCATCGACCTCACCATCCCTTCTGACATCCACCAATCTTCCTATGTCTCGTTCCCTTCCCCTTATACTTGCGCTTTTTCATCTCAGGATCCTCCTTTACCAACTCCTCAAACAGAAACTCCCAATGCTCAGCCCACCACTCCGGCTTCCACACAAAATACTCAACGCTCTTCCATTGCTCCCCTGCCACCCTCGCCAAACTCAAAAATCTATGCGTGGTCCGCTCATTGCTCTGTGCCTCCAACGGCGTCTTGGTCGGCTGAACAACGACTATTGTTTCGACATTATGCGTCTGGTATATTGCTTGTGGGTCCGAGTTGAGCACCTGGCAGCGGAGGATATTATGCTTTTGCGCATCGAAAGGAGTTTCGATGCCATTTTTGGGCAAGTGTATATGGCCGCCTGTGTAGATCATCCATTCTCTGGTACATCTTGGTATGCTCACGAATATGGAGTCGAGGGCGGGGTTGAAGTATACCTCTTCTCTGTCGATACCGCTCCGGTCCTTGACTTTGAATATTGTCTTGTAGGTCTTAAGGACTTGAGTGCGGGATTCGTGGGAGACATGGAGGGTGGTTGGGAGAGGCGTATGCAATTTAAATGTGGGTCTCTTTTTGATGTCGGCGTCCTTTGATGGGGTCGTAACGGTGATGCGGATTTCGTGAGGGGTGAAGTTATCGATGAGACGCCAGATCCGGATCCGGAGCCTAGATGGGAGGTCAGCCTTATTTCGCAATGGTCTAGAGGTACTGGGGGCAATGGAAGTGCCTTACTCGAGAGGCAGTTTTGGGAAGACTGTGAATATGCGCGGAAAAGATGCAGGTGTCTCATTGTTCTGTGCAGGCTCTGTACAATGTGTAACTGAGATCTGAGCACTTGGTGGTGAGGGCGACGCGGTGTTTGAAGACATCTTTGCTTAAAGGAAGTACTTTGCAATGTTTTGTGGTTGGATGGAGAGGGAAAGGTGTGGATGTACCTTTGTCCTTTATATACTCGCTTCCGTTGAGTCCCCTGCCTCCCCTCCAAAGTCACAGCCTTGCATTTTCTTATTGTACACATTCCCGCCCTACAATGGGATTCATAGCTTTGCCATCTTATTGTACAGTTCCCTACTGTACAATGGGATTCACAGTTTCTTGAACCCGCCCATGTTAACAACAGTGGGTACAAGACCATTCCGTGTCCGCCCATAATCCAATAAGTATCCCCATTCCGGAAGTTGTTATCCGTAGCTCGATATACAATGAATAATACTGGCAAGGTCCTCTCTGGTTCAATTGTTGAGACTCTCTGGAACATTTATTGCCTATTATTCAACAAATAAGATCAACATACCTGTCTACATCCGTCTATCGTAGTCTACAACTTCGCCTCCTCCCTCTCCTCTTCCAACACCTCCGCCCTCTCCTTTACCTCCAAATCCCTCGGCCCCTCCCTCCCAAATCTCACAAGCACAACCCTCTTCTCATCGCCCCCTCTCCCACTCTCCTTCAATTCCGGTCCTGGCTTCTCAAGCCCCAACACGCTCCGCCCATCCCTCCCCATCAAAATCCCAATCGGACTCATGACCTTCTCGCCCCACTTTACGCCTTTCCCATCCCCTCCATCTCCTTGCAAGAACTCTCGGACTTTGTCCCGTTGGTCCTGTAACTCATTTGTCGAGGGCGAAGAGGAGGAGGAGAGAGAGGGAGAGAGGAAGGGAGACAGGAGGTGTATAAGGTAAAACTGCGGCGGGAAAAGAATAATCTCATTCCTGCTCGCTTGTTCCAACCATATTTTACACGGCGCGAAAAGCGCAGCAGTATGTTCTACCCCTCCATCTGAAGTCGGGACCGGAATCACAGATTTCGAGGCGATGTTTTTGGTGGGTCCGGTTTGAGCGAGAGGCAAGAAGTAAATATACATCTGCGTCGTGAATCTCTTCGGAAGGTTCGTCGGCGTGATCCATCTCGTAAACGGTATAAGTCCATCTATCTTCTTATCAGTCTTTGATTTTCCTACCAAAGCAATCAGGAAAGGGGAAAACCTATGTCCACAACCCCACCACTCTCCTTCACCCATTCCCCAAATTTCAGCTTCCCAGCGTGAATCTCCTTCCTAGCTCGTTCCCTTTCACTCTCCTCGATTTCCAACAAAGAGGATGAATCGGAGTTCTTCTTCGCTAACAGGATCCCACTCTCCTCAAAACACTCCCTTATAGCACCCATCCTATAAGCCAGCCCATCTCTATGCCGCTCTGCATCTTTCGGGCCGGGAATCTCGCCGTCTTGCGAAGCACTTAGATTCCCGCCGGGGAATACGTGTGCTGAGGGGAAGGAAGACGATGTTCGCACTCGATGTAACAGGAGAATCTCATTCGAGGGGGAAATTAGGAGTATCCTAGGAGACGTTAGCTGAGATGGTTGGAAAGAGGGAGAAGGGGTATTACGAAGCACTAGGTCTGGGTTCTGCAACCTCTCTCTTGGGTCTCGATCCCGAAGACATGTATTGCTTCTCCAGATCTGGGCGAGGTGTCTTTGCCATGACGAGGGGACGTCCCGGGCAGGACAAGGCTGACGCTGGAAGCCTTCTAGTGAAATCCAGCGTGTAAGTGGCCCGTGGTATGATGAGGGGATATATTCGTTTTGAAAGGGAGATGGTGCTACCGCCAGTCCATTGTCTCGAAGGGGTGCAACTCAGTCGTTTGAGATGCATTGGGCGGCATTGGAATGGTTGTCATTCTGTGGTGGTGATTACTGACGTTGGGTTGGATTGCGGGGCTGAGAAATTCTGGGGTGCCGAGGTCCAGAAGTGTGGCCAAGAAGCAAGAAATGACACTGACAACCCCCCTGCATGCTAGCTGTTGTGTTGCCTCTCCCTCGAACACAAAATCTCGGGAGAAGGAAGCTATATACAACTCCAACTTTTCTTTTGGAGCGGTTGCCTACGATTTTAACCTTCTGGTCAATTTACTCAGCGGGCACTGTAGTCCTGAACCCTGATGATTGTTACCTGAAACGGTAAAGTGAACTCCCAGGGGAGTTTTTCGATTGCAGGCCTCATTTTTCCTAATCGCGTCTGATCTCAATTCTCTTTCCTGACTCGCTTTCCCCCCTCTACCATATCTTCAAGGAAAGGGACTCAAGATGGGCTCCAACGACATCCCCCCCTCCCACGTACCCTCTTACTTCATCCCCGTCTCTAATGCCCTCCTACAAACCGGCGGCGCCTTGTGGACACTCTGCTACATCCTGCTCGCCCACCGTTCCTTCCTTGACCGCTCCTACGGCATGCCATTATTTGCCCTGTCCTTCAACTTCGCATGGGAGCTCGTCTACGCACTTTTGATCGCCGAAACACCTCTAGAACGCATCGTATTCGCGATCTGGTTAATCTTAGATCTTGGCATGGTTTGTGGTATTTTGATGTATGGGAAGGAGGAGTGGGACCATGCTCCACTTGTGAAGAGGAATTTGGGGAAGCTGTTTGCCGTGGGAGTGGTTTGGTGTGTGGTGGCCCATTGGGCGTTTGCGAGCTGGTGGGTTGAGAATGAAGTGGGCAAGAGGGAGGGGAAGTTTTATCGGGGGGTTGTGGGGGCTGACACTACGGAGTTGGGGTTTTGGAGTGCTACTGTGGCACAGACGAATTTGAGTGTTGCGAGCTTGGCGCAGTTGTTGATTAGGCAGCATACTGGCGGTGTGAGTTGGGGAGTTTGGTGAGTGATTTAAAAGAAGAGAGAAAGTAGATGTTAATGAGGTTTAGGGCTTCGAGGACTTTGGGATCGGTGATTGTAGGCGCTGGGGGAGAAACCCTTTCCTATTTCGAACTGTTTCCTGTCTTTCTCCGGAGACAACGTCCTCTCCCGAAACAATTTTAATCTGGCAATGCTAACTCCCCCGTTACCTAGGGGTTGTATATAAACTATGGGTGGATGTGGTATCACTGGAGAGAGGCTTATGAGTAATTTCTCTGGCTCCGAAAAAGTTTTCTGACGCTGATTTGCTTAGGTACTTCATGAACCCGTTTGCTGTTGTACTGTGGGTTACAGCTTTAATCTGTGACTTGATCTACCCCTTTGTGTTTGCACAAATCAGGAAATCGGAGAGAATATTGCTAGATGGAAGAAAAGTGGCTGGTGATAGCGTCAATTCTGGCAAGAAGAGAGTTTCATTTGACAAAGTAAAGTAGGGGCAAAGAGCTTCAGAGCTTGATGTAGCCACCTTTTGTAATTCTCCGAGCATCTTGCTCATATTGTAGCCCCCGACAGCTCATGCGGCTGTATGCGCTGCCATCCTCTAAGCTAGATGACCTCCCTATGTACGCCTAACGCCATCCTAAATATCTCATCCATCTAACCCTCCTCCGGATATAACGCATCAAGGTCCGGGTACTCGACATAAAACAACTCCTTCGCCTCTTTGTCCTCGTCATTCTCCACAAACGCAAACGCAATCTTACTCCCATCCTTGAGCCCCAAACTTCTCGGCGTCTCTATCATGCCTCCGCCCCTCGTGTCCAGCTCATCCCATCCTTTGCTCAGCTCATAAGGATCTATCGGAACACCGAGCACGATGTCTAGTATCGAATCGGGGATTTTTGTGGGGCTGGGAGAGTCGCTTCTTGAGAGACCGTCGGGGTAGCGCTCTTTGAGGATAACGAGGAGGTTGGTTTTAATGGTTGAGAAGGGTGTTAAGGGATCCGCGAAAAGGAGGACGGTGTATTTGCTGTATTTGAAGTGGAGGGTGAAAGCCGTGGCTTGGATCTCGTCGTCGTCTCGAGCCTAGATCTGTTAGAACATGAGGATTATAAAATATAGAATTCGTCTCACCATCTCGCCGACTTGTAAATGTCCCTTCTCTTATCGTAGGATGGAGCACACTGTGTTGGGGGAATCGAGCTTGGAAGGAGATGTGCAGCCTGACGAGTTCGGCTGAAATCCCCACGCGAAAAACACGTTCTCCCGTGACAGACCGGGTTTTGTGAGACATGGATCCTTCGCAGCCTTGTCCAACGTCCATCCTTTTTCCAACGTCAGTCGATACCGCCATGGCGAGCGCAATGGAGGAGGAGGAGCGCAAGAAATGGATCGAAATGAAGCGGGAGGAATACAGAGTGCTGAAGGAGAATTCGAGGTTTTCTCTGCCCTGGGGCAAGCGTCTCCCCGTCGTGGCCTCACTCTCCTTCGTCGCCGGGATGGCGCTGGGTCTCTCCCACGGAAGCCAAACAACAGGACTACGATTTCGGGCAGAGAATGCGCATAGGTTACCTACGACTCCGACGGGATGGTATCTCTATCACAAGAGCAAGAACTACAATATGGCGCTGGGTGGAGTGAAGGAGGGATTTAAGATGGGCGCCAAAGTCAGCTTTTGGACTGCGGCATTCTTCAGTGTGGAAGAGATATTCGATCGATATAGAGGGACGAAGGATTTCGTCAATACGGTCATTGCAAGTTTGTCTGTTGCTGGCGGCTTCAGTCTGTGGAGTATGCCACTCTCCCGCGGTCTTGACGCAGACACTGATTCGTACAGACCGCTTCCCAGTAACCACCGCAGCGAGAACGGCCAAGAGTGGATTGGCCATTGGGTTGGCATACGGGCTTGCTCAGGATGCAATAGGAGCCGCAAGGGGAAGGCGGCCAGGCTATGTGGACTTCATCTTGCGCGGAGGGAGACGAAAAGCGGCCATAGAGAAGAACGAAATGGCATGATCAACACGAATGGACCACGGTCGACCTGCTGATATTGCCTCCCCACTGCTGCAATCCAACCAAGACCGCTCTGGTGCAGAATGCTGCATTGAGCGCGGCGCTAGAGGGGGGTATTATCAATTTATCAACAACAAAGGTGCGGCTTCCTTCGGTTCAGCCAGATAAGCTCTGAATGGCTGCGATAGCATCATCAAGATTGCCCCTCATTGACGAAAGGTACCTGTGTACGAGAACGCCGAAGTCGGTACATCCGTATTATTGAGCGCGTATTTAACATCGTCGTTGTCATCCCTTGAATTTCATCAAGTCGTCCATACTCAATTGCCACAATTCCCTTGGCGCAGTAGCTGCCGCCACCATTCCGCTGACATGGCGGGGCCAACCAAGAGCGTCATGCTCTTCAAAAACACAAAGTCATTCACTGTTTCCTCCAGAACAATGTCGTCCCGAACATTTCCTCGTCAAGTGTCAATTACTTCAGACCATGGCTCAACAGAGAAATTCGATGAACCGCAAGTTCTGGCGCATCCTCCTCCCACAATTCCCAAAGCAGCTCCTCTCTCAATTCTCCCCCTGTCCTCAATCACCAGATCGTTGGCGATAACGTCAATTTCCTCCTCGCCTGTTCGTTAACCCCCCTTCTCCAATACACCAAGTTTCTAACTCCCTTCAGCTCCTCCTCGGCCCCTCACTAGCAATAATGTCCAGACTCGCACACTCCACATCCCCCCTCCTCTCCCCCGACACCAACCTCTTCCTGCGATACTTCCTCAAACGAACCTTCTACCGGCAATTCTGCGCCGGCGAAAACGCCCTCGAAGTCAAACACACAGCCGACTCCCTAAAATCCATTGGCTTCAAAGGCGTAATCCTGGGCTACGCAAAAGAAGTAGTAATGGATGAGACACAAACGGCCTCCCTCTCCTCCTGCTCAGACACCAATTCCGAGACAGCAGAAGCCTGTATTCGTAACGAGATCATACCCTGGGCAAACGGCACCCTCGAGACTGTCCGTATGACCGCACCCGGCGATTTCGTCGCCTTAAAATTTACAGGTGCAGGCAGCCAAGCTTTATACGACCTCTCGAACCAGAGGGATCCGTCACCTCCTCTCAGAGAAGCAATAGACTCCGTCTGCAACCTTGCCGCTGAGCGGGGCGTCCGGTTACTATTCGACGCAGAGCAGCAAGCAGTGCAAGCTGGCATCGACGCCTGGACTCTAGGATACATGCGCAAATACAACAAGCCCTCCCCTTCCAACAATGGGAAAGCAGTGATCTATGGAACGTACCAAGCATATCTAAAAGCCACACCTTCCGTCCTGGCCTCGCACCTCGCGACCGCACGTCAAGATGGCTTCACATTAGGCGTCAAGCTCGTGCGCGGTGCCTACCTAGGCTCCGATCCTCGTCATTTGATCTATGACACGAAAGCGCAGACAGATGCTGCGTATAACGGCATCGCCGAATCGCTGGCTCTCCGCTGCTACAACTCCATCCTCAAACCAGCTTCAGGAGAGAGTGAGGGGAAATATCCGGGAGTCAATGTCGTCTTAGCGGGACATAACCACACTTCAGTCCGCCGCATCCAAAGCCTCCGCACTTCCCAAGCCCAACAGGGATTGCCACAGACCGAACTAGTCTACGCACAGTTGCAAGGTATGGCTGATGAAGTGTCTTGTGAGCTGGTGCAAGCTGGGATGGTTGAGGAGGGAGAGGGGATGAAGGTGGATGTCGATGTACCCAAAGCGTATAAGTACCTTGTGTGGGGGACGACGGGGGAGTGTATGAAGTATTTACTGAGGAGAGCGCAGGAGAATAGGGATGCGGTTGAGAGGACGCTGGAGGGGAGGAATGCGATGGCTGCGGAGCTGTGGAGACGGATGAAGAGTGCTATTAGGCTGGGCCCTTAATTGGACGAAGGATGTATATTGGCCTTTGGACAAGAGAGTACATAGGGAGAGAAAGGCATCGGGTCTTGAGATGATGAGATGAGAGATGATTACGATGATGGGTTACGGCTTAGACAGACTGCATAGCATAATAGCGTCTAGAAAGCATTCGGTATTCCGAGCCCATCTTTCTTCATATAATTCAAGCGAAACAGCAATTCGTATTCAATGCAATATTCAAAGCTCTTCATACTCGTTATCTATTCATTAATACCGACTCCTCGCGCCACCCCTCAAGTTCTCCCTCCAAAGACAACAAATACTCCTCCCCTCACACCACTTCTTCACCTCCTTGACATCCACCTCGCCATCCCACCCTACCTTCTCCAGTGCCCCCGTATTCAACCACACCGCTAATTCTTCCAGTATAATCGGATCATACAATAAAATCTTTTCATGCCAGGAGGGTTTTGATGGGTCTTTGGAAGGCGGTGCGTTCTTAATGGCACGGGTTATATGCATGAAGAGTAAAGCTCGGGATGAGAGGGGAGAGAGTTCGGGGCTGGTGTCGATTTCCAGATCTGTCGATAGCTTCAAGGGGAGTGGTGGAGTTTTGGTCTGAGATGCTTGCCGGCGAGGAGGGGAGGGACGGGTTTCGGTGTCGGAGTCAGAGATATCTTCGACAACCGCCTCTTTCCCTTTCTTTGATTTTTTGGGAGTCCGAGTTTGTGACAACGGAGTGTCACTGTCCATCTCAAAATATTCCACAGTAGTTGACTTCTTCGGTCTCCCAACTTTGCCTTTTGGTGGCGAAGAAGTTGTACTCTCCTTTCGCGGTCTTCCTCGAGGTCTTTTCGGAGAAGCTGCGCACACTTGGTTTGAAGCTGGTGGTTTGGATGACTCGGGAGGAGGTTGCGACAAGACATTAGCCCCTAGGGCACCTAAGGCTATTCGATTCTTGCCCTCCCAGCATTTTTCCAGCAATGCTATCATCCCATCTCGACTCTTGACGGGCTTGAAGCGATATGAAGCAATCTCTTTCGCTAGCTGTGCAGTTGTGTAGGATGAAAAATCTGGCATGCCAACACCTTTCGATTTGGCTGCCTTGGTAGAGGCTTTCGCTAGGGATTTAGTCCGCCTAGAAGGCGACTTGTCTCTCTTTTCTCTCTTTGATTTTTTCGGAGTCGATTCTTTGGACTTAGGATTGCTCGCAGGGCTGCTTAGAAGTTCAGCTCTGATTGCTGCCTCTACGGGTCCGATTCTTCTTGTCGCTTCTTTCGTTGTCTGAAGGTCTTGATCCATATTTTTGCCCAATTCTTCAATATCATACCAAACATCCTCAGCTACTTCATTCACCAAAGGCTTAGTGGCTCCAGGCATGATTGTTGGTATTGTGTGTTTTGTGGCAACTGGAGAGTCAACGAGGTCGACCATCTCAACTTCTAACAAATCACCAGCCATATCACGGGCTGCCGCAGACCAGAGATCGCGGTTAGCCGGGGCCAATGTCTTCCCACGGTTTGCAAACACAGACGCATGAATTGAATCCGCAAATGGGTCGTCTTCGTCAATTTCATTCGACGCTTGCATAGCTTCATGTAAATCACGGAGAAGCCTGGGCGAATCCTCTCTTGCAAGTTGGCTCGAGGTTCCAAAGACGAAATCCTGATTTCCGCTCTGTTTTAAAGCTGACTCGGGCGAGAGAAGAATTGGAGCGTCTGCAGATCCCTTTTTGGGCTTTGCCCCCTTCACCAGGCTCTTCGACCGTGGTTTTGGAGGAACTTTGAATCCATCATTTGTAGGTCTTTCTGTGGTTTGTCGAGAAAAGTATTGCAGTAGAGGCGCCGGTTTGGCAGTAATTTCTTCTTGTTCAGCATATGCAGATGTTGCCAGGCCTGTGATTGTCCTTGCCTTCTTCTTGGGTGCTTTCTCTTTGAGAGATGTAGCTGCAGCTGTCGAGACACTCGTTTTGACAAGTTCGATGAGCTTTCTCTTCCGTGGCTTCTCAGTCTCTAAGGACTTCTTCCCAATATCGTTATTATCCAGCTTCGAAAATCCAAAGCTACCAAACAGATCTGTAAACGTCTTGCTTCTCTCTCCTGATTGAATCGATCCGCAAGATGTCGAGCCGAAATCTAATCGATCACCAGAAATAGGAGTGATACCTGTCGTCTTCCCTGTTGCCGTTGGTGGAGTCCAGTCAGTACGTCTCTGGACAGCTTCAACTAGCCCCAGGTCAACCGGGTCGGCAAATGGATCTGTTATAGCAGATTCCAGCTTCTTGGACTTCACTGCCTTGTCCACTCTATCAGACGTCAATTTGCTGGAAGGTTTCGTGATCTGACCTTTCGCAAGGATGATTTGGGACTCGCCCTCTGGTTTCTTAGATCTTGGCTTCCGAGCTGGCTTGTCTTTAATCCCTTCGTCCGGATTGGCATCTTTATCTACCTTCTTCGCGCGGGGCTTTTTAGGAGCAGGTTCCTTCGGCGTATCATTTCCTCCAACGGCTTGATCTGTCACCTTCACCCTTGGCTTGCGTGGCTTCTTAGGTTCTCCTTCAACGGTATCCTTCTTCTTTCGTGGAGCCTTTGCCACCTTCTCCTCGCCGACACCGACTTTCTTTGTAGCAGGTTTTCGAGGTTTAGCCTTCGGGAGTTTCGGTAGCTCTTCAACTGAGTCTCCGTTATGCTCTTCCATCCTGAAAGATCCAATTGCATCCACGCCAAGCAAGTCCTTCGCAGATGTCGCTTTGAGGAGCGACGCTACGCTTGTGAACGATGCCGAGGCAGTTTGGGGAACTTGGGTTGCGCGGCTTCCTGTGCGCAGAACTGGGGCCTTCTTTTGTGTCAATTCGTTGAATGATGGAAGGGGAGAAGAGGACATGTTGTATGTTCTGAACGGTTTCGGAGGAGAGGACGAAAGGACCAGGATGTCGTGGGAAGCCATCTTGATGCCTAGAGTCCAGCCTTTGCGCCGGGCGCAATTCGAAAAGTGAGGAAGGCACGACAGGGCGATGTTGTTCCTCACATTCCAGTAATTCGTGGCGGAATAGACTTCGAGGTGAAGTGTTCTGGCGATGTTATTGATGCACAACATGGGCAGTCGCGAATTCGTCTCGAAATCACGTGCCAGAAGACCAACCTGAAAGTTCGCTCGCTCAACCAATGATCTTCCAGCCCTAGCTTCAATCCCTCCCACGGAAAATAACGTCGAATCTCGAGAAATCATCTTGAACGCAACCTCACCATCAAAACGCTTCTTCGACGACCAGTTTCACTGCAAACAAACCGTCATCATGGAAAACGATAAGGGAGAACTCGTTGACCTGTAGGTGCTTCCAGGAACATAATTGCGACAACAGAACACCACGGAGAAAATCACGAAAGCTGACTGCAACTTTCACAGTTACGTCCCCCGCAAGTGCAGCGCAACCAACAGAATCATCAAGGCGAAGGACCACGCATCCGTGCAAATCTCAGTTGGCAAAGTCGATGAGAACGGCCGATTCACCGGAGAGAGTCAAGTCTACGCACTTTGCGGCTTCGTCCGAGCGATGGGCGAGAGCGACGATTCGTTGAACCGATTGGCACAACGGGATGGTCTGCTGAAAAATGTGTGGAGCGGAAGCCTTCAGCGATAATTGCATATTGGGGAGTTCTTGGTACGATTGCCTGGAATGCGAGTTTGGGAGCAGCGCAGCTAACATCGGTTGCAGATTTGTGGTTATGGCATGGGCTGGGATATGGGAGAGACACATACTGGGTGGAGAACAATGGGCTAGATTTGGCATGTTGCTGAGATAGTCACTCTTCACGTGTGATCACAATTCGACCACTTTTCCCAAATCGACCCCGTTGATTCATGCTTGTGAGGTTTCTGGACAAACTGGATTGACAAAACGGCTCTTCGAAACTCCTCGTGCGCACTCCAGGGTGACCATTTGTTCGAGGAGTCAGACTGCTATTTCGATAGTAACTTAGCCGGAGATCGATCAATTCTGGCCTTCTGAAGAGCTGTGACGTTAGAGCATCTTGTCAGAGCACAGATACGGGCCGGACATGAAACGAATTCCAGGTTTGATTGATGAAGTCTCGGGGCCTTGAGCTGTACTATTTGATACTCAAGTGAGCGAGTTGGCCAGAAAAGGGAAGCTCGAGGCCTTCAGGGTTGAATCGGCTCTCTTTCGCGTTGCGGTCCTCTTGCACGCTCTTGCACTCTTCGTTGTATGCATAGCTAGGTCAAGCGGCGCATATCTGCAGAAAGGGCTGGGCTGATGCATATTCGGAAGTATTAGCAAAGGTATTCTTAAAGATCATGTCAGGCTCAGAAACCCGCAACTTACCCTTTTCCCCACTTAAGCAAACCAACTGATGTTTCCCACCCCCAACGTCCATCTCATCTTCACCACAGTCTCTCTACTCAGCTCAGACTCTCGTCCTTTGATACAAGCTGTATTCTTCCTTGACAGAACCATCATCAACGTCCGCTCTCTCTGCCCCGTCCCCGGCCTGATCCATTTTCCATTCTCTATCACCAACTGCTCCTACCACCCAAGGTCCGTGCTCATGAATCCTCGAATCGCGGTTTTGAGCCCCGGAATTATTTCACCAAGTTCATTCTTAATTCCTAGCCCAGTTTCGAGCAGCCCAAGAGCAGCAACCTTTGTTATTTTGGCACAAGACTGTGTTAGATGCTCTATTCTCCATGCTTGCTGGAGATAGATCAGCGTGGTACATACGCCGTAAAAACAGCAGAGTATGTACTAGTGGTCTTCGAAGCGTCGTGACTCAATTCCTCGTGGCTGATGAACATTCATGCGATCCATGATTGTCTGTTTTTCATACGGATAATCGTCAGATTGATAGTGGTCAGAAGCGTCAACGAGCTCAGCACTTACTTGGTTATGCCAGTCTGCTGTTGAGCCTGCTGTTGTTGCTCCTGGAAAGGTTGCTCAAAAATGGAAGGTGGGTGGTTGGGAGGTTTGTTTTGATATTGGCCCTAGCTGATTCAATTCGTTCGAAAAGCCATTGGGATGATGTGTTTGCAATCCAAAAGCGATTGAGCTCCAAGAACATTTGTGCGGGGATGGAGCGGACTAGAATAGCCTGTAGTCCTTGACGGGTAAATTCTCGGGGCATCAGAATGCTTGCCTCCGTTTGTTTCATCGATGCAAAGGATCCATTTTCTCTCGGTGCTGCCAGGTAAGTAGTATTTGGCTGGTAAACAACTCTGAGAGTTGGAAGGGAATAAGAAAGGTAGTCCTGGTAAATTAACTTTTGTTGCCTCGAAGCTGCATTCTGATACGTATCAAATGCTTGACCAGCTTGAGGAGAATTGTAAAGAGGAGATATTGGCCACACCGTAGGCATACCATTAAAGTGCATGTGAAAGATCGGCTGGAAAGTGACTGTTTGATTCTGTGGAGGACTGATATTGGGCGTGACAGTCGACGTCGAGTTCCCACTGGTAGTGTTGGCCGTGGCTTCGTGAGTGGATTGATCTGAAATCGATGTGCTGATGTTTCTGATGCTGTCTATCCGGGTGTCATGAGCCTTGCAATCTCGTCTTTGCTGAGTCTTTGACAAAGCAGCTCACACTCTAATTGTCGCAACCTTCTGGGTTGCGGTTTCTGACCGCATCGATTACCGAGTCTCTGCTTTTCTCTTCCAGGCATTTCAGTATCTTCTCCAAAACTTGGTGCTCCTTTTTCTGCTCTTTCAGTAATTATAGAAGCCTGCCACCATCTTAGTGAGCATACCGTCGTCAAAATGACGGTGCGTTCTTCCACAGATATTTCGAACCCCCTCGACATTGCATTGAAGCTGCAGCGGGTTGCTATGAAACCCCATCATTTTGCAGTGCTTGCATTTTTGCATTCGTTGATTAAGCTTCCAATCTCATTGATACTGCGACGGAGATGTGGAAAGGCCAGCTCAATGCATTATCTCCTAGGAAATCTCTCAGTTGAGAAGCTCAAGTTCAACGTTCAGTACAGTGGTATGAACAAGACTTACCATCATTGTGAGACTTCTCCATTGTCAAGCTTCATTTGTACTTCCGAAAGTTCCACCTGAACACATTGAAGTTCTCTGCCTGCGGCTGTCACGATGCTCGCCCTATGCCGACACTTCCCAATGAGGTCGCAAATCCAATCGATGCCGTCAAAGATATCTCTCATAGTAATAGGACCAATAAACGCCATGCTGAGAAATCAAGTCCGTTTAACAAAACGAAAAGAGAATACTACAATTTTTGCACATCTCCCAGGTGGGTTCCACACGTATTCAAGCTGTAGTCTTACGAAGATATCCCTCCTCGTGCATAAAACACAGCTCAGTGAAAGCCGCCAAGATATCTCAGCCCACATATCACGCTGATACTTATCTCAACAATCAAGATCGCGAGAGCAAGCTGCGTGTCTAAGGCTGACAGATGGCTAATGGGCTGATGAGGGCGAGATCAGGAGACCCAATTAATCTATTTCATGTTTCACAAGAAAAAGCAAGTCTTCACAACTCATATCGCAAAGTACAGGTACGGTCTACATAATAGACACTTCAAGCCTCAAATACTGTATTATTCAATAAAATCATATTCCAGCCTTCCGCTATTTCAATACATCCAGAACGCCTTGCTAAGTCTCCTCAAAGTCTCATATGGTGGACCAATGGACCATTTTTACAGCTCTCCCTCCTTCAGCACCCCTCACTCATCAACATTCGCTGCATACTTCGACCAACTCCTGATCTTCGGGCCATAACGATAGAACGCATACGGCACTGGCACCATGAGCGTCGAAATGATACCCAGAATAGTCAACGTCCAGTGGACACCCAAATTCTCGTAAAATCTATCCATCATCAGCATCCATCGTCTCGAAAACCGGGGCAAACATCAAACTTACGGAATCCCAACCTCAACCATGCCGCCCGCAGCAACATATCTAATCAACGTCAAACTCGCCAACGCGCTGGCAGCATACATCTCATAGCTATCAATAATATATTGATAACTCGAGATGAAAATGCACAAAATGCCATAACCGAACAACACGCTCGCCACCAGCGCGTTCCAATAACTCACACTCTTATAATTCGTCCAACCCATCCAGAAAAGCGAGATCGGAACAGCTGGGGCGCCAAGCATAGCGAACCAGAGCCGCTTTTCAGGGGGATTGCGTGCGTTGGGTCCGTATTTTTCTCGCGCGATGGCGAGGTCCCGTTTTGCCCAGTGGTGGATGAGAGGTACCCAGAGAGAGGCAAAGCAGAGACCGATGCCGATGCCGAGGAAGGAGAGACCGGTTATGCCTTCGCTGAAGCCGTAGGTCCTGCCAAAAATGTATGTATATCCGTCCAAAAATGTGAAAAGAATGATATACACAACGGTCAGATACAACGCAAACAAGATGACGATTGGTTCTCGTGCAGTCAAGATGAAGGGGCGGTACAGAGCGTGCAGCAATCGTTTCCAGAATGGATCAGCGCGGATCTCAACTTCTGCTACGTAGCGGTTGTCGCCTGTGATTTTGCGGAGATGCGTAGCTTTCCATTTTAGGAGGATAGGAGCGAATGTTTCGGGTTGGAAGAGGATGACCATGATGAGGATGGCCCCGGAGATGATGAGGGTTATCCATTCGCACCACCGCCAGCTCACCAAGCTTGACTGGCCGACGAAACCTCCCACGACTGGGCCGAATATTGGTCCCATGAATGCGGCATTCGCGAAGACAGGGAAGGCAAAGACACGTTCCATTGGATCCCAGAGATCTGAGATAGATCCTCCTGCACAGGTTAAGGGAGTTGAGCCGAAGAAGCCAGCAAGAAATCTAAAAACGAGCTGGGCACCGATATTAGGAGCAAGAGCAGAAGCCATGATCCAGATCATATACACAGCCAGTGTAACGATATAAACTGGGTTCCTTCCCACTGTCTCAGAAATCGGTCCGGCAAACAAGGCACCAAATCCAAATCCCACCAAAAACAACCCAGTTGCCAAGCTCTCAGTCACCTCACTGACACCAAACTCCTCAGCAGCCTGCGTAAGGGCTGCCGAATCAACAGAGGACGCAAAACCGACGATGAAGCCGATCCATGCGATCATAATCGTTGCGAGGATGCGTGTCCCATAGGACCAATTATGAGGGTTCAAAATATCGGATTCAGACTCATACCCAACGACGAAGACCTTTTCCCGCTCGGGGGCTTTATCGCTGGTATTCGTTCGACCGCTTGCTCGTGTCCTTCGCCTCGTCATCTCTTTAGAAAGTTCTCTGACTTCGATACCAGTCATCGCATGCCCCATTCTTGTTCCGAAGCTCTGAGACGTGTGGATCGTTGCGAGGGTGTTATTCCTTTCCATCCCTTCTTCCTCTTCTTCTTCCTTGTCTCGATCATCTTTCTCGTCCGATCTTCCTGGCTGCTCTGCTCTCTCCGGATCACGAGAGTCGGGGCTCTGATCTCCAGAGGGAATATCCGAGCTTGAGGATCCAGCATCAATTGAGGATTCTTTGTGTCCCAATTCCTCCCCACCTTGGCCGCTTCCAGCATTCTCAGCATTTCCTCGCTCGATGGCCTCAGCACGCTTCTCGTCTCTTTCATACTGAGCACGCGCATGCTTGCCAAAACGCTTGTAGGCTAGATATGACTGCATTTTGAGCCCCCACTTATGCTTCCCTCGAATGAAAATCCAAAATCAAGGCAATTGACAACGGAAAGAGGGATGAGAAGAACTGGAACTTATCTTGCTGCAATCGCCTCCATCATAGCGCAAAAGTAAGACTCATGGTGTAGCGCATAAAAAAATAGCGCTTTGTAATTAGGGAATGGCCTCTTTAGTGCGACGTTAAGTCCGACTATTATCTCCACAAGTTGATGTTGACATCATGGTTTTGAGTGGCCCGAGTGGTTGCGGCAACCATCCGCGGGAAGGTGGGGTTGTTCTCGGGTATAACGGCTGCGAATGGAGAGGTTAGAGAATCATCCCTGTTGATCTTCCGGTTCAGGAACTGGACCGCGGTCCATTAAAATTTATAATCGTTGGGGAAAAGGTTGATCTTTTGGCTTGCCTGAGTCGTGTGTGGTGGGCTGCGTGACTGTTGGAAGCTCGTGTCAGAGGGCGGGAAGAATGCTATTGCTGGGCACCCAAGCCCTTTGTCTATGCGGTTTTCATTCATCATCTATCCTATCGTACTTGTACAATTCTTCCAAATGCTGTATCCGCATCTAAAACTTGTAGACTTGATCCTTCGAGTAGCCCAACTGCTCAAGAATACTTCCATCGAGTTCTCCTTGGTCTGAAGGAGACTTCTTGACTCCGGAGATAGCCTTGTACATTCCAGGGGGTCCGCAAACGAAAACCTTGATGTTCTCCTCCTTCGGTTCTGGGAGGACTGTCTTCAATAACTCTTTACTAACAAATCCCTTTCCACCCTTCCATCCCTTTGGTGGGTTGTCTAGAACGTAGAATGCGCGGAATCGTTGTGGGTAGGTGTTCTCAAGATCATCGAATTCCTTCTTCAATAAGATATCTTCTTCTTTAACATTAGCGAAAACGAGTGTGACCTTGGTCTTGTCGTCTGGGTTGTTGAAGATCGTGCGGACCACTTGGTACATTGGGGTGATTCCAGTGCCTCCTGCAATGAGAGCAACGTGAATGTGCTTATTTGGTGTCCAGGGATACTTTGGAATTGGACCTTTGAAGTCGAGGGATTGGCCAGGTTGCATTTCGTGAAGATGGGTGGACATAGGACCGTTAGGGTATTTCTTCACGAGAAGATCCAAGAATCCCTTTTCATCTTTAACTTTGTCAACGAAATCTGAACCACCATTTGGAAAGCAATTTACCTTCGTCGCTAACAGGTGTATAAGGTCGAATCGCAGGCTTATCCATATCAGGCCCCTTGAACTTCGTGAGAATGGCAGATGCAATGACCAGACCGCTGACTTGATCATTCTCGGGCAATGCGAAGCGGAGCTTCTTGGTGTTGTGGTTGACATCTTCGACGCTCTCGAGCTTCAAACTGATGAATCCTTGATCGCCACCCTTGAAGGCAGACTTGGCGGAGATACCCTCCAACTTTGCTTTACCTGCGGCGACTGCATCCTTTGCCTTGGCTTCTGCGTCCTTCGCTGCACCCTTGACTTTTGCGGCATTGTCACCTTGGCTGTAGTAATAGTACCCTCCACCAGCAAGCAGTGCAGCAGCTCCGGCATAGAGCAGGGTATTCGAGCCTCCGCTTGATGGTTCGGTTGCATATCGACGGGTTTGCTATGGGTCGTTATCAGCTTTGATTCGACCTCTTCAGTGGAACTCAATGCCTAGAGAGGATCCTTCCGAATGTGGCGCCATCACAGGAGCTTTAAACATAAACAAAACTTACTGTTCTCAACGGCTGAGCCGCTCTGAAAGCCTGTCTCGCGAACATATTGAGATTTTGGGTATTGTGATTAATTGAGGAACTCAATTGATCATGACCAGATATCAACAGGAGCTCCAGGATAGTGGAATTTGGGCCATGACGTTGCATGTAGCTTCTTCACGCTAGGACGAATGCGGACTGGTCTGATTTCTTCAACTTCACACGCTGCACGAAATTTTCAATTTGCACCTGCACGCAATGTTCTTCCGGGTTTTGGTACATTGGAAGTTAGGATTCCAAGTGGATACTTCTATCCAGTGGTCTCATCGAATGCGCTGCTTTCCAGAAGGCTCCTCCGATCACTTCGTCCCTTCGTCTTTGACTTTTCGGCCTTCATCGATCCGCCTCCTTTTCCTCCGATGCCTTCATCCCTCTGTATTGCTTTCATCAGTAACCGCTACCACAATT
The DNA here is from genome assembly GCF_002865645.1 of Hyaloscypha bicolor E. Lineage (NCBI taxonomy): Eukaryota > Fungi > Ascomycota > Leotiomycetes > Helotiales > Hyaloscyphaceae > Hyaloscypha > Hyaloscypha bicolor. Next base: position 2,388,715 of record NW_020194558.1, read on the forward strand.
CGAATGAGCATCGTCGCTTTAACGCCTGAATAATTTTAACCATTCTTTGTGCTTGAAACTTCTGGGGAAGACATGTTCGAAGGGCCGTTCGCCCTTCTACGAAGTGATCCGAAGACAATCCGGTCACCATTTTATACTTAAGAATGACTAAGACAAATACACGTCATCAAGGACTCTGCTATACGGCGGACAGTGTCTGGGCAGCTATTTTCCTGGATGTTACACGAATCGGGAGGAACGACGCAATAAATCTTCAACTCATTCATTTTCTAACATGGTTAAACGCTCTTTCCCTTCCTCCGCAGCGCTCATAAGAGCACAACCCGTATTCTTTATTTCGCTCTCTTCGACAATTGCAAGTCTGAAGATCCGAAGCACAGTCCACAAATCTACATATCGAGTATCCGGTCCACTGGCACTTGGAATTCGACCAGGTGACGCCAATTCAGAGGGCCTCGATAAATCTCTTGCCTGTTTTGTCTTCAGTCAGATCAATCTGACTATGTATCTTCCAGGTAGTCAATCTCTACGGTGATCGCGGCATAAAGAATCGGGATTATAGGGCATTGGGCGACTCTCTGACCCTCTAGCGTACAGATCAAGGTAGCAAACTCGCTAAGGCCCTATTTCAGGCTTTTCCCTAAAAGTAGCCTATGCGCCTTCGACAAGGGCTGCCATACCTTTTTAGGTCTTCTCCCCTGTACTGACAAAGGAGTCGTCGCTATGGAAGCATAACCCTAGAAGATCTACTTATCCCTGCAAATGTCTTACAGTGCCTCTTTACGTCGATTTATGGAGTACTGCCTGGAGTTATAGGGACTTATAGCGAACTCTTGCCCTACAATCCGTACCCTGTAGAGTACTATAGGTCAAAATGCCCTGTATTCCCGGTTCTTTATGCCTCGACCTCTGTACGCTCTCTGGATCAGATTTAGCCTCGCATTTATTTCGCAGTGGCGCTGGCATGATCGGGAGGTCGCCTTCGAAGACCGTTCGGAAGAACGTACTGGAGTCGTGGGCTGGGAAATTTGCTGAGGCTGTGTGCTGATATCGTGGAGATGTCTAATTTTGAAGTGAAGAAAAGCCAAGTGAAAGAGAACTTTGCAAAGCTATATCATTTTTCAATTGTTTATCTTCGGAGATCAGTGTTTCCAAATTTCATACATGATGCAGACTGTGGGATAGAGAATCAGATGCCTGAGCCATACCGCCTGGCGAACCAGAAATTTGACGAATACCTACCGTTCACTGTGGGTTGGCACGATTTAGACCAAGAGCTATTCATCTGCCGGCCCACATTATACTTGTCAGGAGACAAAGAAAAGTGTGGTGGAATAAGCGAAAATCGTGCTTATGTCCCTCAACTTCTTTGATCTTGCATTGGAAGCTGTTGTTGTGAAATATGTATGGAATTCCTATGGAATGTTTAAAATTGCACTGCTTGTTTCCAAGAAAAGCACAATGGTCGAGATTAACCCTTCAATTCTATCTTCCTGTGGAAAGAAAACCCCGCACTCTGTTTATTATCCGTGATAAAAATTTAATCATTGCAAATACTTCCTCACCAAATCTACACCTACACCATTGCACATTCGAAGACTGCCCCCTTTGGATGTCCCAGAAACTCCTGTACATCAAAATCACATTCCAGATAAATGTCCAGCGTTGATTTGGGACATCGAAAATTAACACCATTTTTTCGTCCTTTGCAAGTCTATCAGCACCTTCCGCTCCTATCTCACATTCAGTACCTATACTCGAGGACCGAGTTTTCAGAGTCGGAGACAAAATTAGGTTTGTTGGGATTCTTTTCGACGTTCAGACCGGTAGCGAAGTCATCTTTCTTTTCCTCCTCCGAGCCGGTCCACGGATTTACGAATCGACAGCTGAGAGATCCGACTCCCCGTTTCCAAGTTCGCTTTCCACCTCGGCCCTTCCAAGGTCGAGTCCCAGACCAAGCCAATTCTCAGCGAATTCTTCGAAGGCCTTTGCCAGCCGATGCCAAGTTATTCCATGGCCTCTCGATCCCTCCAACTGAGCAGTTCGAGCCTCGCAGCTGGGAGATAAACATATATAAATATGAATAAATGCATGAATCATCTCATGGAGCAATGTTCCGAGGTATCTGCGGAGCAACGTTGCCTTGCTAACATCATCCTTCTGCTCGAAGATGGAGATCTTGGTGCAGCCTTGGTAGCATAGCCTATGTCGTCGAGGATCTGTTGTGTGTCCTTCAACATCTTCGTGGGTGCTATTTCGATGCCATTCCTCTCTTGAGACCCCTACCTCTTCCACAAACTTTAGCTCACAAAAATCTTTCGTCAAGGCGCCGAAGAAGAATATCTTGTTGAATAACTCGAAGTATTTTTGCACATTCCAGCTGTCTAAGGCATGTCTCGTCGGGAAGATGTTCAAATTTTCGAGGTTCTTGTTCCAGAAATAATCAACAGCAAATTGTCGCTGCTTTGACTCGTTCTCGAGGAGACGTTGTTGAACCTCCTCATGTGTGTGTGAAAGAGGAATCCATCTGTCGATGTTCTCTACACCGCCTGCACAGCCACCTTCGCGGCTGATCCAAGAGCTGCGAGGCATAGTCCAGCTTTCAGGACGGTGAATTAATTCAGAGGGGAAACGAAAACAAACGTGGCGAAACACGACAAGTGAACTTGAAGAGATGAAATTCAACAGCGACCGGCGCGAATTTGGGTTTGATAGAAGAGATGAAATTTATGAAGCTGCGAGGCCCTTTCTAAGGAGCACAGTACTATATTATATTCCCTTCATGTCAGTTGCCGGCATTGATCAAGTCTCAGGCATTGACTGGAATTGATTCAAAAGTCACAGCCAGCTAACCAAGAATCTAATGGAAGCCAGCCGGGCAAGCCCCTGGAAAATTTCTTAGCTTCAGATGAACAATAAGGATTCTTCAGAATGTATCAGATGCTACCTGGGTTCTATTATACGCATTGTATACAAAAGTGAATCATGCCAGGATAAGTTCTTTGAAGTGAAACCGTGTCTCGGGTGAGTATCTCGTGGATAACGTTGTCCCAAAATAGCTTGTTTGCCTTTATTGGCATTGTTGAGTGCCGTTGTGGTGCCTGATGATCATCTATGCTCATATGTGATGGATAAGTCATGAATCAGAAGAAGGAACTGGTGGAATCACCCTGCCGACTGGCGCCAACATTCTTGATCTTGTTGTAACTCGAATCAAATTGTGTTGAGCATGGCTCATGTCTTAGAACGTCAAAGGCATACAACTAACTCTCAACTCGAGGAAGCTTTGGTGGGTAGTCGCAACTCCTTTGATAGCCGAATAAGAAATGCACGGTTTCAAGAAATCTCCGTCTGTATTGTTCTACAAACAAACACTATCTCTAGAGATTCGTAAATCAGAGGGCTCACCGCACAAGAGTATTTCAATTTCTCAGCTGACTCACGTTTACGGGAGAATTTTGCTCATTTCAATATTCCTTCGTAACTTCATACAGCAACAACACTTACGAAATCTGAGACCTATTACTAAAAAAATGTATTTCCCAAAGCACCCGCTTGCACATAGTGTTGCTTTTCGACTTGCAATTCAGGCCCAAATTGATGGCATCATCGAGAGTTCAAAGGGTTATGCGATACCTAAACTCCTCTGGGGAGTGGAAGATTTTGGCTTCTCGACTGCGAGCAAGCGCTCAGCGAAGGATTTGGCACAAGTCACGGGTGTAATTACCAATCTTTATGGGTCATGTCACATTCCTCAAGGCACTGCTGAGGGGAAGAATCGAAGGCTTCGGGTAAAAACTTGAGTGCTGACTCCTTGGAATGGTAGCACTTCCCCTAGGGAACAAGGAATGCATTAGCTTTTCCGAGAACTCAACCTTCCCGGAAGCAACGATGAAATTTTGCAAAAGCTTAAATCCATTAATCTAGAGCTAATTTTGGTCTACGATGTTGTCATCTATTGGGTGTTATTTCTTTCCGAGGAGCATGAGATCTGTGTACTGCGCTCCGAGGCCTTGGGCGACGACTATGGAGTGGCAAATGATTACGAAAAACTGGAGCTCTGCTATTCAGACTTTTGGGATGAAGTGTGGTATACTCGTGGTAAGCCCGAGGGCATAAAGAAATGCATGGCTCCGTCGCTGTCAAGCTAGGTAATCTTACATTTGGTGAACTCAAGGATGCACTTGAGAGAAGGGGGCCTTTCTGACACCGGCAGCTACATCTCCCCAGGGAGTGTGCAGTTGGTCGAGCGTGATCTTTCCTGCTCCTGCAGATAATGGAGACTGATTCATGCCTTCCACCTTTGATTTTCACTCTCACTCAAGACTTTTTCCATAGCTAAATTCTAAAAAGATTCGGCGATAGAATAATCTTAAACACTAGGAATCAATTTTGTGACGTCTATTACATCTGAATGTGAGATGTGAGTACTTCTTTTAATCGTCGAGCGGCCACTGTGCCTGAAGCTGCTGGGACAATGAGACCAATCGGCTTCCGAAGAATATTAGTATAGCAACAAGCATTGTTCAGAACTTCAGACGCGGGGTCTGGAAGATTGAACTTCTTCCAATTTTCTGGGAAGTTCTTCAAACGTCAACTTGCTCTCGATTTGAGTCTGATTAGTTGCGAGAGCCCAATGTAAGATCTTACCAGAATCGTCCAGTACAATTCGCTTCGACTAACTCGCTTAAAAATTGGGTTGCCCCTGAATATCGAAGCAAGCGAATCCACTCTCTTCAGACGCACCGAACGACGTACCGAATTCGTAACGTTCACTTGATAAGCACTGAAAGCATCTCCAATATGGAGGAAGATAATCCAACCTGGTTCCTCGCCCGAAATGCTCTCCCAGACAACAGTCATCCTGTCATGAGTCGCACGCTTCGCCAAGCTCAAGGAGTCCCTGCCAAGATCTGTGAAACATACGACGACCCGGACTACAACAAAGCTTCTCTGGAACACTGGTTCACAGAAACCCTCAACTATTCCGGAAGAGAGAGACGCCACATGTAACACGGACAGGAGTACCCTGCAAATGAGGATTGGCTGGTTCTTGATGAAGTCTACTAAACCTTGAACAAAATAATGTTTAACGGTCTTCTGGATACGCCCGGCGTCTACTGGCCGATGATATGTGAAGACGAAGATACTAGCATGGCCATCGACCAGCGGCTCTCCTTATCCCGCACAACAAGCAAGATGAAACCCCACATCACGATCTGGGAAAGGCCAGATATTGTCAATCGTGATACAAGAATTCTTTACTATGTTGGGCTGTCGCTGCATGACATGATACATGCGTTCTTGATACGATATACCTGCAAATGCAGAGCATGCTCGGAAAAGTATTTGGAAGAGGACACGAGTTGTCACCTTCTAGTCTGACAACAGATCGCGCACGACGTTGAGAGCTTTGGTTTGAGGAAGTTGGACATCAGGGTGGATATGAAGCGTGCCCAGCCGATGGCCGAAGAATAGCACTATTACAATGCGGTGGTGGACGAGAAGTTGTGTCGGATCTGGACTTTGATGTATCCAAATTTTTCAGCATCATGAGGAGACTGGAGCAGAGTGCTGCAATTGATCTGCTTTCTTTCTACAGAGGCCCCACGCGGCAACATAAACAAATTGGAGAGATTATTCCAGTCGTGCGTTGATTGGATCTGGATGTCTTGAATTACATAGGACATTGAGGAATGTAGATACAGCGATCTTATGCCGAATTCCACGCTAAATTCGGGACACGGAAGATGACTTCGGTAGCTTGATGCAGATTAACTTCTTCTTGCGTAGTACATCTCCTCGTGCAAGCCAATCTTCCGTCTTGCATAATCATCTTGATAAGATCGAAGTCTTTGCGTGCATCCTTAATTAATGTGGCGGTTCTTCTACCCCATTACGCACTCCAGCTGATGAGTCAAAGCAGAAGTCTTTGAAATCACTCAAATCAAATACAGATAGCCAAAATCAAATGCAGGTTCAAAGTAGGCAAAAATGAAATGCGCTTGCTATTTCTCAATGTTCAGGCAGGGGCTGTACATTGGCAGAAGTGTATTTGCGCGGGGGCGTAGGAACGCGCTTGCCAATTGCTTGTGGATGACTTTCGGCAACGGATCCAAGGCATAGTTCTCCAAAGGCAGTGGAAACGGTATATAGCAGCTGCTGGGTATTTCAACCAAAAATACAAAAACTGACAAACTCCACGCCCTTCTACCTTACTCCCATCCTACTTCCTGCTTCCTTCCCTCCATTCCGAGCCGTTTCCTACTCTCTCAGAACTCTCCCCCTCAGGCAGAACTCCATCGTCATCATCGTCATCATCATCCAAAATCCTCGCCAGCTCATCAGGATCCTTCATCTTAGCATCAGGATCCATCTCCTCGCCTGTAAGAGTATCAATAACTCCATCTTGCTGGCCAGGGAAGCCACTTTGCCTCTCTCGTTCCCCCTCCAAGACACCATCATCTGCAGAAACACTGATTCCCCTGGCGCCCCATTTTGAGCCATTCCTGCCTCCAGCATTTGGCCTTCCATTCCCAGTAGGGCTTCCTCCAAGAGCCGGCGCGCTCTCCTCATCGTCATGTCCAACAACAGCTTTATGTCTAAACACCGTTCGCAGCAGCCAGCTATTCCGCATATCGTCCGCATCCACGATGCCACCGTTTCGTAGCTTGACTCTTTGGCGCGAATAGTAGACCCATGCAAAATCGATGTAGAATGCCGTTTGGATGACGCCAAAGATTATGGACACAGCATCGGGGGCACGGGTTTCATTCGGGTCGACTTCACGCCAGATCCAATTCAGGATGTAGAATCCTCGGTATGAGCCGAGGGTGAGGAGGTAGTAGGAATCGATGACTGTTGGAACGGTGGTTTGTCGGAGGAGTACAAGTTGAGGCAGGACGCAGACGGATTCAAGGATGATAGAGAAGACCCAGGCGACCTGGATTTGTTAGATTTAGTGCATACGCCGTAAGCACCAGCAAGTGGAGGACACATACCTCAGTGAAGCCCCAAATCGCCTTGTTCTTGAAGATCATCATTACGAACGGCGCGGCGATGGCACTGCCAACCAGAGAGAAGGCCCCCAATTTCCATGCCGTTTCACGTTCTCTCGTTCGCGCATAGACTCGTAGCATAAGGAAGAGGATGTAGATGGAGCTCAGAATGTAGAATATCTTCAGTGTCGTGTTCCATGGCGTATTGGGCATGAAGAGGTCGAGATAGCGGGATACGAAGACAAGGCAGTACAGCGCTTGTGTTATCAGCGAGACGCCCTCGGTGCTGGAGTTTCGATGGATTGCATAAATGAGAATGCATTTAGAGAGCGTATGGGAGATGTCGGCGAGGATACGGAATATCTGTTACAAAGACGATGATCAGTACTCTGTCCTGGCAGAACGGATAGGGAGGGAGCTGCTCACGTTCATGCCCGCCATCTTGGCCGATTTGTCGATATTGGTCAGAAAAAATGAGGTGAGGTTGGAGGGAGTCCGAGATATGTTTCGGAGGATCACAGCCTGATTACGCGTCGACTGATAGGCTGCTACGTTTGCACATCTCGGTTCCCTACTGTCTGGCTTTCTAGCGGAATAACACCCTTGATGAGAAGGAGTTCAGCTAGAATTGTTGAACTCGATCAATTGCGCAGCTTGTTGGTGTTGAGGTGGTTGAGAGGAGAGTAGTGAAGTTCGAGACAAGCTGTCCCAATGTTGTCATGTAGCCTGTCATTCGCTGGCGTTGCAGATCAGCCGCAGCTACCAACCAACTTCTCCTCCTCCTCCTCTGGAGAGCACTTTCTCATCGCGAAACATTTCTGAAGCAGCATCCTATCTCTGCGAACCTAATCTTTCAAGTGGCCAGAAGTCTCTGGTCGACTAAACCAACTTCAAAGGTTCTGATGTGCTGCGATCTTGGTTCCTTCAACTGAGCCTTTGTCTTGTGTGGCACGGACCTTGGTCTCACTCTTCTAAACTGTCCTCTCTTGTATCGACGGTGATTCTTTGATAATTATTGCAGCATTTTGGAAATCTATTTTCTACGTGAGGCAGTTCTATCACGGGGAGGCAGATCGAGGTGCAAGTGCCACTTGAGGGAGCTGTACCTTCACGCAGAGTCAGATCTAGCTTGAAGGATTGAAGTCGGCAGCTTGCCTTGGTCATCTCACTGCATACCGCACTCAATGTTCCAGTACTTCTGATACATTGGGGCTGGAGTTTATGTTTTCGAGTTAGATGGGAGGTTGTTTTGTCTTCTTGTTCTGAATCTGCAGGCGGATGAGCTTGCTGCATGCTACATCTGTCGATCTAAGTCTTCTGGTACCTTGAGATTTTATTGATGATAAATCGTCCTTGGGCTTGAGAAGAGAACACCGCCGGGAATCTAACAACGCCAGGAAACGTATCTCTTGCCCTCCTCAGCAAGGCTCACTGACCACGTTCTGTTCCAATGACAGGGCAGCTCATTGCATTCCCATGTCTCAGTATCTCGCACGATAAGCCCTTCCTCCTATTGGTCAGTGCCTCCGCGAGACAATTTCTGTTTATATAATGCTGCGCACTATTCTTTGTCCCTATGGTGGGGCCCGAGAACAATGTCCCCACTCTGTTCAATGTTCCTTGAGATACTCGCTTCTTTGTCCCCTTGAGAACAACGCAATTGTCTCTGGAGATACCAGTGGTCGAACACTGGGAAGGATATCGTTCATATAAGAAAATGCCTTCAATATGTTCTCAATTCTCTCCAACACACAGCATTGCTACGACTTCATCAACCGCATAACCAAATCATTATCACTGGCTAATTGTCTGATACAACCGCCCAAAAATCGTTCACCAGGTGTGTTAAACCTCTTGCAATGCCTCTAACTATCGAAGAGATAGATGTGATATTGACCCCCCCCAAGCTCCGACTCAAGGACACCCCACAAACAGAACTCCTCCGGAGAGATGCAATTTGGTCAATCAACAACCGTCCACAGACGGCACTCCACTCCTAGCTATCCAGCCGCACCAATGCCTGCAGCTGTACCAATGTCTGCAGCTAAACCACTGCCCGCAGTTGAACCTATTCATTCCATGGCTGTAGTCTTCACAGACATCGTAGATTCAACGAATCTATGGGAAGAAGAACATGAACAAATGTGGGAAGCACTGAAAAAGCACGATGAATTGATGCGAGCAGAGATCACGAAATTTGACGGCTACGAAGTAAAAACTGGTGGGGACTCCTTCTATGTAGTCTTCGATGACGCTCTTCAAGCCTTGAAATTCTGTCTCGCCGCACAGAAAAGTCTGCACAACGATAATAGCTGGCCCAAAAAAATCGACAAAATCAAGGACTACCATAGGCCAAACAAAGTTTCAGAAGAGACGCACACCTCCTTTCCGTACAAAGGCCTCAACATCCGAATGGGTATACACTACGGTAAGCCAGACGAACAGCGCAAGGATCCCAAAACCGATCGATGGGATTACTACGGCCGTGTGATCAATACGTCTGCTCGCGTCCAGGGACAGGCAAAATGTGGCGAGATCGCCGTCTCCGACAACTTCATCCAAGCGATATGGCGAAAACAGGCAAACGCGCCGGAAGACGCGAAGACACCGCTGACTGATCCCACAAGAAGGAGAATCTTGGGGAAGGAGTTAGCCCTACCATGGACCTTTGAATTGAGATCCATGGACTGCGACCTGAAGGGCGTCAAGGCTAATGTGAATATCACACGCATCTGCTGGAAGGAGTGGTTATGCGTGCCAGGTGAAGGATGGAAGATCCTTTAGAGTGTGCCTAGTATTTCTACTAACGTGGCATCATGTTGGACAAGTTAGTTGACACGTAATGAAATTATGAATATCTCCAAAATTTAATACAAACAACTGCTCCAAAGCAATTTTCATCTTTTTGTGATGTTCTTGCATCTGTGCGGTGTCTTTCAGGAACCGAGTCCTGCTTTTGTAAAGAATACTAGGTCAAGCTGATCACAAGATTGTAAGATTCAATTAAATTGACGTTTTCAACTTATAGCTATTGCCGATGTATAGCAAAACCCCTCGGTTTGGATTTACTCTTGATGCCAGTCATCCAATGAAGGCTGACATTAATCTCATCTCAGCCAAGAAAGGGAGTGCAAGCGTATTCACACTATTGGAGTTACGAAGTGAGATGAAAGCAGCTCTTCATCTGACACGCAAGGCCGGAGATATCTCGAGGTCTCAATATATCAAAAAACTTGGAATATTGATGTATAACAAATCTTAAGGGTTTAAGAGATGGAGTGAATATTGTATATATGTTGTGCGAAAATGACTTGGGAAGGCGAGACAACATGTAAACATATGTAAACACAGCTGCGAAATGCAACAAAACCAGGCATAGGCGGGTACAATTCACTTGAGGAACCTTGCCAGATGAAAATTTGATGCCTCTTATCCGAGAAATAAACTCCAACATTAAGCTGACATCTCCATCTTAGTGCCGACGCGGACCTTGAAGATTAACTGCGGATGGTCTGAAACCCCACTGCCCTGACAAGCGAGGTGCTTGGATGTCCCATTATTCCTCTCCTCAGCTCCGTAGGCATTGATGCCTATCATTCCTATCATTCAGATTTGCTTTGCAGCCTTTATTCAATAAAATAAAATAAAATAAAAAGAGTGAGAAATTCCTCACAATCAAGGGATCAGCCGCCTCGCTCTGCTTGGATGCTCAACAGCAAGTGACACAACTTTCCTTAGTCGTCGATTGTGGGAACTCGAGACACTGATCACGATCTTATCTGTATAAGGTCAACCAAGCCGCCGACATCATACAAAACAAAACACCTCGTACCCGAATCACCCCACTTCCCGGACCCAGATCACCCCTTCCATGTCTCGCCCATGGCTCTCAAACTAAACCTACACACATGCCAAGACGACTCGACACTCCCCATTTTCCCGCCTCGCATATTGCACCCGTCCGCTGACTTCGTATTCGCTCCTTGCGTGAGCAGGCTCAATGCCTCATCACATTTTCCGCCAGCTAGCGCTTATGCTGGCGTCTGGCGTAGTCTTCAAACTTCGATGGCGTCAAACTTGCAAGGATCCTGGAATGGGAGAGAGAGCGAGTGGTAGAAGATGATTAGCTTACTGTTCCAGGCGGGCATGAACTAGGACGTAAAAGAGGAGAGCTCGTTCGTTCCCCTTTTGTTAAGCGAGATAGGTGGATGTCCACAGTTCAATTAACCTTATGCATCGACTTCGGTCACGTAATGATATGAAGCGGATGAATTTTGAAGTCAAACAAATTGTTCGGTAAGAGGATAAGTGCATGCTTTGCTGACGCACATTAAAACAAAGAGGTTTATTCCATGACCAGGACGCTCCTGCATCTCACCTCCCCGCTCATCATGTGATCGAACGCCTTCTGCACATCCTTAAGAGGAAACTTCTCAACCATGCAATGGATATCATGCAGTTGGGTAAAGGCAATTGCCTCCTCGCTATCCAGTGCATGGCCGCTGGGAAATCCGTGTACAGCAGCGGCCTTGACCACAAGATCCACGGAGTTGATCTCAACTGGACCGCACGGAGCCAAGATCAAGAGCTTTCCGCCTGGCTCAAGACCTCCTATCAAAGGACTGATAGCTTTAGGATTTGGCGCAGTGCAAATAATGAGACAGGCACCGCCCAGCTCCATCAGCTTCTTGGCCGGGTCCTCTTTTGAGGTGTCAATGTACTCGTGAGCACCAAGCTTCTTGGCAAAGTCTCGTTTCTTATTTCCGGAGCTGAGAGCGACGACTTTGTAGCCCATCTTGTTTGCGTATTGTACTGCTAAATGGCCGAGTCCACCGAGGCCTTGAACGGCAACGATGTCACCAGGAGTGATTTTGAGTTTTCTGATTGAGTTGAAGACGGTAATTCCGGCGCAGAGAATGGGTGCATATTCCACAGGGTCAACATCGGTGGGAACCTTGACTACAGCTTCGGTTCTAAGAAGGACGTATTCCGCGTAACCGCCGTCCTTGGTGACACCGTTTACTGCTCCATTTTGGCACATCTGGAATTGGCCTCGCTGGCACTGTTTGCAGACTGAATCGTGACCTCCGTGCCAAGGCCCACCGACTCTGTCTCCAACCTTCCACCTCTTCTCGCCGTCGCCAACTGCTGCGACGTTTCCAATTACTTCATGGCCGGGGATGATGGGGAAGCCGTTACCGAATTGTCCGGCTTGAACCGTCGCATCAGAATGACAGACTCCGCAGGCGATGACCTTGACTAGGACTTCACTAGCAGAGGGGTGCTTGAGCTCGACATTCTTTATGGTGATTGGGGCATCGGCCTTCTCAAAGATGGCTGCTTTGTAGGTCTTGGGAAGAGATGTCATATTAGAAATAGCTGTTTGGGTGGTATTCTTGAGGATTGTTGGGAGGGCTGAGATGGTATTCATGAGGCAGAAGAAGGAATTGACCAAAGTTGTGTGCTGGTATAAGAGTGATGGATTGTGAAGGAACTCCGCGTCAATATCAATGTCGACGAGATACTTTGAGGGCAAAGGAAGGAGCTGCCTGCTATTTGGAGTTTTCTAAACTCCTGAAATGGTGCTCGAGACAATCACTACGCCGACGTCAACACTTTTAGCAGTTTGCAGAAAGCAAAGATGCGGAACTTCATCTCATTCGTCCTATGTGGGAAGATTCAGTGTTAGCCCCACTGTGACGACGTCGGGGTCTATCGCCGAAGCTTCAACAACCTAAAATTCTTAGCAGGTTTAGAGAGGGGTCTTCACTAGAAGATGCGAGCGCCAAAGCCAATCTGTTCACTCCTGGTCAGGAATGGAATGTCACGCTTGATGCCGTGATATCGGTGTAAGTTTGTCACTTCCCACTTGAAGAAAAGGTAGTATGATTAAGAGGTTTCAAGAACGAGGAATGCTGAAATCACGGACGGGCAAATCACGCAACTTTTAGCTTGGCTGTCTGCGGAAGCGGTGAGCAAAATGTCCCACAACTTCCCCGCTTTCGGTTCTCGCATAGAATACCACAAATTGCTCCGTATTCCAAGGTGAATCCAAGGAGTCTGCGCGCAGTACAAGACGAGAAGACTGTGCCGCAGGGCCACTCGCTCTGCGCCACCTCGTGCAACGACACATAATTGACCTCAATAGACGCATTTGACCCAACGACAAGGGTTGGATTTTTCTGGAATGTCCAATGGAACGGTATAAATATATCATGATTTTGGAGGCGCCGACCAATTATCCGTTGCGGTACCACCAGCTTTGCACCTTGCTAAAATAAAGGAACATCAAAGTCCCATAAATCTAACTCTTCCTATTCAGAACAATAGTTATAGAAGGAATAAACTGGGAATACTTTTTGCGCAAAAGGGTCACCTACAATCTTATTAAAGCAATTAAGGGAATCATTATTTTGTGGCAATTTATTAGAGTTTGAAGTTCACTAGTGGTTTGTTGCGGTTAATGCTGGTTATATTATTTTAATGTAAGATATGGCAGGAAGTGAGGGTACAGTCGGTCCGATCCAAAAGCAACAAAAGTTACAAAACAGTCGCTCTTTTGCGCCCACAATAACTTTTATCCACAACCCCGATTAATCAATATTAAGTAATGCATTTATAGAGAAGAACCAGGTGTGACGGCTGGTGTCGGTGATTTCAGCCAAAGGGGTTGGTTTCAGCTAAGGTTCCAAGCTATGGTTCAAACCAAGCTCGCTTCCAAAGCTCGGCGTTTCAGTGGTCTTGGCCATACCTACTTATCCACTGCCACCCCTCACTCCTGTCCTCCTTAGCTTTAAATTCTCAAGACATAGGAAATCATTAATCTTTGAGCCTCGTTCCATTGCTCTGTTCCTGCCGTCACACCAGGCGAACAAAATCTATTGATCAGATTTTTTAATGCGATTTGTGGTTAATCAGTAATCGAGTTTTAAATTGGACGGATGTTTTTTTTACTATACAAAACGCGAAAAAAATAAATATGCAAGTGTGGCGGCGGGATCAATACAATAGTCGAAGGCTCAAAGTTCAAAGAATCTCATATATTGAAAATACTAAGCTAGAGAGTAAAAGAGAGGGGAATGCCTCGACCTTTAATAGTGCTTTGCCCAACCTTTAGTTTAGTTCCCAGTTTTAGGCTTGTTTCCTATTCCCGGCAGATCATGTGGTTATGTCAGCCGTCATAGCAAACTCGGATAAAAATGATCACGTGCTTTATAACTCCCGCGGTATTAAAGGTATTAAAAATCGGAGAACAAAGAGTTAATTACTATAAGATATATGATAACTCCGATTTATACAATTTATCAATTAGTATTTTGGTAAACTTTTTCATTTTGTCGTGTTGGATCGGACCGACTGTACCTCGGACAGCCGGAGCTAAATACATTGAGTGTGGTCACGTGAAATAAGCACACGTGACCGGGCTGCAGTTGTCATGCAACATGGTTGCACGAAGTGACAGCGCACGTCGTCGTTTAGCGAGAAATCCTTAAATTAGTATCAAATTTAAAGTGGTCCTATTAGTAAACCTCTAGCTTTTTTTCCTGAAAGGTAAAGTTAGGCCAAGGTTTAATTGTTATTCTATGATTCTAGTACAAATCTATCTTATCTTTTCTAAATTATTACTAGGCCTCGAAAAAAAAGATCCTCGCTTAATCTTAAATTCACATATAGATGGGTCCGTGTTTATAATTTTATTAAGGTAGTGACTTCTTCATGATTTGTGGTCTGTGCGCCATCAATTCGTTCAACCACGTACTACAACGTCTCTAGGGAAAATAATGTAGCGAGAGAGCCACAGACAAGGGGTAAAAGCCAATTAAAAGTTCGTATTGTTTGCTCCCTGGTCCGTACCAGCGCGGAACACCCCTGTCTCGCTACATTATTTTCCCTACTGTACTAGAGACGTTGTCTCCCCCCTTGAAGACTTACAGTGGGTCCTTTAGTAACGCCACCCTGAAGCCTCGTTTATACCCCCCAACTAGGAAATATCAGGTGCTTTCCAGAATCGATGTTGGCTGTACACCCTTGAGATGGCCAGTGCTTGGGTGGCGTTATCCTTCAGCCCACCGTAAGTATTCAAGGGGGGGATAGTATATGCAGTTAAATACTAGTTAACATTTAAAGCACCATGTACAAGTACGTAGTAAGCAAGGGATCTGCGCCAAATGTGTCTATTGGATAGATGGTGCGACTCAAAGCTGCACATTGGTCGATCCCGTTTTCATATGCCAAGCGAGCTTACTCTCGCTTGAGCCCTCACCACACCTCAAAGTTGAGGTGCCGAAGAAGCACTTGAACTGTGAGGTTGTGACAGGCTTTGTGCGACTGCCTCCCCGCTGCAATGAGCACAGGTCCTCCGTGGGAAAAGATAGCAGAGTTTGTGTTCCGACGAGACAAAAAGGCTTGGGCTACGTGACGGTTGAGGACGAAGATACACTCAAAAGTTGCGCGAGCAGCCTCGCCCCGTCCCGGTTCGTTCTTCCCAACCGGAAGGCGGAAGGAGCCAAGGTTTCACGAAGTCAATTTGATGGATCGATCGTGGCGCTGCGAAGGGAATGTGTATGCAGGCCGCTTGACCTACTTGGTGACTTGAGTAAATAAACCCATGCCCTGTCTGGATCCACAGACGCCGCAAGATGGGGTACTAACGAATAAGACAGCTAGAATTTAAAGTTTTGTGGAGGCGAACGTGCTAGAAACACACTTCAGGGTAGGGTCTTTTTTATCCTACACACGAGCACAGAGAATGTCTTTGCCAGAACTTAATACAGAGGCACAGGGTCTTGCTCCACCCATCTGAGTCAGCAGTCTCTTCTTGTTTTGACTAGCAACTAAACGAGAGCCGAAGTACCATTCTCCTCCATGGTGTGCCCGTGGGGGAAGTATCTCCTATGCGGCCACTTTGTCACCTATCATGGTGTGTCCGTGGGGGAAGTGTCTCCTATGCGGTTACTTTGTCACCTATCAAAGAGATTCAGTCGTAATCCCCTGCTACTGATGTTGCAAACGGCAGTGCCTTGTGTATCAAGTGTCAAGAAATTCGGGCACACTCTCCGAGTTCAGGGGCGCCACGGTCCTGGCTTCCTTGCAGGGGTACAAGCCCAATTGGCCAGCCCGTGCTATTGGCCTATTGCTCCCGAGAACGCCAATCGAGGAGTGGGAAATGTATGCTGAGCCGTACAAACCTTCCCAATCACTAAATGCAGCCATTTATCCGAATTAACGCGGCAGTTTTTCTGCTGCATTATATTAGCTATCGAACCCCTGCTAGATTCAGAGGTCATCGATGATTTGCCTCGAGTTTGCATATTTGTCTTTGTTGTCTCGGATCGAGGTGGCCTGCGAGCCAACGATCTGGCCCTCCTTGTCGGCCGATGATTGTGGACCGGGATCATTGTTAAATATTTGGGTTTCCTCGCTGCTGATCTTTTGTGCACCGGAAGGAAGACTGCCCCGTACTGTGCTAAGAAATTTATCTGCAAGAAGTGTCTCTTAGTTGACTTCTCGGAGCTCGGGAGATTGAAAACTTTCGAGTCGTGAAGACATCGCGGCTTGGAGTAGTTTCCCCTTGCCCTGGTTTCACTTCTGTGAACTGACAATAAACGCAGGAGTTGATCCCACGAGGCTGGCTCGTCCAAAATTCGGTCCAAGGCGCCACCTTGTTATCTACAGCTTGAAAGGGTAGACGGAACGCAGCAAAATCTCAAATTCTGGACTTTATAGTTGAGAAGTGAAGGTTCAGATCGGCACCTCCGAAGCTCCCTTCTGTGGCGGAATCTGATGATGTATTAAAAGATGTCGGGCAGCGGTTCCACTTCCGCTATACGTGCATTCTCCGAAGACAACTCCTCAGGAAAGGTGAACTGATTATCATGTTATTGTTGAGCTGACTGCTGACTCCTTTGAATAGAGGCCCTTTGATGAAGAAACAATCTATTCTGATTGCAAGCGAGTTAAGAGCCACGAATCCCGCCCAAACCCCGAGGGTAACGACCTTGAGAGCTGTATTATAGTGGCCTACAGCGCAGTGCGTGAACAAAACCATCAAAGCCTCCGATCGAAGGTCGCAAAATGTCTCTCGCCAGAGTGTGTTTCTAATAGTTCGGTTCCCCAGTCGAATATCATCTCCAAATTGAGTCGGAGAGCATTGGATCACAAGTCCGATAGCACGGAGTGGAAGAGTGAGAGAGCTCTACGAAAGCGCGAATCGACAACGACGGATGCGACAAATTTCAAAGATTATCTCGGGGACGACAAATTACCATTTGAGAGGGCAGCTCATTCTTCGCCGTCTGTCTCAGTGGCGCCATCGTCCAGCAAAGATCGCGGTGACGGTGATATTCGCCATTCGAACCCAGCTCACGAGCCCCACGAAAGGCTCTGCATGTCTGGCTCCGAGTACTCGATGAGTCTTCACAGTGACGGACCTCGAAGCCCTGACCTTGCAACCCCCAAATCCATATCAGATTCTAGTGAGAACAGTTCGGTCGCTTGCTCTTTATCCCCGAGATCACGCACTTCTTTTCAGGTGCCTTCTCTACTCCGTTCAGGGGACCAAAAACAGTCTCCCTCGTCATTGGCTGAGCGGATGCAGCGAACGCCGCTGCCAACTAGGAAAGAATCTAACTCCACGAGAAACCTTGTCGAAACCAAGCAGGATATGGAACTGAACAGTCAACAAACACCTATGGTTCACCGCCCAGGCCAGGCCGAACCAGCTGGTAGTTTACAGCAGCATTCTACTGATCTAACAGTCGACACGAATCTTAAACGAAAAAGCTTGGATTCCCGGCGTGTCTCATCAGACTCAATTTACGCGGACTCCCCTCAAATGAAGACATTGAGCATTGGTGGGAATTACTCGGGACATCGATCACCAAGTGCTGCATCATCTTGTGATATTGTTGGTACAGGTGCTAGGTCTCATTCTGGACCTCGTTCGCCAGCCTCAATAGTCTTGATTCCAGATGACCCAGGGACTCTCCCAAGAAAAAGAGTTACTTTGGGGGCGCAAGAGAGAATAACGAGAGGAGCACCTTCAGGAAGTTACACCGTCTTTTCGTCAAACTTAACAGCCTTGAGCTCGGAATCAGCTGACTGGGGTCAAGATGCCGGCAGCAAGATTGTGAAGCGACGAGGTAGAAAGCCTTCGAATATCACTACTGCTGGACGGCGTCAGTTGAATGATAACACTCCTGCCACTAGGCTTTCGGACCAGATCAGCCTGACCAACAGCCCAAAGCAGGACAGCAACACAAATGGGCCACCACGCGAACTGCCGTCCCTTGATCATACACCGCGAACAGTATTTCCGAGCCTGGATGCAGCTCAACCTTGTGCAAGAACACCGCTCATAAATCAACTAGCAAACATCCCTCCCAAATTTCATCACACACTTCCTCCCAGACCGTCTATCACCCCACCGCCAGGCTCATCCCCTCAGCTATTGCAGAAATATCGACCTCCTGCTGTGGTGTTCACGATTGATAATCGCGCAGAAAGCAGGATGCCCACCGCCGACGTCCAGTCGTTCATCGAACAATTTACAAAGAATGCCAGAGTCATCACACCGCCTATCCAACCATCCGCCGCGCATTGCGTCTACCCTATCGGTGTTATCATGTGGCAAAGCCTGCCTGATTTTTACAAATGGTACGAAGAAACAACTGGATCGACCGAGATTGGACCTTTGAGATTTGAACTAGTAAATGCCCAACGGCGAACGGAGAAAGTATATGTGGTTCCAAAAGGTAATCTGAATTACTTTCGGACACTGAAACAATACGTCTGGGATCTATTCTGGGTGGCGTCAAATCTGAACAATGGTCCATCCTTGTTCCAAGTTTCGATCTCGCCCTTTCCTTCTCATGGCGCAAATCTCCCATCTCAGCCATCGACCTGGAATTCAGTCAATTCAACAAGCACACCACCTCGAAATTCTGCTGTCACAAGTCTTGAGAATATAATGGTCGTAGCAGAACCTCAGACGCTCCTTGCAGCAACCTCTTCCCCTCGACCGGCTGAGCCCCCGCTCTCAAATTCGACAGGTAGGACGAGCAATATTGAGCATATTTTGAATATAAAGGAGGTCAAAGAGGTGAAGGGTGGAGCTATCAGACGCTCAACAGCACCTGCCACTAATCAGTCGACTGGAAAATCCTCCATCATCGGTGCCAGCAGCTGCAGCAATCGGGTTCCTCGCCCTTCTGAGTACATTCATGGACCGCCTGGACCTCCAGTCAATGTGAATCGAACATTGTGGGACAAGACGATGCTCCGGTATCATGCCAATTCACTTGTAAGGCGTCCAAATCCCGTTCCTGATTATCCACAGCGATACTAACAGTTTGAAGCTTGTTGGAAGAAATGACATGGAAGTTTTCGGTGAAGAGTCAACCGTCCACGACAAATTGCCTTACAAGACTGGAGCAGAAGTGTGCGGAGCTATAGTCGACAAGAATAGCGGCAAGGGCTTGGTGACGGTCACAGGAAAAGGCTTCATCACGCAAAATGTCATAACGGGACAAAATGAAACCGGAGATGGATACCAAGAAATCAACATACAAGCAAAGCAAACCTGCATGATCCACGGAGATGCAGTAGTTCTTTACTACAAGCGACGGACACCTGCGTCTGCTCAGCATTCCCTACAACCCAACCCAAAGCCGGAAACCCCACAATCCACAAACTCAAACACCTCAACTAAAGCCAACTGTACCTCTTCCGTCGAAATCATCGCTCGACTCCAGATAGACGGTGCGGGGAAGTTCAGCGCTCCCTTCGACAAATCCGTTCTCAGACCGAAAGTCGACACCAAGGAATTCTTCTCCTGGTTCTCGACACAGACCGGATGTGGCGGTCCCCACGGCCCGCCTTGCTTGAAGTTCACCTTCAAGGATGCGATGCCGGTGCCGAAAGCGACGGAGGTGTTGAGAGGGAATGAAGATCACTTCAATTATATGAGAAAGGATGTCAAGACGCAGTATGAGAAGGCGAAGGCTTACATGCCGGATTTGAAGGAGTTTGTCATCTTGGTGACTGTTCCAGGTTGGTTCACTCCCAAGGGGGAAGAGGAGGAGGATTGGTGAGCTTGGGTTCAGCAGTCACCTTCTTGCTTTTGCATTTTGGGTACACGGACACCTACAGCAAACCATCGAGGCGCATTTCTGGCTTTCGCATGGTTGGTCCTATCGGCTATAACATATATCCTCTCATTGACTGCAGATTGTTTTATCTGGCTATCGGTGACCGCTTGGGACGACGAATCGCAAAGCGCGCGGTTTCGGATCGAGGAAGCTTACCAGCTGTATGAGGCTCTGTAAGCAGTTGGGAGCCACCATCTAAATGATCCTTCGCGCAACGGGCAAGGGGGCATTTTCTAATCTATAATTGGGCAGTTAATCCCGGAGATGCAAGTGGCTAATAGGAGCCAGTTGATAATAAGCAAGCAGCCATTTAGGCATTGTGTACTTACATCGAAACTAAAACCCGCTCCTTTAGTCCCGCGACACAGTCACTACTCACCCGGCTTCACCCGGCTTAGGTCATTCATATAGCCCCACTCGCAGCTTAGCTTTCGGTGTCGGAGTGGCAAACTAGGTTTGCCAGTTGATCGGACGACTATCTAGTACATATGTTCCTTGCTCTCACAAAAGCTAGAGCGAGCACCGCCTCAACATGTCATCGTCTACTCCCCTTGGAGACCCGGTACCAGCGATCGGTGTGACTAGTCCCGAGCCCAGCAATCCGACCAATTCGCCAGCTACTCTCGGAGCAGTGGACGAGCGTCGACTTACTCCTGTACCTCCGATGCCAAAACTTCTCAGGATCAACGCAAGCCATTTGCAAATTCCCCAGAGCCGCGATCTGTACCACTACCGGCGAGAAATAAGTCGTTTCCTCACTCCAACTCGCCGTTCAGATTCTTTACTGAAGCTATGAATTTGCAAGAGACGCAACGCAATCTCGCTCGCTGCGGAGCACGGCATGCAGGGTGCAGCGTTCACTCCTCTTTGCCACTCAACGAAGAGGAAAAAAAGAAAGTTGGCAAGAGAAAAGGAAACTCTGATGAAGAAGACGGAAAGAGCAAGAACAAGATATCAAAAGATAGCATCCCCTCTTTCTCCAGTCCCTGGGGTCCATCATCTTGCTTACCCAAGAGGGTGTTATGGAAAGAAGTCGAGGATTATAATCGTCAGCGGAAACGAGTCAGGTTCCTTGGATGGTCGGGGGTCGAGCATCGTTGGGAGACGGAGGGGTCTTCGACTGTTTGTTCGGAGGGGTCGGATTGCTCTGGCGCTGATGATTCTTTGAGACAGGCGATACTTTCAGGAGTGACGGGTAAGAATCAAGCGGTAGCGGGAGAAGGCAGTGATGGGACTAAGAGAGGGCAAGACGGAAATGGTATCAAGGTAGTCATCACCACTTCGAAAGACGGAACGACCACCACCACGCTTGAAGCTTCTGCAAATGCCAGACTTGAGAACGGGGTTGAGATTGTGACGAAGACTGTTGTCGGTGGCGATGCAGTGACGACGGTTACAACGACTGCATTGATTCCTCTGGCAGTTAGTTCTTTGAAGAGAACGACTGGAGATTGACAACGTTGCTGACTTCTTGAAGTTGGAGGGGGAAAAAAGCTGGAAATGACAGTTGAGGCTGGGCTTGACACCAGGGCTTGCGGGCCGTGGCGTGGCTACAGGGACTCGCTTCTCGCGTGGCTCAGATTAAAGGGGCTGGTAAAGTGGAGAGAGAGGCTGAACGTTTTTGACATTTTGCGGGCCTCGGTGTGGAAACCCGAGTCAACCAGTAAGGTTCCCGGGCCATACGGTGCCACGAGGAGGAACCTCCAAGTTGGAGTTTAGGTGATGGAGTTGATGCGGATGAATTGCCGACAGGGGTTGTATTCCGTTGGTCTGTCTCTGGATAGGCGAGGGTGCCAGCCACATGTGGAGGTGGAGAGTGTCCTTCGTCTCGTGAGGAATGCCGCCTCGTCTTTAACTATGTAAATAGCAAACACCAGAAGGGTAAATCTTCTAGGATTGGTTATAATACAAGCAAATTATTCCTGTATTCCTGTAAGGTTACACGATCCATATCACCAGGGGTCAGCGTCAGCAGAGAGCCCCTCATTATTGGCTCAGCATGCTCTCAGACCCCGGCGGCTGGCATCCCGCGAAGCCTCCTGCAAGGGCTGCACCATAACCGAGATCCCTAGTCAATGCACACCCCAAGCGAATGCACACCCCAAATTTTCAGCCGACCTCGAGCTTAATTAATTAATTATTAAATAACCACATAATCAATCGGCCTAAAATTAAAAATATAAAGCAATTGAACTAGGCGCATTAAGTTGGCTAATCAGGATTTTTCATTTTCTAAGGCGTTGTGGTAGAATAATCTCCCTTCCCGATCGGGAGGTCTGCACCACCCCTATAGCTTCAGAATCGTCCTCCTCCACTATTACCGCTTCCTGAGCCCCTAAATTCGATAAAATCGAAGACCCTACCCTCAATATTACTATACGAGAGGGTTTGGCTTTTTTAGCAGCATTTCTAGCTACAGTAGCCGCCTTTCTAGCTGCTGCCCTTTCCAAAACCTCTAATTTATGCTTCTCCTTCTTTACTTGATCAGCAATTACTTTTTCCTCCGCTTTCCTAAGCCTCTCCAACTCTTTCTCCTGCTTTTTCAAGGCATTATCTATAGCCTTAGTAATCTTTGCATCCTCCTTTGCCTTTTGCTTATCTAATTTATCTTGTTCTGCCTGTGTAACCCTCGCATCCTCACGTGCTACTACAGCTAGTACTTCAGCTGTTCCAAAGAACTGGGCCTTTCCTGATGGCTCTCCTGTCAAATTGAGCTTTTTCCCACGATGTCTCTTTTTCTTTTCAAGCTATAAAGCTTTCTTCAAACTCTCTGTACGGTGCTCTGTAATAGAAGCCTTTGTAGCATTCGTCTCGTTCGCTTTAGTGAGCTTGCGAAAAGCAACCTTAGACGGGTTTTTTGCGTGTATTTTTGAGAATTACCGTATGCGTTTCGCAGTATAAGAAGTTGAAATTATATCAGGAGAAGCTTCAGGAGGAGTTTGCGGTCTTAGTGAAGCGATAGCTAACAAGATAATCGATGGTTAGTAGGGCCATATACCCGTCTTCTTCCAAGCGGATAAAATGTTCGATTCAGACATACTTTTGTCCCAAGCAGGCTTGAAAATAGACCAAAATGTCCTTTTTGTCAAGCAAGTAATACCCTCGCTAGCATTCAAAACCCTATTAATCTCGGTAGAATAGCAAGTAGAAAGTGGTAAAAAACAGCCCATATCCAAAGGTTAAAGACGGTATATTAAATGCGGGGGTAAAATAAGAAGCAGAATTTTAAGCCGATCGCATGTCCGAATAAACTCCATATTAACGTGGCTAGAGTGCCCATCCACGATCAAAAGCCTCCTTCCACGCCCTGCTTTCGCACGGGTAGCAGGATCAAAAACTTGGGTAAGGTATGCCAGGCCCAGGGCATTAGATAACCACCCATTCGCACTAGACATAAACCAAGTATATTCCCTCTCTTTTAAATCGTCTAACCAAGTATCCTAAAGGTCCCCAGAAGTTCCTTTGTAAATGAGAGCCGGTGAAATCTTTGTACTATCCGCATAAATGGAAGCAAGTAAGCTAATAAACTCTCGCGAGCCATCCTGCTTTGCTTTAGTAATTTTCCCACTATCATATGCTTCTTTCGTTATTATGCGCTTTATCATACGTGTAATTCCAATCAAAAAACCCTTCTCGTCCCAATTATATATGTTTTCTGCCATAATATTATAATCTTCGATTGCTTTAATTAATTAAGTAGGGGAGAGGAATATTAGCCATTTTATCCACAAAGTAAGCAAAAATATGGGGGAAACACTAAAATTAAACGCTACCAAATCAAAGAAGAACTGGATATGGGGCCCATATTCCGATTTTATCCGCAAATTGTTAATATTGCGTAAATAAAGGCTCTTCAGGCGAGATGAGTGCCGGTGAACAAAACCAGCTGTCTAATTCTTGCTCATATCGTAGCCAATAATCTCCTCTGCAAGGTTTCTGATAATCTGCGAGGTAGGAGGAAGTCTACGGACTATAAGCTTGTTGATTTGACTAATTAAAGCCTCTTCTTGCGTATCGGTAAGGAGTTTGTGGTAGAGGGAGGTTGCTTCTTGTCTAGAGGCACATATGCCTTTATGCCTTCGCATGAGGGTTATATGCTTAATACCAAAATCCCTGGCCACTTGACTGT
Organism: Hyaloscypha bicolor E; assembly: GCF_002865645.1. Taxonomy (NCBI): domain Eukaryota; kingdom Fungi; phylum Ascomycota; class Leotiomycetes; order Helotiales; family Hyaloscyphaceae; genus Hyaloscypha; species Hyaloscypha bicolor. The sequence goes on from NW_020194558.1 coordinate 2,412,990, forward strand.
AATTAGGGATCAATTACCTATCTAGCGCATTAATCGCTTTCTCAATATCTTGTTCGCTGACCATTTTATCGAATTTTGAAGATGGAGGGGTAATATTTTGTGAGGTGTGCATTCGCTTGGGGTGTGCATTGACTAGGGATCTCGGTTAATAATACGAGGTTTACGGTGATCGGGCGCAGCCAAGGAGCTGACGGAGCATTAACCTGCCGTGCCGCGTTCAGGTGGCAGTCACTCAGGAGTCGCGGACGTCGCGGTTTTTTTCTTTACTTCCATCCCCAGCAAATGCACACCTGTCGCAATGATTCCCAGGCGCTTTTGGAGCGGGCTATCGTTCTGGGTAGCCTTGTGCATTCTCTTCTCGCTGTACTTCCTGGGGACGCATGTCTCAGACCCGTCAAGCGTCGTTGCGCCTGTGGGCCAGAACAATCCTCCTCCGCCAGAGAAAGAGGCAGAGGCAGAGGTGAAGGATGGGATTAATAAGGATGGCAAGGTGGTGAAGGACGGGAAGACCTACAAGAACTTTTCCAAGGAGAAGACGTACCCCCCGATTGAGGATAACTTCCCATGGGGCAATTCGATGCAGAGTCGCAAAGATTTCCCAAAGATCCCGTCTTGGAATCGGCCACCTGCTACGCATGTCAAGGAGAAGACTCCACTGTTCATTGGCTTTACGCGAACTGTATGCACATCCCGATTTTCCCTTATTACTCAATTAGAAGTCTTCCCCAGCTCCCAATCCATAGTCCAAGCATTCAGCCTATTGCGCAAACAATGCTGATCTCCCCTCCCCTCTCCACAGTGGCCCATGCTCCAACAAGTCGTCCTCTCCTACATAACCGCCGGCTGGCCACCAGAAGACATCTACGTCGTCGAGAATACCGGCACACTCCACTCGAACAAGAATGGCCTCCTCTCCCTGCAAAACCCGTTCTTCCTAAACCATACGCGCCTCGACCTTTTCGGCGTCAACGTCCTCATCACACCCACCCTCCTGACCTTCTCCCAGCTGCAAACATACTACCTCTTCACCGCCCTCGAGAACGGCTGGGACTACTTCTTCTGGTCGCACATGGACGTCATCATCACCACCGACGAGAACACCAAAGGGTCCTTCTACTCGCGTGTCGTAGACCACCTGCGCGAGACACTATCAAAGGAATGGCTCGGCGACCAAAAGGACTGGGCGATCCGCTTCTACGCCTACGACTGGCTAGCATTAAATCATGTGCAGGCGTTCATTGATCTAGGGGGCTGGGACACGTTCATCAGTTACTACACCGCGGACTGCGACATGCATGAAAGGATCAAGATGTCGAACATCAAGCTCGCGACCGCCGACGCCGGCAACGTAAGCGACGTGGGCAACTCGATCAACACCTCGCTCTTATTCCGGAAGAAAATCGACCCGAATTTCCCGCCAAAGACGGCTGCGGAACTCGATGCGCTGGACGAGGATGAGCGGGCCGGGAAAGGGTATGACAGGATGTTGAAGGAGATCTTGGCTGCGGTGGAAGAGAAGAAGAGTCCGAAGCATGAGCGGAATTCGTGGCAGGGGCAGCAGACAGGGGGCAAGGGAGACCCGTTTTATAGGGAGCCGCATGGGTTTGCGGAGAATCTAGAGAGGGTCGTGCAGTGTGGGATTCAGAGCTATGAGAGTAAGTGGGGTGGGCATAAGGGGTGTGGATTGCAGGGGTTTAACACGGAGGATGCGTGGATGATTGAGAGCACGACGATTCCGCCGACGTAACGACGTGAAAAGGAAGGGGGTGTATATCATGGAGATTTGTGTAATATTGGGATAGATGGGTTTCCTGATTTTTGGGAAAGCGAAGTCAAAGGCACTGTACAGAAACTCTTTTCGGGAAGTCAAAAACTTGGCTGTATAGCGGGGAGCGGGAAAGGGGGAGTAATTGACGACTTTCATTGTTTAATTAGCGGGTTCCTAACTCGGGTTAGAGTTGGAGTCGTTGTTTGAAGTGTGTATCTCGGTTTCTAATATTCACAACCATCTGACCATGCTAGCTACTTCGGGAATCTGTAAGCAACGGTCCTAAACCACCGCTCAGGATCACATTCCACATTCCCTCCTCCAAGGTAGTCAAAGAAATCCTCATTGGAAGATTACCAGTCGAACTTCCAACATTGATACGATAGGCAACAGATTGCCTTGAACTAGGGCTGTTTAAAAGTGTGCAATACAGCCTATATCCTCAAAGCTGGCCCTTAGGAGACCTACGTGCCTCGCCTAGAGCAGTGAAGAAAAAGGGGCTGGAAACTTCACCAGAATATGCTGACTGCTGGGTAAGTGAATGTTCTCATGCTCTGTTTCTTTTGTCACTTTGAATTGAAGTACAGGACGCGAAACTGGTACACGGAAAGTCCTATTCCTGTTGGCCGAGAGAGGTGTTGGAGAGATCTCGCATGAAGCTTGCATGACGTCTTGAAGTCCTAGCATATATCTCACAGCAGTACGAAAGGGAAGGTTAGCTCTATCTGGGCTGGAGGGTATAAATGTAGGCTTGGGTAAGTATAGAAGAAAACAATTGCTAAGCACAAACAGGAAATGGAGTCCAAAAGGCAACTTGGATATCCTTGAGGGTGCGACAACTTGAGATATAATCCGGTTTTCGCAAGACTTTGAGGGCTCGAAGTCGACAAGGGAGCCCTTGTACAAAGGACATGGGAACATTCACTTCTCACTACTGTATCAAAAATCAAAATCGACCCCTTGAACAGAAATCCATTATTACTCCAGCAATGACGACCCTTGGATGTCGCCCAAATGAATCTTTCAACTCCTCGGAAATGCCATTGTTTGTCTTTCCTCTTTCCGCTCACATAACAAGCCTCATCATAACAAAGAGATCCATCCACAAGGCCAATAATCACGACGTGGCAGTTCTGCACCAATCACTATCCGAGTAGGGGAATGGGGAAAATCCTGAAATTCCTGCGCAGGCGCGCTGATAGAAAGGTTCCTTTCCGAAAGATTCAAGGGGTACGCAAGTTGGAGCTGGTGCTCACGAAGACGGTCCATTCCAGCATCTCGCAGATCTGCGTGCTGGTGCACGAATAAGAATGATCCATTCCAAGAGAAGAAGGGGAACTGAAGTCAGGTCCTTGCCTGACGAAATCCAAAATAATAACAACAACTCGCGCATTCCGGGGCTGGGTCCTCTGGTATATCTGGGTAATTGGCGAGCACCTCACCTTGAAGGCACTCATGATCCTATGCATGGTAAAGTAGCCGTCCTGGCTTTATTCAGGACAACGGAACGACCGCATCAAGCATTCACAGCCGACGCACCAGGTGTGCCTCTCTCACGAATCTCTTGCCGGCGAGGCTGGAAAGAAGGCTCCCTCTCCCGTTCCGGGCGATGGTGGTATCCCGGGCTGGAAGTCCTTCGTTCAGGGCGCCGTCTGTCAGACGAGGATCTCCGTCTGCGGTGGCCTGGGGGTGGATATGGGCTATATCGTCTAGAGTGAGAGAAGTTTATGGAGGTGGAGTGCCGGAGGTCATGGGCATTGGCTGGCCAGCGGGATGACAGAGGGGGAGAAGGTCTGTTCCGAGAGGGCGGGTAACGAGGATCGGGTGATCTCCTTCTTGCGTCTTGGCTTGTTTCTCTGTAGGCAGTTTGTCTCCTTGGGTCGTAACTTGGCTCTGGGATACGGAGTGTTGGAGGGTGATGATTGAAGCGTCGATATCGCTGGTTTTGTTGTTGGCGATAGCGAGACGTTCCCCATGTAGGTGGTGATCTGCGAGGGACTCTTGGGAGTGGATGATCATGGTGATGAATGGCCAGTTCCCTACAGGCATCAGATTTCTGTATCCTCGGATCTTGCCTCCGAAGCCTTCACTCTTCTATTCCAACCGAGTGAAAATTGCCTACCTGCTCATTGACCCTAGATTTGAGACGTCCCTTTCGATCGGCGGTGGAGGTCGTGCAGCAATACCATCAATCATTATCTCAGGCCCACTTGTCATGCGAGGACTTCCGTAGGCTCCTTGAGGGCTTAGACTTCTCGGGATGCTCATGGGCTGTGCTTCAAACGCGTGGAAAATCTGTTGGGTCTGATGGGTCCGCTCAAAATCCATCCGAGCCGGCCAGGCTGACCTTGATTCTTGGAGAAAGGGATGAAGAGAAACTGGAGATTGCCCTTGGGTTGGATCTGTATATCCATAATGCGTGGCCATTCCTGGAGCTTCGACGATCTTTAGGTGGAATGCAACGGTGAGAGAGGAAATGACGAGAAAACACTTCCACGGAACGGCCCTGGGTTCGCTGCGGCTACCTTTCAAACGGCATGGGCAAGAGACTGAAGGCGGAGGCTGTTGGAAAAGGTCGTTAACGGTGAGAGCAGCACCCTCTCTGGTATAATATGAGAAGATGTGTCCGAGTCTGCCTCAATGTCTGACGATGAGGACAGCCTGACAGGTGTAAAGCCTTCCCAGCCAAATGTCAGGGAAGCAAATGAGCCTATTGAAATATCCGCTCTCGGTGTTCAGCCCCCGCTGGGAGACTAGGGTTTGAAACAAGACTGACTATGGCAAATTTCGTGCAATAGAAGCGCGCACAAGCCCGGAGGATGCCCAGGGGAACGTGATGTGGCAGCTTTGCCTGCAGAATTTTCCATTTCGGGTTGTGTGTATGCCCGACATCGTTCATGCCCAACCCAACATTTCCGATCCGCTTCAGCATTCACCTAGTGAAACGTGCTTGAATGGCGGGAAAGAGTGCGAACGAAGGGGTAAGACGTTCAAGTGATTCGGTTGCGGCCCAACTTTGGTTGGGCTGCGGGCGGGATGCAGCCACACCCGAACCCACAACAAATTGATCTGACAGTCAACAGGGTATCTCCGTATGCCCTCGCTAAATCATGATTGTAACCAATACCACGACCTCTCATTATTCGGCTCGACTTTTTTCTTTCATTTGCAGATTCGAAGCTCCATCGGTATCCGATACAGTCATCTTGTCCCGTAACGACTCCGTCCCATCCCAACCCATTGTATCTTTCCCTTTGGAGATTTCTTGCCACATGGGAGATCGAAAAATAGGGAGTGCCCACCAGAGCAACTCCGTTGGCATCATTTCTACTCTCGTGATGTCGAGCAAACGATGTATCAAAACAGCGGCATGGGCGTCGACTAGGGGAAGGAGCGTCAGTCCATTCTGCCGAAATAGATGCCTGAGAGAAAATGGGACGGGAGAAGCCACTTCAAGATCCTAGGGCCACGGAAACTTAATGCTGCGGAAGGGACGAGGCATTCTTACGCGCAGTGCCGTGCTGGGTCCCAAATAACCATATACTGCCTGCTTTCTTGTGCCTCAACCGAATCATATAAAGTTTGGCGAAGAAAGATTTGATTCTGTCTTCTGCTTGATGCAACTCTGGAAACACGAAAGCGTGGTGGATATCGTCACGTTCCCTCCATGGTGTCAGATAATAGGCCAATTGAATCATAGGGAAACTAACAACTTGAGTTTCTTCGGCAGTGCCACTTGATACTCGTAGTTTCCACGGAAGCTTTGTTCGCGCACCTGAGAGACAATATCACCAATTAAAGGATAGCTCTCAAGCGGCGTTCTTGAATATGTAAGCAGTAGGATATCTTGCTCAAATATCTCCCTTTTTCGTAGCAAGGGCTCAATCTCGTCCATGTGGGCAGTTGGAATCAGGCTCGGAAAATCTCTCTGTGCAAAATACTAATTGGAAATTGAAAGTCAGCGAAGCCTACTGGAGAAGTATGGGGGCCATTTTGGAGACATCTAGAAATGGAAGCACACTGCTGTTCAACTACTCACGTCGACAATGTCAATGCTCGAGCTGATGGCCGTTTCGGGTGGAGGTCGAATCAGGGCAGGTACCTGCCACCACAGTCAGCTCGTCCACGGCGTTCTCTGAAACCTGGTGCAGAACTTGAACTTACCGCGCCGCTGGAATTGGTGTTGAGATATTCAAGCGGAAGGTTCCCATTCTCGTCCAGAACGACCTCGATTTGAATGATGTGAGCCGTTGCATCGGGATGTGCGGACTTCCCGATTTCGATACAAAGCCTGGCCGCCAGGCTAGCTAAAGTATGCGGGTGGTGATACAGTAAGAGTGATGGGCTTCCAAGCTTGATTGTTTTCTCAATGTCCATTTTCCTGGAGCTTGGATTGGAGGTGACGTTTTGCAGGAAGGAAATTGAGCAACATCTTGCTTGCACCAAAATTTGACAGACCGGATGAGGAAGTCGCGACGTCGTTGTGGGGATTCATTTGCTCCTGATGGAGGGTCACTGCGAAAGGCTCCATGACGAACGACGAAGTTTGAAAATGGAAGTTGCGAGTGGCGAGTTCGGCTTCAAACTCCGTGATATTCACGAGGACATCAACAACGCAGGCAAGGGCATGAACATTTGCACTTGCAAATGTGCTTAATTTCGCCATTGTAAAGATCTGAAGTCCCGTTTTGTATTTTCCCGCTTGACATCTAGCAAAGATATGATATCAGCGTGAGATTGCAATCCAGATCGACCACACACAGTCATTCGCTGCTGGAGAGAAGGTATAGGGACAGTTTGTCTATATGATCCTTTTTCCTTCGAAGGAAGAGAATTTCAAACTGGAAGTCCAGGCCCCAGTACTCCGGTCTAAGTGGCTTCACAGAACCCGTTTGTCCTGTTCGAAGAGGCTTGTTGAATGAACTGGGGAAAAGCAGAACATCAAAATGGGTTGCGATGTTTATCTCAAGTTACAAAGCAAATACACTATGTTGCTCGAGACTGTCTCGCAGGCTTCTTGCAACCGGGGTCGGAGCTCAACTCAGCTCACATGCGCAACCACATCGAAACGTAGAAGGGGTGGCTCTCTCATCACGCGTCCAATATCCCTGAGAAGAGAGTTCCTCAAGGCTTCTTATTGGGTACACGGTCTATGAAGAGCCCTCGGGCACAATTAACGTGAGAAACGATACAGAATGATTGAGAGTTTTTGAATGAGGTTAAGCTGTCACGTGGAAGCTAGTCCTGTTCAATCGAAACGTGGACTATCCCGACATTCATCCTCTCGGCGTAAAGAAAGTTTGCCTCCTCAAAGAAGCAATTTGTCCGTTTACGTTATGTGAAATCCATCAAGACTAGCATAATGATATTGCGGTTTTCCTCGAAGTTTTAATCTGGACGTAAAGATGGTCGATCGCGATGCTGCGAACGCAGGTAGGAAACCACCGGGCACTCCGGCGCATTCCAAGCAAGGGACTTGTAGCTAACACACGCCTCAGTACCCTCGTGGTCCAGCATATCGACAGATTTCCTTCGCGCAGAGTTGGCAAGACGAGATGGGGGCTCTGCGAAGCCGCAGTGCGGATCGGGAATTAAGGGAAGCTATAACACGGCCGCCCATGTATTCGCCTTGATCCTCATATTGGTGTTGAGCACAGTTGGTATGCTAGCAACTCCTAGCTGTTTTGGGTTCACTAGCTAACGTCTGTCAAGCTTGCGGATTCCCCCTCATATCTCGTCGATCATCTAAGTCCGCCGGACCTAGCAGATTCGTCTTCCTATCACAACATTTCGGAACAGGAGTCTTGATTGCCACAGCTTTCGTCCATCTTCTCCCAACGGCCTTCATATCCCTTACCGACCCATGCCTCCCCTACTTCTTTAGCTTTGGATATCACCCTCTCGCAGGACTGATAGCAATGTTCTCTGCGCTGGTGGTTGTTGGGCTGGAGATGTTCTTGACAACACGAGGGGCGGGGCATTCACATTCACACTCACATGGTGGGCCGTGGGATTCTGTTCCAGAAGGCGATGAAGAAGACCACTCTCAGCATACTAATGGTTCAGCAGAGCCCCCAAGGAAAATTGCCAATGGCAGATTGGGGAAATTAGGTCTAAATAATCGACCAAAAGATATAGCTTTGGAGGACATGGAAGCAACGGAAGGACTGGTTGCTGGACTTTCACCACTTCCTGTCGCAACTCCGAATGTTAGCGATCATGGTGGTGACAAATACCACGACGGGAATGACGAAAACGATTCAGATCTCGATCTCGACGAGCTCGATCCAACAACGGAATCCTTCAGTCCCCCGTCTCGAACGAATTCTGCACCAGCTCCTCTGGCAAAAGCGGGTCTCTCTCCAGAAGAGCAGCGAAAACGACAAATACTACAATGCCTACTTCTCGAAGCGGGTATTCTCTTCCACAGTATATTCATAGGGATGGCAGTTTCAGTTGCCACAGGCCCTCCATTTGTGGTCTTCCTCATTGCAATCGCCTTCCATCAGTCCTTCGAAGGGCTCGCGCTTGGCTCCCGAATAGCAGCCATCAATTTCCCACATCACTCCCCCAGACCGTGGATTATGGTCCTTGCGTATGGCACTACGACACCAATTGGCCAAGCAATTGGCTTGGTCGTGCATAATCTATATGACCCACAGAGTGCAGCGGGTTTATTAATGGTTGGCTTTATGAATGGGATTTCTTCGGGACTCCTTCTCTTCGCAGGCCTTGTTCAATTGCTTGCCGAAGATTTTTTGAGCGATAAAAGTTATGGAATTCTGAAGGGACGAAGGAGGTTGGAAGCTTTTTGCGCCGTAATTGGAGGCGCTACACTGATGGCGTTAGTGGGGGCTTGGGCTTGAATATATAGGTCTGATGGGATTTAAATCATATGGGTCATGCATGGGAGGCGTTTAAATGCTTGGAGATAGACGATGAGTTTTAAGTTGCAGGTCTGCTGATATCTGACAACATCACTGCACAGAGAATTTGTACATATCTTGTTCTCCACGCTCTGCAAGCTAATCATCTTGTTGTATCAAGTCTCGTCCCATAAGTTATGGGACCTGCGACATTCTTTGATTATCCGGCTATCCTTGATCTGCAATATGTTTGCATTGCTTGCATGTATGCTTCCCTTGTAAAGTGCCTATATCTGCTTATGAGAGTCTCCTGGCTAATCCCGAAACAGACCAACTGAATACGAGCAAGACGTGCGATTCGATTGAGCTTATCCTGCCCTTGCAGACCTGTCAGATGGTTTCAAGTGTTGGTATAAATCTGACTACCAGTTCACACCAACCCGCCTACCGCATTGGGCCGAAGTTTAAAATAGAAGGTATATGATAGAGACCGTCGCTTTTCATTGCATACATTCGTCTCACGTTCTCGCAATTTTCTGAGCACTTACCCCACTGCACGAAAATCAGTCTGCTCATCGATTCAACATGTTCCAAGCTTTCACAGTGAAATATGGCGTCCTCTCCGTAATGGCAATCTGCAACCCTCATATACTTCCTTTCCTGTGTCATCAAGGAGTCATCGTACAGTCTCGCGGCTCGAAAAGCTGGTTACTCTATACTCGCCAGATACTGGCATTGGGATCCCCTCCTCGGTATCGACCTATCCCTGAAAAGATTCAAAATTATCAATAGAGGAGACTCCGAAGATACAGACCGAGTGATCCTAAAAACCTATGGCGAGATCGTGCAAACGAACAACCTAGGAGTCAAGCAATACGTAATTACTGATTCTGCCAACATGATTGTGGTGATGGAGAATATGGAAGATAGAAGCGAAGAGAGAAGTGTCTCGATTTATCTCTACGAAGGCACGATACCTTTCACAAGCGATGTTCTTTTCTTCAAGCAATGGCAGTTTTTGTTCGAGGAGAGACACTTGCTCTGAGCTGGCTAAAAGCTCAAATCATATTGCTGTGAACAAAGAGCATTTTGTAATGACAGACGTTAAAGCGTTCCTCTCTTGTTCCGCCATGCTATGAGAGGCATCGTTGAAATTTCCTTGTTAGATCTAATGCTTCTCGAATAAGTGTCTTCTATTATCGAAAAGAATCAGACTGGAAGTTGTTGAATCAAATAGAGTTAGATCCTCGGCAAAATATCCTGATTCGGTAAAGCCGGTTTTGCACTTTCGGACCCCTTAATTCGACGTCAAGCGCCCCCAAATTGAATGCGGGGAATGGGGGAATTACAGCTACCCTGTTTGGTACAATCATATCACGAAGACGCCCTGGCATCCCGCTCGTTCCTCCCACTCGACGCGCATAGAAAATGCTTTACCCGGGAATGAAGTTCCGCATTTATGAGATGGCTTCTCTGCCCTCTTCTGCAGCTCCCTCTCCAACGAGCACGCCAATTCCTCTGCAATGGAGCTCCCGGCCGGTGTCAACCGCAGATACGCCTCTTTGGCAGGTTTCTTGCTCCTCGCGATATGGTGCTGGGTAGCTTTCGATCGACCCTACACCTTTCCCAGTCATGTGCCGTGGAACATCTACTCAGGCACCCCTCAAGCGCGGCCTGCGCTCGATGTTTTCGACTATCCTCCCCTCGACTCCTCTGCGATGAAGCGTGTCTGCTCGAGGACACAATGGAATCAGAGTGTGACGTTTATATGCGACGATTCGTCTGGTGGTGTTGCGGAGGTTCGAAATTCTATACTGAATTGTGTGCGTTACACAATTGCGGCAGGAGGAAGTCTTGTTGTGCCTAGGATCACCGTGGGCGAGGCATACGAGGAGTATTTTGGGAGCAATACAACGGAACTCGATTATATGTTTGAAACGGACCACTTTATCAACTCCCTCATGGCTTCATGCCCTCAAATGCGAATCTATAAAGCTGCCTCGACCATTGCGAATAGGCAGTATGCCTACGGACCTATAACACTCGTTCCTGAGAGCCTCACAAAACAACTCACCAAGACTAGCTTTCAACAGGCAGGACAATGGAGCGCATTGTTCTACAACTGGCTTTTACAGTACGTTGCCCTTGATAACCAGGGCCCGATTATCGTCCGACTTGGACGGTCATACCTCGAGTATCCAATTTATGGCGACGATGATAACTTCGTACTGCATTTCGGGAAGATCCTCAAAGTTCGTCGAGATATTCGGATACTGGCAACTACCGCCCTTCGCACATTATCCTACTTCTACAATCTCCCGCTTCGTCTGTCAAAACCGATATTGAAGAAGGCATTCCTCGGGGTATATTTAAGCACAGATGAGGAGGGCCTTCAAAAAGCAGACCAGAAGAATGCACGCTATCAAGTACAATCCCAGCACTATCTGAACCAAGCGTTGTCGGCCAACTTGTCTCTCATTTATGCTGCATCTGAAGTTGGCCACGACATCTTAGAATTCATAAAAGATGGCAGCCTTCAGAACATCACGGTCACCACTAAGCTCGATCTCTTGAAAGGCCAAGATAGAGAGCATTTGCTGGATACGTTTACACCAGATCAGCAAGCCATCGTGGATTTCTTGGTTTTTTCGAAGGCGTCTGAGTTCGCTGGTGTGGGGCATTCGGGTATGGCTTGGAATCTGGCGTTGGCGAGGCATTTTTACACAGCGCAGAAAAATGACGAATTGGATGGGCCACAGATGTTTGGGGATGCTTTGAGTCGGATTTATGGCGCTCGGGGAGGACATCCCGAGTTCCCAACTTCAATGTGGCCTTGAAGCGGAAGGGAAATCTATCGACCAAGAAATTGGACGCGGAGGCAATTATCGAAGAGGCAGAGCTCATCATTTCCCTCGCCTCTGGGCACTACCAAGCACGTATATGTCGACGTGGAACGTGTAGAGATTTGATGCTCGCGGGCAGCTTTGTGTGACCGCTTATCACGATTTACGACCCTTCAAGACGAGAAATCGAATGTCAAGGACAATCGTCTTCATGACGGAAGCTTCAGAGTCCAGAACAACCGAGAGTAACTGAAATGTCCATCTGTCGCGGGTGCTGCACGCGTAATGTTAAATCCTTGAAAATCTTATCAAAGTCTAAGCTGCGTTCTTGTAGGTGACATGCATACCATTTCTCCCTGACAGTGTTGTAGCCACACTAAACTCTTCTTATACCTGCTTGTAAGAACGTGCGCTTTTGGCGCTAAATTTACAGAACACACATATTTTGGCTGTGCACCTACCTACATGCTGTGGGGAAGGCTTACCTGGATGTTGATGATCCTGAGAAGGCCGCCACTGAGAAAGTAGGCAAGTAGGCAACGCAGAGTAGTTCATGTGTGCTGAGTGAATGTAGTCCTTGAACTAACTTTCTGGCATCACCTCTTGGTTTCTGGATGACATTGTACTAGTATCCGTGTATCGAATTCATGGGACCCAGTCTTACAATACTTTGAATATCATAATCGACAGGCTTGCCCCCATCGCATCGCGGAGAGCGACCAAAAGTGTCTGTAGGTTCCGTATCAACGCTTCACCGTCCCTGGCTTCAACGCGCACACTTCAAGCGACTTGAATCGGATGTTCAGCACACTCTCCTGGAACACTTTCAAACAATGAGCTGTGGCTATTCTCTGACCGCAGAAATATTCTGGACATTGACTATTATCACTGGATAATAAGTGGAAATGGTGCATAGTGTTGACACTGAGAATTAGAGCTGGCAAAATTCCAAGAGCAGCAGATGCGAACTCAAGCATCAAACAAACGCAAGGCGGGCATTTTTCTGACAGAGAAACGACCTTCTAGCAACCCTTCATCAACTTGATAATTCCTTGATGTCTTGGGGGAATATGCCAACGGAATGTGACGAGAAATGAATTGTGAAGAGGTTTTTTATCATGTGAGGTTGGAGGTTTAGTCATCACAGTGAGTTCGACCTTGACCCCTCTTTCCTAATCGGGACGTGTTCTCCTCAATCTGTACTACCTCCGTAGATGAGCTTCCCATTCGTAGTCGCATAGAAATTGAGGTGATTCAGATTTTTTTGAGCCCCGTCAAAATTCTAGAATCGAGAGTTGGTTGATTAGGACAGACTCTTGAGCGAAGTACCTGTCATGGGAAGGACCAGACCTTCTGTACCTTAGTCAGCGGCATCCACGCTAGCCTCCTTAAGAGGCAGTGGCGGTTCGTCTATCAAAATGCATACATTTTGATCTCTTCTTCTTCCTCGACATGGTAGCAATGCAAGGTTAATTACATCAAGTAATCCTTCGTGGATCAAGAAGGGATTACGCGCTTCCGTACCATACAAAAATTCCCCGAACGCGGATAAATTTGCTTCCGCCACAACCAACCATACTTCACAGAGCAATTAATCTATTAAAGGAACCATTATAACCATCTCCCGGCCATCTTACGGACCGAGGAAATCCAGACCTTGGCTCCTTATCAAGTACCAAGGAAGAGCCCTCGAGTACGTAATTCAATTGGGTCTATTAATTAGTTAAATACCACACCCGACCAAGTCCGGTTGCGAACCATACGTTACTGAACTTCAAATTATCGAAATCCATAACCAATTCTATCCAGAATCACCTCGTAGATCCAGAACTTGCCTTCTTATAGAAGCTAAACAGGATCCCGAGTAAATCATTAGTTTATAGCTTTATCCGACCTTGGTATTAAGCCAATACCCCTCTATATATTATAGCCGGGGCCGAGGCAAACCCTGGTAACCAAGAGGATTAAATAGTTAATTTATTAAAAAATCCAAGTCTAAATCTCCCGAATCCTTAATTTTCTTATCTCTCATTATTAGTAAATACTATTAATGGCTACTACTAGTTCCCGACCGTCTCTTGGACCGGCTTTATATAACCAGCCCGGTATAACTAACTATTACGTAACTAATTAATATATAACCGACTAATATAATATAACCCGTAATTATATTATAACCTATTCCTACTCCTATAGTTTCTCCTCTTTCCCCTCTAGAATACAGATAGCTATAAGAGTTATAGGACCTCTAATCCGCCCTTATATTAACGGTTTCCTTTATAGAAGGTTCCTTACTAATATAACCGAAATAATATTAAATCTCCTATTACCGGATTATATTCCTTCTATTAGACCTTTAACGGATTTATAAGGAAGCCTTCCTTATTAAGGAATATATCAAGAATCTAGTATTTATCCAGAGATAACTATTACCTTAATTACTATCTATAACTTCTAATATCTCCTGTAAGATTCCTAACTTATCTAACTATACTTTATTATTAAAGTAATTATAATTAAATCCGGAAGAAGTACGGAATCTCTTTATTAAAATAACTAGATTAGCTAGACTAAGCAGTAATAATAGTCTAAGAGAAAGCTTTAGTACCCCGAATAACTTTTACTTTAAGTAATCTTGGAAGAAGAATACTATACTTATTATTATTCTTATAAATAAAATAAATACTAGAGCCTTTCTATATCTTAAAAGCTATTTCTCGAATAAAGATATTAGGGAAGCCATTACTATTATTAAAATTATAAATAAGAAAACCAGAACGGAATTTAAGGACTATACCGAGAATACTATTAGTATTCAAATCTTATATATTAATAATATTAATTTCTTTATATATTTTATAGATTATTTTAAGTCCGGATTAACCCCGGAAAATAACTAAGATAACTCGGATAATTCCCTACCTAATAGATTTGACTAGAACCGTAAATATTATAGTATCCTGGATTATAAATCTCTTTTTAGAAAGAGTAAGGAGATATAAAATAACCGGAATAATAGAAATAGTAGTAATTAAGACTATATTTACTATAAGAAAAGTAATAATTATTATTATATAGACAAGAATACTTATAAATTAACTTACCGAGATACTTATTAAGGAAACCCAGATAATAACCCGGATAATAGCTTTAATTCCTCTAAAGATAGATCTTATTAAGGATCCTATTAAAGCTCCTACCGAGGTAATCGAGATTATTAATACTATTACGGATCTACTAATTACCGAAATAATTATAGTAACTCCTATTAAGGAACCTTTAGAGGAACCCGGTACCTATAAGTTAATAATATTAGAACCTTTAATAGCTCTCCTTTAGGTATAACCGCTATTATATATTATAGATACCTTATATTCTTGGCTATAACCTATAGTAAATAACCGGTCCTTATAACCCTTCTGCTTTATATAAGAGAGAAAGCCCTTAATTAGTTCTCTAGACTAAATAAAAACATAATTATACTTATGGCCGAGAGTCTCAAAGAATAAAAGATCTAATTAATTCGATAATTTAATATAAATACCTTATAAGCTCTTTTAAAAGCAGATATAATAAAATATTTATTTATAAATAAATTAGTCTTAGATATATATAAGTATATTACCAAAAAATAAGGTTTATATATAGTAGCTAGAGAAAAGGATAAAGATCTAATTATATACTATATCTATAATAGACTAGATCTAACTCTGGCCTTAACTATTAGTTTGAGGAATAGCTATAATACTATAAATGATTTCTATTCTAAGATCTATTTAGTAAAATATAAAGCTCGAGCTTAATACTAATAACTCTAAGACTAGCTTTAAGCCCAGTTTAAAATAATAGAGAACAGATTTTCTATAAAATAATTATACCAGGAATACTTTTCCGGATAGGTTCTATATTATAACTAATTATACTAATAGCTATACTCCCAAAACTAGATAATAGATTAAATATAATTACCTCTATAATATACTATTCTAACTATTATACTATAGTAATTAGAGAAACCAAAGAATATTAATAATACCCAGAAAGAATTAGGAAACTCTAATATAATTATAGTTCTATTTATTAGATGCTTTAGCCCTACTAATTAATAATAATAAGCTACTCTCGGGAAATTCTAATTATATTATATAGTTATAGTACCTCCCGTTATTATAACCC
The DNA here is from genome assembly GCF_002865645.1 of Hyaloscypha bicolor E. Classification (NCBI taxonomy): domain Eukaryota; kingdom Fungi; phylum Ascomycota; class Leotiomycetes; order Helotiales; family Hyaloscyphaceae; genus Hyaloscypha; species Hyaloscypha bicolor. Next base: position 2,428,643 of record NW_020194558.1, read on the forward strand.
CGGCTCCGGTTTATTAACCTTAGTATAAATACCTATACTTATAACCTGTATATTAATTAAATTAGTATAATAGATAAGGAAACTAGGATAGTTATAATTAGAATAACTAGGATAATTATAACCAAAACCGAAATAACTAGAATAACTAAAGTAATTGGGATAACTATAATTAATTTAATAACTAGCTAGTTACTATAATAATAGTTAATACTAACTCTGGCTATAAGAAATATATACTTATTAATAAAGAGATATTTAACTCTTATTAATAATAGATTTATTTTCTGGTTAGATCTTAACTATTCTATACGGATACCCCTAGTATTACCGGAACTCTATATATAGATAATATACTCTTTTTTTTACTTACTAAGGAAAGAAACTTCTAGGGCAGTTCTTAATAAGATACTAACTGCCTTATTAGTATATTCTATTACCTATATTATAATATCCTTAGAATCTAGTTAGTATAAATATAGATTATTCTTATAATAAATTATTAAGCTATACTATTTATATACTATAAACTACAGAAACCCTATATTTTTCTGGGAAACAGATCTATATACTACCTGTAATATATAAGCTATTAGCCTCTAAAAATAAAAATAATAATAGATTTATTTATATTAATTCAAAAAAGAAATTAAGACTTCCTAAAACTTTAACTATATAGATTAAAACTATATAAGAAACGAAGAAGCCGGAAGCTTCCCGAGTCTCTTTTATAAATCTACTATATATTACTATAGAATCCCTAAGTAATATCTCTGAAACTATAGCCCCGGAAGATTTATTAAACTCAATAGTTACCTAGATAATTCTACTAGATCCGTTCCTATCTAACTTTACTTAACTTGTCCTAGCTAAGATCTTAAGGAACTTGTCTAAGACTTTAATAAATAGTCTTTTTTCTAAAAATATAGCTTAAAGATTTATTAAAGCCATAGAACTTCTTTTTACTAGATAGAAACTATTCCGAAAAGCAGCCAAGGGAAAAACTATTTTAGTAGTACTCCTAAATAGTATTTAGTATATACTAAATACTAATACTTGTATTATAGTATATATAAGTAAGGGAATCCCGATTATATTATATCCGGATACCGGATTCCCTATTAGTCTTATTAATTACTCTATATTAGCCAAGAGATTCCTAAGTATACTAATTAAGACCCTTAAGGATAGTAGTTAGCTAGCTCTTTAGGGAATAGGTAAGGGACCTATAATAAATAAATATATAGATATACCTATCTATTATAAGACTACGAAATATAAGATAGTAAAATTTCTTGCTATCTAGGTCTATATTATAGATAGGCTATTAGAAAGTATCTTCCTTCTTAGTTTGAACTTTATTATTCCAAATACTCTTAATTTCCGATAGAAATATAATAGATCTCTCCTATATTATCTATAAATAAGAGATTCCGATTTATATATTTTACTATATACCAAAATTATAAAAGAAATAGAGAAACCTAGGCTAGTAGCCGTTTATCTTATAGAGACCGTTATTCTTAAACCCGGATAAGGCCAGAACTTACTAATCCGTTATTATACTTTACTAATTATAAAGAACGGATACCTTTTTAACCTCTTCCCTTAAGTAGACCTTGCCCTTAATAAATTCGGGACTATAATAAATTATATTATAAATGGAACCCAGAAGCTACTATTCTTTACTAATTTCGGTAAAGTACTAATTCGGATACTTACTAGTACTTTCCTTAGAACTCTTAAGAAATACCCTAAAATAACTTTTTATCCGGGCTTATTCAAAGTATATAATATCTTTATAAGCTTAGTAAATATAATTTAAGGAATCCTATTATCTAATATTATAGAATTAGATAAAAAATATCTTACTAGATATCTATTTCTTATATAGCCTCTTACTAAGCTAGAACCGGAACTAGATAAAGCAAATATCTCTATATACTAGAAAGATAATATATATATAAAGATCTATAGTATACTAGAGAAATATAAGGGATTATTTCGTTCCTAGTTCGGTTACTTTAATAACGGAGTAACTATACTAATTTCCTTTAGAAACGGTATTAATATTAAGGATTTATGGTAATTACCTTATCTATTATCTAAAAAGGACTATAATATAATAGATTTTATCTTAAATCCTATAAAATAGGATAGATTCTTAAAAAATATATTACTAGGCTATCTATTACCTGCTATATCTCCTGCCTTTATAATTTAGAGAAACGGGAAACCGTAAGTAGTTATAGATCTATACTAAATAAATACTAAGCTAGAATTAAATATATATCCTCTCCTAAAATAGGATAAGGTTCTTTCTATTCTGGATAGGGCTATAGTTTTCTCTAGTCTAGATATAATAAAAAGCTTCTTCTAATAGAAAATCCCTATTAAAAATAAGTAGAAAGTAGCTCTAGTTACTACTTACTATAGCTATAAATAGTTAACTATAGTTCCTTAAGATTTAGCTATTACTTCTGCTTTTTTCTAATAAAGAATAGAAAAGCTATTTAGCTAGTATTTCTGGGCTTTTATACTAGTATATATTAATAATATTATTATATTCTCTAAAACTATTAATTAATACTTAAAGGATCTGGATTTGATTCTATTTATTCTAGTAAAATCCGGAATTATACTCTTATTTCCGAAGTATTATTTTAGGTAACTAAGTATTTAAGCCTTAGGCTACTATATTTTATGGCTTAGGCTTAGTATATTTCCAGAAAAAGTAGAAGCTATCTCTAATTAGATATTTCTATAAACCTTGGCTTAACTAGAGACTTCCCTTGGGTTTTTCGGATACTACTATAAATTCGTAAACTATTATACTAATATTATATCTCCGTTAGTAGAGCTAAAAATAATTAGGTTACGGAATATACTAAAACAGGAAACCAAGCGGGCTAATTTTATAGAAAAGACACCTATTTCTCTATTACCTAAAGTTATTATAGGAGAAATACTAGCTACTAAAAAGAAGACTTATTATAAAAAAGCCAAGGCTAAAACTAATACTATCCCGGATAACCTTATAGACTAATACTATAAAGCCTTTTAAACCCTAAAGAACTATTTATATAATACTCTAACCCTAATATTTCTAATTTTTAATCTCCTATTTATACTATATATAAATAATAGTAAGAAACGCGGCTATAGTATTATTCTTTATTAAGTAGACCTTACTAATAGAAAAGAGAAGCCCGTTTTATACTTATTAAAGACCCTAACCCCTATAGAATAAAACTATTAGCTAATAGAGTTAGAAACCGGAACTCTTATTTAGGTACTTTAAAAGCTTCTGTAATACCTAGATAGTAATAAGCTTATAGTCTATACCGATTACTAAGCTATTATAGATTTCTTTAAGAATAATAGACTAACCTATAAGAAAAGTACTCGTCTTACTAATTAGTACCTTTTCCTAGCGAAATATATTATAAATATAGAAATCTGCTATTATTCTAGTAAATCCTATACTAATACTAATATACTCTCTAGATTATAAATTACGGATCTAACTACCGTAATTCCTAAACTAATATAGTAGCTATATATAGATACTAAGGATAGTTTAATTCTTATAAAGGTATTTTACCTATCTATTTATTTCAAGGAACTTCTAAAACTAATAAACGAATAATCTATAACTAATAGAGAAAGAGTTATTTATTATTTATTAATTTATATAAATAAATCCTTTATTTAAAGAATAATAACCGAGATATCCCGAAACAGGAGCTTTAGAAGAGTTTATTAAACTATATTACAGAAATAACAGGATAGCCCTAAAGATAAGCCTATTACTATTTTTAAGTTCTTCTAGCTAGACTTATAGTCTAAGCTTTTATACTTTCGGGACTCAGATAAAGGGAAATACTTCTATATTCCGGATAAGCTATAGACTATATTTATATGTATTATATATAATAATCGAGCTTATATTAGGAGAAATAGAACTTATAACTTCCTATAATGGAATATCTTTATATTATAGCTAAAGAAAAAGACAAATACCTATATATTTAACTATCCGATTTACTGGCTTACTAAACCGGTAATATATAAGTTATATGGTAGACTTATACCTATTCTCGTTTCTAGTTATTAATTATTAATACTTTATATAGATTTTATTACCGGGCTCCCCGAATTAAAAAACGGGAATAATACGGTTCTTCTCTCGACTAACTAGTTAATAAAATAGATTAAAGTTATATCCGGAAAAGATACCTGGTTCGGGAAGAACTAGACCCGAGTATACTATAAGAACGAATATAAAGAAATAAGTCTTCTAGAGAACTTAATCTCGGATAGGAATCCCAAATTTACTTCTATATACTAGCGGGAGTTATATAGTATTACGAATACTAGACTTTCCTTTATTATATTCTATTATACTAAAGCGGATAGCTAGTTTGAAAAATCAAATTAAACCTTTATTTATATTATATAATATACTATTAATAGTTAATTTAATTAATTAGGATAGGAGAATCTAATTCTAGCTATAATATTTGCTCTTAATACCTTACTAAATACCTCTACCGGGTTTCCTCTATATAAACTATAATATAAATAGAAACTATAGTTCCTTCTCTAGCTAATATAAGTGGTATTCTTTATTTCTCTTACTAAAAAGAGAGCCAAATACTTTATAGAAAAATACTAATCCTTACTAAGGAAGGCCTATAATATTATTATACTAGCTCAAGTATATATAAAGGCAATTTATAATAAAAAAAGGAAACTAGTAGAAATCTATATTAGGAATAAAGTCTATTTAAAATTAGTAAAAGAAGTAAATAATAGATATAAGCTCCTAGATAACTTTATAAAGTTCTTCTTTAATAAAATAGGCCTATATAAGGTAACTAGAATTATAATACTGCTTTTATTTGAATTAGAACTATTATTCTAGCTAAGTATCTATCCTATTATATTTATTAAATACCTAGAACTAAAAGATATAGATCTATATAAAAGAAAGAACCCAGAACCGGAACTAATTCTTATAGATAGAAAGGAAAAATATATTATTAAAGAAATTATAGATAAGGAGATAAGAAATATACTAGGATAATAATATAGGTAATTATTTTACCAAGTCTATTATATAGGATATAATATAAAGAAGTAAAGAATAGGAAATAAGCTAAGAGCAAATATCCCTATACTAGTCAAAAAGTTTAAAAGAGACCTCTTAACTAGATACTAATACTATTAACTATTTAGGTATCTTATTTAGAATATTTATATATAGGAATAGTATTTTATAGGAAGCAGAAATTTATATATAAAAGAATTCCGGAATTATATTCTTAGCCTTATTAAATATAAGGCTAGTAACTATTACTAAAATATTTATAACTATAATAGTTAATAAACTAATAAATTAATTTCCTTATCTATATATCTCTACTTATTTATAAATCTCTATATATCTATATGCCTTTATCTATCTATATATCTCTATTTATTTATATATCTCTATCTATTTATATACTTTTATATATCTATATATTTCTATAGATTCCGCTATATTACCCTTTAGTAAAACCCTTAAAAAGCTAGCAGAAGCAAAGCTTAAAAAAAAGTAATAGAGCCTAGCCAGAAACGCTTCTATAGTACTAATGGATACTACTATAGGGCTAATTATAGTTTATAATATACTACTAGTATATACTAATTTAAGAAAGTAGCTAGATACTAGGAATTTAGAATATAATAAATATAAATACTAATATAGAGATAACTAGGTAAAAGGTATTCTATAGGATCTAATTAAAGAAAAGAAAGAATTATAGGACCTATTTATAAATCTAGTAAATAATTATATTAATAGTAAACTATCTTACTAAGAAAACTAAAATACTTTTATATAATATACCGGTTTAGTATCCGAACTATTAGTAGAATAAATCCTGGTTAATAGCAAGACTAGTATCTCTTATATTAGTAACTTAAAGAGTTCTTTCCTAATTAATATCTACCCGGGTTATAATTATCTTAAAGTATTATGGCTTTATATCAAGATTAACCTCTTTTCTTAGTTCCTGGTAAATATCTATTTAGACCGCTTTCCCTTTAGAGATTACTGCGGCTAGGGTAATACCTTTTAACCCAGATATATATTTATTAACTATCCTAACCTGGAAACCGGGAAAATAGATAAAAATAACTATATTATATATATCTGCCTTAGTAAGGACTATAATAGCCAAATTCTTATCCTTAGTAGTAGCTATTTTGAGATATCTAAGGTTACCGAGTATATACTAATAAATTAGTACTATTTCTTTATAGATATTATAGAGCGGGACCCAAAAAAGCTAGTCTTTATTCTCCTGGAACCCGAGAAGGCCGGATATTACCTAAAGGGCCCCAAGCCACCGAATATTTGCCCCTTAGGGATATCTAGTACCTTTAATAAGCCTATAGAAAATCTAGTCAAAATCTCTAATAATTACTAGAACTATAGTATTATAGACCCGAAAATCAGGAAGACTATCTTCGAAAATATTACTACCTATAGCTATAATTCTCAGGTTCCTATTTTTAATATTCTTTCCTATACCTTAATATCTGCCCAGATATATACGGCCGCCTTCTATAATACCCAAAATATACTGGCTTTAGTAACTAGATAATAGTATAAAAGTATCCGTAATCTGAACTATCTTCTTTAAACTCTAGTATCCTGGACCGAATTAGATAAAGAAACTATAGCTAACTTCTATAACTGGTTTAGGGGAGATTTACTAGATATTAGATAGGGTATTATAAATTATAGTATTATAGATTAAAAATATATAAAAAAGGTTAAGAGACTTATATAAGATATTCCTTACCTAGTAAATATACTTAATATACTTCCGGAATCTATTCTCCTAATTCCTTATAGGTTTTATAGATAGCTCGCCTATATAGCATATAATAGGCTAGATTATAATATTCTCGGGGGATCTATAATTAGAATTAATGCCCTAAAAGAATAAAGTAATACTATTATACCAGAAATCCTATTTATTATCTAAGGCGCTATATAATAGGTACTCCCGTAATTCGGCTACTATAAACTAGACGAAGATTATACTAACTAGCTACTTTAGAAGCTCTTACTTAGTTAAGGGAATTATAATACTACCCTGGTCTCCGTACTAGGAACTACTAGTCCCACTTCCTTATTACGGAAGAGAAAGGAACCTAGCTTCCTAATAAGATCCTCCTAGCGGATTACTAATAACTCTATACCTACCAAGGTTCTATAGAAAAAGGCGAGAAAGGGCAAAGCCCCCGAGATTAAAGAACTATGGAAATAATCGGACCCCGGTACTAATAACCGGGTACTAAAAGTACAGGTAGCCTATATCCTACTTAATTTGCCTTGACTAGCTAATTATACTACTATGGTCGAGTCTATTAAGACCAAAATTAATAATAAGAAGCTATTTGACTACCTGGCTACTAAATATAGCAAAATAACCTAAGCTATAATTCTCTCTTACTTATATCTACGGTTTCCATAGTAATCCTTCCTTTACGATTCCTATATAGATATTCTCTAATTAGAGAATAATACTATTAGATCTTTACCTCTTTATACCTTTTACTATCTAATATATTCTTTACTACGGATCAAATATTCTTCTGGTCTTTATTAATTAGACAGATATTCGCTGGCCTTTATTAGTTGGATTAGTTCTATAGAGTACTAGATACTACGGTTTAGTTATAGATAAACTTAAGTAATTATTTATAGCTAGAACTAGTCTTTAGTAACTAGTACTCCGAACGGATAGGAAGTTTCTTTTTTATTATTTATTATTTTATATAGATAGATCGATTATAGCCGCTACGGGAGTAGCTTTTCCTTGCTCTAGGGGGGAGAGATATTATGGGAAGGACCAGACCTTCTATACCTTAGTTAGCGGCATCCACGCTAGCCTCCTTAAGAGGCAGTGGCGGTTCGTCCATCAAAATGCATACATTTTGATCTCTTCTTCTTCCTCGACAGTACCCGTGATGTCCCGTGTAAACGTATGCTGAACCGGGAACAAAGTGGAGGTGGATTCAACGAAGCAGGTGGGAGAACACCGCCATTCAGGCCCTCAGAATGAGATATCAGGTGGTGAGTGAGGGACATCGGATTTGGGAGGGGAGATACTGATTGTTTTCAAGAAGAAAGTGTTGCTCCCACGCTGATCATTTCCGCTCCATCTCAAGATCGCGCTGAATTGCTAAAAGACTGCTGGAACGGTAGGCGTTTTTCACTGGTGACATGTGAGATGTTGCGCAACTCGACATAGGGTTGCACAAAATAGTAAAAGCACTGACAGAGTGGGTATCACGAAGTCATCCTGTTCATGGGGGAAGTGAAGTGGTTGCCACACTGTAAGAGGTTGAGCCAATGGAATGTCACGGTTGCGCCACAGCGGGGAGCCTCGAGGTTACACAACAGTCAACTTCCTGCCACATCTCGCACCTTCACTCGATAATGCGGCATGAGATTCAAAGAGGCTCGCCATTTAATCGTACGAGTAATTTCTTTTGTTTACCCCTCTTCTGTACAACTATATGGAAGGCCGATCTCGCTGAAGGCTTCCTGAAGATGGGTTCATCTTCTCAGAGTGTCAGATACAGGATGGTTTCAAACAAGGATGACCTCGTTGATGCCGAGATCAATCAGGTTGAGCCTGATGACCAAGATACGGGGCTAAGGCCAAAGTCAAGGTTATCTGAACTCTTTGACAGACAGAGGTAAGGTACCAGACTCGTTTGGAATATATCTGCTGACGATATCAAGCTACACTGGGGCATTGCTTTTCAATCTTGCCGCATTCATGCTACCTGCTCTCTATGGCACATTGAGCAAATTATGGGTTGCCAACATCGATTCAAGCCAAGTCGTTACTACTGATGTGTACACTTACATCGGTGTAATCGTTAACGTTCTCAACGATGGGCTTCCGAGAACTGCCTGGAGCGTCATCGGGGATAAAACAACACGAACACCAAGCTCTCGAATCGGTCTGACGTACACGCTACTCCTGTTCCAGATCACCTTTGGCGCCATATTGACAGTCATCTTCGTTGCCAGTTCTGACAAACTTGCTGCTGCTTTTGTTCCTTCCGCTGTCAGGGATACCTCTCTCAGATATGTCCGCATCTCATCGGTCGAGGCGTTATCGTCTGCTATGGAGGTGGCAGTTGCCAGCTCAACCAGAGCCTTGGATCACCCTGATGTCCCGCTGCTTATCAGCTCAATCAAATTTATCGTGAATATCGTCCTAGACCTGCTCATAATTTCGCGATTTCATGTTGGCAACCACGCCCCAACGATCAATACGCAGGCATTAGTGCGAATGGCTTGTGACCTAACGGCAGCTCTCTCCGGACTGGTATACTTCCTCCACATCGCCACCAGGTTTCAAGGACGCTCGAGTTCAAACCCATCAGACCCGAAACCGAGACCAAGCGTTTCGTCACTGAGAACTCTCGTACGACCTGGATTCTGGACTTTCATAGAATCGGCATTGCGGAATTCCATCTACCTCTGGCTTATCCATGGGATTGTGTCGATGGGTTCTGACTATGCCACTGCGTGGGGAGTTTTCAATACCATCAGATGGGGCATCTTCATGGTTCCTGTTCAAGCTCTCGAGGCGACCACGTTGACGTTCGTGGGTCATGCCTGGGGAAAATGGAGAGCTGAAGTAGGACCGACTTTGAAGAACCCGAAGGCGTCCAAGGAAGACTTGCTTGGTAAGTGATTTCTAAGCATTCATGGCTTTCGCCTGACTTTTGACAGCCATCACTCGGTTGGCATGGCGTTCGTGCCTCATTGCTCTCGCTTTGGAGGTCCCAATTTGCATCCTCCTCTCGATCTGGGGCATGAAGCAGTTCGCATTCTATCTCTCAGAGTCAGAACCTGTTGCGCTGATAACTCAACATATGTGGAAGGTTCGTACCATTCTCTTAGACTGCACCACATTTGACTCATAAACCGCAGACTATTGATTGGTGTTACATATTCTATGCGGTCAACTACCAAATTGCTGCTATTGTACTTGCCACTACGACTCGATGGTTTCTCATCCAGGCTCTTGGCTCTAACCTCCTCTGGATGCTGCCGTGGGCTATCGCGGTTACCAGAATTGGGATGACTCCTGAGAATGCTTGGAGCTATCACTCCATAATATTTGGTGGCGCTCTTGTGTTTGACTTCTTCAACGTGTCTTTGGTGGTGGGTATCTGGGCGTGGTACCTGATGAAAGGGAAGATTTCTTTGGCGCCGGTTCACAGTTCTCTTTGAGGAAGGTAGTGGTCTGCTTTTCCATGAGTTGGATAAGGCAACATGGGAATTGGGCGGTGATATCGGCAGGTCGAGTTTGGTTCTGGCAAGGCTGTACAGAGTACAAAATGCAAAAAGCAGAAGCAGGGTTTACTTTTTGGTCAGACTACGGACTTCCACTAGAGCGAGAGCGAAGGGAAAGGAATTACAAAACAAGGGATTGGCGCACATCACATTATCGCTCTAGTCAGCAAACGATCATGGAAAAGCCCTCGTCCAGGAAATTGAAGCATGTGAAAAGAGCTCAAGTGGGGGGCGGAATAGGGGGCGGGGAAACGCTAAGCGAGGCGCCCGTAACCGAGCTCTCCACCCCATAAAATTCCGCCAAGTTTCACTCTTCCTTCAATCTTCTTCGTCTTCTTCTTCTTCTTCTTCTTCTTCTTCTTCTTCTTCTTCTTCTTTTCATCCGCCAAGAATACTTGTGAAACCGCACAGAACAGCACTATCTTTCAATCCAAGCGATCGCAGCTTCGTAGAGTTCTACCTCATCTCCCAGAATCTTCGCCTCAGCTTTGTCTTTTGCGCCAATCAATACTGCAAGTCAAGGCCTCTCTTGGCATTTCCTCGGTTCGCAATCGACCATCCTTTCAGGGACTGTCGATCCCTGACTACAGTAATGCCAAGGGCGCTATCAATGATAAGTAACTTAGAATATCGTGACCACCCGGTATTGCGCAAAGGAGGGGTTAGATGTGCCACAAGTGAGGGAGAGCACCCAAGTCTACCAAGTCGCTCGGACTCCAGCTTTACAGATGTCGCGATGTCTGAGATCTCGGCAAGCGACGCCAAGTCAACGTCTCATCCAAACTCTCAGCAGGCTGCTCCTTGGCCGGATGGCTCCGGAGTGTGTTCCTGATGAAGCAGGTTGATATGGAGTGGTCTACCAACGCTGCCATGGAAAAACTCCATGGTTTCTGCACAGCATTGAACTTCCCGGCCTTGGCTGCAGGGTCGCATATCTCAACTCTCCAACGGAAACAAGTTATCGAGCACACAGCCGCAAGAAGACTTGTCAGCTTCCATATTGGACGAGCTTCTGCCAAGGTAAGCGCAGCACGCGATTGCAAGGGGGATTCAAGCTTAAAGGTTATCCGGAGTGTTCCTGCTTGGCAATCAACTCAACGATCGGCAGTGAAGTTATCCCGCGTCTGCTCATCTGCTTTCGTCCTTCTCCGTCTTTAGTCCCATCGCACGTATTGGCAGCCGGACCAGAGAGACCTATCAAAAGTTTCATAGGTCTCATAGCTCCTGATTCTGTGCAGCAGCCAAGCCACCCGCAAACGCCTCTTCTTTGGACAACAGTCTCTGGCGGTTGCGAGCTGCCAAATTTACAATGGAGGGAACGATTGATCATCCGAGCTTGTTACTATTCGAGAAGGTCTTTAGAAGTACCCAAGAATAATGAATCTGGATTGGTGAGTTGAACAAAACTGCACAAGATGATAGTCGAAGATAGAGCTGAAGAAGCGGGGTTGGAGATAGAGCTCAGAGATATGAATTTCTATTGTCCAACCTCACAGAGAACATTCTGAAAGTATATATACAGCTTTCGTTCCACTCACAAGTATGATTCATTCAGCATCCAATCCCAGAACCCTCTCAATCATTCAAGTTTTGAAACTCCCGATCCCAGAAGTGTCATTTCAATTTTTGGATCTTTGGCTCTTCAATTCATCCAGCCTTCAAGGCAACATTGAAAACTTGCTCTCTCAATCACCCAAAAACTTCGACGTATATTAAACATTCATCATGGTATCCTATTTTACTCGTTTCTTGGCATTGGCGGCTGCCCTCGCGCCAGCCTTCGGTGCTCCAGCAACTGCCCCTCATCACCTTAAGATCCGCAATCCCCTGGCGGAGGATGTTGTTCCAGACAGCTATATCGTCGTTTACAATAGCAATGTTGACGCTGCAACAATTGCTAGCCACGTAAGTCTCCCTCGGTCAATGTCCTACTGCGATTTGGACAATGCTCTGGATATTTCATTTTGTTCTGGCTAACCTTGGGACCTTTAGGTAGCTTCAGTAAGCTCTATGCTGTCCAGAGGAGATCTAACAGGAATTGGAGCGACGTATGATATGGATGAACTTAAGGGGTATCAAGTCGTTGCCGATGAGGCTGCTATTGCTGAAATTGCAGCTTCCCCTGAGGTAAGTCACGTACTGTATCTGATTGCCCCAAGACTCTCTGACTGACCAATTCAACTTGCAGGTCGCGTACATTGAGAAGGATGCCAAAGTCTACGCCAATGCTCTCACCTCCCAGACTGGGGCTACCTACGGTCTTGGTCGCATCTCTCACAGAAATCAGGACTCGACCACCTATATTTACGACTCTTCAGCTGGCAGTGGAACAACGGTCTACGTCGTCGATACGGGAACCTATACCGCACATTCTCAATTTGGCGGACGTGCGACTTTTGGAGCGAATTATATCTCTGGCTCACCAGTAAGTGACCTTTAGTCAATATTCCAGTGTCTGTAATACTTTGGAAAGACCTTTGAACTAACAAACTGAAGAATACGGATGAGAACGGCCATGGTACCCACTGCTCTGGAACAATCGCCGGAAGCACCTACGGCGTAGCCAAGAAAGCCAACCTCGTCGCCGTCAAAGTCCTTGATAAGAGCGGATCTGGCACCACCTCTGGCGTGATTTCAGGAATCCAATGGGTGGGCAACAATGCCAATACAAACTCAGTCCTCAGCATGTCTCTCGGAGGCACCTACTCCTCGGCCCTCAACTCCGCCGTGAAGAGCACAGTCGGCAAAGGCGTCACTGTCGTTGTGGCCGCTGGAAACGACGGCGATGATGCTGGTAACTACTCACCTGCTTCTGAACCAACTGCGATTACCGTTGGTGCCATCGATGCGGACGACAACCGTGCCAGCTTTTCCAACTATGGAAGCCTCGTTGATGTCTTTGCTGCTGGTGTAAATGTTCTGAGCTCGTGGATTGGAAGCACGACTGCGACGAATACGATCAGTGGAACTAGCATGGCGACCCCGCACATTGCAGGTTTGGCTGCATATCTCATTGCTCTTGAAGGTATCACTACTCCGGCTGCTGTTCAAAGCCGTATCAAGGCTCTCGCCACCTCCGGCAAGATCATTGACGCCAAGTCAGCAAACAATCTCATTGGGTACAATGGCAATGGATCATAAGTGGGTCATCAGAAGAGATGAATAAGATGGCGAAGGAAACCGTCTGCATTAGTCATGGGCGAAGCGAAGGATGCCTTGATCTGTATGAAATGCTTTTGCTCTCTCATATTCAAACAATTTCCTACAATATCACTCCCCGATCAATAACTACAAATGATCCCACCATTCTCAGCCTGCTGCTTTGCCCGAATGTCTGCCAGGAGTTCAGCTGCTGCCCCCCGCTGCCCCTATGCAATGCATTGACACAGTGGTACTAACGTCTCGTATGTGTTTCTAATTGCTTGTTTGGCTTCCTGAGTCCTTGCTTTCATTTTGAATGGGTCGATCAATCAGGTCTTCGTTCAGACCAAGGGCGACAAGGTCCACGTCCTTCGATGACAGGCCCCCTTCCCTAAGCTCGTATGCCATTGACTGGTGCCGATGGAGGTCCAGGGGTAAGTCCAACACCTCTTCGCAGAATTGCTCCATTGCCTCCGAGACTTCCATGAATGGTAGTCCGTGACCTGTCAGGCCTCTTGCTGACAAGGAGGGACCCTTTGCGCACTCCGCGCATGGGCAAGGTTCGAAATCCAGAAACCCGTGTAACATTTCGTGCAAAAGCACAGAAAGGTATTGCTCCAATTGTTCTTGATGGTCTGCCCTTTGTACAGCTTCGAAAATATTTATTTCGACTCTGATATAGCCGTTTCGGCTTCGGTGGACGAGGGTTTCTCCCCACGTCGTGGGATATTTGCTCTCCCATTCTTCCTTGAAATCGCCCTCTGCCATGACCATCCTAACCTCGAAATTCTTCACGCATTGATCTCCCGCGAAAAATATCTTCCAGAAGTCGTGCATATACCTCACCAGCAGACACGGATGTTCAGGGAACTCGAATTCGTCCAAGGCGAGGCCCAAGTCTTCGCGGCCATTTTCGAACCAAAGGCGCAAAGTATCATTGTCCCTGGGTTGTCCTTTCAACTCCTCCAATTGCCGTTTGATTTTTTCGGCCTTCAGCGCTTGGATGTGCTGGTTTTTGTTCATTTTCGGTTTAGTACTTAAGCTCGCTATTGCTACACAACGTTAGCACCCATTACAGATCAGCGACAACGAGATGGATGGAGCCTTACCAATGACTTTGACTACAGAGCTGTAGAAAGCCAACAAGAGTCGGAATTTTCACCATTTTGAACTCGCTTTGTGGTCAACGCTTTGCTTAGTCGCTAGCTCGATTGGCTCGCGGCGGTCATGATTCTCACAACCGCCATCTACAAGCTCGTCCAAACTCCCAATAAAAAATCATCCTATATATAAAATCAGTGTATTGTAGTCTATATATCTTTAATTGCACTTCAGAGGTGCAATAAAGCGCATTGTATTCTTATTTTTCTGTCTTCTAGTGTTCTGTTGTTGGTAGAAAGCAACAAACGAAACTGTAAACATTCGCAGAATGCTGCAAAGGGTTGAGGCAAATCTTTATTTTCTGGGAATAATTTAATCCGAGTAAGCCTTGCTAGATTCTTAAGGTATTGGCTCTACTATCAGCTACTTTTAGGATATTGATAAGGCGAATGTATCCGAGAAGTATTGTGGGTGATTGTTTGGCTCAGTTCAGGCTCCCCCTTTAATTAGCCGAGTAAAGCCACCCCGCTGAACGCGACTAGTATAACTTCAAATCACAAGACCAAATCAACAAAGGACATTATTTTGTGTTGTGGAACTGTATAACCGCTCAAGGAGTTTATGGTTGGATTAGAGCTGATTGGGATGGCCCATCCATACGGGCACATTTCTGAGGCGACCAATGGCGGGTTGCTCCTGGTGTTTACACCTGCTCAACACCCGCTCCTGCGTGCGGAAAGCTCTCCGCCACGATGACAATATGAGGGCTCCCCTCTTCGTCACAGAGGAAGTCCACGAGCATGCCACCAAAAATTGCTTGCTCAGCTGAGCGGCCGAGTCTGCAATGGCCAATATTTAAACACTCAAACTGGCGGGTTTTTTTATTTACTCCTGCTGCTCTAAGTCAAAGTATGGCTCTTGGTCCCTGCCACAATTTTCCCCCAGAAAATTAGATTAATTAAAATTCCTAGCACCATAACAATTGCATGCTGTATTCCCAAGTCAGTCTCCCCTCCATTCCTTTTAAGTTAGATTCTTCCGCTGTGTTGTATAACTCCATTGAAGAAGCTAGATATACATCCAGCATAATAAACTATACGGCCATTGGGATGAGAGCTTGTCTGGGAACAAACTGGCACATCTTGAGAGAAGAATTATTCTTGTTCGGCGGTTTTGGGGAAGTTGCTGTTGATCCGAGTGCCAAGCGGCTGAAGGTTAGATGGCTTCGGTGGAGTTGTTGTGTCGAACCAACACCGTACATAGTTCGAGGCTTGTCTTGCTCGATAAGCTGTTTGAGCATCTCCCTCCAGTGAGCACTCAATCCACGAACTTCAATGGTATCTTGGAGAGCACAGGATATCTGGATAGCTTTCGATCGTAGTACTTCATTTCTTTTCCATATGGGAAGGGAGCGGTGAGTAGCCATTAAAAATGCAGGACAAGAGTGCTTGGAGACCTGTCAGGTTCAACGAAGCGTATCTTTCTATCTGATTCGTGACTCTTGCGCAAAATGCAGTCATGCGTACGGCGGAAAGTGCAAGACGCCAAATGAATGAGAGCCCTTAGAGTTCTCGCCTCCATCCCAAACAAATTGAAACCAGCCACAATGAATGCACCCTTTTCCAAAGCGAAAATCTCTCTCGCCCAAACCTTTCCCGTGCTCTATGACTATTGATATTCGGTGAAATCGAACTTGTCTTCCTCGGATTGTTTGCTTCGGACACAAATAACGCTGTCATTGATAAAACTCGTGGCACACTGACTTCATGAGTTCAGACTTGATCCGTGACTAATTGTTTGACGCTCGATGCGACTGAAATGCAGTGTTCGCCGATGAAGCAGTCCCTGCAGCTCAAGAAAACGTGGCAAGATGAGATACTCGACGGGAAGCTGCGGAACAAGCTGGGGATGATGCAATCGTTCAGTGACACCTAGATCATGTCCGTTCTCAAATACTTGGGCTGATCTGATCAACTGAGCGGGCCCAATCTAGATCCGGTGTCGGAAGCAGATATGTTGTGACACTGGAAGGCTAGGCTTCAATTCCGGTTCGATGATACGTCGCTTGTCTAGGAGGGCCTTGCCACTTGACCGGCTCAGATGCCGTGAGAACCTAGTCCGTGGGTGAGAAAGAATAGGGAGGCCCTGGCAGGATTCTCAGGCTGTGAGGAAAGAAATGGTTGAAAGTTTAATAAGCCAAGGGGTCCTTGCCGTTTCCTTTATTGGGTAATTCTGGACCCCTGTAAGGGCCGAGGCTCACGCCATCTGAAAGGGAAACTTTCTACAGCGCCCCTTGGCTTCTAGAGTTTTTCCATTGAAGAGTCATTCGACCCCCCACGCAACATTCCAATCAACCCGAGAACCTATATGTACGACCTGCCTACTTTATCTTCGGTACAATGCAGCAGTCGAGTCGCACCACCTCCTCTTCCGATCCAGGTATGTACAGTAACCTTCCCTCCATGGGCACTGGACCGGTGGCCAATCCACCGCAAACCGAGTGCCATACAATCTCCCCCCACCAAGAAAACGAGGTCTCATTTGCAGCAATTGGCTTGGGTTCATACGGTTACACTTGTTCTTAATC
This sequence comes from Hyaloscypha bicolor E, assembly GCF_002865645.1. NCBI lineage: Eukaryota > Fungi > Ascomycota > Leotiomycetes > Helotiales > Hyaloscyphaceae > Hyaloscypha > Hyaloscypha bicolor. The sequence continues at coordinate 2,445,853 of NW_020194558.1, forward strand.
ATGCCAGTGCGAGAATCGTGTTCTTATATTTCCTTCCTGTATCCGTTGGGGGAAAGATCATCATTGCAACCATTGGAACCTAACAGCACACAGAATGGCCCCCAGCGACGAACAAGTAGCAGACATCGAGAAAGGCCCTGCCTCTGATGTCGACAACTCTCGTCTCGACTCTTCCACGAAGAAGGAGCAGAGGGAGGTACACGACCCAGCAATTGACATCGACGAGCTTATTCCGTCCGACAACATCGTGATACAATGGACCAAACGAGTCGAACATTTCCTTGCCCTTGAAGTCCGTGGCATCCACCGTGTCAAGTCGAACGAGCAGAGCCCCAAGGCAACGCTCAGCTTCTTGCAGATTGTCGTGCTGTGGTTCTCGATCAACACTGCTTCGCAGAATATCACTCTTGCGAGTATTGGGCAGGGCGTATATGGGCTGGGATTCGTGGATGCCACATTGACAAGCATATTTGGGGCCATCGTTGGGAGTATTCCGGTTGCATACACGGCTGGCTGGGGGCCATGGAGTGGGAATAGGACAATGGTATGAACCATCCTTTTTCTGGCCCGATTTTTCAGGAACAGGATTCTCGCTGATTCACCCTCAGATCTGTGCCCGCTTCTCAATGGGATGGTGGCCAGTGAAGATCTGCGTTCTCCTGAATCTAGTCGTCCTGATTGGATACTCTATGATAGATGCTGTTGTAGCTGGCCAAATCCTCTCGGCAGTATCTCCCAATGGCAGTCTCACTGTGGAGGTGGGTATTGTGATCACCGCAGTTGTGACCTGGCTGGTAACTACCTTTGGTATCAAGATATTTCATCATTATGAAAGGTGGGTAATGTTGAAATGAAAATTTCGTTCTTCTCTAACTTTCTAGATATGCCTGGATCCCTCAAAGCATAGTCCTGCTTATTCTAGCAGGAACTGCTGGACCCAAATTTGATATATACTCGAAGTCTACAGTTACTGGTGCAACACTGACTGGCAATCGTCTCACTTTCTTCTCCATTTGCCTCTCTTCCGCTGTAACATATGCTCCAGGAGCAGCCGATTTCCTCGTATATTGTGATCCGAAGATTGCTTCACGCTGGAAGGTGTTTGGCGCTACTTTTACTGGCCTCACCTTGTCATTCGTCTTCACCTTCGTTCTTGGTACGGGTTTAGCCTCTGGACTTCACAACGACACTGTCTGGAATGCCGCTGGGACCGGCACAGGAGCATTGGTTGTCGCAGGGTATGATAGCCTGGGCGCTTTTGGAAAATTCTGCTCCGTCATTGCTGCTTTGGGATTGATCGCGAATATGGTCCCTCCAACCTATTCGTCTGGCATCGACTTCCAGATTCTGGGACGATATCCAGCAATGGTTCCACGCTATTTGTGGAATACGCTTGCTGTGATCATTTTTGCTGTCTGTGCTCTCGCTGGAAGGAATAGTCTCTCAGAGATATTTACGAACTTTTTGGCTTTGATGGGCTATTGTGAGTTCTCCCTATCGACTCGACATGTTTTACCGACTAACTCTCTCTTCAGGGGTTGTTCTTTGGATTGCTATCACTCTCGAAGAGGAATTTATATTCCGCCGAAAGATGAAGCCTACTTTTGTCTGGAGTGATTGGAACAGGCAAGAGAAATTGCCTATTGGGATTGCGGCTGTGATGGCATTCTGTGTTGGCTGGGTGGGGGCGGTCCTCTGTATGGCTCAGTACTACTTCACAGGCCCTATCGCGAAACCGATTGGAGACTACGGTGGCGATATGGGCAACTATGTTGGGTTTGCTTTTGCTTCCTTGATTTATCCGCCCTTGAGATATTGGGAGCTGAAAAAATTTGGCCGGTAGAGGTTGAAGGCTCTCAGCACTGGTCTGAATACTCGGCAATCAACTTCGGGCGAGGTTGAGAGACCCGAGATCGATCAAGAACCCACTCGAGTTTGGGTACGAATCTACATGACTTTGACGTACTCCGCGAGCTTGCCTTGTGGAAACTGTCCCTTTTCGTGGCTTTATTCTGGCGTAGATCAGGTGACGTTAAACTATGATGCGGCTGATCACGATGCTTTTTTTCAGCTGCAGCCTTACTTCAACCTCGACTCGAAGAAATCGACCAACGTGATCCACTACCAACCCTCCCAACTGTCGGCGAAAAGAATATATAGCACTCTCCGGCGTCTGCAGATATTGGCGAGACTTTGATTCGGTCCACCGCAAACAGTGGATTGGCTTAGCTCCCCATCGACAAACTAGACGACTAGGCAAGCACGAGCCCTCTTCCATGTGTCTTAATGTTTCGATTTCCGTACACTAACATGGACGTCCTGTAGATGATCTGCCAATAACTTTCTTCCTCGACCTATATACCATACCATGGCACAAGTGCCACCGCCTCCCACACCTTCAGGCTCCGAAGTCTCCAAAGTCGAAAGCGATGTTTCCCAAACAATCAGCCTTGCGGATTCGATCGTGACATTGCTGAGGGAACCCGTTTCTTTACTTTATCAGAACATCAAGGAGAGGGAAGTGCTGGAACGAAACTTGGGGCACTGGCAAACAGAGGCTTTGGATGATTACAAGCAGTGTCGGATACCAGTCCTACGGCTGACAGAATTCGAGACGCATCTCGTGAAAACCGATGGGCACCTCCTTGCGAAAACGGCGACCGATTCTCGTTTGAGTTCTGACACCAACAGCCCAGGCAGTCACAAGACATTAAGGAATAGTATGTTGTCTTGGGGGCCTCTCCCTCCTTTACCTTTCTTTTGGCAAAAAAATGCAAGCCCTCAACCTGACAAATCGCCACCTGCAAAAGCATGCTGGGCATCCCTCCTCCGTGCTTTAGGAATTGGTCCTGGGATGAACATTGTTGGTTGGAGGCCGTCCAATGATGGCTTCATAAGCACTCAGAACGGAGGCATCGAAATGGAGGTTGATGGAGCGGTTTTGTGCCACATCATGAACCTATATTCTCCATCGCTTAACCCCGAAACGTACTGGGGCGGCTCAGCAGGACGAGTCCCAAGCTACGCATCTAAGGAATCGTGTATCCTTCCGTTTGGGAGATTAGCCTGGACTAAGACTGGAGGCGAGATCCACGCTCACTTTGAGCCCGGCCCCGAAAAAGAACTCGATGCGGAGAAAGCACCATTCGATCAATTTGACTATTCTCAATATCGTCTTGACCCTAACACATGGATTACAACCTACTTGACTGCTCTCGAACATGGGACATCCGATTCCGATCTCCACCTAGCCGAGATCGAGGCTCCAATAACAGAACGTATCGAAAGATTGAGTTATTGCATGAATAAGTTAGCCTTCGCTTCTCTCACACCGAGATTGGTTTCGTCGGCTTGGTTTGAGGAGGCGGCTCGGGTTAAGCGCCGTGTTCTGGCACAAGGGGGAGAGGATCATTCTTTTTTCGCAGACATCTGCGAGACCCTTGACAAGGATCCCTTTTCACATATACCCGAGGAATCACGAGGAGATTTCAGAGAAAAATCAAAATTCCAGGTTCGGGAACTTTTCTTGCTCGACAAGGAAAGCTTCACTTTCTGGTTTCCGGGGCGTCGGAAAGCAAGCTTTAATATCAACACAATACACGAGCTAGCGAGGGGAGTCTTAGACAAATATGAACACCAGCCTCCTGGCAGCTGGAAGCGCGAGCTGTACGACATGCGGGAGGATGTGATCGCAGTTCTTCGAATCAACAACCGGGTCTTCGTCAAGCATTTCTGGTTTTTGGAGTTCACGAGAGAGTCCCCGCTGTGGAATGAGCGAGTGCTGCTTGGGGCGCCATCTCTACGTTAAGACAACATTTCGTCTGCTACAAGGCAGTATTGGATCATATGTATCGAGTCGTTGGATCGTCACCAGCAAACACCGACGTTCAACTTGCACGGCCCGACTTCCAATTGCCAATTTAGCTGGCCGCCGTTGGCCGCGCTTTTTCAGCAATATCATTCGCTCTTTGAGTTTACTAACGGGAGTGATCAATACTTCGTTGCGGTGTCTCCGATGCGTTGAACACTGCAAACGGAAGAGCAGATATTCTGAGGCACGACGCTGCCGCATCAATCGGCATCTCCTGGAACTGAAGCTGCAAACTGGATTCTGCGAGACTTAGATTCAAAAATGGGAGATGGTGCTTAAGGTCAAATTGTTGACTCGACACTCATTTCTTCATATTGAGTCAGGTTGAGAGCATTTCTAGTACAAGAGACGGAGAAATGCAGCCGCGTAGGCAAAGAGCTACCAGGCTCTCAGGGAGGTTCTCACAGATATCTAACGATATATCACATCATTCACGTGATTCATATTGGGAATTGACAATATGTTCACTTATGCTCAATAGTTGGTTGAAGATGTCGCTATATGCATCAAGCATCGGAAGTCCCTTGCAGCGTTTAGTTCTCGCTTGCCTTTAATGATTATCTATGCATGTCTTTCCTGCATTCAATCTCTGCGTTTCCAATGTTTCTTGCCTCCAGTCGTTCATCTGTTTGTTGGGACTGTACGTTCAAACGAAGTCGTCGTCGTGAGGGCCAGTCTGGCCCGGGTGGTCAACTTCGTCACTTGATTCGCGTTTCTTGCGCCTTTGGATGAGATCCTTTTTGGCTTTGCCATGAAAATCTCTGTCGGGGTTGAAATGAAGCACATACCATGCTTGATTGTATCCAGCTGCTTGGGAACGAGCCTTAGATTGTAGGCGTTTGATCTTCTCGTGGCGAGGTGAGGTGTCCTCAGCATGGTAGTATTTTCGGAAGGCCATTCTCAATAGATCGTGGCAATTGTAAGTGGGCCGCTCTTTGAATGTCTGAGTCTCCGAGTTTCGATGGAAGTGGAAGTGTCTGAGAGAAAGCTGTCCAGTTGGTAGTAGAGAAAGCAGGAGCTGAGTCTGGAACCACCGCCGCCTTATATGATACAATGTCGCCCAATTTACGATTACTAAAAGCCATTGTTCAAGGCTTGTTATCAGCTTCTTTCATATGTCTCCTCATCAAAGCAAAATTTCGAAGGTCGTGCTCCCGTCGCGCAAAATTTGGCGTCGACGACATGTCGACCAATGGAGAACAAAGAAAAGTATATGCTTTTTCGCCGTCTGATGCATATTTCCGTTCCTTCGCAAACTCCTTCTCAATTCCTAAAGAATTCCCCAACACTTTCTGGATTTCTGAGCATAATTCCTTATTGACTTTGTTTCGGAATAGGCGAGTCAGAGAAACAGGAGCCGTAAGGTCTTCGTGAATGGACGAACCGCCAATTGGTTTGCTCCAATATGCTTAGACTCACAAGTTTAGTTTCTTGATCGCTGGTTGAGAAATAGTATTCATGTCATACTCTCAAATCAGTAGGAGAGGAATGCTTGTCATGTGATTGTCATCACGTGGAAACGAGACTGTGAAACACCTGGTCCTTCCGTGGTTCCTCCCCACATTTCGTCCACTCTAAAGTTCTGGAAGTCCTCTAGAAGCTTCAAGTGGAGTATTCGAGGGCTTGTTACAGGTAAGTGGGTATCGTTGGTTGCGGATCCCCCTTTTCCGTGCAACCCAAAACGTTTCACCTCAAAGTCGTTACCTATCACCTGGCACGATCTGATCTAATCACCCCATCTTGCTCCAAATCGTCGGGACCGAGGATGTTTTAATATTTGGAAGTATGAATATGATCGTTTCCGGGCTGCACGCTTTGATGTCGAAGTGCGCGTCACACAGATCATTCGGATCTGGCCGAGACGACGCTGGTGGTTTGAGAGCTCGAGACCGCAGTCCACACTTCACTCCACCGAATTCCCGCAAAGCTAGATTCACTACAAACCCTACGTTTAAGCATAAAGCGTGAGAGAAACTCCTTCCTTGGCTTACGAAGTTCGGAAACACGTCTGTTCTCTTCGAGTTTGAACACTCCCGATCAGATTATTTTGGCGATTTGGCATAGTTCTCTTCCCGTCTCTTCTTTCCATCTATCACCCTGGGGCTTAGGCGGATGACGAAGTCCATGTTGATTGAATTTCTCTTGGTCATATTCAGCCCGGACTTGGCCAAAAACGAGACAAGCTTTCCGCTGACCTGACTGTTTTCAGTCTGGATCTCGAGTCTGACACAGCATGTCATCGGTTACAGTACCCACCTAGGTATTGCGAGAAAACTATCACCCGATGAGTTGAGGTTCGAAGCAACGACGCCTGATGTTTGCGCAAGTTTCTACAACACCTATTTCTGGAAATGCTTCATTCTATACTTCCCGTCCATGAGGGTATTGTGGCTTGCGAGCTTGTCACTGACTCTTAAGCATATCGCCAGGCCTTGGGGGAGATCTATAAAGATGTTCAGGTTCCCCGTTGATTTCCTTCCATCATCAACAGCAAGTCTTCTTTTCTGATATCGACCGGGTCGACTTCACTTCGCTTCTGCTTCTTCTACCAGCTGGTCTGATTTTCAATACTTAGAATTTTAAAGTCAATACTTTCCGACAAGAAATCTCCATCAATCGGCTCGACTCCACCATGCGTTTCTCCACCTCTATTCTTCTGCTCATGAGCAGCAGCCTCATCATCACGGCTCCTGTGCCAACTCTTGACAACCAAGAGGTTTCAGTTCGGGCCCCTCCCCCACCACCAAACCATGCCAACAACCATCCGCCTCCACCTGCAAATAATGGCAACAACAACGGCGCAAACCGCCCTCCGCCACCGCACAAGAGAGAGTTGACTGAATTCGAAGAGCGAGCCAACCAGCCTCCTCCACCTCCCAACAACAACGCCAACAATCGCCCCTCTCCTGCACCACAAAACAATGGAAATAACAATGCCAACAACCGTCCTGCTCCACCGCCAAACAATGGAGCCAACAACGCCAACAACGGCCCTGCTGCACCGCCGCCACAGCACAATCGGGGTGTCGTGACTATGGTCGAGGAGCGAGCACCTCCTCCAACCCCAAACAACAACGCTAATAACAGTCCTGCCCCGCCTCCCAATAATGGAAACAACCCTGCTCCGCCCACTAATGGCGGAAACAATAATGGCAACCAAGCTCCTGCTCCAGCACAGAACGGGGGGAACAATAATGGCAATCAAGCTCCTGCTCCGGCACGGAACGGGGGGAACAACATTGCTAACAAGCAACCTCCGCCGCCACCGCACAATTAAGAGGCTGTCAAGTGGCTTGGGCATTGGCCAAGGGATGATTTGGGGATGGTTTTGGAAGAGGAAGAGGAATGTAGTGAGGAGGGAAGTTGATTGGCTTGAGAGAATGGCGATGAAAGGAGTTTGGATCGGATCTGGGAGGGATTTAAGGATGTAGAAGTAAACCGGGTAGTTGAGCGTAGTTAGAATAGAATTTGGCTTTAATCCCTCCGTATCCTTTGCTTTCCTAGCCTGGTATTGGCCACAACAAGTTTTTTGACCTTACTTTTTTCGGTTTTTTATCATTGAGAAGCTGTTGTATGATTAAAAGCAAGATCTCGACTTGTCGAAAGCAGAGCATTTAGTTACGCCAGGTGGCCACTGTAGAAAATTGATCTCGTAACAGAGAATTTACCTGTCACATAATAAGGGGGGGAAATAAAACCGCAGGAAGCTTAAGGGGGATGTGCTCCCACCAAGATTGATGACTTATATCTTCTACTTAGGGGGTCTCTTGAAAGAATACTCTCTCTTGCGCAGCTTTGTTGCCCCAATGATTTTGTGGGGGGGGGGGGGCGCGGAGCTTCCCCAGGATTAGAAGTATACTCTAACAATATCCCCTTCCAAAGTAGGAATAATATTGCTTTTACTCTTTCCATTTGCGCCTGTTTGTGCGGCCCCTAGTAGGTCAACGGAACTGGTACTTTGCCAGCTTGACTCAATCCAACATTGAACAACGTTTCGGTCACATGACCAATCATCCACGTGAGAGACTTCTCCTTCTTTGCCAACGAAGTGAAAGGAAGTAAGACGGTAACTGTGCATCAGCTTGCATTAGGGAGTTGTATAATTCGGCATTGGAACGAGGTTCATAAGGTTTCTGAGATGTAAGAAGCTCGATGAAATTCGGAGTACCAGAATTGACTCCTTCCCCTTCCGTCACTTGACGAATTTCGTCTCTTGGATGCTTCATTCCCTGGTAGTTCCTCCCTAGGTTGAAGGATTCTGGAAGTTGGCTAGAACTAAAAAGTGAGAATCATAAAAGCTCGTCACAGGCTTGTGGGTCCTCGGTTGTTGCAGGTTCTTGATCTCCGACTCAAGGCGTCTTGAAACTCGTCACCATCACGTGCCTCAGTCTGATCTTATCACTCGATTCGACTTCGGGAATTCGGTCCCGAGAAAGGTACACGCAGCCTTGTGTGAAGTTCAAACGCCTTGTTCGGAGAAGGCTGACAGAAGGAGAGCCCCTGACAGATGGGCCAGAACGGGGAAGTCCACTTTCCGTTCTTGGCAATCTATCCACTCCCCTCTACCTCTTTGGCTTTGAATTTGTTGAGCATATCTTAACCACCATCCTTGGATATAATGTGCCAGAATTGTTTCTGTTCCTTTCAATGTTTTGCATCCCCGTCTCTTCTTTCCTGCGCACATTATTTTGGCTCATCTGAGCATGGTGGATTCTATTCAATGTTTGACACTTCCGTTTGTTCTTTCCTCAACCGAGTGATATCTCTCGGTTGACCTTCGTCCCATATATGTGATGTTTGATATCATAGTTTGGTTTTCGTCAGCAGATTATTTTTAGCATTCTGTCACGTCTTCGTCTCTTCTTGCCTATGTCTGTACTTCTCGTTCGAAACATCAATACTGCCGCGATTCAGCTTCTCGAAGTCAAGTAGATGACGAGTTTAGCTTTCATTGAGTTTCTGATGTTCGATGTTCGTCTAGGCTCGGTCTGAAGTCAAGCTTTCTGGCCTACCCAGAGTAACAAGTGCCTCTCGATGGAGAATGACAACATCAGATGGGAACGTCAAACAATGATCACTTGCGCGTCGGTTCGGGGAGAACTCCATTTTTGGACGGAAACACTAAGCCCATTTGCTCAGCCCCTCCTCTCACGATAGTCTTGCGAGTAAGTGCTCGAGCTCTACACTCCTCGTCATCAACATGAGAAGATATAAAGATGCCCAGCCTCGCTGTCAACAATACTCAATCATCATCAAGACCTGGCTGTCTTCTCTGATCACCACCTCAATTCACCTCCACGCATTCAATTTGTCTGATTTAATAATCTACTCTCCTCTAAATTATATTTCTGAAAGGTCATTCCAAAGCAAGATCCTCTACTTATCATGCATTTCTCCACCTCAACACTCCTCCTTATCCTCGGCAGCAGCCTGGCGCTTGCTGCTCCTTTGCCGGGCGCAGACTTGACCGACCTTTCTCTTAGAGAAGCTTTGGCAGCTCCTCCACCAGGACCACCTCCACTAAGCCTACCTCCCCCACCCCAGAACGGTGGCAACCAGCCCCCTCCTCCCCACGTTCGAGACATCGAAATCGACGAACGTGCTCCTCCTCCAGGGCCCCCTCCTCCACCTAAAAATGGAGGCATCCGTCCGCCTCCACCACATGTCCGTGATGTTGACGAGAAGCTAGGGGAGAGGGCTCCTCCGAGAGGTCCGCCTCCTCACAACAATGGAGGCAACCGTCCCCCACCACCACATGTCCGCGATGTTGATGAGAATCTGGCGGAGAGGGCTCCCCCGAGAGGTCCGCCTCCTCCTCACAACAACGGAGGCAATCGCCCCCCACCACCACATGTTTAGATTGCAATCGTGATAGGTCTCAACTGCTGAGATCTGAGCTGCAGTTGGAATTGGAATTGGAGTTGCGGCTGTTGGGGGATGTTGGGACTGGGGCTGTTTGGAAGGCTTGGTTGGTTGGCTGGTGGGGGGTTTTGGCTTGGGAAAGGAGACAGTTAGTCTGTAGCTGAATGGAGTGGGATCCAGGATCCCTTTTTTTTTTAACCCTTTGTTCCAAGTTTTCGATGAGGAGCTCTTACTGAGGCCATTAGCGGGCTAGTCGACAAAACCGAGAAGCGAAAAGTGATTTTCTGATTTTTTGATTTTCGCGCCCGCACCCCCCCCCCCCCCCCCCTCCCTATACCTCACTAAAAAAAAAAAGTACAGCATACACGCCTTATTCTCGACTACTCCTAGCCCCCCCTTAGCTTGCGTGGTCCGTAAGGCAAATCCCATGGATTACGAGGCACATCTCTATCTCCCTTACTCTCTATATCCTCCGTACTACTTATATTACTCGAATTATCTATATCTCCTTCGTCCCCTTCTCCTCCAGTATCCTCACCCTCCTCTGCTATAACCTCCTTCCCCATTGCCTTCTGATCTTATATCTGTCTTTGTACTCACTTTCTATATCTTATAGGCAGTCGAGGCTTTGGTATAAAGGGTTTTATAGATACGGAGCGAGGCTTTCCAGACTTAGTAGGATTAGTATTAAGTTAATAGAAAGTATAGACTTTACCGTTATTATTATATCTGTAATTTATATAAGTACTATTAAATTCGCCTTCCATAACTATATAGTATTTAAAAGGGCCTCTCGGCCTCTTCTTATTACTATAAGTAGTATAAGCTTGAGAGGATTCAGTTCCGCAAGTATATACTAAGCTTACCTCCAGATTTGCCTTGCCTTTCTCTAATTCCTTTAGCTCCCTGCTCTGGTATAGCTCTATCTCTCTAACTTTAGCCTTATTATTAATTTGCTTTACTACTTTAGTAGTATTATTAGATAGTATAAGAAGATTAAAGTATTATTATAGAAAGAAAAAAAAAGAGGAGAAGGTTATATATAAGGAGGAGGTTAAGAAGTAAAGGAATTTATTAGTTAAATATATTAATAGAAGAGGATATTATAGACTAAATCTGGATTATTAGAAAATATATTATAAATATTATCTTTTTGCTTATTTATAGTTTTATTACTTTTTTTACTATTTTTACCTTTACTAGAGCTATTATTTAAAGCTATATTTAATATATCTTTAATAAAGAAAAGCTTTAATAATAGTATTATATATTAGAATTAAAGTTATTTTTAAAAGAAAATTAAGATTAAGGTTAAGGCTAAGATTAAAGCTAGTATAATTATATCTTTATTATTTATTTTTAGGATATAAAAATATATATTTAATATAATTATTTAAACTTAAATAAATTTATAATAAATAATATCTAAAAATAGAAATATTAATATTTAATAGCCCTAAATTAAACGTATTTAAATATTAAAAAAATTATAATTTTAGATATTATAGTTATAAAAATAAAAATAAAAATATTTTTTCTTTTACTAATTTATAAAAGCTAAAATATGCTAATAATAATTAAATTATACTTAATTTATATAATTAGCTAATTTACTTTACTAATTATAAATAATTTAAGATAATTTAAATCTTCTTAAATTTTTATATATAGTTTATTATATAAATTTTTATATCTCTATATTTAGTAATACTATAATTATAATTTTTAAATAAGAAAAATTCCCTTATTCTAGTATATATAATTATATTTATTTCTTATTTTTTAAATATATAATTATTAAATTAGAAAAGCTTAAGAATTCTAAATAATACTTTTTTCTAAAAAATATATATTCTTAATAAATAATAAAAGTAAATATGAAATTATATAATAATATAATTATCTCATACTAGTAATTTTATTTTCTATAAAACTATAACTCTATTTTATCTTTACTTTAAAACCTTTATTTTTCTTCTATATTTTTTCGATTTTACTATTAATACTAAGAGCTTCTGCCCTTTACTAATACCTTCTCTATTAATACCTTTATTAATACCTTTATTAATACCTCTATTAATATTAAAAGCTAGTATCTAACTACCTTATAACCTTTCTCTCCTTTTCCGAACCCCTTTTCCAAACTCCTCTTTTAAACCCCTCTTCCAAATCCCTTCTCCAAATCCCTTCTTCTTTAATACTTCTACTATTAATACCAAGAGCTAGTATCTAACTACCTTATAACCTTCCTTTCCTCCTTCTTCTCTCCTCTTCTCCAAATCCCTTCTTTAAACCCCTTCTTTAAACCCCTTCTCCGAACCCTTCCTCCGAACCCCTCCTCCTTTAATACTTCTACTAATAATACTAAAGCTAGTACCTAACTACTACTTCCGGGTTACTTTTATTCAGAACTCTCATACTATAAGTCTTTAATCTACTTGCTTTTTAGAAAGCTAAATTTTAGATCCCTTTTTCCCTTCTCTAATATCTTCTTTTCTCCTTTTCTAATATTTCTTATATCTTTAGGTTCTTTAAAAGTATTCTCTCTCGAACTTCTAAAAAAGAAACTAATTCTTATTTAATTCCCTCCGAACTTTAATATCTTCTCTCTTTTTCCAATATTTTTTATACCTTTAGGCCCTTTAGAAATACCCTCTTTCGAACTTCTAAAAAAGAGGCTAACTTCTATTTAGATCTCTCTAAACTTTAATATTTCTTTCTCTTCTTTAATACTTATAAAAGCCTTTAGGCTATTATTAAATACCCCTATTTTTTATTTTAGAATATATACTAATTTATTTTTATAAGAAATAGCTTTTTTTTTTCTAATCTTGACTTCTTTAATATATACTTCTCGCTTTTAGGCTATTTAGATATTTCTCTATTTATTTTTATAAAATATATATTAACTTATTTTTTAGTTCCTTTTATTTTATCTTTTCTTTAATATTATTATATATATATCTAGTTAGTATTAGTTCTTATAACCTATAATTAGGCTTTCTATTTATTAAATATCCGGGTATTTTATTTTACTTTTATTTTATATATTTTATTTTATATACTTTATTTTTCTTTTATTATAGGTTAGAACTCAAATAGTATTTATCTTAAGTATTTATATTCTCGGATATATAAGATTTCTATAGATTTTTCGAGATTATAAACTAGCCTATTTTAGTTCGGAAAAGCTTTCTCGAGAATATTTCAGGAATTATAATATTTATTATAATTCTTTCTAAAAATTAATATAATATAGGTATTTCTAGTTTATTTTTTCTTTATAGAGTAAACTACTATCCTAAATTTATATAAAAGTTCTAATTATTTTTTGAATTAAAATATAAGTATTTTTTATTTTTATTAAATTAAATATAAAAAATAGTAGGCGTCTTTAGGCTAGATTATAATACTAATTAAATACTAAGATTTTTTATACTTATTTTATAAACTTGTAATTCGAGATATATTATATTTAATAGGGCTTTTATATTTAATTACTTTATATTATAATAAAATATCTTAGTATTATAGTTAGGAAAGTTTTATTTTATAATCTTATCTATTATTTATAGATTTTCTAGCTAATAAGTCTTAATTAATAGCTAAGAAATTTATTAGCTACTTTATCTAAAGCCTCTAGAAATAGGAAGTTATCTTAATAAAAACTTAGTATTAAAAATAGGTTTAACTAATTAATCTAAATAAGAAGTTTATAGTAGAAATCTCTATATATAAATAATTTCATATAATAAACTCAAGTCCTTATTTCTAGTTATATAAATAAGCTATATAAGAAACTTTTTCTAGTTTATTAAAGTAGTTTCTATTTCTAATTATATAAGTTATAATATATAATAAATTCAAACTTTTTTTAAGTTATTTTTAGAAGAATTAGTAAGCTTTTCTAGATAGATTTATTAAGGCCTTAGTTTTTAAAAATATTAATCTAGTTTTTTTACTCTTTCTTTAGGTAATAGTTTAGCTCTCAGGAATTATATATAAATATTAGAATAAATAAGAAGATATACTATATATATTTTTTAGATAAATTAGAATAGAACCTATAGGATTCCTATAATATTTTTATTAAATCTATAATACTAGCTAATAAAGACTTTAATAATCTTAATAAAACTTAAATTACGAGCCTAGCCTTTAGATTTCCTATTTAACTTAAAGGTTAAGTAGTTTATAATAAGTTATCTATTATAAAATATATTATACTCTTTTCCTAAAAAGTACCGGGTACTAGTAATAGTCCGGAAGCCCTAAAGCCCTTGAGATTCTTTATAAGTTTCGGGCTTTAGGACTTTTCTATAGCTAGCTAATTATATAAAGTTATATAATTATATAGGTCCGGTATTAATATAAAATAATTAGTAATTTTATATATAGATATAATATAGTTTTTAGTATAGCTAGTCTAATATATTATATATTTATATATAAATACCTATAATTTTATTATTATAATATAATATATTCTTAATATATTCTTAATATAAATTTTTTTTTATAACCCTAGACTTTTAGGAGCTTTTTTTATACTAAAGATAAAATATATAATATAATTTAAGTATTAAACTCAAAAAATAAAAAATTATAAAGGCCCTAATAATTATAAGACTTTATAAACTTGAATAAATTTAAGTATTATAAAAATATTAAATTTAGTAGCCTGATTTTTAAATTATATAAAAACTAATTAAAAAGTATTATTTTAAAGTATTAATTATAAATTTCAAGTATATATATATTTATAAGAAAATAAGACCCAAAATAATACTAAACTAATTATAAGATATAAGAAAAAATATATTAGATATTAGGTTTATTTTTTTTTAATTATTTTAACTTTAATAGATATTTATATATAATTTAATAGATATTTATATATAATTTATTAGATTTTATATAATAGGTTTACTTAAAAGAAATAAGGTTAATTAGCCTGGAAAGTTTAATAATAATAGTTAGACTTTTATCTAGTATAATAGGCAGAATACTAGTAATAGCCCGGGTATTTTGGGTTTTATTTATAAAGCTAAAAATATTATATCTATTAATTCTTTATATCTAATAAGGAAAAGAAATAATATATTTATATTTCTAATATATCTATTATTATAGAGTAATACTTATATAATCTATAAGATTAACTATAATTTCTTTTATTAAAGAAGAGAATAGTAAAATTAAAGAAAAATCTAATAGCCTATTACTATTATTATTATTATTACTATTAGGATTAGCTTTAGTAATACTTTTAGTAGTACTTTCTATATTATCTTATAGCTTCTAGAAATTAGTAAATAGAAAAGAATTCTAATATATATAAATTAATTAAATCTAAAAATAAAAAAAGGATTTATAAAAGAAATAAAAAGTAAGAGCCAGAATTAAAAAAAAGAATTATATATATATTTTTATTTACCTACTAGTTTATTAGATTTCTTCTTATTCTTAAAGTCTCATATCTATACTAGTAAGTAATACTTTTCTAGGCTTTTTAGGCCTCTTTAGTCTATTATTTAATCTCTTTAAGTTATTATACTTTCTAAGTATTTTCTAGCTCTTTATAAATAATTTTAAGATAAAAATCTTTATATAAAGTTTTCTTCTAAGTATTTTCTAGCTCTTTATAAGTAATTTTAAGATAAATATCTTTATATAAAGTCTTATTCTAGTATAAAATAAGGAAAATTATTCAAATACTTTTAAAGCCCAGATATATACTATAATAAGAAAAGTTAAAGATAATTTAAATAAAACCTAGTAAGACTATAAGTTCTTGGGCTCTTTTACTATTAGGATTAGTATAAAATACTAGTTTATTTATATTATTAATAAATTAATAATAATAAGTAGGTTTACTAATATAAAGAGAGAAATAAAAGAATAGCTATTAAGAAACTATATTAGAAAGGTAAAAAAGACTTAATTATTTATTTTAAATTAAAAGTTACCTATTAAAAAACATTTATTAGAATTCGTATAAAGAATTTAGTAAAACAAATAAGAGAAAACTTATTACTAACTTCTTTAGAAAATTAGATAGTTCTTTATTTAGCTCTCTAATTCTTTATATTATTAAATACCTACTTATAAAAAACTAGCTATAAAACTATAATTTATAATTCTATAAGACTAGATCCGGCTATATTTTGATTTATGAAATCTTAAAAGGCTCTAGATAGCCTATTACTAGTATAAGAAACTATAGCCTAGATAATAGCCTGGATAACTCTTATATTTATAGCCCGTTAAGCTTATATAGTAATATAAGTATTACTAGAAAAGTAATTAGATTAAGTAATATAGCTTATAATAAAAGGAAATATAGAAGAAAGTAGTTATAGGGCTATTAGAATAGGAGGAGCCTAGAATAGAATAGAAATAGTATCTGGCGGCTATATAGTAATAATAACTAGAAGAATAGATATAGTAAATATTTCTAGAAGAAAAAATATAAAATAAGAATATTAAGAAAAGCTAAGGATCTAAAATATTCTAGATATAAAGAAAGAGGCAAATATAGGTAGAATTTCAAAGCTATAAGGTTTAAGTCTATTAGTATTATTATTCTAGATAAGTAAAATAATAGCTTTTATATTATATTTATTATTAGTAAATTAATAGAACTTGTAATATTAGATATTATTATACTAGTATTTGGCTATAAAATATATAATATTAGAATAGGTTTTAAGAAATAATAGTATTATTTTAAAAGATAAGAATTTAAAAATATAAAATATTTATATAATAAATAAACTTAATAATTCTATTAGTATTATTTTTAAAAATAAGAAAAGGATTTCGGAAATAATATATTTAATAATAAATAATACTTATTTTAATATATCTAGTTATTTTATAACTAGCTTATTTAATTATTTTATATTATTAGGAATATTACTAATAAAGGGCTATTTCTAGATAAAATCCTGAATTATTAGGAATTATATAAGTATTTTTCTGGCCTATATATTACTTATATATTTTATATTTATTAGAATAACTTACTTAAGAATCCTATTTCATATAATAGTAATATTATATTTACTAATTAGCTTCTCGAACTCTCCTAATATTAGTAGCTACCCTAAGGCTATATATACCCGAACTATATATTAGAGCTAGTAATAAGCTTAAATATATAATCGGTTACTATTTCTATTAGTATCTCTTATATAAATATTAGCTATATTTATATTATAAGATATAAGCTTCTAATAGTATTACTCTAGTATTTCTCTTAGTAGAAACTTATTAATATCTATATTAGTATATAAGTAAACTATTTATATAGAGCTATATAAGATTATATTACTTATTTTAAACTAAATAATTATTAAGGATTATATTATAAAGCTCTATATCTATAGGGTAACCCTAGTACTATATCTTGTCTAGGGGCCTTATATATAATCTAAATGGCTTACTAGCTATTATATTAGGCCTAGATCTGTCTTTTCTAATTCTATAGATATTCTATAAGTCTATAAACCTATATATCTCGTTTTAGATCTATTATATATAAAATACTAGTAAAGTAATCCGGTTTTATAAGTATTAGTAATTATAATTCCTGGTATAAGCCAGTTCCTAAAAGTAGTTCTATATATACTAATTAGAATTAGTTATATAATCCGGTATTATAATACTAGACCTAATAGCCTTAATAAAAAGTAATATAATTATTAGTATCTAATACTTTCTTCTAATAATAAAAAGAATAAGAAATAGATATAGAGAAACGGAATTACTTATATATTATTAGTATAGCTAGCTTTTCTAAAGCTCCTATTATTAGAATTTAACCCGCTAATTCTCGGTATTTTCCCCAGAAATAAAGTAATTCTTTATATATATAACTAATGAATTAGCTATCTGCGAGAATATAAAGTATACTTTAGTAATAAGAGAAAGTTTAGAGCCTTAATTAGCCCTAAATAAATAAGAGTAATAGCCTATTTAAGTATAAATTTAAAGATATTATTATATAACTAAATAGGTAATCTAATTAGAGATTCTAATATATACCTAGATAATATTATATAAATAAGTATTAATATAAGTATATATCTTAATCCCAAATAATAATAGCTTATTATATTTATTAATTAACTAAATCTAATCCGGTCCAAATATAATATATTCTCTTTTTTTAGACTATATCTATTATATTTATAGTATAATTACCTTAGGATCCAGGAGTTATAATATTATATATAAGCTCTTTCTATAAATAATAAAATATATTAGTAAATAAGGCCCTAATCTTTTAAACTAGGGCGAAATAGTAAAATATAAAAAGGCTAACCGGATTACTAGTAAACCTTATTAACGGAAATATATATATAAATACTGCTATTTATAACCTATAACCCGCCTATTATTTAGCTCACTCTATAGTATTATAAATAGTTATTTATCTGCCGCTTGCCTGTCTATTATAGTTATATAGTAAATAAGACCAAGCTTCTTATATATATAGATAACTCTAGTAATTAAAGCTATATAGCCATAATCCTTAAGATCCTTAAGTATTTCCTTATCTATATTTTCCAGATAATATAGGATTATAATCTATATATAAAGAAAAGGCATATTTACTATTTAAGTATATATTTAGATATTTTATTCTTGTAGTTAGTATTTAATTATACGGGTATTAATATTAATTTTCCATAAATCTTTTAATCTTATTATAATTATTTCATAGAAAACGTTTATATAAGCCTATTTAATAATAGTATTATAATATAGTAAAAGATTTATAAAGTATTATAGTATTTTAATATAATTGAATAAGATATTAATAGTATTAATATATTATAAGTTCAGGCCATATATTACTATTACAAAGCACTTTTAGTAATATAAGCGCTAAATTACTAGAGTAATAGTGAGGCGTACCCTAAAAATAGAGGGGCAGGTACGTACGATTGTCAGAAATCAGAAAATCAGAAATCGAAAATCAGAAAATCAAATCTCGCTTCTCTGTTTTGTCGACTAGCTAGCTGTGGGCCTCAGTAGCTCTGGGTAATTTGGTGCTTTTGATTATTGTCTCTTCTTGCGATAAGTCACTTGATCAGGAGGGATGTGAATGAGAAACTTCAATACAATTTGGTAAGATTCAAGATGGGAAGTTCGTTGATACGGACACAGGCATGTGAATAGGTTGAAATAACTCGAAATTGGAAATGGGCCAACCACTATTATCTCTCTAACTCTGGGACCCGCCCAATCTATTCCATCCCCAAAACTTCAGGCAAAAAGACAAGATGACCTCTGACCTGCAGTGGTTCCCCACGCTCAACTTCCTTCCCAATCCAAATCCAATTACGGAATCGGTAGCACTGGGCACCCGCCGCGAGAGAAGCACGGTTTGCGGACGACTTTCGCTTTTGCTACAGAAAGTTTCTAGTTGTCTTATTTCAAGCCCATGTACAATGCTCACATCTCGGGTGTCCACAACTGGGGCAGCTGGAGATCCATCCGTATATCCAGATCGGATGGATACAGTTGCAACAGTTCCAACCATTGTGCGACATCTCATCAACCATTTGAGAAGGGTCAATTTCTTTTATTTTGTTGTTGCTGTTGGTATTGAGTCTGGGTACTGAGATGCTGTGAAGTTTATTATATGATGTAGTTGAAGGGTGGTATGTTGTGTTGAAAACTTCAGGAGTTAGTGTAAGAAACCACAGAAGAGACTTACTTCCAGAAATGGGAGGCACATTTATAACTTCACATTTTATCCTTTGAGTTCTATGCTTTTCCAAGGATCCGAGATAAGAGATAGGAGTTGGAGCTCTTATTCCCATCGAAGATTTATTTATGGGTTGGTTGAACATACTTTACTATCCTCGTGCTCCAATAATCGAACTGTCAAACATATTGTAAAGGACATTCATGGCAAGCCTCCCTGAATCAGCCTTTTGATTGCATTCAATAAATATCTTCGATTAATACCTGTGATCACAATCATTCATCGGTCACCAGCGCATGATATTTTGGAGATGAACAACCAAAGGTATCACATTTTAATATATACAAACATCTCCGCCCCTCCCCTGCACTCCACTCTCTTCCCCCGCTTACTCTCTTAATCACTCCCCGAAAACGTAATCGCCGTACTACTTTGTCCCGCGGCCGCCTTATCCAACGCAACGTTCGTCGCCAACTTGGCCTGCTGCGTCGCCAGCTCACTCTGACTCCCCGTATTGCCCTGTGCAACCTCGATCTGAATCCTCAGGACATCCGTCTGCAACTTCAGCACCTTATTCTTGATCTTCCCGTTTTGGAGGGCGGTCCCGGCTGTGGTGCCTGTTCCGCCAGCCGCAGCAATCGCATCGTTGAAGCCGCCCGTGCCAGTCTCTGCATCTTCGGAGACTTGGGCTGCTTTGGCAATTATGGCGAGGTCGGAGGCGGCTACGCCGGCGAGGTTGGTTTGGTCGACCTGAGAAGAGGTTAGTGAGAAACGAGAAGGGAGGGTGAGGAGGCGTACGGGGAACGCGGCGTTCACTTCAGCGAGGGCGTTGCCGGCTACTCCGCCGGACACATTGAAATCGTCGTAAGTCTGGACTTTTAGTACACCTGCTGCTGCTGTTGCGGCCTTTTTATCGAGGCTGATTGGTGCGGCTAGGGCACCGGCGAGCGAGAGAAAGATCGTGAGTGTGGTTGAGAAATGCATGATAGTTGATTATGCCAGCTGTTTTCGGCTTTCGTAAAGAATGGATATGTATTAAAAATGAATATGTTGGTTCCGTTTGGTTTGGAAGAATGAGAGAACAAAGTTTAAAGATCGGCAACAGCCCAGCTGTGAATAAGAAGAATAGTACAGTATAAACAGAAAGCGAATGTGGAACCGTGCCAAGAGAAGGAGGGGGAGGACAGGTTTATAGATTTATTAGATTTGATTGATGAGATATGATTAGATTCAATGCTTATGCTTACTCTCCCCCTCTAATTAAATGTAACAGTGGGTCCACAGAGCAATACATTCTACCATACAAAACTCCCCGGTCAAGAGGGCCCACTGTTACATTTAATTAGAGGGAGAGTACTAGCAATTGTTATCTTACTGGAGATGACACTCCCCCTCAGTTAGGTTTTCAACTTTATTTCAAAACGGGACATTTTTGGGAAATCCCCGAATGAGAAGATAGGATGACAGAAAACAATGGTGCCATGTGGGTCGCAGCTTACGAAGGCGGGCATCTGACGGGATAATAGGGTTGAAGGATTTGAAATGGCAAACAAGTTTGGATGGTTTCCCGACGTTGAAGGTTTGAGTTTACCAGATCATTGTTTTGACAGGGGTTTAAGCGATGATCGGGAGGGAAAAAGGGGGCATCACGTGCTAAAACCCATGTTTCGGAATCATCGGAAAGCTTGAGTGCTCATCATTTCTGAGCCTAAGCCAGACAAGCCTCGGTAATCGACAGGTGATACAAGTTCACCACAAGCAACTCCCTGAAAAGCTTCAAATCAAGCCTTTCACGCCGCATCTCGTCCGAGTCCCTGCTTGTATCGCGCCAAAGCGCGATCCCTACTTTCCTTGTGGTCCACAATTCTCTCCGGGTATCCTTTCCTTTTCGCTTCATTGCCCTTCCCTCTTGCATGTGGATCGTGTATTGCGTTTCCTTGTATCCCTTCCAGCTCCGGAACCCATTTCCGAATGTATTCTCCACCAGCGTCAAACTTCTCGCTCTGAAGGAGAGGGTTGAAGATCCGAAAGTATGGCTGTGGATCCACTCCTGTTGATGCGCTGAAACCCCAGCCGCCATTATTGGAGGCAAAATCGCCATCGATTAAATGCTCCATGAAATATCGTTCTCCCATTCTCCAATCGAGAAGGAGATGCTTGGCGAGGAAAGACCCCACAATCATTCGACACCGATTATGCATGTAGCCGCAGTGTTTGAGTTGCCGCATTGCGGCGTCGACGATAGGATATCCAGTTTTCCCGTCGCACCAAGCTTTAAAGTGCTCATTATTATATTCCCAGTCGATATTAGTATACTCGGGTTTGAAAGGTGTATTCATACTAGGAGCAATCAGCAGAGTCGTTAGGAGAGGGGCCGAATCAAGACCTACCAAACGTAAGGCCAGTGTGCCATGACATGCTTATAGAAATCCCTCCATGCTACTTCACTAATCCAAGTTTGAATTCCTTGATTTCCTCCATCCAGCTTTTTCGTACTATTGTGGTCTCGTGCCGTGCGAACACACGTTCTTGAACTTAATGTGCCGCTTGCGAGGTGTACACTCAACGACGAAGTTGCACCTTTTGCGGGGAAGTTTCGGTTGTCAGAATACCCTCCAATGCGCTCATCACAGAATCTCTTCAGACGTTCATGCGCCTCGTGCTCTCCTGATGGCCACATTGATCTGAATCTTTCCTTCTCCTCCTC